>NC_064638.1:1272561463-1273182535 GCF_023864345.2 Schistocerca serialis cubense
CCGGTCTCACTGTCAGCCCCAGTGATGATCTCGGATGTTCCGGCCCAGTTCCATTATATACGATACTTCTTTCTTGTACTCAGTTATGTACGCCTCACCTTACCAACACAGCTTTTACTCAAGACAAAGGCAGTATACAATGTCCTCCAATTAGGTCGTCCACCTAACCCGATTGAACAAAAGTTCCCCGAGGTTGACTGGCGTCATCTATGGCGCGCGGTGTTCGCCTGTTACCTTGCACGAATGTTCAATCTGTCTGGTACCTAACTGTCAATGGTAAGCAAATCAACCAATCTCGCCTTCATCGTGTCCACCTCGCCCAATCACCTCTATGTTCCACGTGTGGAGTGCCAGACAATGACGAACATCGTTTTGTTTGCGGACCGGTGGTGGAGGTTTGGCAATTGATTCGTCGTATTGTAGCTTTTCTAACGCGGGACATTCCGGATCGGATTACTCCCCTTTCATTATTATTTCCGGAACGTGACTATTTTCCTCGGACAGAGACCAATGCTGTGTATTGGATTCGCGGACATGCCATTCACTACCTATTTGGACAAACTGTTGACTCTGTACTCGATTTTTGGACATACCTCAATGACCGTCATTATGTCGTTGTCCGTCACTCAAAATACAGACAATTTTTCTCGAACTTCCTTGGGAGTGCTTTCCACGACCCGCCTGGCAGCTGGAATGTGTTAAGCCAAGAGAGAAGAAGGTTTCCTGTTTGAACCAGTGAACATTTCTGAACAATTGAACGGAACACATCAATTTCGAGAAGACGTGACTCAACATATTACCAGCGTGGCGCAGAGGCCTCTGATCAATTACACAACAAAAATAAACAAAAAATAAATAAAATAAAAAAATAAGAATAAAAATAAAAATTCAGAAAAAGGAAGATTTTGTTTTGTTTGTAAGGATAGCCCTAACCTTGATTTCCCATATTTCCCCTGGTATACAGGCAGCTCTCTGGGGTAAGTTTAGTCAGGAGCCAACGCCTGAAGTGGACCAGATTTTTTTGTTGGAGGATGAAAAGTGGCGGAGGCACTTAGTTTTTTTAGTTCCATTTTAAAAGAAAAAGCAGAGAAAGGAAAAACGAAAAAATAAAACAAAAAGCAGGAAAGAAGTGGTCAGCGCTACGGAATGTCATACCTAACGGCCCGGGTTCGATTCCCGGCTGGGTTGGAGATTTTCTCCGCTCAGGGACTGGGTGTTGTGTTGTCCTAATCATCATCATTTCATCCCCATCGACGCGCAGGTCGCCGAAGTGGCGTCAACTCGAAAGAGGTGCACCAGGCGAGCGGTCTACCCGACGGGAGGCCCTAGCCACACGGGATTTCCGTTTTCCACTCCACACACTCAATAGATATGAATGACTGACGAGGTCCTTGGAGCTGGAGCTAGTGCAGAACCAAGTGCGGCTGCATCTAGCAGACAGGGTCGCTAATCCTGCTAGCCTTTCAAAATCATTTTGCCGGAGCAATGGTGACAAATGCGTCATGGAGACAGCTCATTCTATGGGGACGTCGCATTCCATGGGCATCCATAGCAATGTCTGTTGCCGTCTGCTGTGCACTGTCCGCAGTGGTATAGCTATTATAATCGCTGGCTGGTGACGTGCGGGACGTGGTTCGATTCCCGCCTGCTGAAACTGCTTATAATTTGAGGTCCGTAAGTCCTGGAAGCCTTACGAATCACCTTTCTTTATGGAGTACTGTAATTTAATACAACATCCTCCGTTTATATTGAAAATTACCACAGCAGTAGCTGCAACAGTTCAAAGGTTCCCACAGTTGCTTGTAGTTATTGTGACGACCGGATTTTCATCCACGCGGCTTTTTGTGCATATGGCTGACATAGAGCTTTGGTAGCTGGTGCAATGAACTTCATTTGACAGTTTCACATAATCTGATGATGACTTACCGCGTTGAAACGCTTTATATTTAAATAAAAATAACGTTTCCAACCGTGACTGTTTCATTTTTAACATAACCCTGAAAACTGGTTGCTGTATCAGTCAGCCTACAATGGACTGGAATCAATACTACGAAGGTTGTCCAGAAAGTAATGCACCGCATATTTTTTATTCAACAATACTTTATTGAACACAATGAGAATTACACATATGAAAGAATGGTGTTTTATCTACACATCCTTTTTTTTCATGTAATCTCCATCCCTTTTTATGGCCTTCCTCCAGCGCGAAACAAGGGCATGTATGCCCAGTCGGTATCAAACGCTGTCCTGGTGGCGAAGCCAGTGCGTCGCTGTGTGAACTTCCTTTGCTGATTGACAGTTGCAGAGCCAACAGCCGAGTCGTAATGCGTCTGTGCTCTCGAATGACAACATCAGCTCGCCGCGACATGTCTTGTGTGACGAGCAATAAACAGCACGAGCAGCGACGATGCCTGGAAAAGAGTATGTGGCCGGGGATGGGGGTGAGGCACACTCAGGGTCGTGGTAAGGGACGTGGGGGAAACTCTGCAACACCTGCGAAGCCTCGATTAACGAAGTTTGTACACGTGTTACCTACTGCCAGGATAAAGTCATTGTTTCAAAAATTACTTAGGAGAAGGAGCCATTGTTTCAACGGTTGGATTTTGAAAGTCGTACTTGGTGTCATAAACGAGATGGTAGACTCATAGACAAGTTTTTCTCAACGATAGACAAGTGAAATGTACCTTTTTTGCCATATTCTTCAATCCATGAATAATTTCTGATTTCATAGTCGGAGGAATACTAGTAGCAAGAAAATCTGAAATTGTCTCAGATTCTTGTTGGACGATAAATAACGGATCATTTATTCCTTCCCTTTGGCTACAGGACAGGATGAAAGGCCGAATTTATGGAACCACCCAATTAACTGCAATATTTCCAGTAATAATAAGGCATCAATTTAGAGAATGTAATTTAGAGAAAATAAGATCTTGCGATTTCTGATTTGTGGCACTGACGCCCATTCAACTTACCTTAGAGTATTTTTAGCACATTTACTAACGCAATAGCCATAAAAGAATCACTCCTAATTAATTCTTTTCTTTTGGTTGGATTAATTTCCTCATATGTTTATAACGAGGGAACGACGACAATGATAATTTTACTTCATAACATTAAATTCTAACATAAGAAAATTCAAAAATCAAAAATCGTTCAGAATATGGGAATTATGGTAACCGTGGTGACTCTCCATCCACCACATTGCTAAACTGCATTGGTCATTTTAAGTTTTATTGATGCAATAAGAATTTAATAATTTACAGTACTCAATTAATTGTCGAGTGGGATATTTGACAGCGAAGTCTTTCACAGTTGCCTTACACGTCCTTCTGTACTCTTCCCCCTTCATATGGTCGTTCCGCTTAAAATCGCGGTGGACAGAAACTGCCACATACTTTAATGTAACGACAGACTAGTCAGATAATATCGTATGTGTTGATCTCTGACCGAGCATTACACTGTACTTCTGCACTCTTAAGGTACGTTCACAAGGGCCATAGATATTGCACTGTGACGACAATATGGCCCGCACCATTGTCCAACAGTATGGTCGAGCAACTGAATTGCAGCCACATCATTGGCAGCATTTCCGGTCACCTTTGCACAGCAAATGTTTGCGGCAATACATTTCCGTTTTTATACAGGCTACAGTATTGACGTGGAATCAAGGTTGCGGCTGTAAAGGCTGTAAAATATGGGCCGCGCAAAATGACCTTTAGAATCAGCTACGTTGTGTGCTTCAGGAATGGGAAAATTCCATTAGAAATGACCCAAGAACTTAACCTGTGACTCCTAGTAAACACGTGCCCTACCTTCTTAGGGCTTGCAGACCACTCAGTGCCAGATCACATAATCAGCAATCAGGTTGTATTCGGATATGGACTGAATACAGAATGTCACATCCAGTCGATAGCGAACATCGCGTCTACCATGTTCCACACTGATTTAAGAGAACCGAGAAACAAAGTGGAAGGCAATGAAAGTCAAACTGCACACATCAAAAAAAGTTTTGCATCATTCCGGTTCCCAGAACTCCTGAAGATAGATGTTGACTGTGGACACTGTGTCACAGACACAGTGATTTTGACTGTTCAGAGGTATCACTAAACCCGCCCAAAGACTTAAACAACCTTGCATGAGCAGCGGCTATTAGACGGAGGGGGTGCGACAGCCGATCAGTTCCAGTCATTCCACCAGGAAGCAGGTACACGGCTCGTGTTGTCTGCAGTTCAACCATGCCTAGACGGTCAATACCGCGGTTCGGCCCCGTCCGCATTGTTACTTTGTGCCAGGAAGGACTCTCAACAAGGGACGTGTCCAGGCGTCTCGCAGTGAACCAAAGCGATGTTGTTCGGACATGGAGGAGATACAGAGAGACAGGAACTGTCGATGACATTCCTCGCTCAGGTTGCCCAAGGGCTACTACTGCAGTGGATCACAGCTACCTTCGGGTTATGGCTCGGAGGAACCCTGACAGCAACGCCACCATGTTGAATAATGCTTTTTGTACAGCCACAGGAAGTTCAAAATGGTTCAAATGGCTCTGAGCACTATGGGACTTAACAGCTGTGGTCATCAGTCCCCTAGAACTAAGAACTACTTAAACCTAACTAACCTAAGGACATCACACACATACATGCCCGAGGCAGCGACCGTAGCAGTCGTACGGTTCCGGACTGCGCGCCTAGAACCGCGAGACCACCGCGGCCGGCACACACAGGAAGTCATGTTACGACTCAAACATTCCGCAATGGGCTGCATGATGCAAAACTTCACTCCAGACGTCCACGGCGAAGTCCATCTTTGCAACCACGACACCATGCAGCGCGATACACATGGGCCTAACAACATGCCGAATGGACCGCTCAAGATTGGGACGACTCAGTCTTGTTGCCAATGTGACGAACGAGGAGACTATTCCTGATTTTACGAAACAAGGCAACGCAGCAGAAACTTTGCAGTCTTGGTATACAAAATGCACATTGACATAAACCAGGTTCGTATTCCTCTGAAGCAGTCCCTCCTCGATTGGTCAGCCTCTCCGCACAAACACGGCGATGGGGATGACTTATTCGATTGGATACCCATAAATTTTCCCAGACTTTCCCAGTCTAGTCTGTAGGCGCCACGGTGTTCCATCCTTTGACGTACGTACAGAAATGTCATGCTCAGTAATTCTCTGGGGATAGCAGTGGTGACACGGCGTCCTCTGCCCTGTACGAGGGCAGTTGCCAGCTTCCGCCGATAAAAGCATGGAGCCGACTGCAGCCCAAGTTCAGCGAAAACTTACCAACCCCTCGGAGATGCTCGCTCCTTCTAATGAGATTCAATGACCGCCTTCTGCCGACAAACAGGGACTGATACCACACCAGGAGTGCACCTTTCTAGTAAGAAAAATGAAAAAAACCTTTCCTTCTAGGCACACATGTCCAGTACCTTCAGTCAAGTAACCACTGAATAGTATCAGGAAATGAAACAATACTCCATAGCAATATGTAAGAATTGTCACACATTGTTGATGGTGTACTAACACGATATCCATCAGGAGGGTTAAGGGGCTCCGGAACGCCCTATACTTGCAATGTTAAAATAACGCTTATAAATTATATCTTTCCTCACAAAGTATTTGAGGTGGGAAGTTGAACTTTTTACAGATTATTTATTGGAATATGGGCTACAACTTAATACAGGGATTTTACAAAATTTTAGTTCAGTTATTAAAGATGATTTTTTTCCAATTGTAATGAAAATTCACAACATTTTTTTGCAATTTTTTATTTATATATTCAAAAATATACAGTTTTTTGGAAAAAGGCTGCGTTAAATTATGCAGAAGGTACTGTGTAACATTTACTGAAAGTTTGAAACAAATATGTTTGGAAGATCCTTAGAAAACATGTAATTATTATGAGAAAATAAAAGTTTTGGGAATCGAGCGACAAAGATTGGATTAACTTTTTAGTGCATTCCAGGTCCATAGGATGGATTATCTTCATCCTCTGCAAACTCCTCCTCCAGCTTCCTCTTGTTCCTCCTCCTGTTTACTCTTGGTTGTATTTCTAGACTCTTTACAGCCCTGTCTGCAGCCCGAAGGCGTTCCTTGTCTAAAGCAAGCATCGCTCGTTGTTGTATTCGTAGATTTTGCTACCATTTTCTTCAGTTGCAGTTACTGCAACACTGTTCCAAAAAGTGGTCATGTATGAACACTTATCACATTTCAGTTGTATTTCACTAGCAAGTCCTACGTGCTTTATTATGGAGAGTTCCAGACCAACTTCACTACAAAGAATACATCTTACACAGTTTGAAAAAATTCCTTTGAGAACCGACATATCAAATATTTCATTCACATCCGATTCGCCCATAAAACATTCATAGTTTTCACTCATTGAACGAAGCTTCTTCTGTGAAGTATTTTCTTTCCCACTTTGACTGCTATGGGCAGGTGTACTTGAGAGGTTAGGTTCACTCACTTGGTTATCGTCTTTATTGTTTACAGTAATAACACATACCTTTGGCTTTCCAACATTTCTCCTTTTCTTGAAAGCCTTCAGAGGATTTCTAATAACTTAACTTTTACTCATTATTATACTTCAACAAAACAGAGACTCAAGAAACAGAATTAATTACGAATATTTTCGAGATAACGACAGAGTAAATAAGCATGAAACAATCGACAATCACACCAGCGATATATATTGAACCATCACAGGTTAGCCACAACACATACTTTATCTCACATCACTAAAATGTACCTGATGAACACGGACGTTAATAATAACACCATTTGGCATCAGTTTAACAGCGCCACAGTGGGTCACGCCCATGTAGAACACATTTCAAAAAAAATTTAAAAATATTTGTAGTCTTCGGAATTGAATAAATTATATATCTATTAAAAGGTAATAGCCTGCAGATTCAGAAAACGCAAAAAAGTAAAAATTGAACTTTTCATGATTTTGAGCCTTTCCGGAGCCCCTTAATGTATTGTGACGTCAGTGAAGGAGACGGTCTCGGAGACGGCGCCAGCGCCCTCGCACTGTGGAGCAGCGGCGGCTGAGGACATCCACCTGCGCCGCGCACACGTGAGGGCGAGAGCCTTTCCGGTGGTCGGCTGCGCCCCGGCCCGGCGCGGACGATGACTGCAATTAAAGCTGCGTGGCCCGTGGCCCGTGCCGCGCCTAACGGCAGCCCGCAACCCTTGGCCGGCCATCCGCCGCGGACGTTGCCTGCCTCCCTCCTGCCTCCCTCCACGCCAGCAGCATCTGCACACGGCCGGCGCCGTTACGCACATCCCGCGTGGCAGCCGGCGGGCCACGGCAGGTCGTTACCCCAGCCACCTGCTCATCGCAGCCTCCCACCTCACACTACTCTGTACTGTGCAAGCCAGCTTATGGCGTCTGGGGGTGTCGCCGAGGGCACATCGTCCACCACCGTCACTTCACCCCTTTCCTCTTCCGTTCGAAGTATCGCGTGATTTATAATTAAACTGCAACTACTCACGGAGGTCCACTGTGGGCTGTATTTCTCTTATGACAGCGAAACTTGGTAGATATTCTTATGCATTAATATGGAACACATTTATTCTGTAAAAAAATATAAAAAAATTAGGTCGAATTTTGACCACCATGTGAAAATGTGGCGCTGTTGATCCAACAAAGGCGCACAGAAATATTTCCTTCCACAATGGATTAGGAACTGCACGTGGGCAGGAAAGCTGAAGCGAGAAAGGCATAACGTTGGTTTCACACTGCAGCGCCAAAGACACTGGTACACCGCCTGATATTGTGTAGGGCCCACGTGAGCTCGCAGAAGTGGCGCAAGACGACGTGGCATGGACTCTACTCTTGTCTGAAGTAGTGATGGAGGGAACGGACACCACGAATCCTGCAGGACTGTACACAAATCTGTAAGAGTACGAGGGGGTGGAGATCTCTTCTGAATAGCACGTTGCAAGGCATCCACGATATGTTCAATAATGTTCATGTCTGGCGAATTTGGTGGCAGACGGAGGTGTCTAAACTCAGAAGAATGCTCCTGGAGCCACTCCGAAGCAATTCTGGACATAGCCCAAGTCCGTCGGAATGCACAATGGACATGAATTGACGCAGGTGATCAGCCAGGATGCTTACCTACGAATCACTTGTCAGAGTCGTATCTAGAGGTATCAGGGATCCCGTATCACTCAAACTGCACACGCCCTACACCATTACAGAGCCTCCTGCAGCTTGAACAGTCTCCTGATGACATGCATGGTCCATGGATTCATTAGGTCGTCCCATTACCCGTACACATCCATCCGCTCGATACATTTGAAACGAGACTCGTCCGACCAGGCGACATGTTTCCAGCCATAAGCAGCCCGATGTGGGTATTGACGTTACCAGGCGAGGGGTAAAACTTTGTACCGTGCAGTTATCAAGGTTACACGAGTGGGTCTTCGGCTCTGAAAGCCTATATAGCTAATGTTTCGTCGAATGACTGGCGCGCTGACACTTGCTGATGAACCAGCATTGAAATCTGCACCAATTTGCGAAAGGGTTGCGCTTCTATCACGCTGAACGATTCTCTTCAGTCATCGTTGGTCGCGTTCTTGAAAGATCTTTTTCCGGCTGCAGCGATGTCGGAGATATGATGTTTTACCGGATTCCTGATATTCACTGAACACTCGTGAAATGGTAGTACACTCCGCTGCAGAGTGAAAATCTCAATCTGGAAACCTCTCCCAGGCTGTGGCTAAGCCATGTCTCCGCAGTATCCTTTCTTTCAGAAGTGCTAGTTCTGCAAGGTTCGCAGGAGAGCTTCTGTAAAGTTTGGAAGGCAGGAGACGAGATACTGGCAGAAGTAAAGCTGTGAGTAGCGGGCGTGAGTCGTGCTTCGGTAGCTCAGATGGTAGAGCACTTGCCCGCGAAAGGCAAAGGTCTCGAGTTCGAGTCTCGGTCGGGCACACAGTTTTAATCTGTTGTTATATAATTTGTTCAATATCAGCACTGGAGAGTTCGACGAGATGATATAAAGCAGGGATAATCAGTCTTTTTGTCTACCGTGACCTCTACGTCTCTGTTAATAGTAAAATTTTGTAACCACCCTATTCTCATGGTGATTTATAAAGTTACGTGGGGAAGAAACTTCAGCTTAAGAAGTTTAAGAAGCAGGAGTTGTAGCATATAATAATAATTACTTACCAAATACTTTGTGAAAAAGTTTTGAAGACCCAATGAAAATGTTTTTAAAACTCCTACTGCGTGCCGCCCACCATGAAAGCTGGAACCCCCACTAGTGTCCGGTGGGTACGAGGTTGACTGCCACTGCCGTACAGCACCAGATTTACAATTTCTTTTCCCCAGCCTTGCACATGGACGCATTAGCATATTTACGAAATTTCGCTGCCATGTGATAACTACAACCCGTGTGAGTAGCTGCATTTTCTATCTATCTATCTATCTACATGGATACTCTGCAAATCACATTTAAGTGCCTGGCAGAGGGTAATTTTAATTACAACCATCAGGGAAGATTGTTGGTAACCGCTCCACGTAAGCTCTAGTGCTTCCTCAGTGTTGCTTTCGCGAGGAATACATCCGAGGGTGCTACTCGTTGGTGGCTCTTCCAGGATCGTACGCTCTCGGAACTTTAACAGCAAACCACCCTGAAATGCACAGCGCCACTGAAATTGGCTGAGCATCTGTATGACGCGTGTCCGGTTTATCCTTGGATCATTCAAGTGACTTTTAGAGAAGATTTTGTTTCCATGCGGATTCTTAGATTCTAATTGTTTGATATAAGAATACACTGTCGGTTGTAGGTTGTATTGTGCTTTATTAAAACCGTCGTATTAGCTAATTTCGGCCGCGCGTGATAATGGATGACCGCCGAAGTTAATTAACAGCACTGTTTTAATGAAGCACAGTTCAGCCTGCAACGGACTATGTATTTTTTATACTAAACTTTTAGAGACGTTTGAAAAAGACATTCTTGCTCATGGTATTTCAACGAAGCTCACAACCTGCAGCACTGTTTCCAGAAGTACGCACTTACGCAAGAAAAAGAGGCACCACGAAGGAATTACCCGAATGGGACGGAAATCGATAGATGTGATGTGCAGCTACAGACAAAAAATTAAATGCTCTGTTCAAGGGAAAAAGCTTCACGAATTGAGCAAGTCAGTAACGCGTTGGTCCACCTCTGGCGCTCTTGTAAGCTGTTATACGGTTTGACTCAGATTGATAGACTTATTGGATGTCCTCTTGAGGGATATCGTAGAAAATTCTGTCTAACTGGTGCTTCAAAATGTCCTCTGTTAGCGAGGATACATGCATCCACCCTCCGTCGCATGGAATCCCTGATGCGCCGATGCAGCCCTGGAGAATGGCGTATTGTTTCACAGCCGTCCACAATACGAGCACGAGGAGTCTCTACATTTGGTACCGGGGTTGCGTAGACAAGAGCTTTCAAATGCCCCCATAAATGAAAGTCAAGAGGGTTGAGGTCAGGAGAGCGTGGGGGCCATGGAATTGGTCCGCCTCTACCAATCCATCGGTCACCGAATCTGTTGTTGAGAAGCGTACGAACACTTCGACTGAAATGTGCAGGAGCTCCATCGTGCATGAACCACATGTTGTGTCGTACTTGTAAAAGCACATGTTCTCGCAGCACAGGTAGAGTATCCCGTATGAAATCATGATAACGTGCCCCATTGAGCGTAGTTGGAAGAACATGGGGGCCAATCACGACATCACCAACAATGCCTGCCCAAACGTTCACAGAAAATCTGTGTTGATGACGTGATTGCACAATTGCGTGCGGATTCTCGTCAGCCCACACATGTTGATTGTGAAAATTTACAATTTGATCACGTTGGAGTACATACTGACGAAACTAAAATGAGCTCTAACATGGAAATTAAACATTTCCGGACACATGTCCACATAACATTTTTTCTTTATTTGTGTTTGAGGAATGTTTCCTGAAAGTTTGGCCGTACCTTTTTGTAACACCCTGTATAATTAAACCGCTTTCGACAGAACGCCCAACTCTTCCTCCACCCCTTCCTGTGTTGACTCTCTGTCCTTTTAATTTTTGGTAAAGGAATGGCTTCAGAACAAAGTTTTTAACGGGCTGTTTTCTCTGGTACCGCCCGAGATAGAACATGATAGAAGACTGCAATCAAAACTGATCGCAATATCCTGTTTTACTATAAGGGTGAACTGTCTATCTCGTTGCATCAATGGTGACAGCGACGGTACGAAGGCTGCCTGTTGTGTGCAAGTATGGCCCTTAATATACGGTCGCTCGTGGTTCATAGTCTAGAAACCACTTGTTCCAGTGCTTCTCAAGTATTAAGAAGGTGATTCGTTTTACTGTTCTTGGTGGTGTTGAATCTTCTGATTTATGCATAATGTCCTAATTTAAGTTTTCATTTTTGGTGCTATGTGTGGTTGAATTAAGCCTTTATTTCCACGAATATTATGACTGTAAAACATTCTTTGCTGGATGGTGATTTCTGATTATCAAAACTGATGGAAATAGGAAAGGTTTTTACAGCTTATGATGCTGATGGAGGTGCAACATCATTTTTGAGGAATAAATATTTACGCCGGTCGGAATGGCCGAGCGGTTCTAGGCGCTACAGTCTGGAACCACGCGACCACTACGGTCGCAGGTTCGAATCCTGCCTCGGGCATGGATGTGCGTGATGTCTAGGGGACTGATGACCTCCGCTGTTAACTCCCATAGTGCTTAGAGCAATTTGAACCATTTGAACCAGCCTCAGCACTACTTTATCGCCAGGGTCATTCCGCAGTCGAATTATTATAACACAGACGCCCGAAGGGTGGGGAGCTATTCTTATATACCAGTGACTGCTGAGTGGCAGTGCTCGAGGCCGGGGTGGCCTAGATGATAAGAACGTGCAGATGATGATGACACCGAAATACAACTAGCACAACTGCCTGACAACCGGATTACGAGAACGACAAAAAAGTGGCGATGCTGATCGTGGGGCGCTGGTGGCGGGGGGTGATGGGGTGGTGTGCTTGTAGCTGGATGTGGTTCCTGAAACGACCTAGGAGATAAGGAAGTTCTAATGATGATGTGAGTGGAATACGACATGCGCAACCGCGTCAGCTCTGATATGACACCACAGGTAAAGAAGTGCTGATGTCAGCAAATTCCTGGCTCATCTGCCCAGTGACCCACTACTAACACATTTCTGAAGTGCTTTTGTGGAAAGTTCCAACACCAACGTTTAGAAGCAACATACAATGATTGGCACGAAAAATGCAACACATAATAAAAAATCTTTGATTATCCATTTAGACGAAGTGTAGCACTTTATCCTGTATTTTAAGGGCGTATATGTTATTGGCGCGTTATTGGCATTTTTTGCGAGCAGACAATGATGCATCGAGTGTTTAGTGTACTAGCCTGAATCTTTTTTCCCGCGCTACCCGAAAACGATATCAATTGGTGTGAGGTAGCAGTGACTTCCTGCTCTTGTAGCACTCGTTGTTGTACCTTGCATTGTTCCCACTTACTTTGCGCTTGTTTGCAAGTTGTTTGCATGATTAGCTCAATCGGCTTTCTGGAGCAAACATATTTTTAAGTCCGGAAGACGTCGCAAAAATTGTTGTTTCGGTGGAAGATGGGGCAGCGTGCATTACGTAGCACACATGTTGAGAGCTACACCTTCCACGATTTCCAGAGCTATGATAAGGTTCAGGTAACCTGGAGTCTGTGCAATGAAACCAGGATCAGGACTGGTAAGAGCAACATTGGCAAGAGATGACCACTTATTCCAACTGCAAATTCTTCCCAGCCACCACACCACACCGTTGAAACACGAAATCGACTCCACCAAGTTCGAGAAGGCCCGTATTAGTGAGGGAACTGCCGAAGAAGATTGGAAGAAGTCCGGAAGATCTGCTGTAAGTCCATAACTCACCAGAGAGCAACTTCCCTGGAGGCAGTATTCCCCTTGTATATTCTCATCCAGGGTCCTTATCAGCATGGTTCTCTGGTGGTGTGGTCAGCAATCGGTATGACTGCAAGGACAGATTTCGTCTTCGTGAAGCATGAGAGTCTGTGGAGGGGATCCTTTTGTAGCATATTGCGCCTTTCGCTCCATTTATTGGTGATAGCCTTACACTAATGCTTGACAATGTACACTCACATGTTGCGAGGATGGCGGAAGAGTTGAACCGGAGGTTGATGCTATGGCTTGGCCTAGTCGAATAGCTGATTTGAATCCCATTGAGAATTTATAAGACTAGCTGGGAAGAATGGCTCATCAACACTATCCAGAGACCCTACAAGCGCCTATGAGAAGCCCTCCTGAAAGAATCGGAGATGATTTCCTCAGGAGGACTTTGCAGCAACAAGCTGAAGCATGTGATTGGTGCCAGAGCTGGTAATCCATGTTCTTGAAGATGCAAAGAAAGGTCTGTGAAGTGAATTGTGACGTGTAGGAAACCTAACAAAGGTCAATTTCCTTTATGAGCTTCCTCAAGCTATACTAGAAGCGTGAATCCACTGGTGTTACACTTGCATACTCTAGAAAGGAAACAGGAGTAATTTGCTGAGTTACAGACCCATGTCATCAACGTCGATTTGAAGTAGGATCTTGGAACATATATTGTGCTCGAACATTATGAATCACCTCGAAGGAAACGAGTTGTTGTCAAATAGCCAACACTTATTCAGAAAATATCGCTCTTGTCAAAAACAACTAGCTCTTTATTCTCGTAAAGTAATGAGTGCTGCCTACGGAGGACTTTAAATTGAGTCTACATTTTTAGATTTATGGAAGGCTTTGGACACCGTTCCTGACAAGCGACTTTTCATTAAATTGTGTGCCTATGAAGTATCGTCTCATTTATGTTAGTGGATTTGGGATTTCAGGAAGGTCGCAGACCATAGAGATCAACGGAGAGACTTCGAATGAAACAGGAGTAATATCTGGCGTTTTCCAAGGAAGTGTTATAGGCCCTCTATTGTTCCTGAAGGAGGCCGTGGTCTAGGGGTAGCGTCTTTGATTCATAATCAAATTTTGATAAATAATCAGCATTGGCGGCCGAAGACTTCCGGCATAAGAAGTTAGCCTCATTCTGCCAACGGTCTTGTCAAAGAGGGCGGAGGAGCGGAAAGAGGTTCAGGACACTCTCTTGCCCTAGGGGTGGGAAATTGCCCCTAAAGGCGGAAGAATCAGCAATGATCAACGACATGAGGATGCAGAAGGCAATGGAAACCACTGCATTAAAGACACGTAACGTGTATCCACAGGACATGTGGCCTGTAATTGAAGAAGTGTCATGATGATCTCTCCATTGGCAAAAGATTCCGGAATAGTCCCCCATTCGGATCTCCAGGAGGGGACTGCCAAGGGGGAGGTTACCATGAGAAAAAGATTGAATAATCTACGAAAGGATAACGTTCTACGAGTCGGGGCGTGGAATGTCAGAAGCTTGAACGAGGTAGGGAAACTAGAAAATCTGAAAAGGGAAATGCAAAGGCTCAATCTAGATATAGTAGGGGTCAGTGAAGTGAAGTGGAAGGAAGACAAGGATTTCTGGTCAGATGAGTATCGAGTAATATCAACAGCAGCAGAAAATCGTATAACAGGTGTAGGATTCGTTATGAATAGGAAGGTAGGGCAGAGGGTGTGTTACTGTGAACAGTTCAGTGACCGGGTTGTTCTAATCAGAATCGACAGCAGACCAACACCGACAACGATAGTTCAGGTATACATGCCGACGTTGCAAGCTGAAGATGAACAGATAGAGAAAGTGTATGAGGATGTTGAAAGGGTAATGCAGTATGTAAAGGGGGACGAAAATCTAATAGTCATGGGCGACTGGAATGCAGTTGTAGGAGAAGGAGTAGAAGAAAAAGTTACAGGAGAATATGGGCTTGGGACAAGGAATGAAAGAGGAGAAAGACTAATTGAGTTCTGTAACAAGTTTCAGCTAGTAATAGCGAATACCCTGTTCAAGAATCACAAGAGGAGGAGGTATACTTGGAGAAGGCGGGGAGATACGGAAAAATTTCAATTAGATTACATCATGGTCAGACAGAGATTCCGAAATCAGATACTGGATTGTAGGCGTACCCAGGAGCAGATATAGACTCAGATCACAATATAGTAGCGATGAAGAGTAGGCTGAAGTTCAAGACATTAGTCAGGAAGAATCAATACGCAAAGAAGTGGGATACGGAAGTACTAAGGAATGACGAGATACGTTTGAAAGTCTCTAACGCTATAGATACAGCAATAAGGAATAGCGCAGTAGGCAGTATAGTTGAAGAGGAATGGACATCTCTAAAAAGGGCCATCACAGAATTTGGGTAGGAAAACATAGGTAAAAAGAAGGTAGCTGCGAAGAAACCATGGGTAACAGAAGAAATACTTCAGTTGATTGATGAAAGGAGGAAGTACAAACATGTTCCGGGAAAATCAGGAATACAGAAATACAAGTCGCTGAGGAATGAAATAAATAGGAAGTGCAGGGAAGCTAAGACGAAATGGCTGCACGAAAAATGTGAAGACATCGAAAAAGATATGATTGTCGGAAGGACAGACTCAGCATACAGGAAAGTCAAAACAACCTTTGGTGACACTAAAAGCAACGTGGTAACATTAAAAGTGCAACGGGAATTCCACTGTTAAATGCAGAGGAGAGAGGAGATAGGTGGAAAAAATACATTGAAAGCCTCTATGAGGGTGAAGGTTTGTCTGATGTGATAGAAGAAGAAACAGGAGTCGATTTAGAAGAGATAGGGGATCCAGTACTAGAATCGGAATTTAAAAGAGCTTTGGAGGACTTACGGTCAAATAAGGCAGAAGGGATAGATAACATTCCATCAGAATTTCTAAAATCATTGGGGGAAGTGGCAACTAAACGACTATTCACGTTGGTGTGTAGAATATATGAGTCTGGCGAAATACCATCTGACTTTCGGAAAAGCGTCATCCACACAATTCCGAAGACGGCAAGAGCTGACAAGTGCAAGAATTATCGCACAATCAGCTTAACAGCTCATGCATCGAAGCTGCTTACAAGAATAATATACAGAAGAATGGAAAAGAAAATTGAGAATGCGCTAGGTGACGATCAGTTTGGCTTTAGGAAAAGTAAAGGGACGAGGGAGGCAATTCTGACGTTACGGCTAATAATGGAAGCAAGACTAAAGAAAAATCAAGACACTTTCATAGGATTTGTCGACCTGGAAAAAGCGTTCGACAATATAAAATGGTGCAAACTCTTCGAGATTCTGAAAAAAATAATAAGAGTGGACGATCAAGAACGAAGTGCTCGTATTAAGAAGGGTGTAAGACAAGGCTGTAGCCTTTCGCCCCTACTCTTCAATCTGTACATCGAGGAAGCAATGATGGAAACAAAAGAAAGGTTCAGGAGTGGAATTAAAATACAAGGTGAAAGGATATCAATGATACGATTCGCTGATGACATTGCTATCCTGAGTGAAAGTGATGAAGAATTAAATGATCTGCTGAACGGAATGAACAGTCTAATGAGTACACAATATGGTTTGAGAGTAAATCGAAGAAAGACGAAGATAATGAGAACTAGTAGAAATGAGAACAGCGAGAAACTTAACATCAGGATTGATGGTCACGAAGTCAATGAAGTTATGGAATTCTGCTACCTAGGCAGTAAAATAACCAATGACGGACGGAGCAAGGAGGACATCAAAAGCAGACTCGCTATGGCAAAAAAGGCATTTCTGGCCAGGAGAATTCTACCAATATCAAATACCGGCCTTAATTTGAGGAAGAAATTTCTGAGGATGTACGTCTTGAGTACAGCATTGTATGGTAGTTAAACCTGGACTGTGGGAAAGCCGAGATTCGAAGCATTTTAGATGTGGTGCTATAGACGAATGTTGAAAATTAGGTGGACTGATAAGGTAAGGAATGAGGAGGTTCTACGTAGAATCGGAGAGGAAAGAAATATGTGGAAAACACTGATAAGGAGAAGGGACAGGATGATAGGACATCTGCTAAGACATGAGGGAATGACTTCCATGGTACTAGAGGGAGCTGTAGAGGGCAAATACTGTATAGGAAGGCAGAGATAGGAATACGTCAAGCAAATAATTGAGGACGTAGGTTGCAAGTGCTACTCTGAGATGAAGAGGTTAGCACAGGAAAGGAATTCGTGGCGGGCCGCATCAAACCAGTCAGTAGACTGATGACCAAAAAAGAAAAAAAATTGTTCCTGAGCTACATAAACGATTTGGGAGATAGTCTGAGCAGCCCTCTTGGATTGTTTACAGATGATGCTGTCATTCACCGTCATGTAAAGTCGTCAGATGATCAAAACCAATTAAGAAATAACTTACACAAGATATCTGTATGGTGCAAAACGTGGCCATTGGTTACAGATCAAGAAAAGCGTGAAGTTGTCCACATGAGCACTAAAAATAATCGACGAAATTTCACTTAGACGCTACATCGCACAAATCTAAAGGCTGTAGACACAACTAAATACTTCGGGATTACAATTGAGAATAAATTAGAACGACTACATAGATAATGTTGTGGGTAAAGCGAATCAAAGAGTGCGATTTACTGCCAAACACTTAGAAAATATAACACGTCTACTAAAGAGATTGCTGATACTACGCTTGTCCACCCAATTCTGGAATACTGCTGTGCGGAGCGAAAAAGTTCGAAGAAGGGCAGAACGTTTTGTATTATCGCGAAATAACGGAGAGTGTGGGACGGATATGATATACGAATTGGGGTGGCAGTCATTAAATTTTTTCTCTGTGGCAGGACCTTCTCATGAAACTTCAGTCAATAACTTTCTGCTCAGAGTGCGAAAATATTTTGTTGCCGCCCACCTACATAGGCAGACACGATCATTATGAGAAAATAAATCAGAGATCGCACGGAAAGATTTAAGGGTTCGTTTTTCCTGCGAGATGTGGAACGGTAGAGAAGTAGCTTGAAGGTGGTTCGATGAACTCTCCCACAGGCACTTAATTGTGAATTGCATGTCGATGTAGATATTAATGTAGATGTAGATGAGGTTTGTTTCTAATCGTCTTTTGTTTCATTATTTGACACATAGATGGACCATAAAACAGTATTTTACCTTAAAATAGTATATTAGGGTCTTAAAAGTGAATAGAATTTAATATAAAATACTTACAATAACTTTTTTTTGTAAGAATTTAAAGTGTTGCGTTTTTCGTGCCGTTGAGTGGTATCACTCTACTCGACTTTTGCTGGGCTTCCTAAACCTGTAAAAAATGTATATCTTTCAACTTAAAAAACCCATAGATGCTTCAAGTCTCAGTTAGTTTGAGTGCTAAGAGCATTAAACATTCAATAAAGTTACGTGACACTCGGTGGCCTTTAATTTTCCAAAACCTCTTTTGTGTATCTTGAACCAGTAACGGAATAAAAGAAAAGATACGTTCTGCGATAACACCTCAGTATTGCTTGCGTTTCTCATGTCTTTGTCATTTTATTGTCACTTCGATTGCGTCCTATAAAAAGACTAGGTATATACTAATATTATTGTTTTCATGGTTAGAAGGATGTTACGCTCTTGGCACAGAAACGTGGAGTATTAAAAGATTTAGATTTTCTTACATTTCGTCACAAAAAGATTCAGTAATTATAACTGCAAAAGTTTTGAAATTTCGTTTGTTTGAATCATCTCATTTTTCGCTATAGTAAACGAGCAGTCTCAAGCCAGGTTAGGCCCATAACTTTTTTTCAGTTTCAACATTTCACTGACCCAGAAGCATCCAACTTTTTAATCTTTCATGAAGCGTTTATTAACGACCTGTTACAGTTGCAGCACATATACTTGGCGACTAGAATCGAACCAGCTGAATCATTTTCTAGCATGGCCTACCGAGGCTGAATTGAAAGTGCCAGATCTTAATAACGAGTATCAAAATGGCATGAATGGTTTGTAGAATGTTGGCAGATGACTGTCACGCTGAACATGTGACTCAAAGCAAGTCAGTCGTTTGATTCTGACTGGGATAGAGGCGCATGTTGAATGCGACAGTCATCTGCGAACATTTAATAATGGATGTATTGTCATTTTGATGAATGTAATTAAGAGCAGTCACTTTCAGGCTTGAAAATGGATCTGCTGGTTCGAAACAAGTTGCCAAATATACTTACTGTAACTGTGACAGATTCTTAATAAACGCTCCATGCCTTTTTAGTCAAGGTCTAAAAATATTTTTCATTTGTCCTTTAGAACTGACAAAGGTTTTCCTCATTATTTAACGCTTTACAGGATTTTCCTAAGGTTATATCGACCTGATATTTTCTATCCGTCAACTGATAGAAAAAAGTTGGGAGTATAACAAAAGGGTGATAATGGTTTTTATAGACATAGAAAAGGCATATGACTCAGTTAACAGGGAGAGACTGTGAAGAAATGAAGAAGATAGGTATAGAAGATGGATACATTAATGTAATAAAGACAATGTACAGAGGACACAATTGTAGAATTAGAACACCACTGGGGAACTCTGAATACTTCGAAATAAGACAAGGACGTAAGCAAGGGAGTATTCTATCTCCTGCACTTTTTAATCTTGGAGGGAGTGAATAGGGCAGTTAAAGATATAGTAAAAGAAAAAAAACAAAAAGATGATTTTTGCAGATGATATGGTAATATGGGGTGATAAAGAGGTAGATGTACAGTTACAACTTGATGCGTGGAAGGAAATAATGAAAAGGTATGGATTAAAAATAAATAAAGATGAGAGTGAAGTAATGGGATTTGGAAGAGAGAAAGGGATCAACGGAAATATTACCTTGAATGGAGAACCCCTCAAAGTGGTAGAAAGTTTCAATTATTTAGGGAGTGAAATATCTAGGGATGTAAGAATAACTAAAGAAATTAATTGGGGGTTAAAGAAGGGAGGCAATTTCTACCAAACAATAAAACACCTGATTTGGAATAAGGAAGTTTTAGAAAAAGCAAAACTCCTTGTGTATAAGAATTATTACTTCCCTATTGTCACCTATGGTGGAGAAACATGGACAACGACAGAAAGGGACTGGAATAGATTGCAAGCAGGGGAAATGAAATTTCTCGGAGCAGTTAATGGAAAAACAAGAATGGACAGAGTAAGGAATGTAGAGATTAGAAAGGACCTTAAACAAGAAAGTATGAAAAAAAATTGGAAAAAAATCGAGATTAAGATGGTATGGGCATGTTAAGAGGATGCATGGGCAGAGACTCCCCAGAATTATGGAAGAACTAAAGATGGATGGGAAAAGACCTAGAGGGGGCCCAAGAACACGGTGGAAAATGGGAGTGAGAATATCTGTGGAAAGGAGAGGTGTGGCCTGGCAGCAAGTGGAGGAAGGAAAGTGGTGGGAGGACCGAGCCAAATGGAGAGGACTCGTCAGCACCCAGACCCGGCAGTAGCTGGAGCGGGATTCGGATATAGACAGATATACTGTATGGGTTCCGGATCGAGTTTTCAATACTGGCATTGCTATTTAGCGCATGACGCAAAGTTATCTACAAGATAAACTCGTGTAAGTGGTGAAGTATCAGCGAAAGGTTTTTTGACAATGGTCTCAATTCTTTCCATTATACGCTTCATAAAATCACGTTAGCCCTTACGATGGTTTGGACTGGTGTTAGAACACAGTTAAACATTTTTCCCAAAGTAATAATTATCGTTAAAGTAATTTTTAAATCAGTAACACTTTTATTAAAAATTATCATCTATATAGTGTTAAAGTGTAACTTTACTAGCGTTTTCGTGTACTTAGCTTTCGCGTCTGTAACAGTTCAAGGATGTAGCAAGATCTCGGAAGTTAGCAGACGCTTCTTGACAATTAGGAGGAAAGAGTTAAAATAATAAAGAAGTTAGGTGAAAGGCGTCGTTAGAGCGCCTTACGTGACTCGCGTTGTACCGGGTGATCAAAAAGTCAGTATAAATTTGAAAACTTAATAAACCACGGAATAATGTAGATAGAGAGGTAAAAATTGACACACATGCTTGGAATGACATGGGGTTTTATTAGAACCACCCCATATTGCTAGACGCATGAAAGATCTCTTGCGCGCGTCGTTTGGTGATGATCGTGTGCTCAGCCGCCACTTTCGTCATGCTTGGCCTCCCAGGTCCCCAGACCTCAGTCCGTGCGATTATTGGCTTTGGGGTTACCTGAAGTCGAAAGTGTATCATGATCGACCGATATCTCTAGGGATGCTGAAAGACAACATCTGACGCCAATGCCTCACCGTAACTACAGACATGCTTTACAGTGCTGTTCACAACATTATTCCTCGACTACAGCTATTGTTGAGGAATAATGGTGGACATATTGAGCATTTCCTGTAAAGAACATCATCTTTGCTTTGTCTTACTTTGTTATGCTAATTATTGCTATTCTGATCAGATGAAGCGCCATCTGTAGGACATTTTTTGAACTTTTGTATTTTTTTGGTTGTAATAAAACCCCATGTCATTCCAAGCATGTGTGTCAATTTGTACCTCTCTATCTACATTATTCCGCGATTTATTCAGTTTTCAAATTTATACTGACTTTTTGATCACCTGGTATGTAACAACAGAAATGGTCCGTAAACTGGGCCTTGTGGAACATGCAGCCTGACAGCTGGGGGCTTCACTGCCTGCGCGGCGAACGTGTCTGAGCCGAACACCTGGCCAGTGCTTAAAATAGACCAACGGTTACCCCATAAGGAAGCACCATAAAGCTCTCCGTGCGCTATCCGCAACACTGACTTGTGTACGGAGCGTAAGGCCCACGGGCGCAGGCAAGAATGCGATACGGCGTGCGATGGCGGCCGGCGCGGCACGGCGAGTGGGCGGATTAGGGGGGGGGGGGGAGGTGGGGGCGGTAGTAAGGGATAGCACGGGGATAGCGATCACACCGTAGCCAGCCGCGCAAGGGTCAGGGCCGCATCGCATTCCGCCCTTAATGAGGATTCGCCGGGGTAAGACTGGGGAGCTAGCTTTGACAATCGAATAACACCGTGTAATCTAATAAAGGCGGGGCAATATGTTCATAGCGGCGCGCGATTTTAATAACAGATAGCCGCGCCGGGGGAACATCTGCGCCGTGGATTCGGAGCGGCGCGGCGGCCGGCACGAATTCCTATTTCTTTCTTGTTTTAGCTCGCGCCGCGCCGCCGCAACAAAAAGGCGCACTTATCGGGTTTTTCGCCGCGCCTTAATACAAATACGTTTAACTAAATGGCTCGTGGTGAGGGCGGCCGTAGATTTGTGATCGGGATAGCGCTAACTGCGAAATAAGCAAATTGCGCCGCGCCGGTGGCAGCCGGAAGATAAGCTCGTAATGCGCTCTATAATTGGATAAAAGAGGCAGCAACAGCAACAGCAACAGCAAACAGCCGACAGCCTCCCCGAGCCGCCGCTCCCCGCGCGGGGGGCAGCACCTGCCGCTGCGCGTAACAACTCACTGCTCCACAGACTGCGACACCCATATCGTCGTCGCCCGCCTGCATCTGCACAGGAGTGGGGCCTATCCTGACAGGCGCACGCGGCGAGGTTGCAGCCGCTGCAGAAAGTCGCATGCCGTGTCCAAGACATTAGTGGCGACAGTACTCGAGGTTGTTCTTTTCGTCCTAATGAGTAATATTGTCGGCATTTCATTGTTTTCGAACAAAGGAACTCCTCAAAGTCTCAGGGTCCAATTAGAGATACTGTGGACGAATTTAGTTCACGGCTGCACAGTCGGATTTAACTGATGTGTGGATAGCGCGAGAAGCGTATATTTTTGCCCACAGTTACAAATCAATAGACTGTTACGTGTGCCACAAAAAGTTTGTTTACCTTGCGAATTTGTTGGTATCTCGAAGGCCATTAAATTCTGCCAAAACCTTTTTTCCAACAATCACTTAATAGTATCCGATTGTCGAAGTGGTCAAGACTGTGCATGTATCCCCCACTGGATCAATAGGACAATTAAGGGGGAACGACAAGCAGACGGACGAAAATATTGCTCAAATTCAGGATTTTTTCTCAGCAGTGGAATGTATTTTATACAAAAGGGATTCGCTGCAATGGATAAAGCATACATCGAAGTTTTCTTCTGGAATTTTTTCATAGAGAAATATTAATATCTTCACTGTTTAGTCGACTGGAGTGGCCGAGCGGTTCTAGGCGCTTCAGTCTGGAACCGCGGGACCACTACTGTCGCAGGTTCGAAATCTGCCTCGGGCATGGATGTGTGTGATGTCCTTAGGTTAGTTAGGTTTAAGTAGTTCTAAGTTCTAGGGGACTGATGACCTCAGCAGTTAAGTCCCATAGTGCTCAGAGCCATTTGGACCATTTCACTGTTTAATCGGGCTTTTCCCGAGGCAGCTCTGAAAGGAGGTAGATCGACGGTTGTCGCTGTAACTCCAGTTGTGGTTATCTGAAACATGAAACTAACGTATCACCCTGATACTTAGAGATGTAATTTTAGTTCATCGTAGGGATTTGCAAAAAAATTTTTTGGCGAAATTATAGATATGTGAAAACATGGTTAGTTTTGGACGTTTCTTTTTTGGCCCGAAAAGAATACTAAACATCAACATAAGAAAAATCTGCTAGAATGAACTGAAGATAAATCAGTTTCTTTCAAGAGAGATCAAAAAGTCATTAAAATCGGGTGGAAATTGTAGCATGGGTGACAACAACCACGCCGAAAAACATAAATTTGAGAAAAACTCGTTTAAAGTTTGAAAAATATTTATCGTATAAAAAATGGAAAATCCAGGATGGAATGCAACAACACCAGAGAAGGAAAGTTGCAACCCACCACATAGCGGAGATGCTGAGTCGCGATAGACACAACAAAAAGATTCACACACTCATAGCTTCCGGCCATTGGGGCCTTTGTCAGCAGTAGACACACATACACACACGCACACACACAATCACGCAAACGCAACTTGCACACACGTCTGCAGTCTCAGAGAACTGAAACTACACTGGGCAGTGTAGTTACAGCTCTCTGAGACTGCAGACGTGTGTGCAAGTTGCGTTTGCGTGAGTGTGTGGGTGTGTGTATGTGCGCGCGCGCGCGCGTATGTGTGTATATGAGTCTACTGCTGACAAAAGCCCCAATGGCCGGAAACTGTGAGTGTGTGAATGTTTTTGTTGTGCCTATCGCGGCTCAGCATCTCCGCTATGTGGTGGGTTGCAACTTTCCTTCCCTGGTATTGTATCATATAAAAAAGGGAGAAAGCTTGAACTTACGGGAGATCATCGATGCGTGGTCCATAATAACTATCTCCCCTGTCAGTGGATGGCCGCTTTCTGCT
Organism: Schistocerca serialis cubense; assembly: GCF_023864345.2. Lineage (NCBI taxonomy): Eukaryota > Metazoa > Arthropoda > Insecta > Orthoptera > Acrididae > Schistocerca > Schistocerca serialis. Next base: position 1,272,585,772 of record NC_064638.1, read on the forward strand.
ACTTTGACCCGATAACCTCTGATTTATCGTCCTCAAAGCCCTTTTCGTCGCTGGGCGCGCATCGCCGCTGGTGTCTCTGTCTCCACAGAATCAGCGCAGTTGATCGCCGATTTTGGTTTGAAGGGCATCCGCCACGTGCATTAATGCAGTATGGCCTACATTGAATAGACATACGACCAAATTTGAAGCAATAGTGACCATTTCGCTTCGGCTGGATGCTATGTTTGGAGCGCATCTCCAAATGAGAGTATTGAAACTTTCTTTCTCATTTTGAGTAAAACCGCACTAAGAACGCTCCAGCAAATCAGGTTTACTCAAAACCCTGAACATCTCACGGACGCAACGAAAGGAGCGTCAGCGCGGAACCGGTTCTGTAACTCCGAGGCGTGCTGTGCACGCTCGGCTTCAAACACTCGCAGAATCGTTAGTTGCTGTAGTTCGCGCATAGTATTTTGGGAAATAATTCTTCAATGTATACGCATTCGAATTCCGTAATTAAAAAATTTCTAGTTTTTTCGAACGCCACCCTATCGTTCCCCCGTAAGTGCTATATTTAACACTACCCACCTCCCGTGTGGTCTGGAACTCCTGATGTTGCAGTACGATAAGTAAGTCCTTCGCTTAATACTATCAGACTCTTGAAGCGATCTGCAATCCACATGGAACGCCAAATGGAGGAACAACAGGACAAATAAACACATCAGGCAAATTCCTGCAACTAGCAACGAAAGTGGTAAGTGAGGCACAATCGTTTCGTTCATTTAATCAAAGGCATACTCTGGCTATCGAAGGGAATAAGCCGATGAATGATGCTACTGCAAACGACTTGTACTGTGCACAGAACGTCGTTTACAGAATTTAATCGCATTATAGAAAAGAGACAGAGAGAGAGCGGCGGTCTCTGATTCTCGAGAGGAATGGAACTTCACATCTTGCTTCTAGGAAACTCACCTTATGTTCGAAACACAGCTCTGCCTCACCTCCGTTAATTACCATAAAAAGAGAATATCCACGATTATCGCCTCGTATTCGAATATGACAGTTTATCTACGCCTCAGCTCGCTATTTATTTGTTGGATCCCATCCCTCCCCAATTGCAACTGCGACAGTAATTCGAGGGGAGGTATCAACATTATTATTTTCGCTAGCAGTGCACAGAGAAGTATTTCTACGTAAACTAGTGAAGACCGACGTTCCTCATTCAACTTTCATCTAGCCTCTCCTGTGTAGCAACAATCGACAAACTTGCGCCGGCCGGGGTAGCCGAGCGGTTCTAGGCGCTACAGTCTGGAACCACGCTACCGCTACGGTCGCAGGTTCGAATCCTGCCTCGGGCATGGGTGTGTGTGATGTTCTTAGGTTAGTTAGGTTTAAGTAGTTCTAAGTTCTAGGGGACTGATGACCTCAGAAGGTAAGTCCCATAGTGTTCAGAGCCATTTGAACCATTTTTGACAAACTTGTCCGAAGACTGGTTTGATGCAGCTTTCCATGCCGTTCCACCTTGTGCAAGCCTGTTCATCTCTAAATAACTACTGCAACCTGCATCCTTCTGAATCTGCTTACTGTATTCATTACTTCGTTTCCCTCTACGATTTTGTACCCACCACACTTCCTTCCAATACTAAATTGGTTATCCCTTCGCGTCTCAGAATGTGTTCTACCTGCCAGTCCCTTCTTCTAGTCAGGTAGCGTCACAAATTTCTTTTATCAACAACTCTATTCAATATCTCGTCATTAGTTAAGTGATCTAGCCATCTAAGCTTTAACATTCTTCTGTAGCACCACATTTCAGAAGCTTCACTCCACTTCCTGTCTAAACTGTTAATCTCCACATTTCACTTCCATACATATCTACACTCCATACAAATACGTTCAGAAAAGACTCCCTGACTCTTAAATATATATTCGATGTAGCCAAATGTCTCTTCTTCAAAACCACTTTTCTTGAAATTGGTATTCTACATTTTATATCCTCTCTACCTCGGCCATTATCAGTTATTTTATTACCCGAAATAGCAAAACTCATCTACTTCTTCGAGAGTCTCGTTACCTAATCGAAATCCCTCAGCATCAGGTGATTTAATTCGGCCACATTCCATTATCCTTGTTTTACTTTTGTTCGTAAACATCTTATATGTCCCTTTCAACACACGAGTCATTCCATTCAAATGCTCTACCAAGTTCTTTGCTATCTTTGACAGAATTAGGATGTCATCAGAAAACCTCAAAGTTTTTGATTTCTTCTCCCCGAATTTTAATTCCTACTACAATTTTTTCTTTGGTTACCTATACTGCTTGCTCAGTATACAGACCATATAACGGGGATAAGGTACCATCCGGTCTCACTCCTTTCTCAATCACTGCTTCCTTTTCATGCCCCTCAATCTTATAGCTGCCGTCTGGTATCGGTACAAGTTGTAAGTAGTCTTCTCCACCTCTATTTCACTCCTGATATCTTCAGAATTTCAAAGCGAGTGTTCCAGCTGACACTGTCAGAACCTTTCCTAAGTCTACACATTCTATAAAGGTATGTTTGCTTTTCCTTAACCTGTTGTCTGTTTCAGCTAATAACAGCCAATACTCTTCAAGAATGGCAAGAGGAAGAAGTATACTTGGAAAATGCTAGAAATACGGGAAGATTTTAGTTACATTACATCATGGTTAGACAGAGATTCCGAAATCAAACACTGGATTGTAAGGCGTATCCAGGAGCAGATATAGACTCAGGTCACAATGTAGAAGTGATAAAGAGTAAGCTGAGGTTTAGACATTAGTCAGGAAGCGTCAGTACGCAAAGAAGTGGGATACAGAAGTATTAAGGAATAACGAGATACGCTTGAAGTTCTCTAAAACTACAAATACAGCAATTACGAATAGTTCAGAAGACAGCACAGTTGAAGAGGAATGAACATCTCTAAAAAGGACATCCACAGAATTTGGAAGGAAAAACAATGTACAAAGAAAACAGATGTGAAGAAACCATGGGTAACACAAGAAATACTTCAGTGATCGATGAAAGAAGGAACTACAAAAGTGTTCAGAGAAGTACAGGAATACAGAAATATAAGTCGCTGAGCAAAGAAACAAATGGGAAGTGTAGGGAAGCTACGATGAAAAGGGTGCAGGAAAAATGTGAAGACATCGAAAAAGAAATGACTGTCGGAAGGACAGACTCGGCATACAGGAAAGTCAAAACAATCTTTGATGAAATTAGAAGCAAGGGTAGTAACATTAAGAGCGCAACGGGAGGAGAGACCGGATGGGCGGAAAGAGTATAAAAAAATGGCTCTGAGCACTATGGGACTTAACATCTATTGTCATCAGTCCCCTAGAACTTAGAACTACTTAAACCTAACTAACCGAAGGACAGCACACAACACCCAGCCATCACGAGGCAGAGAAAATCCCTGACCCCGCCGGGAATCGAAGACGGGAACCCGGGCGTGGGAAGCGAGGACGCTACCGCACGACCACGAGATGCGGGCGAAAGAGTACATTGAAGGCTTTTATAGAGGGGGAAAAGTTGTCTGATGTGATAGAAACATGAGTCGATTTAGAAGAGATAGGGGATCCAGTGTTAGAATCAGAATTTAAGAGAGCTTTCGAGGACTTAAGATCAAATAAGGCAGAATGGACAGATAACATTCCATCAGAATTTCTTAAATCATTGGGGGAAGTGGCAACAGAACAATTATTCACATCCATGTGTGGAATGTATAAGTTTGGTGTCATACCATCTGAATTATGGAAAAATATCAAGTGCGAGAATTACCGCACAATCAGCTTAACACCTCATACATCCAACTTGCTTACGTGAATAACATACATACGAATGTAAAAGAAAACTGAGAGTGTGTTAGATGACGATTAGTTTGGCTTTGAGGAAGGTAAGGGCACCAGAGAGGCAATTCTGACGTTGCTGTTGGTAACGGAAGCAACACTAAAGAAAAATCTAGACACGTTCATAAAATTCATAACCCTGGAAAAAGCGCTCGACAATGTAAAACGGTGCAATATGTTAGAAATTCTGAGCAAAATAAGGGGTAAGCTATAGGGAGACAAGGGGGAATAATAATAGTGGAGCCAAGAGGGAATAATAATAGCGGATGACCAAGAACGAAGTGCTCGCATGAGAAAGGGTGTAAGACAGGGGTTTAGTCTTCCGCCCCTACTGTTCAATCTGTACTTCGAAGAAGCAGTGATGGAAATAAAAGAAAGGTTCAGGAGTGGAAATAAAATTCAAAGTGAAAGGCTATCAACGATACTATTCGCTGATGATATTGCTATCCTGAGTGAAAGTTATGAAGAATTACATTATCTGCTGAACGGAATGAACAACCTAATGAGTACAGAATATGGATTAAGAGTAGATCGAAGAAATACGAAAGTAATGAGAAGTAGCGGAAATGATAACTGCAAGAAACTTAACATTAGCAGATGAAGTTAAGGAATTGTACTACCGAGGCAGAAAAATAATCAATCACGAACAGAGCATGGAGAACTTCAAACGTAGACTGGCAGTGGCATAAAAGGGCATTCCTGGTCAAGAGAAGTCTACTAGTATCAAACGTAGGCGTTAATTTGAGGAAGAAATTTGTGAGAATGTACAACGCACAGCATTGTATGCTAGTGAAAGACGGACTGTGAAGTGATGACTGGGTGTTGTGTGCTACCCTTAGGTTAGTTAGGTTTAAGTAGTTCTAAGTTCTAGAGGACTGATGACCATAGATGTTAAGTCCCATAGTGCTCAGAGCCATTTGAACCAATTTTTTGAACGGACTGTGAAAAACTGGAACATACGGAAATCGAAGCATTTGAGATGTGGTGTTAGAGAAGAATGTTGAAAATTACGTGGACTGATAAGGCAAGGAATGAGGAGATTCTGAGCAGAATCGGAGAGGAAAAGAATATATGGAAAACACTGACAAGGAATAGGGACAGGGCTCAAATGGTTCAAATGGCTCTGAGCACTATGGGACTTAACTTCTGAGGTCATCAGTCCCCTAGAACTTAAAACTACTTAAAGCTAACTAACCTAAGGACATCACATACATCCATGCCCGAGGCACGATTCGAACCTGCGACCGTAGCAGTCGCGCGGTTCCAGACTGTAGCGCCTAGAACCGCTCGGTCACTCCGGCCGGCTAGGGACAGGGAATGACTTCCATGGTATTAGAGAGATGTAGAGGACAAAAACTGTAGAGGAAGTCAGAAATTGGAATACATCTAGCAATAATTGAGAACGTAGGCTGTAAGTGCTACTCTAAGATGAAGAGGTTAGCACATGCGAGGAATTCGTGGCGGACCGCATCAAACCAGTCAGAAGACTGACGAATCAAAAGAAAAAAAAGAATATCGTCTAGGAGAAGTCTTAGGATTTCCAGAAATCGTTTGACACGCTGCCCCATAGTAGACTGTTAACGAAGGTCCGAGTACTCGACAGGTTCCCAGATATGTGAGTAGTTCAAAAACGTCTTACGTAACATAACTCAGTATGTTTTCCTGAGTGGCCAGTATTTGCCAGAGACGAGGATATCATCAGGGGTGCTCCAGAGAACTGTGATAGGACCGCTCTTATTTGCTGCGTACATAAACGATCTGACGAATAGGGTAAGGAACAATATGAGATTGTTTGCTGGTGATGCTGTAGGTATGGGAAAGTGTCGTCGTTGAGTGACTGTTTGAGGATGTTGGGTGACTTAAACAAAATGTCTATCTGGTGTGACGAAAAGCACCTTGCTCTAAATGTGTGAAAACGTAAATTAATGTAAACGAGTAGGAAACATTATCGTGTAATGTTCGACAATATTAGTGGCGTGCTTCTTGACACAGTTAGGTCGCTAAGATACTTGGTGTAACGTTGCAAAGTGATATGAAATGGAACGTGCACATAACGTTGGTAGCAGGCTATGCAAATGGTGGACTTCGGTTTATTGGCACAATTTCGGGAAAGTGTATTCATCTATAAAGGAGAGGCAAGTGCGATCGGCTCTTGAGTCCAGCACGAGTGCGTCTGATCCACGACGGGTCGGATTAAAGGAACACGTCGAAGAAATTCAGAAGCGAACTACCAGATTTGTTACCCGTGGGTTCCATCAACACACGGGTATTACACAGATGCCCTTTGAACTCAAATAAGAATATCTGGAAAGAAGACGCTGTTCGTTTCACGAAACATTGTTGAGAAAATTTAGAAAATCAGCATTTGCGGCTGACTGCAGACCGATTCTATTACCGCCAACATAAGTTTAGCGTACGCACTGCAAGAACAATATAAGATAGATAAGGGCTCGTACAGAGATGTATAGAGAGTCATTTTTCTCTTGCTCCATTTACAAGTGAAACAGGAAAACGAGTGGGTGGTGGTGGTAGAGGGAACCCTCCGCCAAGCACCATATGTTGTATGTAAGTAGATGTAGATGCAGACCGCTAACGTGTGTAGTAGTTTTTTCATTAAGTCGATCGGCAGCCTCCTTGCATTTTACTACAGCTTATTAGTAATGCCCATAGTTTGTTGACATATAATCGTTCTATCCTTATGAGCTACACGTTTTTCACAAGTAATGACATTCTAAATATTTTGGCTACAGAAATGCAAATTTAATTTTGCGTTTTTCCTCATGTAGATATCGTGTTTTATTTAAATCTTCAAGGATGATGCCATTTTTAAGATTTCACTTCATTTTTACATATTTATCTTTAACCTCCATTTATAACAGAAATTTTCATTGCTTTAAAATTGGCAAGAATGAACAATACATGCGCGTCTAGGGAAAAACAAACTATTATGCTCAAGAATGTATTCGTATATGTTGCAAACCTGCTTATTGTCATTGACCCATCACTTAGTGTTGTTAACTTGCACCAGGTATGCGTCTTAAAATAAAAAATTCGATATTTAATACCGATATTGTATCAAAGGTAATGCGCATTTGTGAAATAACTATATTCGTGTGTATAATTTTTTTTATATTCTTTTTTGAAGCTAAAGGAAGATATCTAAGTACCCACTTCAATTGGCTCAGCAAATGTTGAAAGATATTCTAATTACAAGGACGTGTTGTCGGTTAACAATCGTTCCCCTGTCTTCGACAACCGCTGCATGCTGAATTTCACATATAGTAATAGCTTTAAGATGTTTGTACAACAATTTTCCTACATATTCAAAGAATAAGGTTTCTTAAAGAAAACATAGATATTTTACACTAATTATACATTTTATAATTTTCTGTTCAAACCTCTTATAAAGTTTGTAATTAGTCTAGTTAGTTCTGTAACTAACTTTACGTATATTTTATATAATTTTTATGTCATTTTATAGATATCTTCCGGCAATTTCAGTGATAGTTTTCCAGGTATTTTAGGTCACAAAAATTTTGACTTTGTGATTAAAGGCCCTTTTTTCATATTCGCAAACTAAATGAATTCTCACCAGGGGCAGGTGCTCCCACTACCCCTTCCTGTGGGCGCCGGTACTGGCAGAATACGCACGACACCTTACAGGTATGCAACGCTGCAGAACGCGCATTGCGTGTCACTTCCAGCTCTCGTGTGTGCACATCAAAACATTCACGCCAAATATTGCTTCGCAGAGGTCATCTCCTCCACAGTAGAAATCAGCAAAACATGGTTCGCGATGGGAGTGTGAGGGGATACCCAAGTTATATAGCATGGGCTGGACACATAGTGAAATTATTCGTTTGATTCCTGGTGCACACATTGCATAAACGCTGATGATTTATACATCACTCACAATAGGCGTCACGTAACTTCAAGCAACATATATCAAGGCACCTCACAAAGTTTTTCGGATGGAATCTTCCATCCCAAATGCGGTCGTATCCCCATCAAAGGAACCAGCACTACGTTCAAGATCACTTACAGAAACAAATGACACCCTAAACATCGAAAATGAGCGCCGAATGAATATCACGTTACGAAATTACAATGACTCTAAACTAAGACGTACGACTTCCGGCCAGTTTTCCATATTGAAGAAAACTACATGACCTACGAGTAATGAATTTGGGTGTTTTCATGTACGGGGCTGGAAATCTTATTAGAAAATAGTAACGTGAACTATTTTTTATCTAAAACCTAAACCACACAATGTTCCAGAAAACCCACACTCGATGCCAGGTTATTTTGTTTTTTATGTAATCAGTCTTCTGAGTGATTTGATGCGGCCCACCATGAATTTCCTTCCTGTCACAACCTCTTCATCTCAGAGCAACACTTGCAACCAACGTCCTCAATTACTTGCTGGATGTATTCCAGTCTCTGTTTTCCTCTATAGTTTTTGCCCTCTACATCTCTGTCTAGTACCGTGGAAGTCATTCCCTGACGTCTTAATAGATGTCCTATCATCCTGTCCCTTCTCCTTGTCAGTGTTTTCCACATATTCCTTTCGTCTCTAGTTCTGCGCAAGACCTCCTCATTCCTTACCTCACTAGTCCACCTAATTTTCAACATTCGTCTTTAGCACCACATTTCAGATGCTTCGATTCTCATCTGTTTTGGTTGCCCCACAATCCATGTTGCACATCCATATAATGCTGTGCTCCAAACGTACATTTTCAGAAATTTCTTCCTCAGATGAAGGCCAGTTTGATACTAGGACACTTCTCTTAGCCAGGAATGCCCCTTTTGCCAGTGCTAGTTTGCCTTTGATGTCCTGCTTGCAACCGGTCGTCATCTGTTATTTTGCTTCCTAGGTAGCAGAATTCCTTAACTTCATTTACTTCATGACCGTCAATTTTGATGTCAAGTTGCCCGCTGTTCTCATTTCTGCTACTTCTCATTGCCTTCATCTTTCTTAGATTTACTCTAAGTCCCTATTCTGTACTCATTAGAGCGTTCACTGTATTCAACATATCACGTATCTTCTTCACTTTCACTCAGGATAGCTATGTCATCAGCGAATCGTATGATTGATATCCTTTCACTTTGACTTTTAATTGCACCCCTGTACCTTTGTTTTATTTCCATCATTGCTTCTTCGATGCACAGATTGAACAGTAGGGGCGAAAGACTATATTCCTGTCTTACACCCTTTTTCATTCGAGCATTTCGTTCTTGATCGTCCGCTCTTATTATTCCCTCTTAACTCTTGTACATATTGTACATTACCCGTCTCTCCCTACAACTTACCCGTATTTTTGTTGGAATTTCGAATATCTTGCACCATTTTACATTGTCGGAGGCTTTTTCGAGGTTGACAAATCGTAAGAATATGTCTTGATTTTTCTTTAGTCTTGCTTTCATTAAAAACCGCAACGTCACAGTTACTTCTCTGGTGCCTTTACCTTTCCTAAAGCCAAACTGATCGTCATCGAACACACTCTAAGTTTTCTTTTCCATTCTTATGCATGTTGTTCTTGTAAGCAAGTTGGATGCATGAGTTGTTACTCTGATTGTGCGATAACTCTCGCACTTGTCATCTCTTGCAGTCTTCGGAATTGTGTGGATGATATTTTTCCGAAAGTCAGTTGCTTTGTCGCCAGACCCATACGTTCTACACATCAACGAGAATAGTCGTTTTGTTGCCACGTCCCCCAATTTTTTTTTTAAATTATGAAGGAATATTAACTATCCATTCTGCCTTATTTGCTCTTAAGTCCTTCAAAACTCTCTTAAATTCTGATTCTAATACTCCTTCTAAATCGACTCCTGTTTCTTCTTCTATCACAGTAGACAAATCTTCCCCCTATACAGAGGCCTTCAATGTACTCTTTCCACCAATCCGCTCTCTCCTCTGCATTTAACAGTGTTATGAGGTTACAAATGCGCCTGTGGTATTGATAGACCACAATAGATGTGGTCAAAGCACGATCTAATGCGGTGGCTTTAGTCATTATCACAGGGTCAGTCGCGCACCATTGCTTGAAAGCCCATACATTTAATAGAGAATTAATCCTTAATCACTCTACATAAACAGATAGCACAACAAAAAATGCATATGTAAAATGACTAGGTGAATCCCACAACATTAATGATGCTGGCTAATTAAAAATTTAGTGAATTATATTTCCGCATGTGTGAATTGTGACTTCAGACTCAAAGTAACAAAAAGTCAGTTTATCAATAATTAATGTATGTAGAGCATCCAATATAGAAATACGTACGATGAAAGTTAATTTATCTGCATATTGATTCATAAAAATCAATAACAAACACTCAAAGTCTGAAAGGGCTGTTCCCTGAGGTCAGTTGTGGAGTATAATAGCGTAAGACCTCCTGAATACAAACGAACACAAATATCAACTGCAGCAAATAATTATGGTTCACAGGTGCCAAAACACCACTCGCCCTTAAATACTTTCTGTGACATCACATATTACTGAAGCCAAATTAGAAACTTAAATAATAACCACCATTCAAATTTAAAGCTAACTACATACTTACAACACACTACAATACCGTAAATTTATCGTAGACCTTTCTTGAACACTCATTAAAGTAGCAAACACAGTATTTAACAAATTATTAATAAAAATTCCTCTATTCCATCGTGGTGTGGTGATGCAGTAAACTTATTATTACTAATATTAAAAATAGTCGTCGATTGCACAAGGCTCTTTATTAAATCAAGAACGAGACGTTTCACCCGGGTAGGCCATCATCTTTTTTTTTTTTTTTAATATGAGGAGAGGACTACATTGTAATTAATCCGGCATGGTCCTATCTGGACTATTATGACAGCAAAGTGAGTACCAGAAAAAGTGGTCGAATTAAATGGCATATCAAAATTCCCGTTACAAAGGGGAGTGAGTACATAATATTTTTAATAGGATCCCGTGTCCGGAAACGTACCGTTTCCGTTCTACGACGGTTTCAGTTCAGAAGCGTAACGCGTCCACACCTGCTGAGGGAAAAAGATAAGTCTCAGAGTTGCCTATCCTGGTATGCAATAGGCTAGACAGGGTGACGTGTACTACGTCAGACGGTAACCTGACGTAACTTAAGGTGTGCCCTGCAGTCGCACCTGTTCAGTGCCCATGCGTCTCCGATACAGTACACAAGGGTCGGTATACGTTTTCAAAATACACAGACGTGCTCCTTGTGTATTGTGAAGCTCGAGGTAACGGTAGAGCTGGTAGTCGGCTGTATCACAAACGTTTTCGCAATGTAGCATGCCACAGCACAAACTTTCTGCAGCTGCTTCGAGAAACAGTTACCTTCACCGTGAGGAGACAGGATTGTGGTGATCTACGGCGGCAGATGTGGTCCAACTGCGTGGCCGCCCCTATCGCCGGATTTAACTCCTACGGACAACGTTTTGTCAGGTCGAATGCAAAGTTTAATTTACGAGACTCCTGTAGACACAGAGAAAGATCTGCTGGAACGAGTTCTCGCTGCTCCACTAGGAACTGAAGAGACACCAGGTCGAAAGCAGAGCGTGTACCAGAACACGCTTCGTAGGTACTAGGTCTGTAACTACGTTGGTGCTCGCCACATTGCGACCTAACATTCCAAAGATGTTCGAGCTCACATGCAGTTCCCTTCATCGAAACGTCTTGGCTCAAACTCTTCTAGGGGTTGAACCTACGTCTCGCATTACACGCCCTAAATTACACCGTTGTGACCCTTTGGTTAAATCATTTGGCAGATGGCAAATTTCCGGAATTGTATGAAACATACAACGTTAATATAGTATATAATGACAGTAATAATAATATCGGAAGTTAAAATAACGACCCATAAATGTTGTGGGCCACGCAGTTGCGATTTGGTTAGAATAATGTTTATTCAGAAAGCAAACTAATAGCGAAAGTGTTCGTATTCAGAGTTTTGACACAGTTCGATCATTCACAATCTCATCGCGAAACACAAGTCCGATACTCCACCTCGTCATTTACACGAAAAGTTACGAGTTCACACCAGGTGCGTGGCTGCCCACCGCTCAAAGACTAAGTCCCGCGATACCACACAACGCGGAATTTTGGAATTCACTTCACTTCCTAGCTACCTGAAGACCAACCGTTCGCTTTCGCGTCTCCACCACCACTGTACCCTTTGGTCAGCTTATTCTACATTATTTTACATTTTAACACGTTTAAATGATCAAAGCTTGACCACTTTCACGTTCTAAATAGAGTAACAATAATATCCATTACATAATAAACGTTAATTCTTTTACATAAAACCAATACAATTTCCTACATACGATACAATACAACTCTGGATGTGACGGCCAGTAGCCTTTGCACCAATGTGCTTTCTGATAAATAAATATAGAACAAAAGTAACTATTATGCACTAAACTTTACAACAAATATTCTGTTACTTAATGATTCAATAAGGTGTCACGTTCAATGTGTTTTGTGTGGAGGAAATGATGATCTGATGCTTAACTGAAAATACTGATAATTTAAATTTACTATATCTTTTAAACAAATAAAGTTACAGAGTTGTCATATACAACATTTGTCACTTTAATGATGCGTTCCTATATGAAATGTCGATCGTTAAGACCGACCAAAGTGTTCAGATTTTAGCATTCAGGTCTTCGATGCAATACTTGTTAATTTCACTTTACCAGTAAATCCTAAAATAATACAGATATGATCAATATTCAAGTTTTATTGGGATCACCATGAAATTTTCGAAGGATGGTACTCGTAGATTAAAATTACTGTGGCTTCATTCCCTCAATTACTACAGAATTAAATAACTTTCCTAAATGTTTCCCTTTATGTCCGATCTTAGCTCCGTTTCCCCGGCCAGAAACAGCTTCCACGGGGTTTCCCTATGACGTAGGTCCTCGTCTGTCTCTCTCGCACACTACAGCGCTTAGTCCTCATTCAGCACGATGGACGCCTGTGAATTTCCCCGTCTCGTGGCGAATCTGCGCTTCGTTTCACAATTCCTGAAGGCTGGCTCTTTCATTCATATACTTAAATGAGAGCGAAATACTCATTAACTCACAACATCGAGACGCTTTTTTAACGCATCAGTACTGTTCTGTATGTACAGTATGCTAGGTTCTTTTTTGTTTTGGAATATTAGAAAAATGTAATGATTAAGTGTTAATATAAACAAATGTGCTTAATTGATAAATGGATGTTTTGTTATGTTTTCTTTCGAATTGTTACCAGATAATTGTTTAGTCACACCTAATTCAATTTCTCGAGAAGAATTGGATGATTTAAACTTCTGAACGGTACGTTTCCTGACATGGGTACGTATACAAAATATTATGTGCTCGTTCCCCTCTACAAGTACCAGAAGTTTGTTACTGGAACTTCCGAACACTCTTTGAATGACAGCTCACGTAAAAAAAAAATGTATAAAGTTACTGCCAAGAAGCATGTGTCAGTTATAGGTACGATACTAGATGGAGTAAAGTGAGGAAAAAAACCATTAAAAACAGACTTGGAGACAACCACGGGGAACAGGGAGCAGTGTAGAGCAAAATGAGAAAACGAGACAGCAGAGTTACCTCACGAACTCGGAGCAACACCACGAGCGCAAACTGTAAATGTTGCCCAAACCAGAATAGCACCGGAGGCAAAGGGATGCAGTGTAAAAACAGCAAAAGATCGTAAAGTAATAATGAACAGATTGACAAAAAAATGTAAACCATACTAGAGTAAAAGTAGAAATATATGTAGTTCAGAACGTACAGGATCAACAACTATGTGTGGAGGCATAAACAGAAAGACTCAGAGGAGCAAACGCAGTACCTTAAAGTAAAACTTCCTAAAAGCAATAACAAATGAAAACATTGCCAACAAAATAAAGCTAAAATGAAGCAAAAAAATGGTTCAAATGGCTCTGAGCACTATGGGACTTAACTTCTGAGGTCATTAGTCCCCTAGAACTTAGAACTACTTAAACCTAACTAACCTAAGGACATCACACACATCCATGCCCGAGTCAGGATTCGAACCTGCGACCGTAGCGGTCGCGCGGTTCCAGACTGTAGCGCCTTTAACCGCTTGGCCACCACGGCCGGTCTAAAATGAAGCAATGAACATATAAACGAAGTACAAGAAAACATACACTATATGATCAAACGTATCCGGACAGCCCCAAAAACATACGTCTTACATATTAGGTGCTTTGTGCTGCCACCTACTGCCAATTACCCCATATCAGCGACGTCAGTAGTCATTATAAATCGTGAGTGTGCAGAATGGGGTGTTCCGCGGAACTCACGGACATTGAACGTGGTCAGGTGATTGGGTGTCACTTGCTTCATACTTCTGTACGCGAGATTTCCACACTCCTAAACATCCCTAGGTCCACCGTTTCCAATGTGATAGTGAAGTGGAAACGTGAAGGGACACGTACAGCACAAAAGCGTACAGGCCGACCTCGTCTGTTGACTCACAGAGACTGCTGACAGTCGAAGAGGATCGTAATATGTAATATGCAGACATCTATCCAGACCATCACACAGGAATTCCAAACTGCATCAGGATCCACTGCAGGTACAATAGCAGTTAGGCGGGAGGTGAGAAAACTTGGATTTCATGGTCGAGCGGCTGCTCATAAGCCATACATCACGCCGGTCAACGCAAAACGACACCTCGCTTGGCGTAAGGAGCGTAAACATTGGACGATTGAACAGTGGGAAAACGTTGTGTGGAATGACGAATCACGGTACACAATGTCGCGATCCGATGGCAGGATGTGCGTATGGCGAATGCCCGGCGAACGTTATGTGCCAGCGTGTGTAGTGCCAACAGTAAAATGTGGAGATGTTGGTGTTATGGTGTGGTCGTTTTTTCGTGGAGGGGACTTGCATCCCTTATTGTTTCGCGTGGCACTATCACAGCATAGGCCAACATTGATGTTTTAAGCACTTTCCTGCTTCCTACTCTTGAAGAGGAATTCGGGGATGGCGACTGCATCTTTCAACACGATTGCGCACCTGTTCGTAAAGCACGGCCTGTGGCGGAGTGGTTGCACGACAATAATACTCCTGTAATGGACTGGCCTGCACAGAGTCCTGACCTGAATCCTATAGAACAACTTTGGGATGTTTTAGAACGCCGACTTCGCGCCAGGCCTCACCACCCGAAATCGATACCTGTCGTCAGTGCAGCACTCCGTGAAGAATGGGCTGCCATTGCCCAAGAAATCTTCCAGCACCTAATTGAACGTATGCCTGCAAGACTGGAAGCTGTCATCAAGGCTAAGGTTGGGCCAACACCATATTGAATTGCAGCATTACCGACGGAGGGCGCCACGAACTTGTAAGTAATTTTCAGCCAGGTGTCCGGATACTTTTGATCACATAGCGCATAAGTAACACATGTCTTGATCGTAAAGAACAAGAGGAACTAAAACGTCGTAAATTCTTTAAAAGTGAGGAACATTGAAACATACAAGAGTTGATTTTTATTGGCCAACTATGGCAGCAGGCGATCGATGTAAGTGCCTTTGTTAATAGCACGACATCGCCCTCGGCGCCTCCTCTGCTCATGTCCATGACGATTGGTCCCTAGACTTCTGGAAAACCGTGGCGTGGTCAGGTGAGTCGCGATTTCAGTTGGCAAGAGCTGATGGTAGGGACCCAAATTATCAACAAGGAACCGTGTAAGCTGGCGGTGACTTCATAATGGTCTTCTTGGAATAGGCTGAGTTGTCTGGATGTTCGGCTACTTGGAGACCGTTTGCAGCCATTCGTGGACGTCATGTTCCCAAACGACGATAGATTTTTTTATGTATGACAATGCGCCATGTCACTAGGTCTCAATTGTCCGTGACTGGTTTTGAAGAACAAACCGGACAATTCGAGCGAATGATTTGGTCACCTAGATCGCCCGACATGAATCCCATCGAATATTTATCGGACTTAATGGAGAGGTCACTTCGTGCACAACATTCTGCCCACCGGCAACACTTTCGCAATTATGGACAGCTACAGAGACAGCATGGTTCAATATTCCTGCAGGAGAATACCAACGACTTGTGGTCCGGGTCCATATTTGCAGCTTGTGCGCTATTTTCTTGTTCTGCGCCGTTCTCTCCTTTCGTTCTCCTCCGCTCCCTGTTCCCGGTGGTTCTCTCCAGTCTGTTTTTTAATGGCTTGTTTTTCAGTTTGTTCCATTTAATGCCTCGCCTGGATTAACACATGCTTCTTGGCAGTAACTTTATATAAATGTCTTACGTGAGTTATCTTTATATGTTTCTATGCCATTTCATTCGCCCTGTTTTCTGGTTCTCGTTTGGCTGTCATGGTAGTCCGGGATAGGACCACGCTGGGTTAATTGTAGTGTAGCCCTCCCCTTATATTACTATACAATTTGATGATGTTTCACCTTGGCGAAATGCGTCGTCTTGAATTAATAAAGAACACTGTGCAACGTACGACTGTTTTTGATATTAGTTGTTAACAAAGCTCAGAGTGAGTGTCTATATCTGGTTTCACAATATGACAAAATGTACGTAAAATCATAAATATATATAAAGTAATAAATTGTGGGCACTCATCTAGTAGTAACAAATAACTGTAAATGTGCAAACTCGTGCTGCCGTCTTATTACGTTTAACTGTGTAGGTTTTAGGATACTGGAACATTTGCATATCAGCCTTGAACTAATTCGTAAATAAATTTTTACACACATCCTTCACCATAATAGTGGTATTTAATGACACTTTGTACACCATACATCATATTGGTCCAGTGGTTCAGTTGCTATTAATATCATAATATAATGTAATAAATGCAACTTTAATTTTCTTAGTGTTTATCCCGGGATCATGCATCGAGACTTTTCTGGTACATTTGATTTTCTCTATCATGTTTTAGGGTCTATAGTGCAGCTTCTCTAGAAACATGATATTCTGCTTTCATTCCAACGACCTTATCTGCCACTGAGTGGTCTCTTCAGCCAAGCGCATAACCCTCCAGTCGGGGGAAAACCCGCACCTCGCGCTCAGTCCTCAACTTAGCTGCATTCCTCGCCCACTTGGCTAGCTGCTGCAAGCTGTCAAAACATTCACCAATGCCTCTCGTCCCACGAGCCGGCTTCTCGTAATGTCGTAGTGTACAAATAAAAATTCATGAACAGTGTGCAAAAAGGCGTTTCCAGCAGCCTTAGCAGTGGAACATTAACTTTCACTAACGGGGAAAATACAGGTTTCGATGATATATGGCAATTATAAATAAAACAAAAACCAGTCACAAAAGTGGTTTATAGGTACATGTCTGCTTAAGGAAATAACTGCTGATGTTTTTAAATGTCTAAACACGTATCCTATTCTTTCAGCTGAAGGCAGTGTGTAGAATTAGTGCATCACCTTCATCAAGAACATATATAACAGATTTTATTTCTGTCACTAGCATTGCAAGGCCCTTAATTTTGCGACCTCTATTTTTTTTAAAAAAAAAAAAAAAGGACGGACAGTCACTTATAATAACTTTTTCAGTGTCCGTACTGTTCGATGTTAAATTATACTACCCTCCGTTTTCCAAAACCTTTGTTAGTCTAAGATCGGCTAGAAGTACCCAGTATTCGACTAATCGAATGCTTCGGACGGAAAGCTTAAACTTTCAAGCAATGAAAGTTTTTATGTTGTAACATAGAAGATAGTTTTATCTATGACGTAAAATTTCTTGAAATTTTCTCTTTTCATGCTGGCGTTTTACTTATTTATTGGTAAATTTCCTGAAAGAGTCTGAGATAACTGTGGATATGTTCTGAATAAAGGTCTCTAGATCGCTTAACATACGAGTATTTCTTTAATTATAACGTCATTTCGGTTACTTGTGTTATCAATACCGTAATTCAATTTGAAGGGACATAAGAATGGGGCCTGTTTATACGTTATCAGGCAGGAAAACATAAAACATGAAAAGGTTGAAAATTTAAAAAATTCACTCATTAAAACCTAGAATTTGTAAAAAAAAAAAAAATGTCATAAATTTAAGAAAAAAATTATTCGTGCAGATGGATAAGAGAATACTGTTACCACGAAGAAGTCCAAGAAGGTTAAACACAATCTAACTTCTTCACCGCTGATTCAGAAAACATCGCCCACAGTTTCAAGAATGCTGATATTAGTGTAGGCTTCAAACCAGAGCTAGCACGGGAACTAGTTTAGGTCATAAAATTAGGTAAAAATGCCACTATTTCAGTCACTCAAGAGTGAAGCAAACAAACTTTTATTAAAGTGTTAAATGTTATTCAGTAGGGTAGTCCGTGCATTTGTCTTACGCATTCTGCTACAGCTGGCCGAGGTGGCCGAGCGGTTCTAGGCGCTACGGTCGCAGGTTCGAATCCTGCCTCGGGCGTGGATGTGTGTGATGTCCTTAGGTTAGTTAGGTTTAAGTAGTTCTAAATTCTAGGGGACTGATGACCTCAGAAGTTAAGTCCCATAGTGCTCAGAGCCATTTATACTACTGCACAAACAAATTACCTTGACTATATTCATCCAGTATTTGAGAATGACAGCACTTAGCGATTTCCAGCGGACTTCACACGTAATTTCAAACCTTTACAAAACTTCTTTCCATTGACACCCCCAAAACATTGGTGAAAGGAAATAGTTTATCGATTACTGCACTTTTACTTTTCTTGTTTGACTTTAAAATATAAGCGAGAAAAGGTTTGGAATAGGTTTGAAATTATGTTTAAAGTTTGTTGGAAGTCGGTATGTGCTCTCATTATGAAACACTGGATGAATATAGTCTGGGTTCTTTGTACTCCATTTGAATCAATAGCAAGTTTCTTCAGCATCTCAATGTTTATGACGTCATATCTTCTGAACTTTGTGTCGTACAATGACATAATTTTGCTGATACATTCAGCGGTATTTATGAATGCTCTCTGCCAAATATGTTGTGAATAGAACTAGTAGTAAAGAAGTAATAAATTAAAACGTAGTGGCTATTACTGAAGTTTTTTTACCAACCAGATACAACAGCACTGTGTTAATGACCACCTCTCATGCGACATTTAGCGCTGGCACATACCGAAACATAGGATTTCAGCTCTTTCCCACAGCGCGATTCGAATTTCTGTTACCAGAAACAATGACGTATAGCAGAAAAAGTTGAAAGACGCATTCATTCTCTGCTATAATTCAATCAACATAGTCTAAAATGTATCGATCTGCAAGAAACGATAACAGTATGTGAACGATGGTGTGTCATAGTAACTAGAATATGTCATCTGTTAACTTCTCGGATATACGTTAAGGGCTAGGCAGAAAGGCGTTGAGGGAAAGCAGACTACGTGATTTTTGACTTTAATTTCTAGTGGCACATTCTATGAAACTACGTGAATTACATCGTTTTCAGTGTTACAAAATAGTTAAAAGAATCCCTCCTACAGTGGTGTTGACTAGCTCTTCGTTACCTCAGTGGAAGCTGGATATTTACGTTCTTCATAAAAATTAGCTTTAACTGTGAACTTCCAGCATGCTGGAGTAACTTGGGTCAGCAGCTTCCGTTAATCAATAGAACGAAAAACCAGTCCAAGTTGCAAATATTTTATTTTTTATTCGATGACCAGTTTCGGGCCGAGACCCATTTTCAAAGCAACATAACATAGTCGAAAATGGCATTTCCGAAGATGTCAACAAAATGTGTAAAGTATAATAAATGAAAAGCAAACTGGTGCTTTTCATTTATTATTATAATGTTGTTCTACCAAGAACCGACGGAAGATTCTGTTAATATATGTAAAGTACATTCACAGTACATTCAGATAGTTATCTGTATGTACTGTGAATAGTTATCTGTATGCACTGTGAATGTACATTACACATTTTGTTGACATCTTCGGAAGTGCCATTTTTGACTGTGTTATGTTGATCTGAAAATGGTTCTCAGCCCGAAACTAGTCATCGAATGAAAAATAAAATATTTGCGACTTGGGCTGACTGTTCGTTCAATAGCTTTAACTGTGCTAAGGAAGTAGTACTTCCTGAGTATATTCAGGCACTGCCAGTTGTAACATTATGTGATTGCCTTATCATTTTAAATCATTCACTAATCGAGCAGTCGCTAAGCAACAGCTACAGTTAGCAAATAATGTTGCGAGAATGTAAAAGGTGATCGTCGTGTGACGTAACTTGTTTATTGTCGAAGCTCCGTCAGAGACGCAGTGAGTTACTGACTTTGAAAACCGCGGCGCGAAAAACGGACAGAAGAAGAACACTTTTACACATTTTTTTGTTGATGTACGAGATATTCTCGATGAACAGTTACTCATTCTTCTCTTGTCTCTTGTAACGTGTGTCGGACGCGCATGTCTTGCCGCCGTATTATTATCGTTAAAAAAATTTTATTTTGGTGTAAAGTAAAAGTGCAATACTAAAGGTGCAGTACTGCATAGCAGTAGATTTAATGTGCGACGTGTATGTGAAAACGTCAAAGGAATTATTTTGATTACGAGAAGTGCCAGTCAAAACGGCATCCATGTTAAATCCTTCATTGCAGTGTAAGTTCATCTATTAACTGCCATAAATTCAGAGTTAAATGGAACTGGTGTATGGACTATTTATTTACTATAGAATCTATGTCTCACTCCTTCATGAAGTTATTTAATTTTCTTTGTGTTTCTGCCAAATAGAAAGTTAAGAGTCACGAATTCTTTCTTCGAAATCGGACGGAAGTTGCATGCCGCGAAATATTTTCTCCGCGCCATATTCTACTGGTAAATGCATGATAAACTACGGTCCCATAGGAAATTCATGTTGAGCTATCCAAAAATAATTATATTTTGAACAGGCATTTACTCTCCTCTGCAATGCGACTCCCGACTGATCAGACGATCCAGCAAGAAACAGCCGCACACTGTCGGCGTTCGCAGATATATTTTCACCGCTGATTACAGCTAGATGTTACAGCACAAAAGTAAACATATTGTTACAATTAGCGACTACGAACGGGGACATTTACAACTGTATGTTTGTGTATACACATTACGTAAACATATCGTTATACTGTTGAGAAGCCACCCACAACATCATAAACTTGCAACAGCTGTTTCCAATCACCCGATACATAGTGTAGAATGTCGCTTTCGGAGGACGCTGCTCATCTGAAACACCGCGTGTAATTGCAGTGATTATCTGCACTGTCAACACGTGACAGTTTCAAAGTGTTTACACGCTCGCACGGTGTAGCTGCGGGTGTCCTGGGTGCGACGCCCTGGAGAGGCGACTGGCTTCGCGACTGCCGGGCCGCCCTGTGGCCGCTCATTGTGCAGGCCGTATTGCATCGCATTGTGTGGCCAGGCCGGGCATAAATAATTAATGGAAAGGACGGCGGCCGCCGCTGGAATCCCGCTCCCATCCGACGAGCGCTAAACGCTGCGGCCACGGGTTCACAGCCACCGCCGCGCCGGCAGTCCGGTCGGCTGAGCGAGGTCACGCTTGTCTCATCTGCTTGCAATCTACGTATCATTCCCAGCTCCTCTTATTCTAACTTCTAGGATGTGGTGCATCACTGTTTTCCACATCTAACTTTCACTACATTTAATATCAATACAATTATTAACAGATAAGCTACAACGTACAGATTAAAAACATCGTTTCACAAAACTTTGAGAAAGTAGAAGTAACACTAATATCCTTACCTGAAATTAATGGAATTATGTTGTTGTTGTTGTTGTTGTTGTTGTAGTCTTCAGTCCTGAGACTGGTTTGATGCAGCTCTCCATGCTACTCTATCCTGCGCAAGCTTCTTCATCTCCCAGTACCTACTGCAGCCTACATCCTTCTGAATCTGCTTAGTGTATTCATCTCTTGGTCTCCCTCTACGATTTTTACCCTCCACGCTGCCCTCCAGTACTAAATTGGTGATCCCTTGATGCCTCAGAACATGTTCTACCAACCGATCTTTTCTTCTCGTCAAGTTGTGCCACAAACTCCTCGTCTCGCCAATTCTATTCAATACCTCCTCATTAGTTACGTGATCTACACATCTAATCCTCAGCATTCTTCTGTAGCACCACATTTCGAAAACTTCTATTCTCTTCTTTTCTAAACTATTTATCGTCCATGTTTCACTTCCATGCATGGTTACACTTCATATAAATACTTTCAGAAACGACTTCCTGACACTTAAATCTATACTCGATGTTAACAAATTTCTCTTCTTCAGAAACGCTTTCCTTGCCATTGCCAGTCTACATTTTATATCCTCTCTACTTCCACCATCATCAGGTATTTTGCTCCCTAAATAGCAAAACTCCTTTACTATTTTAAGACACTCATTTCCTAATCTAATTCCCTCAGCATCGCCCGACTTAATTCGACTACATTCCATTATCCTCGTTTTGTTTATATCCTCCTTTCAAGACATTGTCCATTCCGTTCAACTGCCCCTCCAAGTCCCTTGCTGTCTCTGACAGAATTATAATATCGTCGGCGAACCTCAAAGTTTTTATTTCTTCTCCATGGATTTTAATACCTACTCCGAACTTTTCTTTTGTTTCCTTTACTGCTTGCTCAATATACAGATTGAATAGCATCGGGGAGAGGCTACAACCCTGTCTCACTCCCTTCCCAACCACTGCTTCCCTCTCATGTCCCTCGACTCTTATAACTGCCATCTGGTTTCTGTACAAATTGTAAATAGCCTTTCGCTCCCTGTGTTTTACCCCTGCCACCTTCAGAATTTGAAAGAGAGCATTCCAGTCAACATTGTGAAAAGCTTTCTCTAAGTCTACAAATGCTAGAAACATAGGCTTGCCTTTCGTTAATCTTAATCTTTCTTCTAAGATAAGTCGTAGGGTCAGTATTGCCTCACGTGTTCCAACATTTCTACGGAATCCAAATCGATCTTCCCAGAGGTCGGCTTCTACCAGTTTTTCCATTCGTCTGTAGAGAATTCGCGTTAGTATTTTGCAGCTGTGACTTATTAAACTGATTGTTCGGCAATTTTCACATCTGTCAACACGTGCTTTTTTTGGGACTGGAATTATTATATTCGTCTTGAAGTCTGAGGGAATTTCGCCTGTCTCATACATCTTGCTCACCAGACGGTAGAGTTTTGTCAGGACTGGCCCTCCCAAGGCTGTCGGTAGTTCTAATGGAATAGAATTCTAAAGATTCTAAAAGACAAAAACTTATGTGACGTTGATGAAATTTCAAACATAATTGTGAAAAAACTGTTCCAACGTAATAAGTAATGTCCTTGGTGATATTGTACTTCATCATGGCACAGGGAGTTTTTCCAGCCAGGCTAAAATGTACAGCTGTCAACCTTATTCCTAAGGAAATCAACGAGACAGACTTACACGTTTATGATCTCGTCTCCTTACTGATATATTTTTCCAAAATATTCGAAAAAGTATTGTGCTTAAGAATAGCCTCACACACCAGTAGAAACAATTTATTCGGCATATAAGAATTTGGATTCCAGAAGGGAGAATGCTATTTACACATTCACTCATCAAATAGTGCAAGACTTAATATAATATCGCCATTTGGTGTCTTTTGTGATCTTTCCAAGGCGTTTGATTGTGTAGATAATGTTACTCTTAAAGAAACTAAAGTTTTATGGAATACATGGTTTCACACTCAGCTGGTCCCAATCATAGTTAAATACAAGGCAAAAAGTTGTGCAGAATAATTCAAAAAATGTTGGAATTGAAGAAAATTTTAGTGATTGGGGAGGAATCACGAAGAGAGCCCCATAGTGTTAGTTTTGGATCCACTGTTATTTCTTATATATGTATGTGTGACCTTCTACTTGACATCCAATGAGCAGAAGCGCTCTTTTTTTTTGCAGACGATACTAGTGCTATTTTCTAAAAAATAATTATATAACGGTTTTCACAAAATGGACACTCCCTAAACTTTGAAAAAACACACAGTATTCACTTCTGCACAACAAATGGAGTCATACTAACAACTGATATAGCACATGAGCAGGAGTCAGTAAATAAGGCAGAAAGTGTCTACATATTTATGATGAAGACTTGAACTGGTGCATATTACTAAGCTTCTCAAGCAAATAAGTTACTCATCGTATAGTTGCTAATCTCGGAAATAAACGAATTAGCCTCTAGAGATATGTTACATATTTCTCCTAAATAATTTCGTACGGAAAAATTTTCTGGGGTAACTGACAAAATATAAACTGTTGATTTGCACAAAAGCGAGAAGTAGAATAATGTGTGATGTTCACCCGTGGTCATAATGTAGGTACCATTTCAAGTGTACGCACGACACCATTTGAAACGAGACTCTTCCGACCAGGCCAGTGTCGGTGTTGATGGGGCTAGGCGAGGCGTGAAGCTTTGTGTCGTGCAGTCACCAGAAGTACACGAGTGAACCTTCGACTCCGAAAGCCCATATCGATGATGTTTCGTTGAATGGTTCTAACGCTGACACTTGTTGATCGTCCAGTACTGAAATCTGGAGAAATTTGCGTAAGGGTTGCACTTCTGTCACGCTGAACGATTCTCTTCAGTCATCTTTGGTCCCGTTCCTGCAAATCTTTTTCTACCTTCAGCGATGTGGGAGACTTTATGTTTTACCGGATTCCTAATATTCACGGTACACTCGTGAAATGGGGAAATCCCCAATTCATCGCTACCTCGGAGATGCTATGTCCCATCCCTTGTGCGTTCAGACTCGCTTAAATCTTGATAACCTGCCAGTGTAGCAGCAGTAACCGATCTGACAACTGCCCCAGACACCTGTTGTCCTATATAGGCGTTGCCGACCGCAGCGACGTGTTCTGCCTGTTTACATATCTCTGTATTTCAATACACATGCCTATACCAGTTTCTTTGGCACTTCAGTGTATTACGTGTAAAAGAATGATTGATGTTTGAATGGAAACACAAACTCACCACTTTTCCATTTTGCCCTCTACAAATGTTTTATGAGTGCTCCTCTAGTCAAAACACACTCGCCCAAGCGGTAATCAGGTTCGTATCTTTTGTAGCAACATGCTCTCAATGGTCATCAAACCAGCATTGATGCGTTCTCTTAGCTGTTCGACATTAAGGGGGAGGGGGGGGGGGGGAGTGGGGAGGCGAGAGAACAGAGCCACGTCGTCTTCACCACTAGGCTCGATGCAACGATTCCGAAGTCCGTCGTTCAGGTAGCGGCAAACATCGACGCTCCGGTGAGTGTCTGATTCGTCTTGGTGGAAGACGAAATTCTCGGAATCAGCAGTCAGTTGTGGAAGCAACGACAGCTGCAATATCTCAAGGTAAGAAGTACCCGTCACAGTCATCTCACAGAAGAGAAACGACTCATACGGCTTCGTCGTTGGCATTGTACAGAAAACATTAACCTTCTGCGACTCTCGTTCATGTGCCACAATTTCGAGAGAATTTTGAGTGCCCCACTCTACCACACTGAGGCGATGAGCAGTCCCAGACAAATGGAAGGTTGCTTCGTCGCTGAATATCAGCTTGTAGGCAAAATCTTCAGCCTGAAGCTTTGTTGTCATTTTATCAAGGCGCTGTACTCGTACGACCAAATGGTGCTCTCAATGCAAAATCGGTGGTTTTACAGTTCTGTTTATGTATCACTCACATTTGTACGTGCAGTACTTCGCAAAACATAGACCTCTGAAAACGAATGAATCATTTATAGTATTCCTGCACTTTCTGCAGCTGTCGCATTTACAGTGATACTCCGTGAGGCGCCTTACCACGTGTTGGGGACGGTACTTCATGCAGTGTTATCAACATCGGCTTCCTGTACCGTCTGCGCGTCGTGCGCAAGTTGAAGGACTGTCGTCCGTCGACACGAGAACAAATACGTCCTCCGTGAGGTGTTACAACGCCCTGAGCTGAACAACGTCTTTTGCGGTTGCTTACTTTGGGCGCGTGCCAGCGTCCGTGTCGTTAAAGTGGCGTCTAGAGCTGCGTTCTGCCGCGAGCAGTCGGGTCGGAACAAGCATTCGAATGAGAGCCAAGTAGAGTGCAGAATGTTACGGTCGTGTGTCGGTGGAAGTCCAATAAGAATACCGAACAGTGATTTGCAAGTGGTAGACGTTTCCAAGATTGAAGCATTCATGAAAGTTGAAGTTTTATTCAAATTTCGAGGCACAGTTTTGTTACTATAATTCAATTATTCGTTCCATGCAAAGAATATAATAAACTAATAATGACATTTCACTTAACTGTGTTTTATGAACTTCATCGAACCGTTCATTACATGATGGCGATTAAGAAACAATCAGTAATCGACCAGGAGAGGAAGTGAACTCACAAATGGGGAGGATTTTGTCGGCCGACGATTTCATCGCTATCTTCGGAGACGGCGGATGCAGCAGAATTGCAGTAAAGGGTGAATGGACATCATCCTGTAATGCTACCATTGCTGCTTCAAAGAGTGATACGAGAACAAGTATGTACATCTTCTGAGAAGTGGCGACTCGTGGAAATGAGTGGTAATTTGTGACCTACTAACTGTGAATAGGTGTGACGTTTACAGACAATAGGCCACGTGCTGTCGTTAACAATGAGCGGTACGGTGAGTGTAGGAGATATCAGTCTGCAGGACAATTCAGTAGCAAAATGTTGTTTGTAAAATAGGTTCGGGAATTTTGTTAAATACAAGATTAAATTTTGATACTAACGAGCTTGGGGAACTGCTATTCAGCTTAACAATGTAAGTTACCACATCAGCTGTTAGCCAAGAACCAATACGGTTTGGAGTTTCAGCTGTTTGAGTACATCAAGGTCATGAATAATGATATTCACCATTGTACTGACGACATGATATAGAAAATTAAACCGGGTGAAGGATAAAGCCAAAAGAATCCACTAGAGTTTCGAGAGCTAGTGGAAACGTCCTGAAAAGAAGTGATCGTTTTCTTCACGGGAAAGCTGAATGGACTTGCTTGCGTAGCGGATTTATGATGGAGCGATCCAAACTCAAATTTGAAACTGAAGCATTAAAACTAACAAGACGAAGATCAGGCGCACATTAAAATCGCACTCGATCAGGTAGAAGAATAAATTAAATGAACACAGCTCGGAGATCGCGGTAGCGAAGAATGATTTTTCACAGCGTAAACAGTCACTCATTAAAATGGTAGCTGGAGTAAAACAATCCACGGACCTGGCCGCAGAACTTGAAAATCTGCAGCAAAACGCTTAAGACGAACACACCTCAGTAGGCAAAAAAATATCAATAATACAGTACACGATAAATACACCGAGTGTAAAGCCGGACTTAATTGTTGATATCAGTACAGGTGCACGCAACTTTCACGAGTTCAGACCAACTGAAGGGTTACATCTCGTCGCTTTTGTGCACCAGTTAGAGCACGATTTCTCGACAAATCATTCTGGCAAACAAGAAAAATAGAGATTCTGTGTGAGCAGTTTGAATGACAGTACACACACTTTGGCCATAACAGCAGCTCATAGTTATCACAAATTCAGTGAATTTCAGACTACATTTTTAAAAATACATTTTGGTTTTTCGGCTAACAGTAGGCAGCCGCAGTCAAGATACTACTCGAGAATTTTTGCAGAGGTATTTGGACCGTAACATACATTTGTATCAGCCTGCCAGCGACGCAAACCTCATCCAGATCATTATACAACGGCCACCATTGACTGCTCATAAGAAATTAGGCCTGCAATGTACAATCGCATCGATGATATACAAATGATTTTCGATCGAAATGAAGCTCTCGACACGGAAAGAAGGTGGCGTTGCAACGATCGTTCTGGCGTAAGGAACAGAGACAGTGAAGCATGGCCAAATGTGATTCGTAAAGGACGAAACCTTGGGGCACCGAATCGGTGTAATGATCGCAACGAACCAAGAAGATATTAACGTCCGCAGGCAGCAGTAAGAAAGACGGTAGAGATATGGTCGTAAATGTCAGAGGAACGACGATCTCCGGATATACCATCCATCACCATAACGTAGAAGAAATGACGGGACTGTTGCACTTGGCGATCCGCAGGCAAGCTGATTTGAAATTCCGGTGCTATGCGTTCCAAAACTGAATGTGCGGACACGGTGTCATCTACAGCAGTCCAAGTTATACACATAGTCAACGGATGCAACGTTGTTAAATACTTATTAAGGACGTATGAGCAATGTACTAAGGACCCCGCCAACCAGATTATTATAGCAGAATTATGCGGAGATAATGTTGATGTCTTATTGGTTTTCGGCTCGTAGGTGAGCGGAGTAACGGGGAAATTACACTGAAAGAAAAAAAATCTCAGCACTAAGAAGAGGTTGTGCGACATAAACAAAAGTCAGTAGGCATATTTCTAGATCTGAAGAATGATGTCTAAAAAGATTTCGCAGCAGTCGCATAAGAATGGCCTAGAAGCACCAGTATGTGAATGCAAGTCGGGTTTGCTTTAAGTACTCGCTGTAACGGTCGAAGTCTTTAGTTATCTTGAGACTGGGCTTGGTGGGTTGATATTAGTAACGAATGCCTTTAAGGCGACAAAGACACCATTAACAGCACCTCAGTGAGTTTGAACGAGGTCATGCAACAGAGATACGAGAAGCTGGATGTTGCTTCTGCGATGTTGCGAAAAGACTTGATAGGAATGTAGTCACTGTACATGATTGCTGTCAGCGGTGGTCATCAGAATGTAAGGCCACGTAGCACCGCCGAGAGGGAAGACCATCGTGTTCGACGCATGACTCTGGAGCACCGCACCGCACCTGCAGCAGCCATCTGAGCAGCAGTTGCGTCTTAGAGACACACTTAGAAGATGCGACAAGTCCACTAAAGAGACAGCTTGCACTACACTCGTTCGTCCTCTGTTAGAATACTGCTGCGCGGTGTGGGATCCTTACCAGGTGGGATTGACGGAGGACATCGAAAGGGTGCAAAAAAGGGCAGCTCGTTTTGTATTATCATGTAATAGGGGAGAGAGTGTGGCAGATATGATACGCGAGTTGGGGTGGAAGTCATTAAAGCAAAGACGTTTTTTCGTCGCGGCGAGATCTATTTACGAAATCTCAGTCACCAACTTTCTCTTCCGAATGCGAAAATATTTTCTTGAGCCCAATCGACATAGGTAGGAATGATCATCAAAATAAAATAAGAGAAATCAGAGCTCGAACAGAAAGGTTTAGGTGTTCGTTTTTCCCGCGCGCTTTTCGGGAGTGGAATGGTAGGGGGTAGTATGATGGTTGTTCGATGAACCCTCTGCCAAGCACTTAAATGTGAACTGCAGAGTAATCATGTAGATGTAGAAGAACCGTTACAAATCGGTTACTTCAAGGACAGCTCCGAGACACACTCTCTTTAGTTTACGTTCCATTGACTCCAAATCACCGCCATTTGCGAGGGAGAGCTCATTGTAGAACAGGGTAGAGTCTGTTGTGTTTTGTGTTGACGGTTGGTTCTGCCTTCGTGCCAGTGATATACTGGCGTTGGTTACAAGAACGCCAGTTGAGGGCCTGCATTGAAACTGTCTGCATGCTAGATACACTACACCTGAATTATAGTCTAGGGTGCGATTTCGTATGACACCAGGAGCACTCGTGTGGTTATCCCAAACACCCTTACTGCAAATTTGTTCTTCAGTGTGGTAATTCGACCTGTTTTGCCGTCATTCATGAAGAGCATCGCAGGGGTTGTTTTCCAACAGGAGAACGCTCACCCACACACGCTGATGTAGCCCAAAATGTTCTACAGAGTGTTGACATATTGCGTTGTCCTGCTCGATCACCAGATCTGTCTCCAATCGAGCACATGCGGGACATCACGAACGACAAGTCCAGCGTCATTCACAAGCAGCATTAACGCCCCCTGTATTGACCGACCAACTGCAACAGGCGCAGAACTCCATCCCACAGTCTGACTTCCAGTACCTGTACAGCACAATGAATGCAAGTCTGCTAACATTCTGACGGCTACACCGGCCATTACTGTACCACCATTTCAGATTTGCAATGGCTTATCTCATCCTTACATTAACATGAGATCCTACAGTGTTAATCACTTAAATAAGTTAGCTAGACAAATGTGTTCTCAAAATTTCATTATTCTATACCAGTTATTTTTTGGAGTTGTGATTTTTTTCCGTCGGTGTACTTCAAGAGTTCATTTAAGGCGTAAAGGTGCCTACCTTTCCAGTAAATGCAGAATTGTAATGGCAGCTGGAAATCGAAGCAAGCACTCAGAAACAAATTCTGTTGAAATATTTAAATGTGGGAGAAAACTTTAAGCAGCATTTTTTGTCTTCAGTTTTTGAGAGTTGGAAGAGCATTCGGTACAGACTAAATAACAGAAAGTTCCTGCCGATTAAATTTTGTTGAACGATGTGCTCATGTAGAAAAGATCAGGAAGAAAAGATGAAGATTTGCTTTAAAGGAATTGTACAGGGCTATTACAAATGATTGAAGCGATTTCATAAATTCACTGTAGCTCTCCATTCATTGACGTATGGTCACGACACACTACAGATACGTAGAAAAACTCAAAGTTTTGTTCGCCTGAAGCCGCACTTCAGGTTTCTGCCGCCAGAGCGCTCGAGAGCGCAGTGAGACAAAATGGCGACAGGAGCCGAGAAAGCGTATGTCGTGCTTGAAATGCACTCACATCAGTCAGTCATAACAGTGCAACGACACTTCAGGACGAAGTTCAACAAAGATCCACCAACTGCTAACTCCATTCGGCGATGGTATGCCCAGTTTAAAGCTTCTGGATGCCTCTGTAAGGGGAAATAAACGGGTCGGCCTGCAGTGAGCGAAGAAACGGTTGAACGCGTGCGGGCAAATTTCACGCGTAGCCCGCGGAAGTCGACGAATAAAGCAAGCAGGGAGCTAAACGTACCACAGCCGACGGTTTGGAAAATCTTACGGAAAAGGCTAAAGCCTTACCGTTTACAATTGCTACAAGCCCTGACACTCGATGTCAAAGTCAAACGCTTTGAATTTTCGGCGCGGCTGCAACAGCTCATGGAAGAGGATTCGTTCAGTGCGAAACTTGTTTTCAGTGATGAAGCAACATTTTTTTTTAATGGTGAAGTGAACAGACACAATGTGCGAATCTGGGCGGTAGAGAATCCTCACGCATTCGTGCAGCAAATTCGCAATTCACCAAAAGTTAACGTGTTTTGTGCAATCTCACGGTTTAAAGTTTACGGCCCCTTTTTCTTCTGCGAAACAAACGTTACAGGACACGTGTATCTGGACATGCTGGAAAATTGGCTCATGCCACAACTGGAGACCGACAGCACAGAATTCATCTTTCAACAGAATGCTGCTCCACCGCACTTCCATCATGATGTTCGTCATTTCTTAAACAGGAGATTGGAAAACCGATGGATCGGTCGTGGTGGAGATCATGATCAGCAATTCATGTCATGGCCTCCACACTCTCCCGACTTAACCCCATGCGATTTCTTTCTGTGGGGTTATGTGAAAGATTCAGTGTTTAAACCTCCTCTACCAAGAAACCTGCCAGAACTGCGAGCTCGCATCAACGATGCTTTCGAACTCATTGATGGGGACATGCTGCGCCGAGTGTGGGAGGAACTTGATTATCGGCTTGATGTCTGCTGAATCACTAAAGGGGCACATATCGAACATTTGTGAATGCCTAAAAAAACATTGAGTTTTTGTATGTGTGTGCAAAGCATTGTGAAAATATCTCAAATAATAAAGTTATTGTAGAGCTGTGTAATCGCTTCAATCATTTGTAGTAACCCTGTACACGAAGAATGTGAAAGCACCGCTCCGGGTGTGTACCTTTGTTTTATTAGCAGGAAAGATATGGGAGTTGTGATTCCGCAATTTGGAGGGAAAAATAAAGTCGTGAAGACGCTGGAGGGTGTTGAATGGCGCTGCTGCAGATAATCAAACAAAACTAAGTAAGTTAACATAACTATGTTCACTAAATAAGTGGACATCAAAAAGAAGAGTTGAGACAGATACTGTGATATCTTCACGATGTATTTTCGTTCCACGTCGGAGTAATGAAGGGAAGTGTTTGCATATTAAAAAGTAAAATTTCGTAAAGGGTTTCGTATAAGATCTTGCTCTGTGTCATCAGCCAAGAATCCTTTCGAGTGACGATTTATGATTTTTACTTATTTAGTGTTGATTTATTCTTCAAAGGTGTGATAATGACAGGGTGTATATGTTAACATTGTTCCATTCATACATATTTTAAGATTCTTAGAAAAGTTTGCAGATATTATTTTATCATTTTTCTATTTTTCTTGAATTTTGATTGGATTAAGGAAACTTATTTAGCTTACATAGTTTCATTTATTTATATTCACACCATTATGTTTTGTGGTACATTGTAATGGAAAGTTTATTGTCCTCTGTGTGAATGTGATGATGGTGTCTCGATTTTCAACAGTTTCAAACAGCACATTTGTCATAGGGTTTAGTCAAGGTCCCAGTTAATTTTTCATCTTTACCATTGATAGCAAGCTCCTAATTTTCTTTGCACTACTGATAATGTACTATATGTGGCGACAAAAAGAACTAAGTTGCAGGGTTAGAGCAACCATGATATTTTAATCGTGTGCTATGTGGAACATCTGAATATAATGGATAAAAAAATAACAGTCTAAAGCACAATTTCTTTTCTATCTATTGATGGTATCTTGTTTCGATTATCACATGATCTGAACAAGTTGTTGGTAGCAACGTTTTGGCAGTGTAAAGCAGTTCCTCATGTCCTCTAAGTGAATTAATTGGCATAGATGATGATTATGATAACCAAGACGGCTCGCCATCAATAGAAACAAAAGAAATTGTTATGTAGACTATTACTTTTGTTCTTATTTAGAGTAAAAACTTCTTAAAAACAAGTGTCTGCTAATTCTGCTGGTTTACATGAAAGTGGACAAGAGATAATTATTAATATAATGGACTTATCATTGTTTTTAAACTCTTGATGTGTAATGAAAAATATTTTTTGTTGTTAAGCAATTTTGGGAAGGTTCCATAGATCATGAATATGACACATTGTAGTGATTTTAAATGTGTCAGATTAACAGAAGGTTGTTTACAAGCAATACTTCAAAGGCTGTTTCTTTAGCTGTAAGATTACTAACTTATGCTTACATTTATATTCAAAAATGTAAAAATTCGTCTGTTGAGTAGTAGGAGTTGTCGTTCAGAATTCTTTTAATTTGTTTTTAAATGTTGGTTGGCTGTCTGTCAGACTATTGATGTTACTTGGTTAATGACCAAAGCTTTTTGTGGCAGCATAATTCACCCCTTTCTGTGCCAATGTTATATCTAATCCAAAGTAGTGAAGATCAGCCTTTATCCTGTTGTTGTAGCTGTCCACATTACTATTGGTTTTGAAGTGCTGCTACAGTGGCGGGTTATCAAGATTTAAGTGAGTCTGAACGTGGTGTTATAGCCGGCACACGAGCTTTGGGACACAGCGTCTCTGAGGTAGCGATGAAGCGGGGATTTTCCAGCACGACTATTTCAGAGTGTATTGTGAATATCAGGAATACGATAAAACATATCTCCGACATCGCTGCAGTCGGAAAAAGATCCTGCAAGAACGCGACCAACGACTATTGAAGAGAATCGTTCAGCGTGACAGAAGTGCAACCCTTCCGCAAATTGCCGCAGATTTCAGTGCTGGGCCATCAAAAAGTGTCAGCGTGCGAACCATTCGACGAAACATCATCTATACGGGCTTTCGGAGCCGAAGGCCCACTTGTGTACCCTTGATGACTGCACGACACAAAGCTTTATGCCCCGACTGGGCCCCTGGAAACATGTTGCCTGCTCAGACGAGTCTCGTTTCAAATTGTATCGAGCGGATGAACGTGAACGGGTATGGAGACGACCTCATGAATTCAAGGATCCTGCATTCAGCAGGGACTATTCAGGTTGGTGGAGGCTCTGTAATGGTGTGGTGCTTGTGCAGTTTGAGTGATATGGGACCCCTGATACGTCTAGTTACGATTCTGACAGGTGACACGTACGTAAGCATCCTGTCTGCTCACCTGCATCCATTTATGTCCATTGTGCATTCCGACGGACTTGGGAACTCCAGCATGACAATGTGACACCCCACATGTCCAGAATTGCTACAGAGTGGCTACAGGAACACTCTCCTGAGTTTAAACACTTCCGCCGGCCAGCAAATTCCCCAGACATGAAAGTTGTTGAGAATAAATGGAATACCTTGCAACCTGCTGTTAGAAGAGAACACCATGGGGTCAGTTCCCCTTAGTACTACTTTCAGACATTAATCGAGTCCATGCCACGTCGTGTTGCGGCACTTCTGCGTGTTCACGGGGGCAGGTGTACCAGTTTCTTTGGCTCTTTAGCGACGCTACTGTAATATCCCTGGTTTCTTAAATGAATGTCCGCAAGATGACCTTGGCTGGGCTCCAGCTATTATTCTGATTTCACACTTTTGTGCAATGAATACTTTGCTCCTTAATGATGAATTTTCCGAAAATATGATGTCATACGAAAGCAGTGAGCACTGAATGAAAACAGGCATAGTAAGCTATTTTACTTACACGTTTATCATAAAAATTTGCGCCAACCCTAAAAGCATAAGTACAATCAAACATTTCATCAGGTCATCAATGTGTTTCTTCTAGTTCAATCTCTCATCAATGCCCATACCCAAAAATTTGGATTATTCTGCCTTAGCTAGAGACTTCTGTTGAAACTCTATATTTATCATGGTATTTTGCCATTTACTTTACAGAACTGTATATATTGTGTTTTATCAAAATTTAATGAGAGACCATTTGCAGAGAACCACTTACTAATTTTCTGAGAGACATTATTTCCATTTTCCTCTGCTAAGTCCTGTTTGTTGGGTATGATTACAAAACTTGTATCATCAGCAAAAAGAACTAACTTTGTGTCGTCGCGAATATGGAGTGGCAAGTCGTTATATAAAGAACAATAAGGGACCCAAGATTGAACTTTGTGGGACCCCATTCTTGATACTTCCCTAGTTTGAGGAATCCACTGATTTTTTGCACATTATATGAACTATTTATTTCAGCCTTCTGTACTCTTCCATTGAAATATAGATTAAACCATTTGTGTACTCTCCCATTCATACCACAATACTTAAGTTTATCTAGAAGAATTCCATGATTTACACAATAAATAGCCTTTGAGAGACCACAGATAATCACAATTGGTGATGTCTGGTTATTCAGAGCATTTAGGGAACAAATCATTTCATCAGTGAAAGCATACATTGCATTTTCTGTTGTAATCCCTTCTGAAAACTAGACTGGCATTTTTTTAGTATTTCATTTCTACAAAGATGTGCATCTATTCTTTCTTTTTCAATAATTTTGGACAAAGCTGTCAGAAGTGAGATTGGGTGTAGTTTTGGCATCACACCTACTCCACTTTTCATGCAATGTTTTAACAAAACATATTTCAGTCTATCAAGGAAATCGCCTTGTTTTCGTGAGCTACTACAATCGTGGCTGAGAATCCGACTTCTCTGTTGGGAACAAGCTTTTAGTACTATGTTGGAGATGCCATCAATTCCATGTAAGTTTTTAGTTTAAATGAGTTTGTAATTTTCATAACTGCAGAAGAAGAGGTGGTTAGAATTTCATTATATCAAATTGTATACGTATTGCTTATCCATATAGAGATTTTGCCTTTTATAATGAACATCTGGAACATATTTTCTCCACAACATTTAAAAAATGATTATTAAAATTATTTTCAACCTCTAATTTTTTGTTAACAAATTCAGTTTGATGTTAATACCATCTTCCTGTGCTCTTGGTTGCCCTGTTTCCCTTTCATCAATATTCCAAATAGCTTTTATCTTATTGTCGAAGTTGTTAACTCAGATATACAGTACACTACTTTTTATAATATTTGACTGTTTTTGGGTCGTTACTCTTTCTTTCTATTAAATACATTTCCCTTTTGCGATCACAAATACCTTTATCTCTTTAGTAAGCCAGGCTCTTTGCATGGTTTCTTACAATTACATTTCACTAGGTTTCTTAAGGCAAATGTTTTCAAAACTGCTCACAAACGTATCATGAAATAAGTGATATTTCACTTTACCATCAGGTTCCCAGTACACTCGTCCCAGTCTAGCTTCTACAAGCTTTTCCTAAAATTTGGAATCGTTAGATCGTTAATTGAACACATTATTTTGGAGGATTGTTTTGCATTGCTGTGTGAAGCTATGCCATACATTGTAACTAGCTGTGTCTCATGATCAGAAAGATCATTCTTAATGGGATGAATGTTAATTTGTTTAAATTTATCTTGGTCTTCCCTGTACTACCTGAGTAGGAAAATCAATAACAGAAGCCAAATTGAATGAACCGAGTAATACTTCAAGAACATTCTTCCTATCAGACTGTTCCAGAAAATCTACATTGAAAACCCATAAATAACAACTTACTTTCCTCTGTTTGACAGACAGCACAACAAGGAATCCAAATTTTTCAGAAATAGTCGTAAATTTCTCAGTGGGGACCTACACATAGTTACAATTATAAAATTACCATTACTTAATTGAAGCTCAGAGGCACATGCTTCTGTACGTTGTTCTACACAAAATTCTTTTAGTTTCTAAATTTTTCACACTATGATAACTTTGAACATATAAGGCAACTTCTCCTTGTTGCATACTGTCTCTACTTACATGATCTGAAAGCTTATATCCTTATACATTTACCTTTTCCATCTCTTTGGCTAAGTGATGTTCAGACAGGGGTAGCACATCTATTGTATTCCCTGTTTTAAATCTTCCAAACAAACAAAAAGAAATGAGATGAGCTGTTGCCTGAAACTGGTAATTCACTTCAATATGAAGCCATTGTGACGTACTTTAATTACAAGATTTTAAACATGGCTGCAACAGCAACTGTTGAATTTCTTCACGATAAAGGATGCAACTGTTTTTGGGTGTCATCCTCTATCATGAAGTACTTTAATTACATTCCTCTAGTGACATACATAATTGTTTATTTGTTGCAAACGCTGCACTCAACTGCAGCTCATTAAATAACCTACTCAAGCTCCAGTAAATTCGTCATCACATAAATATCTGCCAAATGACAACAGTGAATTGACCACGTAGCCCATGGTGATTTGCTGTACATATAAATTATATGTGAATTCACATCTTAATAACACATCTTAATAATACAAATTGTGATACCTGACGTTCGTGTGATACCTTTATACAAGGCGGCTGTAAATCTCTGCCCAATAATTTTTGGACGATGCGATTATAAAATCATTGTAAATGAAGCCCGTCCATCAAAATTCACGGAAATTGTGAGTCAAGAACGGTTTTAATACCTCTTTCATGCTTTGTCCCCTTACAATGTCTTTTAGCGTTGGCTTATATCAGGATAGCGAACACTGAGAGGCACAGTTAAACCCCACCCCACTATTTCGTCTCCTATGGACTCACTGCAGTATCTTGGTACGGGCACAATACGTTTTGGAAAATTTGGAAAATTGTGGTAAGGTCTTATGGGACCAAACTGCTAAGGTCATCGGTCCCTAAGCTTACACACTATTTAATCTAACTGACGCTAAGGAGGACACACGGATCCATGTCCGAGGGAGGACTCAAACCTCCGAGGGGAGGGGGGTGCGGGGGAGCCCGCGCGAACCGTGACAAGACGCCCAAGACCACTCGGCTATCACGCGCTGCGGCACAATTCGTGTTTACAGTACTAGGAGGCGTAAAGCCTGACTGCAGAAAGTAAATACCTCAGCTGGTTTCTTCAGACTTCCAGGTGAAATCAAGAAAACTGTGAGGGGAGAAGAGAATCTCTGATAAACTGGCAGGATACACAAATAAAGGAAAAACAGGAACAGTTCCATCATTTGTGGAATAACACGTAACGTATTACCAGGACCACAAAACAGACAGGATGTCTGTCTCATATAGTATAGAATGGGGAGCCGAACAGTCAGTAAGAGTTCCACACACAAGAAGTTACATTATGACCTGTCTATCCCAAGCTGTCATCTCAGATGACCCCTCCCCCTGCCCGACAGGTGCATTGCGCCGCGGAGTGGGCATCAGCCTCCAGCCTGAAGTGCTCGTGGCCTCGGTGTAAGATACAAGACTTTCCATCAGGGCAACAGCTCACTCAGCTGCCCAGTGAAGGCTTAGTGTAGAGATGAAATTGCATTTAGGGGTATGCATAAATAATTAAGTAAAATAATTATTTTCTACCCAGGAAAAGAACTCTCTGGTGGAGAGGACAGTTGTTATTAATTTGTTTCTTTTAGTTAAATACATAAGGATAATGTACATATTTGCTTCTATGTGTCTGGTTGCCTATTTACCATTTTTCTTCGGGCGATCTGTTCCGAACACATTAAATCTGATTAGTGTTGATTTATATACAGCGTCATGGCACTCTGCAATCATTTGTAAAGGCTGGCAGTGTACTATGGTCGCTATACAATTTTCTCACATCAAGTATTCCGTTAAAGTCACCTCTACATTATGCTGCTTGTCACTTCAGAGCAAAACTATCGAAAGGGTTTGAGATTAAGATCGGTCTGGTAGTAAGAGATGGGTTGTAACAAATTCTGTTCAACGTTCCGATGAAGGAATAGATCGGAAAATGAAGCGCAAAACGACACTGAAATGAGAATAAGATGGAAGCGCGTGAAGATGAAAAAGGACTAGAGGGCCCAAGTAGACTGTCTAACATTTGCGAACGACGTATAGTCAGTGACAGAAAGGATGTAAAGCAGGGACTCGACAGTCTAAGGAAAATAGCCGAAAGGATGGGACTGAGGATCGTCAACCACAAGACGCAGAGAATGAATACTATAGGGTTTAGGAAAATACCACACGGTACCTTGTAAAGGGGGGGCGAAGCTAAATAAATGGAGGAATATCTAACAGTTAGAAATAAGAGAAACAAGGGAATAATAGAGAGGGCGAAGAATAAGAGGTCAGGCCTCTGTAAGACCAGATATATCTACAAGAAAAAGAATATCTAAGGACACAAAGACTAGGCAGAAAAAGCAAACGGCAAGGAATACGCCATAACATGGGGCTTAGGCGTTAACACTATGAACTAGAGAAAGAAGAGAGAGCGAGAAATGCTGAGGAAAATAATGCGCCTTAAAAGAGGTGGTGAGGGAAGTGCTAAAACATAGAGAAGCACTGGAACATGGGGACATCACGAGGAAAAATCATGCTGAAAAGAGCAAGATTTGCGAAACGTGTGATCAAGATGAGCATGGACAGAAGAAAAGATTGTTGGTAACAACGGGGAGAACAAGAGGGAAGTAAAAAGTTCTAGTCGTTGAACTCTGGAATATTCGGTCGGGATCTCGGATCAAGGCGAAAGAGAAGGAAAACTCGAGAAACAGGTACACGCTGACGAATATGTCAGATATGACGGACAGAGGAGGATACAGGAAAAGGATGGAGAGTCACCAGCAGAGTAGAGAAGAGGGAAGAGTACTGAAGATCTCAGAAGAAGTGTGGGAAAGAAGTAGAGAGAGAGATGATGATGAGATACTATGAGGAAAAGAGGAAAACGCAAGCCATCGACGGGTGGTGGGATTACCGGAGGTCCTAGAGAGGCCATAATGTAAGAAAGAGCATTCGCATCACTGAGACCTGCGAAGGCAAGGTATGCGATGTTGATATTTGATATTGTCAAAAGGGAAGACGGGCGATCTGTTATGTTAAACAATGGTTCAAATGGCTCTGAGCACTACGGGACTTAACTTCTGAGGTCATCAGTCCCCTAGAACTTAGAACTAGTTAAGCCTAACTAACCTAAGGACATCACACACGTCCATGCCCGAGGCAGGATTCGAACCTGCGACCGTAGCGGTCGCGCGGTTCCAGACTGTAGCACCTAGAACCGCTCGGCCCCTCCGGCCGGCTGTTACTTTAAAATGAGTCGATAAAATACTAGGTCAAGATGCTAAAATTCCTTTGTTGATCACTAGTTTCAGCTCATTGATGAGCCATCTTCAGATCAATAAACATTTATTATTTAATTCAGTATCAGACATCAGGCATTATACATTGTGGTAATCCTTCGAGCTCAACCGCTATTGTTGCGACGACGACACGCCTCGCCCAACGACTCGCCGTGCTTTTCTTTACTGGTAGGTCTCTGTGGACACGCTGACCTAGGATTTTTATCCACACATTTCGTATACTTTGGTATCAGGAATAGGGCTTCTTGCATGATGACACTGTTAGTGTACACTGTTGGGCCGCGCTGTACCCACAGTAATCGATGCAGAAGCAGCCTGGAGCGTCCGTCACACGAGCGGTGTCCACAGTAATCGATGCAGAAGCAGTCATACGAGTGGGGGCGGGACGCGGGTGACAGCTGCGGCTCACCGCTCCCTGCGGCCTCTTTGAAGGACGCGCGGCGCGCTTTGCTTTCGTTTTGGGCGGCCGTAAATAAGGCAGCAAACCCACGGCGCGTTTGATTTATGCCGTCCGCGACAATAGCGCGCGAGATACACATCTGGGGGAGGGGGCGGATTAGCATATTGCACGCGGCGGCGGCGGCGGCGGCGGCGGCGGCAGACACGGCCGGCGGCGCGGGGCTACACATACAAATTGATTCGGCTTGAGACGTTACATTACTTACGAGCGGCGACGCGCGCGTGACGGGGGCGGCGGGGGCGGCGCTCCACCTGCGCCATTGTGCGGCCGCGGAGGCGGAGATTTCATCGCGGGGGCCCGCTATTCAAATGAGCCGCCCGCCGGCCGGCCTGCGCATTATTTAATGTGCGCCGTATGTGGTCGATTGGTCTGAGCCGCTGCGGCGGAGAACCGAACTACCGCGGAGAGCCGCGCAGCGTCTCAGGCTGGCCGGCGGCTCACGCTGGCAGGTGGAACCAGCGGGAGGCGCCTGATCTCTGACGTCAAGTGTCCGCTCCTACATCTACATCTATACAGGTCACCTTACGACGTGTTTCGGCGAATGCTTCTCCACTGCGCAAATTCAGTTCTACGAGAGACGTTTAACTAGCAATGCAACACATTTTTTCCTCGGTCAGTTTTGGTTGAAAAACTGCTGCTTTTGCTGTAGAACCTTGTACAATATCCCCGCTTCACCTCCTGTACAGGGCTATTACAAATGATTGAAGCGATTTCATAAATTCACTGCAGCTCCATTCATTGACATATGGACACGACACACTACAGATACGTAGAAAAACTCATAAAGTTTTGTTCGGCTGAAGCCGCACTTCAGGTTTCTGCCGCCAGAGCGCTCGAGAGCGCAGTGAGACAAAATGGCGACAGGAGCCGAGAAAGCGTATGTCGTGCTTGAAATGCACTCACATCAGTCAGTCATAACAGTGCAACGACACTTCAGGACGAAGTTCAACAAAGATCCACAAACTGCTAACTCCATTTGGCGATGGTGTGCGCAGTTTAAAGCTTCTGGATGCCTCTGTAAGGGGAAATCAACGGGTCGGCCTGCAGTGAGCGAAGAAACGGTTGAACGCGTGCGGGCAAGTTTCACGCGTAGCCCGCGGAAGTCGACGAATAAAGCAAGCATGGAGCTATTTTCATCTTTCAACAGGATGGTGCTCCACCGCACTTCCATCATGATGTTCGGCATTTCTTAAACAGGAGATTCGAAAACCGATGGATCGGTCGTGGTGGAGATCATGATCAACAATTCATGTCATGGCCTCCACGCTCTCCCGACTTAACCCCATGCGATTTCTTTGTGTGGGGTTATGTGAAAGATTCAGTGTTTAAACCTCCTCTACCAAGAAACGTGCCAGAACTGCGAGCTCGCATCAACGATGCTTTCGAACTCATTGATGGGGACATTCTGCGCCGAGTGTGGGAGGAACTTGATTATCGGCTTGATGTCTGCCGAATCACTAAAG
Organism: Schistocerca serialis cubense; assembly: GCF_023864345.2. Classification (NCBI taxonomy): domain Eukaryota; kingdom Metazoa; phylum Arthropoda; class Insecta; order Orthoptera; family Acrididae; genus Schistocerca; species Schistocerca serialis. The sequence goes on from NC_064638.1 coordinate 1,272,627,499, forward strand.
GGGCACATACCGAACATTTGTGAATGCCTAAAAAACTTTTTGAGTTTTTGTATGTGTGTGCAAAGCATTGTGAAAATATCTCAAATAATAAAGTTATTGTAGAGCTGTGAAATCGCTTCAATCATTTGTAATAACCCTGTACGTAGCCTTCAAAATGACGTCAGTTTGCAGTAGGGTTTTGGAGCATATACTGTATTCAAACATTATGAATCACCTCGAAGGGAACGATCTATTGATACGTAATCAGCATGGTTTCAGAAAACATCGTTCTTGTGCAACACAGCTAGCTCTTTATTCGCACAAAGTAATGGCCGCTATCGACAGGGGATCTCAAGTTGATTCCGTATTTCTACATTTGCGGAAAGCTTTTGACACCGTTCCTCACAAGCGACTTCTAATCAAGCTACGGGCCTATGGGGTATCGTCTCAGTTGTGCGACTGGATTCGTGATTTCCTGTTAGGAAGGTCGCAGTTCGTAGTAATAGACGGCAAATCATCGAGTAAAACTGAAGTGATATCAGGTATTCCCCAGGGAAGCGTCCTGGGACCTCTGCTGTTCCTGATCTGTATAAATGACCTGGGTGACAATCTGAGCAGTTCTCTTAGGTTGTTCGCAGATGGTGCTGTAATTTACCGTCTAGTAAGGTCATCCGAAGACCCGTATCAGTTGCAAAGCGATTTAGAAAAGATTGCTGTATGGTGTGGCAGGTGGCAGTTGACGCTAAATAACGAAACGTGTGAGGTGATCCACATGAATTCCAAAAGAAATCCGTTGTAATTCGATTACTCGATAAATAGTACATTTCTCAAAGCTGTCAATTCGACTACGTACCTGGGTGTTAAAATTACGAACAACTTCAGTTGGAAAGACCACATAGATAATATTGCAGGGAAGGCGAGCCAAAGGTTGCGTTTCATTGGCAGGACACTTAGAAGATGCAACAACTCCACTAAAGAGACAGCTTACACTACACTCGTTCGTCCTCTGTTAGAATGTTGCTGCGCGGTGTGGGATCCTTACCAAGTGGGATTGACTGAGGACATAGAAAGGGTCCAAAAAACGGCAGCTCGTTTTGTATTATCACGTGATAGGGGAGAGAGTGTGGCAGATATGATACGCAAGTTGGGATGGAAGTCATTAAAGCAAATGACTGCCAAGCACTTAAATGTGAATTGCAGAGTAATCATGTCGATGTGGATGTAGATGGCATCTTTCTTTTGGCGAGACACCAGAGATATCCAAAGACGCTTGTAGAGTGTCTATGGTGACTTGGCAGTGAACAAAATTAGGGTGAGTCGTTGGGCGAGGCGTCTGTCATCATCGTCAGATGGTCACGCAAACCTGTTCGTTCTCCCGCGTGCCGGGCTGCAACACACAGCTGTGATCCCTGCAGTGTTGGAACGTGCGGACACTCTCATTCGAGGTGACTGACGGATCAGAGTCAAACACCTCGTTGCACAACTGGACGCCTCTGTTGTTAGTACTGACACACTCGTCTTCCAGTTGGGGTACTCTAAAGTAAGTGCCAGCTACGTTCCTCGTCGCCTAACAGAAGACCACAAAGAGCAACGAAGGACCATCAGTGGGAAATTGCTTGCGGTTTACGTGGGTTATCGTAACAGTTCTTTGTCGAACATCGCCACGGATGCTCAAACATGGGTTCCTTAGATCGAACCGGAAACCAAACGTAATCCATGCAGTGACGCCACACCACCTCTCCTCCGAAGAAAAAGTGCAAAGCCCTGCCCTAAGCTGGTAAAGTCGTCCGCCCCCGGCAGCTGAATGGTCAGCGTGACGGATTGTCAATCCTCTCGACCCGGTTTCGATTCCCGCCGGGTCGGAGAATTTTCTCCGCCCACGGACTGGGTGTTTTGTTGTCCTCATCATCGTCCTATCATCGACTGAAGGTCGCCGAAGTGGCGTCAAATTGAAAGACCAGCACCTTGCGAACGGTCTGCCCGATGGGTGGCCCTAGCCATATGATTAAATAAAATAAGCTGGTACAGTCATGTTGACGGTCTTCTGAGACTCTGAAGGGATTGTTCTGTTTGACCTCATCCCTCTTGGTGCAACGATCAGCTATGAAGTGTATTGTGCTGCACTCAGGAAACCGAAGATACGATATCAGCGTGTTCGCCGCCACAAAATGCAAACGAGTTTTCCGTCTTCCATGACTAAGGAAGGCCTCACACAAGTCTGCACACGCGAGAGGAGCTGAGAAAACTTTTCTTCTTCCTCATCCACCCTACAGCCTGGATCACGCACCTTCCGATTTTCATCTCTTTGGGCCAATGAAGAATGCACTCCGCGGGAAGCAGTGCGTGAATGAAGAGGGAGTTACTTATACAGCAAGACGCTGTCTCCGACGTCGATCCCACCAGAGTACTACCATGCGGGTCTACACTCCTTCCCGTTAAGGTGGCGTAGTGCCGTCGCGTTGAGCGCAGATTACATTGACAAATAGGACTTGGTAGCCAAAAGAGCGGGGAATAGTATAGTGTATTGGCATCGTGAACAAAACCAACCTGCGTTTATGAAAAGGATATTTTGCCTTTGAACGCCCCTCTTCGGATAGATACGTTCGCACTTTGTCCAGCAGAAAGGTCTCAGGCCCACCGAACAAAATATTAGCCGCCACTTCAAAAGAGCCTTTGTGTAGTGCTGGTACCAGGCGTTTATATGACCAACCCTGACTAAATCACGATACTGAAGTAGAGCGTTTGTGTCAGTCGATTGCATGGATTCAGTGCAGCTTGATTATCCGACGTGGAGACGTGGTAGAACGGTAGAAAGGAGCCATAGTCTTTGTACGTGCCCATGACCAGCTTGTGAATGAATTTACTCGACTTATTGATCATCGCGTTCTGTCCGAAGGCTGTTCCAGCAGCATGCCTGTCTTCGAAACACCGTTCAGTTGTAGCATGACGATCCGGCCTTTCCCCTTCACAGCCAGGATGTGTTGACAGGGATAACCAGAGAACGAAAACTCAGATATCTGAGATGACATCCACATCGAGTACTCCTCAAGGCTCCCTACGATGTGTGTGTGTGTGTGGGGGGGGGGGGGGGGACATCAACTGAATTGTCTGTCCTTCAACAGATATGAAAACACTGTAGCTGACAAGTCTAAACAAATGCAAAAGGAATTCCAGTCCTAAACGCAGAGGAGAGATCAGATAAGTGGAAAGAGTACTCTGAGTCACACAAAGTGTCCGCTAACATCTTAACGTAAGGAAGTCGGTGACAATTTGGAGGATATAGCGAATCAGGATTAGTCACAGTCTGACAGAACTTCTGAAGCCTTGTGATTAAACAGGAAAGAAGAAGTAAAAGACATTACTTGTGAACTCTAAAATCGGCACAGGAAGTGACTACCACACAATTACTTAACGTGAAAAGTTTGTAAGACTGGATATGTACCACCGAACTTTCAAATATCATACACGCAGTACCATAGGGCGCAAGAATAAGTAAATTCGAGAAGAATCGCAAAATCAGCTTGACGGGTTATAGAAGTTTCTGGCCAGAATAAATAAGCGAAAGAATGAAAAGTAACTTGAGGATCTGTTAGATGAGCAACAGTTTGGCACTATAAAAAGCGAAGACACTAGGCCAGTTCTGACTATTCTCTTGGTAAACGAAACGAAACTTCAGATACATCAAGACATTTTCAAAGGATTTGTCAACCTTGATAAAGCGTTCCATAGAAGTTGCAGGGTGCGTGAAATTTCGAATAAGATTGGTATATTCTATAGAGAAGGCAGGATGATAAATAATATTTGAAAGGTTTATTAGGGAATATAAGAAAGGACAGATCAAGAGAGAAGCTCTTAGATACAGAAAACGTGGAAAACAGGGTTTCAGTCTTTCTCTCCAGCTGCCCGATTTGCATATCAAAGACTCAATAAAGCAAAAAAAAGTTCACAAGTGAGTTTAAAAATTTAGGAGAGAAGGATATCAATGATACCATTCGTTTTTGACATTGCTGTCCTCAGTGTTATTGAGGAAGAATTACAGGAATCGTTGAACGGAAGCAACAGTCTACTGAGCACAGAATATGAACTGAGAGTAAACCAGAGAAAGACTGAAGGGTTCAGCAGTAGCAGATAAGTGATAAGCGAGAAACTGAATATGTAAATGGGGACCTAGTAGTAGTAGATGTCAAGGAATTCTGCTACCTAAGAAGCAAAACAGGGAGTGATGAAAGGAGCATGGATAATGTAATACAAGAACCAGACTAGCGCAGCAAATACGAAGGTTGGAACTTAAATAGCGGCAACTATTTATTCACCACCGATAAAAAAAAAGGTTCAAATGGCTCTGAGCGCTATGGGACTTAACTTCTGAGGTCATCAGTCCCCTAGAACTTAGAACTACTTAAACCTAAACCTAACTAACCTAAGGAAATCACACACATCCATGCCAGAGGCAAGATTCGAACCTGCGACCGTAGCGGTCGCGCGGTTCCAGACTGTAGCACCCTGAACCGCTCGGCCACTACGGCCGGCCCGATACAAAAGAGTTACATGTTTGCACCTGTTACAATCCTTCAAAGTAGTCACCAGCGATGTGTATAACCCTTTGACAGCATTGTGGAAGGCGTAGTGTACCGTTGGCAGAGCCTGTTCTGTTGATGGTGCGAATGGAGCGGTCTACTGCCTGTCGAATCTCTGGAACAGTTCTGAAGCGAATGCCACGAAGTGGTTCCTTCATCTTCGGAATCAAATCAGTGTCACAAGGACTCAAGTCCGGGGAGTATGGTGGATGGTACAGTACTTCCCAGTCACATCGACCGAACAGAGCACCTGGCTATCCTGTTTTAAGGGGGTAGGACGTGAAACGGGCCGACTTGGAGCAGAAGAGACACCACAGAACATTTTAATTTCCACTGTCTACACTTTTACAAATAAATTCATAAAACTTTGTCAGCACGACCAAGGAGGGTTCAGGATTCATATTCATAGCAGTGGAAGTTCAAAAACATAACAAAATAATTTTTTTTTAATGTGAAATTTCATCATTTTTTCACTTATTACTGGCTGCATTTGTTGCTATAGGTACACTTTTGTTTATAAGTAACAGAGATTCTTCGATGAATTTTGCATAGCATACAAAACATAGTTACAGCTGTGTGGAACTCTAGAATTTTCCAAATATATTAAAAACTGAGGTAAAAATTGAGTTAATTAATTATAAAATTTGAGTTTTTTCTAAACATGAAGTTTAAAATGTAACAGGTCATTCATTTTTTCATAAATTAGATAAATTCTAGAGTTTCATACATCTGTAAGTATGGTTTGTTTGCTGTGCAAAATTCACCAAAGAATCTCTCTTATCTCTTACTTATGAAGAAAAGTGTACCTATAGCAATAAATGCAGCCAATAGTAAGTGAAAAAATGATGAAATTTCACATGTGAAAAAAATTATTTTGTTATGTTTTTGAACTTCCACTGCTATGAGTGTGAATCCTGAATCCTTCCTGTTCGTTCTGGCAAAGTTTCATGGGTGTATTTGTAAAATTATGGACAGTGTAAATCAAAATGTCCTGTGGTGCTTCTCCTGCTCCAATTCTGCCCGTTTGACGTCCTAACCTCTTCATCTCAGAGTAGCACTTGCAACCTACGTCCTCAATTATTTGCTTGACGTATTCCAATCTCTGTCTTCCTCTACAGTTTTTACCCTCTACAGCTCCCTGTAGTACCATGGAAGTCATTCGATCATGTCTTAGCAGATGTCCTATCATCCTGTCCCTTCTCCTTATCAGTGTTTTCCACATATTCCATTCCTCTCCGGTTCTGCGTAGAACCTCCTCATTCCTTACCTTATCAGTCCACCTAATTTTCAACATTCGTCTATAACACCACATCTCAAATGCTTCGATTCTCTTCTGTTCCGGTTTTCCAACAGTCCATGTTTCACTACCATACAATGCTGTACTCCAGACGTACATCCTCAGAAATTTCTTCCTCAAATTAAGGCCGGTATTTGATATTAGTAGACTTCTCTTGGCCAGAAATGCCTTTTTTGCCATAGCGAGTCTGCTTTTGATGTCCTCCTTGCTCCGTCCGTCATTGGTTATTTTACTGCCTAGGTAGCAGAATTCCTTAACTTCATTGACTTCGTGACCATCAATCCTGATGTTAAGTTTCTCGCTGTTCTCGTTTCTACTACTTCTCATTACCTTTGTCTTTCTCCGATTTACTCTCAAACCATACTGTGTACTCATTAGACTGTTCATTCTGTTCAGCAGATCATTTAATTCTTCTGACGTCCTACCCCCCTTAAAGAGGGCAACGTCCACGTTCTGTGATGTAGTGTAGGCGGTCAGCACCTTGCCGCCTACCTGTTATGTCACTGCCTTCAATAACTCTCCAGAGATGCTCACGACACTAGTAAACGAACAACCGCTTAGCTTCGCCATTTCTGAGACGTTCGTTCCCATTTGTCGGGCCATAACGAGCAGCCTTTTGTCAAAGAATCTTTCCCCTTTCGCCTTCGTTCCGCTTAAACTTCATGGGCACCTCATACGGTCAGTCACATCGCTGCCTGGAACACCACCAGTTGGGGGCAATGCTCTTAATTTTTTGGCTCATCAGTATAGGTCAGGACGTTGTAAGTGCTACACTGAGATGGAGTGATTGGCTCTGGACAGAAAACTGTCGTGGCCGCAAAAGAAAGAAAGTTGTGCAAAGCCACTGTGCCAGGATGGCGTAATGGTTAGTGAGCAAGAGGCCTTGGTTCGAATCCTGGCCTTGATGCAAATTTTCATATATCGCCTCAATCCGCACACGTAAATCATAGATGTTTGAGATTTGAAAAGGTATCATTTGATTAAAGCCCGGGTTTCAGACAGAGTCCCCGGTGTCGTTCGATGCTGGAGTGCTATTCAAATATAGAGGATGTTGTGGGGCGCTCAACTGCGAGGTCATCAGTGCCCGTTGTTGTTGTTGTCCTCAGTCCTGAGACTGGTTTGATGCAGCTCTCCATGCTACTCTATCCTGTGCAAGCTTCTTCAACTCTCAGTACTTACTGCAACCTACATCCTTCTGAACCTGCTTAGTGTATTCATCTCTTGGTCACCCTCTACGATTTTTACCCTCCACGCTGCCCTCCAATTCTAAATTTGTGATCCCCTGATGCCTCAGAACATGTTCTACCAACCGGTCCCTTCTTCTTGTCAAGTTGTGCCACAAACTCCTCTTCTCCCCAATTCTGTGCAATACCTCCTCATTAGTTATGTGATCTACCCATCTAATCTTCAGCATTCTTCTGTAGCACCATATTTCGAAAGCTTCTATTCTCTTCTTGTCTAAACTATGTATCGTCCACGTTTCACTTCCATACATGGCTACACTCGATACAAATACTTTCAGAAACGACTTCCTGACATTTAAATCTATACTCGATGTTAACAAATTTCTCTTCTTCAGAAACGCTTTCCTTGCCATTGCCAGTCTACATTTTATATCCTCTCTACTTCGACCATCATCAGTTATTTTGCTCCCGAAATAGCAAAACTCCTTTACTGCCTTAAGTGTCTCATTTCCTAATCTAATTCCCTCAGCATCACCCGACTTAATTCGACTACATTCCATTATCCATTATCCAGTGCCCGTACAAAGACCTAATTATTACACAGTCCAATTTTTCTACACAGCCCAATCTAACAATTGTCAGGAATGATGATGAAATGATGGGGACAACACAAACACGCAGTCCCCAGGCGCAGAAAATTCCCAACCCGACAGGGAATCGAAACCGGGAACCCGTGATCCAGAGGCAGCAACGCTAGACCACAGTGGAGAGCGTGCAATGCTGTTCGAGTGTTGGGGAATACCAAGTGGGCTGAAGAGTGGGTGGGAATTTGGACGCAGGAGGGAAGCATGCTAGGGTGGAGCGTGCAGTTGCGCAAAGCCATTGTGCCGTGGCGGCGTAGTCGAAAGTGCAGTGGTCGTCAAACTGTGGGCCGTGGGTCACGTGTGGCCCGTGGTTCTCCAGCAGTATTTTATAACAATATGCGTGTAGAAACTAACAACTGAATTAAATAACGTCAACTGACATTAAGAGCTTCTTAATAGTCCCGGTTTCCAGCTAAGTAACAAACAAAAGTACTCATAGAGACAGTAATATTTTATGGTGCGCTTAGTTTCAATTGACGGTAGTAAATTAGGCCGTGAGCTAATTTAATTTATGACTGTTTTATTGTTCGTCATTCAGTACTGAAAACTGACGGGCTAGCACGATTCGTAGATTCGTAGCGATCAACTGCCATGATACAAATTTTGACCTTTAAGGAACGCGGACTCGTGAAAGCGCATTACAGAGATGATCATCTCTAAATGCGGTACTTATTTGTAGCAAAGGATATGAACACTTTTATTTTCACAAGTCCGTCTTGATCACATACGTTTCCTTACACTTTATGACGGTTTCCGCTTATCGCCATCTTCAGATCGGTAAAATGTTCTGATACAAATAATCGTCAAGTTAAACGTGTGCATGACACATTCGTGGTCGTATCTGAAATTACATAACGCATTTAAATATAAGTACAGTAACTCTTATTAACCTACTACTCATTCACACCCACAGACGACACAAGAACACTTCGTTAGGCAATCACGGTGTCACAGCTTTGGGTTCGTTGAGGGGGTTCCAATCTGTAACAGGGCACAATAGACACGAAATGTTCCAAATGGTGACAGTTTTTCCAGTACTTGGGGGCCAGAGGCCAACTTATCACACCGTCACTGTAGATTATTGGCGGCACATAACATACTAATTTATGTAGGTTACCAATAATAATAATATCGGTTCATGTACGGCCCGACGTGTCAACCCACAATGTCGGTATTGACCCTTGAGCGTAAAAGTTTGATGACCACTGGGTTAGCCCATCATCTGGTGAACAGAAGACTCGGGTTCGAATCCCGGCCTTCAGTCTGCACATCAAGAAAGAGAAAAAAGTCAGAAGACAGCTGACACGAACAGTGGAACCTCCAGCACTGTGGCTCACGTTGTCGCACGCCGCTCAGCCCAGAAGCCGCAGCGCGGGCAGGCAGGGAGTCTCCACGGCCGGCAGCCGGCGGCTGGCTGGCTGGCTGCTCTCACTGTACACGCTGACCACCCGGTCTGCGGGCGGCGGGAGGCGACCCGGCGACCCCGCGCTTCCAGCCACTCCGGGCTGGAGCTGGAGCCGGAGCCGGGGATAAATCATGGCCGGCCGAGCGCGCGCATAAATCAGCGCGACCCTGTCCCCTGCTCCCTGCTCCCAACTCACAGCTGAGCGACTCGCCTCTTTAATTACCAGCCCCACATCCAGCACCGCTTTCACCGTACGAGGAAAGGCGGTGAAAAGTCTGCCTAGAGAAAGGACGTGGGCAATACTCCATAGACGTACCAGTAGAAATTCCTAGTCAATGTTTGTTTGGCTTATCTCCGAAGTTAATTTATCCAGTGGTGAATTTATTATACTGTCCAGCTCGAGAACATAATTTATAGTAATTTGGTTTGTTAACTATAAAAACTGCGCTTAAGGTTCAAATGACTCTGACCATTATGGGACGAAACATCTGAGGCCATCAGTCCCCTAGACTTAGAACTACATAAACCTAACTAACCTAAGGACATCACACACATCCATGCCCGAGGAAGGATTCGAACCTGCGACCGTAGCAGCAGCGCGGTTCCAGACTGAAGCGCCTAGAACCTCTCGGTCACTGAGGTCGCCTACACTTAAAGGAGGCAAAAGCAGTCAACCTATATCTGTCTATATATGTTTTGACAATGAAAATGTAAAACCGCCTTGTCTGTGTGTCTGTCTGAACACGCTAATCTCCAAAACTACTAGAAGAATATTCATGGAGTTTTCACAAGTAATTTGTGCTTATCTTAGGGTAACGTATAAGCTTTCCTTAATCTGTTACAGATTTGGTCACAGATCACAAAACTTTATTAACCAAGCAATTAATTTCGTTCAACGATGACCATCTTCAGAACTGAGTAAATCTAGTATACTACATAACTCGTGTCGTTGTGCATATAGATGGTAGAGTCACACCTGGCTAGACGACTGAACCATCTATATACGCAATGACACGAATTATGTGGTGTACTAGATTTACTCAGATCTGAAGGTGGTCATGGTTGACATAAATTAATTACCTGGTTAATAAACTTATGTGATCCGTGACTGGATCCATAACAAAACTGGATCCATAACAAAACAAACATTTCCTGGCTCACCGACAAACGTTATTACGAATGTGTCGCATCTCGCATATAGGCTTTATTTCATCAAATTCGGACACGGTAAAAAAATATATCGTGATTTAAAATCTTATCTAAAACCGCCGTGTCTGCCTGTTTGTTTGAAAACGCTTATTTCCATGACTGTTATACGAATTTTCATTCGTTTTTCAAAGGTAACTTGAGCGTACCTTGGGGCAACGTATAGGCCTTATTTCATCAAAACAGATCGCAGAAAAAAAGGTACCATCTTTTAAATCTTTCGGTGTCTGCTCGTTTTAGTAATTCAGATGTTTACCTTTATGACGGCATAGTACACCATAGAACCAATGGATGGCGCTGTTAGATTTTTATACGTCTGAGGCAGAAGTATTTTCGGAAGCCTACGTTAGTGTCAGATTTAAGCGCCGCAATCTGATCATTACGAAAACAAACTAACATTGAAATTTAATTGGCTAGGATGTAAGGTTTTACTGATTTCACTTTGTGTATTAAAAACTTTGCGAAATTTATCCTTTTGATACGTTTTACTTGTATTTCACTTCTTGAAGGGGAAAAACAAATTTATTGACAATGTGATCCTACAAGAGTTCCCTTTTCACCGACTGGGGAACGGAATCCTGAAAGTGACGACATATGAAGACCCTTCTTGTAACTTCCGTTACGTGCGTTTAATTAGCAACAAATACAAGGATCAGATGTCCCAGCAGTATGATTGTAAGTGCAGGACATTACTAACGCACCGTTGTAAGCATGCTGTCACTCAGTCACAAACTTACTTTTGAACTTTCCAAATGCGCGCTCACGCTACATTCTTCACTTTGTCGACGACTACCCGCCAGCCTCTAGCTATGACTGTGTCCACGTACATGTTTTTTAAGAAACGACTTATTGTCAAACGAAAGCATGTGACCTTGTATCAGTTCACACGACAATTCATTGCGTCAAAATTAAGTAATCACTGCACTATTCAGGCTACCGATTTCTGCAATTTATTTCCATCTTCAGAGGCGGAAAGTTACACAGGTCACGCCAATATTCAAGAAATCTAGGAAGAGTAACCCAATAATTTACAGGCCCATATCATTAACGTCGATATGCAGCAGGGGTCTGGAACATATATTCTGTTCGAACGTTATGAATTACCTCGAAGAGAATGGCCTGTTGTCATAAAGTCAACACGGATTTAGAAAACATCGTTCTTCTGTAACACAACTAGTTCACTGCACTTAGGCAGGGATTTCAAATACATTCTGTATCTCTATATTTCCAGAAGGCTTTTGACACTGTACCACACAAGCGGCTTGTAATGAAATTGTCTACTTATTGATTATCGTCCCATGTGACTGGATTTCTGATTTCCTCTCAGAGAGGTCACAGTTCCTAGTAATTGACGGAAAGTCATCGAGTAAAACCGAAGTGATTTCTGGCGTTCCCAAAGGTAGTGTTACAGGCCCTCTGCTGCTCCTTATCTATACAAGCGATTTAGGAGACAATCTGAGCAGCCGTCTTATGTTATTCGCAGACAAGACAAAGAGCCAACAGACCCCAAAACGTACCGACCGATCTCTCTCACGAACACTCTCCTCAAGGTACAGGAAAGGCTCCCGTGTGACCGTTTACAATCGCACAGACGCCTCCTCGGCCTAACGCCCCAACAATTCGGCTTCAGGGAAGACGCCGTCAACCAATCACTGACAGTTACAAATAGCATCAGCGACAAACACGCAGCCGCCATTCTAATCGACATAGCCGGGGCTTTTGACAACTTGTGGTGGCCATCCCTCTTCGCCAGATTAAGGGAAATGGGGCTATCAGCTTTCCTATACCATAGCCTCCTCGACTACTGCAGAGGCAGAGTGGCGGAGTGGAGGGCTCGTACACGGAAGGTTGTCAAGAGAATAACAAAGGGATGTCCACAGGGCACGATCTACGGACCAATATTCTGGGACATCGCAATCGAGCCCTTGCTGAACACCCTGGACAGTGACGACAGGGTGAGAGGTGTGGTGGCTTACGCAGATGACCTGCTCGTAGTGGTCTCACCCAACTCGAGAGGAGCACCAAAGACAAAAGGCACGCAACTGCTTCAGAAAATTAACAGTTGGTGCAAAGAAAATGAATTAAAAATAGCTCCCAACAAAACTGTATACATACTGCTCAGAGGGACACTACAGAGGAATCCAATTTTAAAATTAGACAATATAAGCATACAGAGGAAGCAAGCCACACGTTATCTCGGACTGCATCTAGACTTTCAACCATCATATAGAATTGACAATTGACAAAGCCTTGAAAATTATGCACATGCTAGCAAGACTTAACACAACTCAGTACAAATTACCTATTAACAAATTACCTATTAAGAGGATAAGGACCTACCACGTTGCGATATTTGAAACCATCGCATGCTTCGCCGCAAGTGCCTGGGCTCACCGACTGAACATACAGACTAACAAGACAATTGCAAGACGAGATTAGCGTAGTGTACTCCTCAGAATGACCGGAGCCTTCAACACCACTACACTAGAGGCACTTTGCGTTTTGATGGGGACTTGCCCTATAGACATAACAATACGTTATAGAACTGCACTTTACTGGCCTAAGAAGGACAGGCTCGATAATTCACTGAAATTACGGGAACCAACATTATGAAGAAAACACAAATGAAACAATGGTGCATTCAAACATGGCAGAGAGAGTGGGATGCATCCGATAAGGGTCGCCGTGTACACTCTTTCTTTCCTGATGTACACGAAAGACTACAACTGAAACATGTCGACCCAAGCAGGAGGATGGTCCATTTCCTGACAGGCCACGGGCAGCATCCGGTACATTTAAAACCGTATGGGACTAACGATGAAGTATGCGTATGCGGAGAAACTGGAACACCAGAACGTGTCACACTGCTGTGCGACACCCTAGCACAAGTGAGACCTACATAGAAGGACAATGACATCGCCAGAATAATACGTAATGCCGATGACTGGAACACAAAAAATAGCGTAGCCGATATAGTATCGAACACTCTGCACGAGGAATACAACCCCCAAAACCCATATGGAAGGAGGCGCAGACAAGGACAAACAACGCAACATACCACATGGGAGGACACAAAACACAACAATCATAAGACAAATAAACATCGGCACCACATACTAAGACTGTGGTAATAAAGTAATGTCCCTTGCGAGGAGACGGCTCAAGGAACTTTTATTCTGAGGCTCCTCCTCCGCAATGGCATCCTGCATAGTGTTTAAAGTATACTGCACACAACACAAGCAATAATGTATTGCTCGTCCTATTGTGTGCAGACAGAAGTATATTCTCCTCTCTGTTCAAAGCTACAATCAATGAACTTTATATATCGGAAATGTATTAAGTTATTTAAGGATGAACTATATTCTACTTTTACTAACAAGTTACAAACATAAGTGTATTTCTCATGTAAAGATAAAATTCATGTATTTCATGTATGAAGTGCTCAATCAGCATTTAATATGTATAATCTGTGTAAACATACATAAGCACAAACCACTTCAGATGAGAATACCTCGAGGTTGTACCGAGACCTTCTCATCTGAAATAGATAGAAATAGACCATTACTAACCAACATGCTACATAGACTGTATTACACATTCACATACAGCATATCACTTCCCTCCACATACTACAAATTATTTTAACTATGCCAATTGTGTTACATTTTCTTTTTTTATTTTTCTTTGACATTTGCATTATATAAATTATATTCTCATCAACTAGGTAGTAACATATTATATGGAGCCATTTTAACAATTGTTAAGCATTCAATTCGCTGTAAAAAAGCATTAACAACTGTATACCAATAAGACTGTAACAATGAGAAGTCTTTGCTATTAGATTCAAAAGCATCGACCCACCTTACATTTGAAGGCCGTTGGTTACTCTGTACTGTTAATGAAACAAATAATAAATAAACAAATAATGTTCGCAGATGATCCCGTCGTTTATTGTTATCTAGTAGCGCCATCATAAGATCAAACCAAATTGGAAAACGATTTAGAAAAGATTTCTGTATGGTACAAAAATAGGCAATTGACCCTAAATAACGAAAAGTGTGATGCAGTCTACACGTGTTCTGAAAGGAATCCGCTAAACGTCGGTTACACAATAAATCAATCAAATCTAAAGGCCGCAAATTTAACTAAGTACCTAGGAATTACAATGATGAACTTCAATTGGAAAAACACATAGAAAATGTTGTGGGGAAGGCAGATCAAAGACTGTGCTTTATTGGCAGGACACTTAGAAAATTTAACAGACGTACTAAAGAGACTGCCTACAGGGGTATCCAAAGCATTTGATTGTGTGAGCCATGACATTATGTTAGAGAAATTACAATTCTATGGTAAAATGGAACAGCATTTGAGTGGTTTAAGTCATATCTACAGAACAGGAACCAAAACGTCTCTTTATGTGCTTCAAGTGATTCAAAGGAGTTTGCCACTTCATCTAACTGGGTCGAAATTACGTTAGGTGTTCCACAAGGTTCGATCATTGGTCCCCTTCTGTTCTTGATATATGTGAATGACCTCCCTTCTTATGTGAAACAAGATGCTGAACTGACACTGTTTGCTGATGATACAAGCACAATTATTAATCCAGTAAAAGAAAGTCCAATAGAAAATGACACAAATTAGGTCTTTAGAAAAAGTTATTAATTGGTTTTCTGCGAATCAGCTTGCTCTGAACTTTGAAAAAACACAGTACACCCAATTTTCTGCTACAAAAAGTATAATTCCTTCAATAAACATAACACATCAAAAGAAGTCAGTAGCCAGGGTAGAGCATACTAAGTTTTTGGGTGTACATATAGATGAGAATCTTAATTGGAAAAGTCATATTTTGGATCTCCTAAAGGGACTAGGTTCAGCAACTTTTGCAATCAGAATAATTGCCAATTTTGAGGATACAGAAATTAGTAAGCTAACATACTTTGCATACGTCCACTCTCTGATGTCCTACAGAATAATATTCTGGGGCAACTCAACACTGAGGCAAAAGGTATTCACTGCTCAAAAGAAAGTAGATAGAATAATGTGTGGGGTTCATAGTCGCACATCTTTTAGGTATCTGTTTAAAAGGTTAGGAATTATTACAACTGCTTCACAGTACATTTACTCAGTAATGAAATTTTTTCTCAACGAAATGGACCAGTTTAAAATAACAGCGACATTCATGATTACAATACCAGACAAAAGAAAGACCTACACTATCCTTTACTTAACCTATCTTTGGCATACAAAGGGGTAAAATTTGCTGCTATAAAACTTTTTGATAAATTACTAGATGAAATAAAATGTCTGACAGACAGCAGTAATAGTTTCAAAAACAAATTGAAACCATACCTCCTTGACAACTCCTTCTATACCATAGATGAATTCTTGAATATGAGTAAATAAATCTGGAGATATAATATTTGCGTTTTCGGAAGTTTGGAAGGTAGGAGACGAGATACTGGCGGAAGTAAAGCCGTGAGGACGGGGGGTGAGTCGTGCTTGGGTGGCTGGGATAGTAGAGCACTTGCCCGCGAAAGGCAAAGGAGCCGCGTTCGTGTCTCGGTCCGGCACACAGTTTTAATCTGCCAGGAAGTTTAATATGCATTTTGTGCCACTTAAGGGAATGGGATAGATACTAGAAATATTTAGGTACAACACTAAAATGTAAAAAAAAAAATTGTTTCCTGTGCGTATTTCTTGTGCATTCGGCACGTTCCACATCATAACGGATTTCCGTGCTATGAATCAATGGAACACGCAACTAACTAAACTAACTAACTAACAAAACATGTGTGCTTCATATTAAGGCTAAATTAATTGTCATTACCCTTAACGAAACAATTAACATTTTTCCATTACACACTAACATGAAAATCAAAACACTAATACCTCTGTCCCATTAATAACTGCCTTACTGTTGAGTAACTTTCCTGGATGTTAGTTGTTACTTTGAGAAGAAAACAGGTTTAAGAATGAGTAGTTTTTTCTTGAGAACGTTAGTGCATTTCGTTACAAGGCAGTGTGATGTCACTACGTAGCAATGAGAGACTCATACGGCGACATCTCTTGGACAGCAGTTGCAGTATTAGTGGCTCTGTTAAATATGTCTGCTGGCAGTGCCCGTCCCTCTCATGCACCAGCTATTATTCTTGAAACCAGCCATGAGCAAACTTCAACGAGAAACTGAAGTGTTTCATATCAACACACCAGTATCACTCTGCCTCTTCTCCTGCGTAGAATTACACGAAATTCGCCCTGGGCATGTCTTCACACTTCATTGGACAGCTCGAGTTCCTTAACCTACCACCCCAATTATTTGACTGGTAAGCTCAGGTACCCCAGTCTGCTTTCCTAATACCGTTTTCGGTTGTTCATGTAAACACTGCAATGTCTGTTCTTAAAATGTGACTTTTGTTGCTAGGTTTCAGATTCCACAATCGGCATTCGCTCCACGTAAAACCGTTTTGCCGTATTTGAATCGTGACTGCGCTCACAGGTTATACATTCCTTTCACTTAACACAAAAAGAAGCCAATTTATCTCTATTGGTTAAGAAGATATACATGGTTGCGTATTTGCTGAATCTAACTGGTTGTCAACACCCCAACATTCTGCACAAGTACTTAATATGTTATCTGATACCGAGCGGTTCTAGGCGCTACAGTCTGGAACCGCGCGACTGCTACGTTCGCAGGTTCGAATCCTGCCTCGGGCATGGATGTGTGTGATGTCCTTATGTTAGTTAGGTTTAAGTAGTTCTAAGTTCTAGGGGACCGATGACATCAGCAGTTAAGTCCCATAGTGCTCAGAGCCATTTGAACCATTAGTTATCTGATATACCAAATTTCTCATTTAGTGGCAAAGGATATCGTGCACAATAGATCGACACGAATACAAATATGTCGCTAATTCTGTGGACTGGAGCAGGAATGTTCATCGCTGATTCGGAAGTTTTCTAACCAAGTTGACTCTTCTAAATGTGAGAGTACAACACCTATCTGCCAGTGATCGCTTCCCACTTTTTTTTATCACAACTTGTATGACTCAGGCGCTTTCATTGGCGTGGATAGGCTAATTAAAAATCTGCTCTAGAAAAGTTTCGTCCTCTTCCTCCTTACGACTTTACTTTCATCCAGGAGGATATCGTAATCTCTCTTTACCAAAAGTGGGCCAGCAAAATAGATTCCGGCCTGACACGTAAACACGACAGTCTCCGCAAGCAAACGTGGAGTGTGTGCGACTAGGACAGGTTAAATCCCAAAACTTACCACAGTGTCTCATGGCGTGGGAGCTGTCATGAGTCACTGGCATCGAGCGATATATTGGGTGTGCTCCTTCTTTCTTTTCAAAAAGAGTAGGATGTATTTCAGCATCGAGTTTCACGCTATCCTTTATTATTATTTTAAATCGCCCTTCGACCACAAACAATCCATTACAGTGGCCGTTCTTTCGCCACAGATTCCTACGCATAAATAATGTACGTGTGCCACGTATCCTCCACAGGTTGGGGAAGAAAAGGATTCAATTTCGTCTACTTTAGGTCTTCATCTGTCTTCACTGCTGATCATTAGGTAGAACACTTGATTTGGACTGTATCAGGCATGAGAGAAATCATTTGTCATCTCGAGGAAAAAAGCGGTACACAACTTCCACTGCCCCTGTCCACATTGTAGCCGACTTTCTCTTAAGATGCAGGTTTTATTAATAAACCTTATGATTCTCGACATTCGACATCCTTCTTATGTATGTAACCTGTTTCTAGTTTCATCCATTTCTGGTTTGGCACTCCTGCGTGGCTCTCCCGGCGAGGGTTTAACATCGCGCAAAAGAAAACAATCAGTCCAGATTGCAAATGTAATCTTCGCCTCCCCAATCGACCTTCTGCATTGCGATATAATTGACCGTCATCGCGTGCGCCTAATGAAATTTTACAGCGAGTAAGGCTATCGCTACTGAAGCAAAACAATACCGGGCAGTAGGAGGAAGGTGTACGACAGACCCTTCTGAAAGGAGAATATATTCTAGACCTAATCTAAATACTGATGATAATTTTGAAATGGATGGAATATACTGCAATCGCTGACGAACAGCACAGGGGAGAAAGGGTACCACTTAATATTTAATACAAAAAATACTGATAATACAAAGAAATACTGGTTAGCTAAACAAGGGGCTAATTAAACGGTCACCACCACACTAGGGCAAGTCCCGTAAGAGTTCGGGTAATATGTATGCATCCGCACAGAAGGAGGTCATGGCCGGTATTGCCAGAACTATATACTTATATGGATATGGTGTCTGTTCTTTCGGACATGTTGGTAAGAATGTCTTCCACGAGGAATGAGTGTTTTGGGTAGGGACACTACGAATGTAGTGTGTGGACATATAAGGTGAGAATTTGGGGCTCGCGGAAGGCGTGCGTGAGACAGTCCCTGCAGTCGCACTATTCTCTGTGCCCTCACCGGCTCAGATGGCTAGAGCATCTGCCCTGTAAACAGTAGATCCCTGGTTCGAGTCCCGGTCAGGGCACACATTTTCTCCTGTCCCCGTTGATATACAGGGTGTTACAAAAAGGTACGGCCAAACTTTCAGGAAACATTCCTCACACACAAATAAAGAAAAGATGTTATGTGGACATGTTTCTGGAAACGCTTAATTTCCATGTTAGAGCTCATTTTAGTTATCATGATTTCATACGCGACAATATACCTGTACTGCTAGAACATGTGCCTTTACAAGTACGACACAACATGTGGTTCATGCACGATTGAGCTCCTGCACATTTCAGTCGAAGTGTTCGTACACTTCTCAACAAGAGATTCGGTGACCGATGGATTGTTAGAGGCGGACCAATTCCATGGCCTCTACGCTCTCCTGAGCTCAACCCTCTTGACTTTCATTTATGGGGGCATTTGAAAGCTCTTGTCTACGCAACCCCGGTACCAAATGTAGAGACTCTTCGTGCTCGTATTGTGGACGGCTGTGATACAATACGCTATTCTCCAGAGCTGCATCAGCGCATCAGGGATTTCATGCGATGGAGGGTGGATGTATGTATCCTCGCTAACGGAGGACATTTTGAACATTTCCTGTAACAAAGTGTTTGAAGACACGCTGGTACGTTCTGTTGCTGTGTGTTTCCATTCCATGATTAATGTGATTTGAAGAGAAGTAATAAAATGAGCTCTAACATGGAAAGTAAGCGCTTCCGGACACATGTCCACATAACATTTTTTCTTTCTTTGTGTGTGAGGAATGTTTCCTGAAAGTTTGGCCGTACCTTTTTGTAACACCCTGTATATCAATGCCCGTCTGCAGCCGGAGGTATTAATATATAATTCTAATATCGACAAACTAAGCGTCACTCAGGTACGCTTGTTAAAATAAACATTCGTGGTTAGTGTGTGTGAGTGCTATACCGCTCGGTAAACTACTGTAGAGTGATGAATAGTTCCAGGGAAATCAGCCGACTAATATGTTCGTTTTGGAGCGAGGTTTCGATGTATTTCCTTGCTTAATGTGCGCTTATTTCAGCAGAGGAGGGATAGGGCATTACGCAGTAACAACAGTGTTGGTATTTGATTGGCAGCTTAACTAAATCGAGCTTACCGATGAAATACACTCCTGGAAATGGAAAAAAGAACACATTGACACCGGTGAGTCAGACCCACCATACTTGCTCCGGACACTGCGAGAGGGCTGTACAAGCAATGATCACTCGCACGGCACAGCGGACACACCAGGAACCGCGGTGTTGGCCGTCGAATGGCGCTAGCTGCGCAGCATTTGTGCACCGCCGCCGTCAGTGTCAGCCAGTTTGCCGTGGCATACGGAGCTCCATCGCAGTCTTTAACACTGGTAGCATGCCGCGACAGCGTGGACGTGAACCGTATGTGCAGTTGACGGACTTTGAGCGAGGGCGTATAGTGGGCATGCGGGAGGCCGGATGGACGTACCGCCGAATTGCTCAACACGTGGGGCGTGAGGTCTCCACAGTACATCGATGTTGTCGCCAGTGGTCGGCGGAAGGTGCACGTGCCCGTCGACCTGGGACCGGACCGCAGCGACGCACGGATGCACGCCAAGACTGTAGGATCCTACGCAGTGCCGTAGGGGACCGCACCGCCACTTCCCAGCAAATCAGGGACACTGTTGCTCCTGGGGTATCGGCGAGGACCATTCGCAACCGTCTCCATGAAACTGGGCTACGGTCCCGCACACCGTTAGGCCGTCTTCCGCTCACGCCCCAACATCGTGAAGCCCGCCTCCAGTGGTGTCGCGACAGGCGTGAATGGGGGGACGAATGGAGATGTGTCGTCTTCAGCGATGAGAGTCGCTTCTGCCTTGGTGCCAATGATGGTCGTATGCGTGTTTGGTGCCGTGCAGGTGAGCGCCACAATCAGGACTGCATACGACCGAGGCACACAGGGCCAACACCCGGCATCATGGTGTGGGGAGCGATCTCCTACACTGGCCGTACACCACTGGTGATCGTCGAGGGGACACTGAATAGTGCACGGTACATCCAAACCGTCATCGAACCCATCGTTCTACCATTCCTAGACCGGCAAGGGAACTTGCTGTTCCAACAGGACAATGCACGTCCGCATGTATCCCGTGCCACCCAACGCGCTCTAGAAGGTGTTAGTCAACTACCCTGGCCAGCAAGATCTCCGGATCTGTCCCCCATTGAGCATGTTTGGGACTGGATGAAGCGTCGTCTCACGCGGTCTGCACGTCCAGCACGAACGCTGGTCCAACTGAGGCGCCAGGTGGAAATGGCATGGCAAGCCGTTCCTCAGGACTACATCTAGCATCTCTACGATCGTCTCCATGGGAGAATAGCAGCCTGCATTGCTGCGAAAGGTGGATATACACTGTACTAGTGCCGACATTGTGCATGCTCTGTTGCTGTGTCTATGTGCCTGTGGTTCTGTCAGTGTGATCATGTGATGTATCTGACCCCAGGAATGTGTCAATCAAGCTTCCCCTTCCTGGGACAATGAATTCACGGTGTTCTTATTTCAATTTCCAGGAGTGTAATTACATTAGCAGAACACGTGATTACCAATCGAATAATTTGGCTGGCAGATTCAATCAGCAATTCCGTTAGTTAATCAAACAGTCCCATTGACAAGTTGAAGAAACCGAGTTTACCAATCAAGTAATTCGAATGGTATGTTCAAGAATCCGAGCTTACGAATGAAGTAACTCAACTGGTAGGTTGAAAAACCAACGTTTGGCAACCAGATACCAGTTTAAGGAATACCGGGTCAGGCAATCCAAGTAAAAGTATTGGTAGTCTGAACAGATCGACAAATGGGCGATACCGATAGAAAAAACAAAAAATATTTGAACCGAACAAGGCACCAAGCCTTGACGGGTTCCCAGTTAGATTTTGCACCAATACGCAGTGACCTTAGCCCATGTCCTATATCATATTTATCGAGAATTGCTCGCGCGACGGATAGTTTCGAGTGACAGAGAAAGTGCGCACGCCACTCTCCGACACCACCCGCTGTAACTGCGTGTGTCTCATTTGTGATCGCTGTCGATCTCGTGTTCTCATGTCATGCCGAAAAAGTGAATTAATTTAGTATGCGTTACTCCCCAAGTTCTGCAATACTCCATTCTAACGATCGGGACCGAATTCAGTGCTCCGAAGAGCAGTTCTGCAACGCTGATCTGCTCACTGCTGCCGTCTGTCGTGCAGACAAAGTGCGCTGGGAAGCCGAAAATTCTGACCACACACAGGACGTGAAACAGCGTCTGCGAACTCCTAGGGTCGAAGCCACTTCCGTAGAAAGCCGGACACGAATCAAGAATTCTGCTCGCTTAAAGGTAAGAGCAGAAACTTGAGTCTAGGCTGCGGTCGTAAATGAGCACTTGGTAATGCCCTAAGCTCAACAAAGAAGCACACGTTCGTAGCTCCGCTCACAGAGAGAGAAATGATGCCGTTGCTAGTGGAGAAATCTTTTATTTTTTTTTTTTACTTTATTGTTATTTTAAAACCTGTACAACTCAGGTAGGCTGGCAGCGGCACACTACGCCGCTCTTCAGCCATAGCGTTTTACAAGAGTATAAAACATGGTGAATGACAATGAACAAAGTGACGGGCAAAAGAGAGAGGTCACAGAGACATAGAAAACACGGAGTCGTTCACATGTGACGATAACAACACTGAAAACACGTCGGCACGGCGCACAAAACACTGATGAGTCCGACGGCACAAGTGAACGTAGGAGTGGGACGGCGGACACCAAAAACACTATACGACGTCACACACACGAGACACAAAAGGCGACGATCTCCGGCGCGCGAATGTTCACTATACGTGTGCGAGTCCGGGGACCTGCCAAGAGAGGAGGAGTAGGAAGGGGAGTGGGAGAGCGAGAGGGGAGAGCAGAGATGCCACGGGCAGGGGAGATAGGGGGGAGGGAGGAAGGGGGAGAGGAAGCCCGGGGGAAGAGGGGGAAGGGAGGGGACAGGGAGACGGAAAAAGAAGGGATGAGAAGAGAAGGGAGGGAGGGTGCCGAAAGGAAAGGACACGGGAAGTGGGGGGCGGGGCAGGGTCAAAGTTGATAGGAGGGGTAGATGGAGGGGACGAGGACATCATCAGGGAGAGGGAGCTGGCGGAAGCCACCTTGGGAGAGGGTATGGAGGGTGGAGAGATGGAGACCGGGTGGGACGTGAGAATACAGGTGCGGCAGCGGGCGGGGGTGGGAGAGGATCGGGGAAATGAGCGGGTGAGGAGGATCAAGTTTACGTGAGGTGTACAGGATACGTATCCTTTCAAGGAAAAGGAGGAGGTGGGGGAAGGGGATGAGATCATACAGGATCCGCGTGGGGGAGGGGAGACGGATGCGATAGGCAAGGCGGAGAGCATGGCGTTCAAGGATTTGGAGGGATTTATAGAAGGTATGGGGGGCGGAGATCCAGGCTGGATGGGCGTAACAAAGGATAGGGCGGATGAGGGATTTATAGGTGTGGAGGATTGTGGAGGGGTCCAGACCCCACGTGCGGCCGGAAAGGAGCTTGAGGAGATGGAGTCGGGAACGTGCCTTGGCTTGGATTGTCTGGAGATGGGGAGTCCAGGAGAGGCGACGGTCGAGGGTGACGCCAAGGTACTTAAGGGTGGGAGTGAGGGCGATAGGACGGCCATAGACGGTGAGATAGAAATCAAGGAGGCGGAAGGAAGGGGTGGTTTTGCCTACAATGATCGCCTGGGTTTTGGAGGGATTGACCTTGAGCAACCACTGGTTGCACCAAGCGGTGAACCGGTCAAGATGGGATTGGAGAAGGCGTTGGGAGCGTTGCAGGGTGGGGGCAAGGGCGAGGAAGGCGGTGTCATCGGCAAACTGGAGGAGGTGGACGGGGGGCGACGGCGGCGGCATGTCCGCCGTGTACAAGGGGGGAGAGGACGGAGCCTTGGGGCACACCGGCGGAGGGGAAAAAGGTGTAGGAATCGGTGTTATGGATGGTGACATAGGAAGGACGGCGGGAGAGAAAGGAACCGATCAGACGGACGTAGTTAATGGGAAGGGCAAAGGTTTGGAGCTTGAAGAGGAGACCGGAATGCCAGACGCGGTCATAAGCGCGTTCGAGGTCAAGTGAGAGGAAGATGGCGGAGCGACGGGAATTAAGCTGTTCGGAAAGGAGATGAGTGAGGTGAAGGAGAAGATCGTCGGAAGAGAAGGATGGCCGAAAGCCACACTGGGTGACGGGAAGGAGGCGGTGCTGGCGGAGATGCTGGTGGATGCGGTGGGTGAGGATAGATTCTAGGACCTTGCTGAAGACCGAGGTAAGGCTGATGGGACGGTAGGAGGAGACGGCGGACGGCGGTTTGCCAGGTTTAAGGAACATGAGGATATGGGAGGTTTTCCACAGGTCGGGGTAGTAACCGGTGGACAGGACTACATTGTAGAGCCTGGCCAGGGTGGAGAGGAAAGAGACAGGAGCTTCACGAAGGTGACGGTAGGTGGCACGATCGTGACCAGGAGCGGTGTTGCGTTTTGTGCGGAGTGTAGCAATGAGATCCTGTGTAGTGATAGGGGCATTGAGTTCCGTGTGTGTAATGTTGTCCAAGTACTGGAAGCCAGGAGCGAGGGGAGGGGAAGAGGTGTCAGTTCGATCGCGGATATCTGGGAAGAGGGAGTAATCGAACTGGGGATCATCGGGGACGGAAAATACATCGGAGAGGTAGGAGGCAAAGTGATTGGCCTTACTAAGGGAGTCAGGGAAAGGGTGATCATCATGGAGAAGAGGATAATAGGGGGAGGGTTTAGTTCCGGTAAGGCGACGGAAGGCCGACCAGAACTTGGACGAGTTGATTGGTAGGGTTGCATTTAAACGGGTGCATGTCTGTCGCCAGTCCCGGCGTTTCTTAGCCGCGAGCAAATTACGAACGTGTCGCTGGAGTTGCCGGTGGCGTCGTAGTGTGTCCGGGTCACGCGTGCGGAGGAAGGCACAGTAGAGACGACGGGATTCACGGAGGAGGAGAACGGCCTGTGGGGGTAAGGTAGGACGGTGGGGGTGGATGGCGACAGTAGGAACGTGGGCCTCCACGGCCTCAGACAAGGTCCGCTGGAGAAAGGAGGCGGCATGGGTGACATCGTCAGGGTGGTGGTAGGTGAGAGGGTGGCTATCGACCTGGGTGGAAAGGGTATCCCGGTAGGCATTCCAGTCGGCTCGGGAATAGTCGTGGACATACTTAGGGGGAGGGTCAGTACGAGGGTCGGGGCGAGGGCGACGACCATCTGAAACGGTGAGGAGGACAGGGAGATGGTCGCTACCAATAGGCTCCAGGACATCCACCGTTATGCGGCCAAGGAGGTTGGGGGAGGAGAGGATAATATCAGGAGTGGAGTTGGATTCAGGACGGGTATGCCGGGGGATGGGGACGAGGTCACCTTGAAGGGTGGGGAGGAACCGATGCCATCGCCGTAACTGGGCAGCGGAACGACTATGGATGTTGAGGTCGGCGGCGATCACGTAGGAGGAAAAGGTACGATCGACGTGGGAGAGGAAGTCGAAGGGAATAGGAGCGTTGGGGCGGACATAGATGGTGGCGCAGGTAACGGTAAGGCCGGGGAAGAAGAGACTAAGGATCAGGTGTTCGGTGGGGTCGGGAAGGAGAGGTTGGAGCCGAACGGGGATCTGGCGGTGGTGACCAATGGCAACTCCGCCACGCGCAATCGGGAGGGGATTATCGGAGCGGTGGAGGAGGTAGGGCGAAGTGTGGACTGTGTGGTGGGGTTGCAGGAAGGTTTCATTGAGGAGGAAGGCATCCACGCGGTGGGTGGCAAGGGTGTGCAGGAACAGGTTATTGTTGGCGGGAAGGGAGCGGATGTTGTTGAAAAGGATACGTTGCTGTCACGCCATGACTGGGATTTAAACGAGGGTGTCAAGACGGGAGAAGGTGAAATGGGCCTGGTTGTTGGAGTAGGTGGCGTACATCTTGAGTTGGAAGATGGAACGGGCAGCAAGGGAGATCTGCTGGAGGGTGTGAGGGCGCTGAAAGGGATGAACATTCTGGAGGACGATGCTGAGGAACCTGATGATGTCCTCAGCGGTGGGTGGGGGATGAAGGGAATTGCCAGGAGGGGTGGGGGCGTCCAGAGGACGGACAGGTACGGTGAGTTCAGGAGTGGTTGGAGGGGGTCGGGCTTTACACTTTTGGGAGTAGGTGGGATGAGGGAGATTGCAGGTGTTACAGGAGGGAGGGGATTGGAGGTTAGGGCACTGCCGGAGGAAGTGCGCCTGCCGACAATGCGGGCAGGTGGGGGCCTCGCGGCACTCAGCTGTGGGGTGCGCATTATAGCGCAGACACCTCTGGCAGCGCAGGGATTGAGGAGGGGAACGGGAAGGGTCGACCTTGTACCGCTGGTGGAAGAGGAGGGCACCCTCCTTCAGGAGACGGTCAATGGAGGGGGCGTCCTCAGAGAAAACCCGCATAAGGCGGGTGGGGCCGGCCAAGTTGAAAATGCGGTGGACCGCCCGCACCTCCAGCGTGGGATGGGCCTGGAGCTCCGCCAACACCTCGACGGACTGAGCCGCGTGATCACGGCGGTGAGGGTCGGCGGGCGACGCGGGGGTTGGGGTTGGCGGGTAGGAGATGGAGAAGGAGCAGGGGTAAGGGAGGCGTTGGGACCAAAACGCGTGATGGGGAGACGGGAGAGGATGTCAGTATGGAGGGTTGGGCTGGGGGAGGAGATGAGAACAGAATCTCGGCGAGGAGTGAGGAGGGAGATGGGGGCACCAGGACAATGCTGGCGAAGGAAGAGGGTGAGGTTCCGGGCTTCAAGGAGAGAGGGATCAGGACGGGAGAGGAGGTAGCGGTAGGAGGAAGGGGGAGAGGAGGAGGATGAGGGGGCAGGGACAGGCGGGGAGACTTCCATGGCATCATGGGTGGGGGAAGGAGGACGAGGTGCAACCTTTTTGGAAGCAGAGGAAGCAGGGGTGCCACCGGGGCGCTTGACGGCGGTGGAGGAGGTGTGGGGGATGGGAACAACGGGAATGTGGCGGGGAGGGGCAGGTCCCGGGGCCGGAGTCGGCGCCGGAGATGGTGACGGTGAAGGCGACGGCGACGATGACGATGACGGTGACAGTGGCGGCGGTGACGGCGAAGGTGACGGGGAGAGCTGGGCGTGGGCAGTGGCCCGACGGGCCATCACCCGAGCTGGAGCTGCAGTGACAGGCTGGGGGGGTGGGGGGAAGGGATCAGAACGAGAGGAAGAAGCGGGAGAGGGGGCGACAAAGATAGAGGGTGAAGGGAGAGTGAGGAGAGGTGGAATGGAAGGAGGGGGGTGGGACTGGGCACACCAAGTTATAGTGGTGGAGGCGGCGGAAGGGGAGGTATAGACAATGGCGGTGGTGGTAGTAGTGACAGTGGTGGTGGGGGTGGACATGACGGGAGAGAGAAACAACAACGAACAGAACGAAGAGGAGAGGACAGAAACTGGGGACAGACAAAGACGAAGACGGATGAAGACGAAGACGGCCGTGGACCAGGGTCAGGACGGCGGGCACCGGACGGCGGCGGCGGCGGCGGCGGCGACGGCGGCGGCGGCGGGCACCGGCGGCGGCGGCGGCGGCGAGCCCCGGCAGGCGGCGACGGCGGCGGCGGCGGCGGCGAGCACCGGCAGACGGCGACCAGGCGGGGGCGGCGAGCCCCAGCAGGCGGCGACGGCTGCGGCGGCTGCAAGGACCGGAAGGCGGCGACCAAGCGGCGGCGGCGGTGACGGCAAGCAGACGACACGGCAGGGATCTTCCACGTCGAAGGCGCACCCTGAGAGTAGCCCAGGCAGTGAAACTCTTCGATGAAGAAGAGAGGGAATCCAACCCTCGAATGGTGGAGAAATCAGCACTTTCCAATTTAAGAAGCTATCTGTACAACTTATGCTTTCAGCATCGTCCCGCCCCCACGTCAGCAGTGACCACAGGTCCGTCGTGATGTAGCACGACAGTCTACTATAATGGGAAGAGACACTTTATTCAACCACAAACGGGAGACCGCGGACGCACAGGCGGCGGCTAAGTTCGGGTCACATTCGTGTTGACAGCTGCAATCAGCGTGGCACGCGCACGTGGAGGGGCAGTTTCATCCTAAGCTCCACAGATGGAGTTGTCTCTGGACTTCCACCGGCTGCTAAGGAGATCGCATGACCGGGAAAGCCTTTCCGCTGGGCAGCACAATGGCTGCCCGTTTCTAAGGGCCGCTTTTCGCGACCAGTGCAAAATAGCCCAAAATTAGTAAATATTGAATCATATGGGTCACTGAAGAGCCAGTAGGCTCTTTTGAAGCGGAAAAGATGGGCGATTACGCGTATGAAGACGCGTCTTCGATATCCGCGTTGGTTTATGAGTTATTGTAAGTTAAATGTTAAAAATAATTGCTGAAATGTGAAAGTGGATTCACGGCAATGCATTATGCGCTTGCAACAAACAAGGTATCTGTGGATACATATCGTATAACTGTATGGCAATGTTATAGTTGATTTGCTCAAATTATTCACATATTTGTATGAGAGGCCGAAAAGTGGATTTTGGACAATTAAAAACAGCTTTTCTTACTAGATAAATAGAGAAACAATTAAAGTAGCGGCAGTACTGTAAACTTATAGCAAATTATTTAATGTATAATTTAAATTGATTGTTAATATTTGCACTTGCAAATCCGAAAACGGAGGAAAAACATATAAATTATTTTTATAAACAAAATATGGGAGATAAAAGAAAATTGATTACAGCATAATATCTCTCGCAAAGTTTCTGTGTTATCTGATGTATCGTATGTGTATAAAGTGTTAAAACTAATAATGTCAGCAGTTTTCATTTTCAGTAGTTTAACTGACTTCAGTGGCGCTTGACAGAGGTTTCCTGTTGAACAGCGGCATTTTCGGTGGGAGGCTGTGTTCGGACGCCGTTGGAGGCGGTCAGGTTGTGTTAGTCCGTGTTTCGAGAAAGTTTTATCTGCTGAGCTGTGAAATAACCGCTAGTTCGCGCGTGTGAATTATTCAGAGTTCCTATTTTCGGCATCTAATGGACTTTTTTTGAGGGGTTGTGTGTGACACAATCCGCACTTAGAATGTTTCAGTGTGTTGCCATTGAGGACTTCATAGTTTGAGATATTATAGAACTTCAACGGTTTTTAAAGATAACTCGAGCAATTAATCATGGTTTATTCGACCGCTTCCACGATCTTAATAAACTAGGTCAGGCTCTGAGATTAATTTATTGTGAGCTGTGACTTTCAATTTTTACTGTGTTCTTATTGGAAATAAAATCGAATTTGTGAAACTTTAAACAAATACGCCAGAGCGAACATGATTTCTGCATAGAGAATTCTACCTACATTTATATTATCTACTCTTGTGGAACATTGGGTAAATTGCGATGGGTGTGACTTGGCCCATAGACAAAACGTAGCCAAACGTGTAAGTCCATTTACTGGGATCTATTGAAGTGCTTGTGCTGTCTAATGTGTGTGTAAATATTTTCGAGCAGTAGTACATCGGGGTTCCGTGCTGAGATAGAACTTCTGAATAGCTTAGACCTTTGATTTTCGGCGAGTTGATGAGAAAGATTGTATTTTTTTTTTCATCCACACCACATGCACATTCCCACACAAAGTGTACGGTTGCAGCGAGAAGCGCCTTTCCACCAGCCACACGACGGGGCGGCGGTCTTAGGCAGTGCACGCTCGGCGTGCTCTTTTCACAACCATAAAACTGCTCTCCCTGCAGCCCTTAACCCGTGATTATGGGGACTGCGAAGGTCCACCTTCGTCCTGTTGTCACAGCCAGCGAGAACTTACACTCAAACCACGCATCTCTACAGACATGGTAGTATAAGGCTACACAGTATCAATCAATACTGGATTAATAATTTGATAGTCCAACCTAAAAAATAGGATCTCATACCAATTAAATGAAAAATAAATTGTCAAAATTATTCAACATGTTGCCGTCTTACTAACTACTCCTCCCTGTAAAAGGGAATAATATATGGGATGGAAGAAACAACAGGTCAATGTACCGAATGTCCATCTGCTGTAGAATCCTGGAACATTATAACGTTCGTGAGGGAAAACGAACTTCTCTCAAACACTTGGCACAGATTGAAAAAACAAGGGCACATCTGGAACACAGTTTGTTTATGATCTTGGAAACAATATATCTAGTTGAACAGGTGGAATAATAAAACTCAGCATGATATACAGAGTAGAGGATATGGACTGAGAGTAAAACAGAAAAAGACAAAAGTAGTCGCAAGTGGCAGAAATGAGAACAACGAGAAACTTAACATTAATATTGGTGAGCACAAAGTAGACAAAGTTAAGGATTTCTGGCTCTCTTCGGAGCCAAATAACCTACAGACAAAGCAAGGAGGATGTAAAACACAGACTGGCATAAGCAAAGACGACTTTCTTAGCCAATAGAGGTCTACTAGTGTCAAACATAGGCCTTAATTGTATGAGGAAATTTCTAAAAATGTAAGTTTGGAGCACAGCGTTTTATGGGAAAACCGGAACAGAAGAGAACCGATGCGACTGAGACCTGACGTGACAGAAGAATGTTGAAAATTAGGTCGTACGGTAAGATAACTAATGAGGAGGTTCTCCAAAGAATCGCCGAAGAACCAACATGAAAAATACTGCGAAGAGGAAAGGACAGGATGATACGACATCTGATAAGACATCAACGGATAATTAAATGAAACAACAAGTTTACTGTTACCAGTCACTGTTTATTCACCTCCACGACGCGTTTCAAATGTTTAAATATCCATCATCAGATGGATTTACATTTATTATTATGACATTTGAGTGTGCGTTATGTTACGATTTTTTGGAGGAACTTGTGGCACTGTCTCCAGCGGTCACAGGTTCCTTTCAGTGTCGTAACACATCAAATGTATACTGTCATACTCTGTAAACAAATATGGCCAGGGACCGTTCACACATAAGATGACACGTTACTATAGGAGGAGAAGGCGTACCCGTCCCACAGTGTATAAAGCTATTGATAACATTTCCATTACTATCTCCAACTATTTAGGTGCCCAAGTTGTTCTCCATGGCCGTCAGTGTTCTGTGGTGGAGTTCTAAATGCTACTATTGCTAAAAATGATGCCGCACTGCACGGAAATGGCTGAGTTACCGTAGCTCTATATACGTGGACCAAAGGTAGATAAAGTGGCAGGACTCAAATCGTTCAACAGCCGTTACGTCATCGTCTACTGGACATTTCAGATTTGCAAGGTCTACAACAGAGACATTGGTAGATCTTATTACCTATCAACGATGCCTTTGGTTCTGCGGACCAGAAATCATCGAAAAATAAATGAATCCGAATCAGTTTCACTGTGGGTCAAATGAGCTGATAATTGTAGCAAAATTAGAGTTGTGGGTGATCTCACTCATTATTGTAGAAATTAAAATAAATATTTGGTCATATTTGTTTACAAAATATGACAGTATACATTTGACGTGTTACGACAGTGAAAGGAACCTGTGACCACTGAAGACAGTTCACAAGTTCATCCAAAAAATCGTAACACAACACACACACAAATGCGATACTACCAAATGTAAATCCACCTGATAATGGAGGTTTAAACCTTTGAAACGCGTCGTGGAGATAAATGAACAGTGACTTGTAACAGTAAACTTGTTGTTTCATTTAACGTCAGTGACAGTCACGGTAAAGCCTAACCTAAAATGTTCGCATTTAAAGTTAAAAACCACGGGAGCTGTAGATGACGTAAACTGTAGGGAAGACAGAGATTGTAATACATCCAGCAAATAACTGGGGGCTGAGGTTGCAAGCGCTACTATAAGGTGAAGAACTTGTTGCAGGAGAGGATTTCGTGATGGATCACACCACGTCAGTCAGAAGAAAGACGAACAAGAAGATAAAAGTGATTTTTCTGGACGGCGAATGTCCCACAGAAACGAAGATGACTTCGGGTGTATCCAAAGAAAGCGTAACATGACCTATAATGTTTTCAGTGTGTACAGTAGCAATATAAGATTGTGTGCTGACGATGTACAGAAAAGTGTCGTGTCCAGGACTTAGATATGCAAAATAACGCGATATGAAGATGGAAGATCACTGGACGATCTCGTAAATCAGTTATAGGGAAAGTGAATGGATGACAGATTTGTTGGAAGGCTTCTGGGAAAATGTGGTGCATCTGTAAAGAAAATCGCAAAGAAGACGCTACTGCGACCATTGCTAGTATAGTGTTGCAGTGTTTGGATTCTTATCCAGTAGGTTATAGTTGGTGGGGACTTCAACCTTCCCTCGATATGTTGGCAAAAATGCTTGTTTAAAACCGGTGGTAGGCAGAAAACATCTTCCGAGATTGTCCTAAACGCTTTCTCCGAAAATTATTTCGAGCAGTTAGTCCACGAACCCACGCGAATTGTAAATGTTTGCGAAAACACACTTGACTTCCTAGCCACAAACAATCCAGAGCTGATAGAGAACATCATGACTGATACAGGGATTAGTGATCACAAGGTCGTTGTAGCTAGGCTCAAAACCGTTTCTTCCAAAATCCACCAGAAACAAACGCAAAATAATTTTATTTAAAAAAGCGTATAAAGTGTCACTAGAAGCCTTCCTAAGAGACAATCTCCATTCCTTCCGAACTGACTACGCAAATGTAGACGAGATGTGGCTCAAATTCAAAGATATAGTAGCAACAGCAGTTGAGAGATTCATACCTCATAAATTGGTAAGAGATGGAACTGATCCCCCGTGGTACACAAAACAGGTCCGAACTCTGTTGCAGAGGCAACGGAAAAAGCATGCGAAGTTCAGAAGAACGCGAAATCCCGAAGATTGGCAAAAATGTACAGACGCGCGAAATTTGGCACGGACTTCAATGCGAGATGCCTTTAATAGATTCCACAACGAAAAATTGTCTCGAAATTTGGTAGAAAATCCGAAGAAATTCTGGTCGTATGTAAAGTACACAAGCGGCAAGACGCAGTCAATACCTTCGCTGCGCAGTGCCGATGGTACTGTTACCGACGACTGTGCCGCTAAAGCGGAGTTATTGAACGCAGTTTTCCGAAATTCCTTCACCAGGGAAGACGAATGGAATATTCCAGAATTTGAAACACGAACAGCTGCTAGCATGAGTTTCTTAGAAGTAGATACCTTAGGGGTTGCGAAGCAATTCAAATCGCTTGATACGGGCAAGTCTTCAGGTCCAGATTGTATACCGATTAGGTTCCTTTCAGATTACGCTGATACAATAGCTCCCTATTTAGCACTCATATACAACCGCTCGCTCACCGATAGATCTGCACCGACAGATTGGAAAATTGTGCAGGTCGCACCAGTGTTTAAGAAGGGTAGTAGGAGTGATCCATCTAACTACAGACCTATATCATTGACGTCGGTTTGCAGTAGGGTTTTGGAGCATGTGCTGTATTCAAACATTATGAATCACCTCAAAGGGAACGATCTATTGATACGTAATCAGCATGGTTTCAGAAAACATCGTTCTTGTGCAACGCAGCTCTTTATTCGCACAAAGTAATGGCCGCTATCGACAGGGGATCTCAAGTTGATTCCGTATTTCTAGATTTCCGGAAAGCTTTTGACACCGTTCCTCACAAGCGACTTCTAATCAAGCTGCGGGCCTATGGGGTATCGTCTCAGTTGTGCGACTGGATTCGTGATTTCTTGTCAGGAAGGTCGCAGTTCGTAGTAA
This sequence comes from Schistocerca serialis cubense, assembly GCF_023864345.2. Taxonomy (NCBI): domain Eukaryota; kingdom Metazoa; phylum Arthropoda; class Insecta; order Orthoptera; family Acrididae; genus Schistocerca; species Schistocerca serialis. Next base: position 1,272,661,019 of record NC_064638.1, read on the forward strand.
TAGACGGCAAATCATCGAGTAAAACTGAAGTGATATCAGTTGTTCCCCAGGGAAGCGTCCTGGGACCTCTGCTGTTCCTGATCTATGTAAATGACCTGGGTGACAATCTGCGCAGTTCTCTTAGGTTGTTCGCAGATGATGCTGTAATTTACCGTCTAGTAAGGTCATCCGAAGACCAGTATCAGTTGCAAAGCGATTTAGAAAAGATTGCTGTATGGTGTGGCAGGTGGCAGTTGACGCTAAATAACGAAAAGTGTGAGGTGATCCACATGAGTTCCAAAAGAAATCTGTTGGAATTCGATTACTCGATAAATAGTACAATTCTCAAGGCTGTCAGTTCAACTAAGTACCTGGGTGTTAAAATTACGAACAACTTCAGTTGGAAAGACCACATAGATAATATTGTGGGGAAGGCGAGCCAAAGGTTGCGTTCCATTGGCAGGACACTTAGAAGACGCAACAAGTCCACTAAAGAGACAGCTTACACTACACTCTTTCGTCCTCTGTTAGAATATTGGTGCGCGGTGTGGGATCCTTACCAGGTGGGATTGACGGAGGACATCGAAAGGGTGCAAAAAAGGGCAGCTCGTTTTGTATTATCACGTAGTAGGGGAGAGAATGTGGCAGATATGATACGCGAATTGGGATGGAAGTCATTACAGCAAAGACGTTTTTCGTCGCGGCGAGATCTATTTACGAAATTTCAGTCACCAACTTTCTCTTCCGAATGGGAAAATATTTTGTTGAGCCAAACTTACATAGGTAGGAATGATCATCAAAATAAAATAAGAGAAATCAGAGCTCGAACAGAAAGGTTTAGGTGTTCGTTTTTCCCGCGCGCTGTTCGGGAGCGGAATGGTAGAGAGATAGTATGATTGTGGTTCGACGAACCCTCTGCCAAGCACTTAAATGTGAATTGCAGAGTAGTCATGTAGATGTAGATGTAGATGTAGGCGTGATCGAATGAATTGAGAGACGTGCTACAAGGGTCGTCACAGATCTGGTCAGCTCTTATAAAAGTGTAATAAGTAAAGCTCTGGAAACTCGAACGCAAAGAATATTTCGCTTAGGGGCTGTGAGGAAAAGACAAAACGGATGGGGGCGCCTACAGAGACCGCTACGCTCTCATTTTTCCCTAGCTCTATATGAGAATTCAGAGGGAAAGAAAATTAATGATATGCAATTAGTGATATGTACCCTCCGCCATGCGCTGTACATTGACTTGCACAGTACATATGTACGAGGTGTGATCAAAGAAGTAACGGAAATTTTTTAAATTCGCTGAGTTTATACATCCGATTTTCAAACTTTTTTTTGATATCTTCGGTACACATGTTCCTGTTTCATGTTCGCATTTTCATCTGTCTTGAATATTTAGTTTTTTGTTGATAGTCGAAAATGTGATACGGTTTTCGACTGCATGGCGAATTTTTACTTTCGAAAAGGATGAATCAAAAAGTTTGCATTACATTTTTTCTGAAAAAAGAAATAAAGTGCAGCACTGCATTCTAAATGTTGACTGTGCCTTTTGGCGAATCTGCTATGAGTAAGACAAGAGTTTGAGAATGGTATAAACGTTTCTGACTGAGTCGAAAAGACGTTGAAGACCACAAGAGCCCAGGACGCCCTCGTACATCAATTACTGTTGACAAATTGGAAGAAGTAAAAGAAAATGGTGTTGGAAAATCGCCGAATCACCATCATACAGGTTATTGATGATGTCGGAATTACCTTTGGCTCAAGCGAAGCAATTTTTTTCTGATATTTTGGCCATGAAAATCTAGAAGCAAAATTTGTCCCAAATATTTGAATTTCGACGAAACGCAATGTCGCGTAGACATTATTTTCAGGAACTGCTGAATAAAGTCGACACCGATCCAGAACTTCTAAAAAATATGATGGAACCTTGGTATACGCGTATGACGTCGAACAGTCGAAACCAAGGTCCAATCGTCCCTTTGGAAACTGCCTGAAGAGCTAAGACGGGAAGTTCGATCACATATGGAATCTCTTCTGTTTTCATCGATTTCAATGGGATAGTGAATCATGAGTCCCTGCCTTATGGCCTTACGGTCAGTAAGGAATACTAACTGAAAGTTAGGCGCCGTTTGCATGAAGAAATTCTAAGAAAACGACCAGAATTGTGGCAAAATCACTCGTGGAAATCGCATCACGATAATGCTTCCGTTCACACCTCAATGCTTGTTCGTGATTTTTTGGCAAAAAACAAACCCGCTATGTTGCCGCAGCCACTGTATTCGTCGACAGTGCCCCCTGAGTATTCTTTCTATTTCCGAGACTGAAGGGAACCGTGAAAGAACGTCATTTTGTCACCATTGATGAGACAAAATCACACTGAAGGAGCTGAACATAATATCGAAAAGTGAGTTCCAGAAACGCTTTCAAGTCTGGAAAAACCGCTGGCAGAAGTATATTATATCTGAGATGGATTTATTTAATTACTTAGCAGCTTATGATGTACATCTATGGAGTAAGTCAAAGTAAATATTTGTTTTGTCAGCTTTCCAATAAAATACATTACTTTTACTGATTCTAACTACAATTTTGCTAACATAACTAATAAATTTTAGCCAGAACATTTCTGAAAATTTACATCATAGTTACAAAATTCTAGATACTGTAAACTGAACGGATTTTATGAGGCATACATAATCTATATACCTAATTTACAGAACATGTAATTGCAATAATTCTATACTACGTGTCCATCATTTTATATATACGGTATAATACAGTCATATGGTACATACATATTCTAGATCCCATTTTGTTTACATTTACGAAATCATTTTACAGCAATAATACTGTATAAAAATATTTAGGTAAAACAATGCTCTTAAGAAGTTAACACATTTTAATTTTTCTTTTTTCTCTATACCTGTGTACATTTTTTTAGTGTACGATGCCCGTTTGCTTCAGTTATTTTCGTTTGAAAGAAATTCTCTGATTGAATATAAAGGGGTTTCTAATAGCAGTTGTTTGATTGACTGTTGAAACTTATCCTTCGATTTGGCATTAGTGATGTTTGGTGGTAAAGAGTTGTACAACGTTACTGCCATGTAACCACAGCTTCTCTCATATTGAGTTGTGTTATACTATGCAATTCTTAATTTCATGGTGTTTCTGGTATGGTGGTGGTGTACATCTTCATTTTTGTTGAATTTATCTTAATGATTCCAAGCAAGGAGCAGAATTTTATATATGTAAAAGCTGTAGAAGGTTAGAATCTTATATTTTTTGAAAAGAGGCTTGCAACTATCTCTCGTTCTTTTACTTCCTATTATTCTAATTGCTCTCTTTTGTAATTTGAATATTTTAACTGCCTCAGTCGAATGGCCCCAGATTTCTATACCATAGCTCATTATAGCATTGAAGTACGAAAAATGCACCATGCGCACTTGATCTTCAGTTGTTAGTGGCTTAATTTGTCTCAGAGCAAACACAGTACTGCTAAGTTTCTTGGTTATATTGGCAATACCATCTTACCATCCTAAACAACTGTCCACGGTGATCCCTAAAAATTTAGCGCTTTCAACTACTCTTACATCTAGCTCTCACAAATTTGTGAGTTCACTTGTTTTTCTTTTGTTGTTCCTAAATAGGATTGCATTATTTTTTCATAATTGAGAATTAACCTATTCACTTCAAGCCAGTGGGTGATCATTTCAACTGTTTGATTACTTTTGCTTATGGCCTCCTGTAAGCTCGGTCTCACAGTTATGCTTGTTTTGTCATCTGCGAAGAGTATCAATTCACTGACTACATTACAAGGTAAATCATTTACGTATATAAGGAAAAGGAGGGGTCCTAGAATACTACCCTGTGGCACCCCATGTTTTATATCTTGTAGTTCCGATAGCTGTTTCCCTTGATTGTGTGACACTTCCACTGCTTGTTTTCTGTTCTGCAGAAATGACTTTATGATGTCAATAGCAGTTCCTCTAATTCCATAGTGGTGTAGCTTCATTATTAATATGTGGTGATTGACAAGATCAAAAGCTTTAGATAAGTCACAAAAAACACCGACCGGGATTTTGCCTTGATCTACACCTGCAGAGTTTATATTAGTAAGTTCAAATTCAGCTGACACTGTAGATTTTTCCTTCTGGAACCCAAACTGGGTACCATTTATGATACAGTTTTTATCAAAAAATTGCTTTGAAGTGGACGAAATTGATGTAGTTGATGTTGATGAATAAATAAAGATTCTTCAATAAGGGGAAGAATTCCCGTTAGTTTTTGATGCCTCCTCGTATATGTAGAGATGTAAGAACCCTAGTGAAGGAAATTCCTTTTGTCGCCAGCGCCCTGTGGCCCAGGCACGGCTTGGTCAGATCGCCAGCTTAGCGCCGTTGTTAACCGTTGGCTCTGGAGGCCAGATTCACGAAGAGGGCGTCCAGCTGTGTCCCAACCTCAACCTCGGCCTCGGCGATAAATTTGTGGCGACACGCGGCGCGGGCATAACGGTGCGTGGGAGGGCAGTGCGCGAGCAGCCAGCAGCGGCAAATCCGCCGCCAGACAAATGGACCGGCGCGACAGCGACCACCCAAGCCACAGGGACACAGGGGCGGGGCAGGGCCCAGCGCCGGGTCGCCGGCTGTTTCTCAAGCCGTGGGTTGCGCAACGCAGGGGCGGCGCCACTTGCTGCGTCTTCTGCCTGCCCGGACCCAACAAGTAGTACCCGCAACGTCGTGATGCATGGCTTGTGCGTGCTGTCTGATCGAGAAAGCATCCGGATACCTATCTGTGGCCATCAGCACAGCATGCATCCACGATTCGCCTTTATGACTCCCTGAACTTTGCTGGGGACACTTAACTGCTGACGTGAAGGCAGGTGGAGGAATGGCAGCCCGTTCTTCCTTAAGAGCCGAAACTAGAGAAGGTAGTGATGTTGGACGCTTGGTTCTGGACTGAAGTCGAAGTTCTAGCTCATCCCAGTCGTAGAGTTCAGGTCGCCACACTGGCCAGGCCAGTCCATTTCAGGACTGTTATTACTGAGCAAGAAATAAAGGAAACAAAAGAAAAGTTCGGAGTAGGTATTAAAATCCATGGAGAATAAATAAAAACTTTGAGGTTCGCTGATGTTGTAATTCTCTCAGAGACAGCAAAGGACCTGGAAGAGCAGTTGAACGGAATGGAAAGTGTCTTGAAAGGAGGGTATAAGATGAACATCAACAAAAGCAAAACGAGAATAATGGAATGTAGTCGAATTAAGTCGGGTGATGCTGAGGGAATTAGATTAGGAAATGAGACTCTTAAAGTAGTAAAGGAGTTTTGCTATTTGGGGAGCAAAATAACTGATGATGGTCGAAGTAGAGAGGATATAAAATGTAGACTGGCAATGGCAAGGAAAGCGTTTCTGAAGAAGAAAAGTTTGTTAGCATCGAGTATAGAATTTAATGTCAGGAAGTCGTTTCTGAAAGTATTTGTATGGAGTGTAGCCATGTATGGAAGTGAAACGTGGACGATAAATAGTTTGGACAAGAAGAGAATAGAAGCTTTCGAAATGTGTTGCTACAGAAGAATGCTGAAGATTAGATGGGTAGATCATATAGCTAATGAGGAGGTATTGAATAGGATTGGGGAGAAGAGAAGTTTGTGGCACAACTTGAGTAGAAGGAGGGATCGGTTGGTAGGACATGTTCTGAGGCATCAAGGGATCACCAGTTTAGTACTGGAGGGCAGCGTGGAGGGTAAAAATCTTAGAGGGAGACCAAGAGATGAATACACTAAGCAGATTCAGAAGGATGTAGGTTGCAGTAGGTACTGGGAGAGGAAGAAGCTTGCACAGGATAGAGTAGCGTGGAGAGCTGCATCAAACCACTCTCTGGACTGAAGACTACAACAACAACATTATTCATAAACTATTCTTTCATAGAAGCTGCTTTATGACAGGGTGGATTGTCTCCGAACTGTCCCTCCACTGTACGCAGAACAAAATGCTGTGAAGTTGTTCATATCCTTCCGCATTTAGCTTTTTGTCAAGCAAAGTAAGAGGGGCCACGCTCAAACCACGTAAAACACGCTCATACAATAACACCACCTCCACCGTACTTCACTGTTAGGACTCTATATCGTGGTAGGTAGCTTTATCCAGCCACTAGCCGAAACTGAACCCATCCATCGATTGTCGTGGGGTATACCATGATTCATCGTTGCCCACGGGCGTTGCTCTTTACACCATCGCAACTGCAGTTTAGCGTTGATCACAAAACTATGTGGCTTAGGAGGAGCTATTGGAACATTGTAACCAATACCTTTCAACTCTCTCTAGGGCCTGGTGGTCTCGTGGTGCTGGCGCAGTAGCTTAACGTGTTCGCCCGGAGGGCTGGCTGCCCCTACAATAAAAATAAATACATAAACTGCGTAAAGAAGTCAACGATGAACTTGAAAGAGTGTCATGTGATGTCCGCCCAGACCAAATGCAACGAACAAAAACAAACGAAACAAAGAGAAAATAATATTGTAAAGCGCGTATCTGGAAACCACGAAGTCGAGGGATCGAATCGCTGTCGGACCTTGGATATTTCGGTCTTCGTTTTAACCTGGCCTTGATCTCTCAATGATGTGAAGAGTCGCCAGAAATGAGACGTGGATAGGATTACATATCAAACTGTTGGTTCCCTCTCCCCGCTTGGATCACTAGGGTAGGTCGAGGACACGCAAGTCACCGATGTGGCGTCCAGTTCAAAAACTTCAACACACCAATGAGCCACACGAGATTATTATTCAACTCCCTACGCATAATTATTGTGCTAAATGGACTGCTGGCAGCACTTTAGACTCCACGAGCGATTCCATCACGGCATTTCTTTGCGGCCATCCTCCGTAATGCTCGACGGTCCAGTCTGCCTGGTCTTTGTTCAGTTGTGGATGCTCCTTCGCGTTCCCACTTCACAACCGCATCACCAACAGCCGACTTGGACAGTTTTAGGACTGAAACATCCCTGTTGGATTTGTTACTCAGATGACATCTAGTGACTAGTCCATGTACGAAGTTACTGACTTCTTCCGTAGTTACTGCTTCGCTGCTCACAACACAATATTCCCCCTGTCCTTTTATGCTGGCAGGTACCCCTCCTGTTACATATACTCACATCAAAAAAAGTTTTGTATCACCTCGGTTCCGAGAGTTCCGGAACCTCTACAGAAAATTGGAATTGAGATCAACATAAACATCGCAGGAGAGCTTCTGTAAAGTTTGGAAGGTAGGAGACGAGGTACTGGCAGAAGTAAAGCTGTGAGTACCGGGCGTGAGTCGTGCTTCGGTAGCTCAGTTGGTAGAGCACTTGCCCGCGTAAGGCAAAGGTCCCGAGTTCGAGTCTCGGTCGGGCACACAGTTTTAATCTGCCACGAAGTTTCATATCAGCGCACACTCCGCTGCAGAGTGAAAATCTCATTCTGGAAACATGAACATCATTTCCGCCCTTTTCATTGCTCATGAAAACCACACATTGCATGTTTTACCACTATACAGCGAGACCTTCAGGTGTGGTGGTCCAGATAGCTGTACACACCGGTATAGTACCCAGTACCACGTCCTCTTGTGGTTGGTGGGTCACGTCGTCCATAATCCATCCAGGCATGTTCGACGGGGTTAATGTCTGGTGAACATGCTGACCACTGTAGTCGAGCGATGTCGTTATCCTGAAGGAAGTCATTCACAAGATGCGCGCGATGGGGGCGCGAATTGTCGTCCATGAAGACAAATGCCTCGCCATTATGCTGACGATATGGTTGCACTATCGCTCGGAGGATGGCATCCACGTATCGTACCGCCGTTACTGCGCCTTCCGTGACCACCAGGGGCGTACGTCGGCTCCACATAATGCCTCCCCAAAACAGCAGGCTACCTCCACCTTGCTGCACTCGCTGGGCAGTGTGTCTAAAGCGTTCAGCTTGACCGGGGTGCCTCCAAACACGTCTCCGACGATTGTCTGCTTGAAGGCATATGCGACACCCATCGGTGAAGAGAATGATGCCAATCCTGACCGGTCCATTCAGTATGTTGTTGAGCCCATCTGTATCGCGCTGCATGGGCGTCGGGAGTGAAGTTCCTCATCATGCAGTCTATTGCGCACAGATTGGCACTTAACACTACTTCCTGTGGCTCCACAAAAAGTAGTATTCAACATGCTGGCGTTGCTGTCACGGTTCCTCCGTAGGTATGGATCATCCACTGCAGTCGTAGCCCTTGGGCGGCCTGAGCGAGGTATGTCATCGAAATTTCCTGTCTCTCTGTATCTCCTCCATGCCGGAACAATCTAGCTTTGGATCACTCCAAGACGCCTGGACACTTCCCTTGTTGAGAGCCCTTCCTGGCACAAAGTAACAATGCGGACGCGATCTAACCGCGGTAGTGACCGTCTCGTCATGGTTGAACTACAGACAACTCGAGCCGTGTACCTCCTTCCTGGTGGAATGACTGGAACTGATCCGCTGTCGGACCCCCGCCGTCTAACAGGCGCTGTTCATGCATGGTTTTTTACATCTCTGGGTGGGTTTAGTAGCGTCTCTGAACAGTGAAAGGGACTGTGTCTGTGATATAATATCCATAGTCAACGTGTATCTTTAAGAGTTCTGGAAACCGAGGTGATACAAATCTTTTTAAGATGCTACTATCGGACTTTCTTTATTATAGAGACTCGAGTTTAAGCTTTAATTACAAACAAACCAATACGTCCCTCGCAAAATGAGTTACATCAACATTTTTCTCATGTTATTCTGCGTTAGGCTATATGGATAAACTTGGTTTTAAAGCTAAATAAATATATTTATTTTACATGGTAGTAAGAATTGTTCGTTTTCCAGCGTCTTCGGTTCGAACTGTACACGTCAAAACTATATAACTTGAAATGTATTTGCTGATATTAATGAAATTTTTTTATGTTATCGGCGCATACATTGGAAGTGGAAATCTCAACTTACAGAATTTTTCAAACATCCAGAAAAACGTAACTATGATTTTTCTAAAGTAACTTTTTCGCAGCCCAGAATAAACGTATAACAGAAATCGTGCGTTTGTTTTGAAGGCCTCTTTTCTAGTTTCAGCAAGCTACAACCGTTGTGACCCTGAGGTTTGATAAGGATCTTACGTTGTTGTTGTTGTGGTCTTCAGTCCAGAGACTGGTTTGATGCAGCTCTCCATGCTACTCTATCTTGTGCAAGCTTCTTCATCTCCCAGTACCTACTGCAACCTACATCCTTCTGAATCTGCTTAGTCTATTCATCTCTTGGTCTCCCCCTACGATTTTTACCCTCCACGCTACCCTCCAATGCTAAATTTGTGAGCCCTTGATGCCTCAAAATATGTCCTACAAACCGATCCCTTCTTCTAGTCAAGTTGTGCCACAAACTTCTCTTCTCCCCAATCCTATTCAATACCTCCACATTAGTTACGTGATCTACCCACCTTATCTTCAGCATTCTTCTGTAGCACCACATTTCGAAAGCTTCTATTCTCTTCTTGTCCAAACTGGTTATCGTCCATGTTTCACTTCCATACATGGCTACACTCCATACAAATACTTTCAGAAACGACTTCCTGACACTTAAATCTATACTCGACGTTAACAAATTTTTCTTCTTCAGAAACGATTTCCTTGCCATTGCCAGTCTACATTTTATATCCTCTATACTTCGACCATCATCAGTTATTTTACTCCCTAAATAGCAAAACTCCTTCACTACTTTAAGTGTCTCATTTCCTAATCTAATTCCCTCAGCATCAGCCGATTTAATTTGACTACTTTCCGTTATCTTCGTTTTGCTTTTGGTGATGTTCATCTTATATCCTCCTTTCAAGACACTGTCCATTCCGTTCAACTGCTCTTCCAAGTCCTTTGCTATCTCTGACAGAATTACAATGTCATCGGCGAACCTCAAAATTTTTACTTCTTCTCCATGAATTTTAATACCTACTCCGAATTTTTCGTTTGTTTCCTTTACTGCTTGCTCAATATACAGATTGAATAACATCGGGCAGAGGCTACAACCCTGTCTCACTCCTTTCCCAACCACTGCTTCCCTTTCATGCCCCTCGACTCTTATAACTGCCATCTGGTTTCTGTACAAATTGTAAATAGCCTTTCGCTCGCTGTATTTTACCCCTGCCACCTTCAGAATTTGAAAGAGAGTATTCCAGTTAACGTTGTCAAAAGCTTTCTCTAAGTCTACAAATGCTAGAAACGTAGGTTTGCCTTTTCTTAATCTTTCTTCTAAGATAGGTCGTAAGGTTACTATTGCCTCACGTGTTCCAACATTTCTACGGAATCCAAACTGATCTTCCCCGAGGTCCGCTTCTACCAGTTTTTCCATTCGTCTGTAAAGAATTCGCGTTAGTATTTTGCAGCTGTGACTTATTAAACTGATAGTTCGGTAATTTTCACATCTGTCAACACCTGCTTTCTTTGGGATTGGAATTATTATATTCTTCTTGAAGTCTGTGGGTATTTCGCCTGTTTCATACAGCTTGCTCACCAGATGGTAGAGTTTTGTCAGGACTGGCTCTCCCAAGGCCGTGAGTAGTTCTAATGGAATGTTGTCTACTCCGGGGGCCTTGTTTCGACTCAGGTCTTTCAGTGCTCTGTCAAACTCTTCACGCAGTATCTCCCATTTCATCTTCATCTACATCCTCTTCCATTTCCATAATATTGTCCTCAAGTACATCGCCCTTGTATAAACCCTCTATATACTCCTTCCACCTTTCTGCCTTCCCTTCTTTGCTTATAACTGGGTTGCCATCTGAGCTCTTGATATTCATACAAGTGGTTCTCTTCTCTCCAAAGGTCTCTTTAATTTTGCTGTAGGCAGTATCTATCTTACCCCTAGTGAGACAAGCCTCTACATCCTTACATTTGTCCTCTAGCCATCCCTGCTTAGCCATTTTGCACTTCCTGTCGATCTCATTTTTGAGACGTTTGTATTCCTTTTTGCCTGCTTCATTTAATGCATTTTTATATTTTCTCCTTTCATCAATTAAATTCAATATTTCTTCTGTTACCCAAGGATTTCTATTAGCCCTTGTCTTTTTACCTACTTGATCCTCTGCTGCCTTCACTACTTCATCCCTCAGAGCTACCCATTCTTCTTCTACTGTATTTCTATCCCCCATTCCTGTCAATTGTTCCCTTATGCTCTCCCTGAAACTCTGTACAACCTTTGGTTCTTTCAGTTTATCCAGGTCCCATCTCCTTAAATTCCTGCCTTTTTGCAGTTTCTTCAGTTTCAATCTGCAGTTCATAACCAATAGATTGTGGTCAGAATCCACATCTGCCCCTGGAAATGTCTTACAATTTAAAACCTGGTTCCTAAATCTCTGTCTTACCATTATATTATCTATCTGATACCTTTTAGTATCTCCAGGATTCTTCCAGGTATACAACTTTCTTTCATGATTCTTGAACCAAGTGTTAGCTATGCTCTGTGCTCTGTGCTATGCTATGCTCTGCTCTGTGCAAAATTCTACCAGGCGGCTTCCTCTTTCATTTCTTCCCCCCAATCCATATTCACCTACTATGTTTCCTTCTCTCCCTTTTGCTACTGACGAATTCCAGTCACCCATGACTATTAAATTTTCGTCTCCCTTCACTACCTGAATAATTTCTTGTATCTCGTGATACATTTCATCAATTTCTTCTTCATCTGCAGAGCTAGTTGGCATATAAACTTGTACTACTGTAGTAGGCTTGGGCTTCATGTCTATCTTGGCCACAATAATGCGTTCACTATGCTGTTTGCAGTAGCTAACCCGCACTCCTATTTTTTATTCATTATTAAACCTACTCCTGCATTACCCCTATTTGATTTTGTATTTATAACCCTGTAATCACCTGACCAAAAGTCTTGTTCCTCCTGCCACCGAACTTCACTAATTCCCACTTATTTCAACCAAGGATCTTATAAAGTGTGATATTTGAGTGTCTTTCTGTGCGTGCTGGGACGAGGGGATAACATTGAGTGCAGTGGAGGAACCGAGTCCTATGACTCCAGTCACAGGCAAACCGCTGCAATATCCTAGGGGTTCGCGGCAACGGCACTCTCGTTTTCACAGCCATGTACGATGTAGAAGCCGTCTGAACTCCCTGGTCACCTCACTGTCATCACCTTGAAACGTCCCCTTTGAAAAATTATATAAGACTGTGCTTAAACTGACACACAATACTATTTAGCACAACGCAATCTGACTTTCAATAATCCCTACAAAAGAATGGCCCTGACTAACATTAACCTATACCTTTCACAAATCACTTACCTCACAAAAATCTTGTTTACTCAAACTACTGCAATACAGCGAGCGCCACTACTGCCAGTTAAATAAAAGATTCAAACTACGGAAGGCACTAACTACTGATAGGCATAGTTAGCAAATGAAAGATTTTAACAAAGAACAAACAATGCATTTACCTTAATAGTCATCAAAAGTCATAACATATATATCCATGATATCCAATATTACAAATTTACTGTCTCTGTCCAAAACTCCACCATCTCTCTCCCCACATCCACCACTGCTGGCGGCTCACATCCAACTGCGCAATGCTACGCGCTGTTAACATCCAGCTGCCCAACACTACAATGGCCAACAACAATGCAAACCAGCCACAGACTGCACACAGCACAGCCAGTGATTTTCATAGAGAGCGCTACGTGGCGATACCAATATAAAAACTTAACCAGCCCCCATGCTCCCCACAAAAAATTTAACAAATTGTTTTGGGCAGTGGCCAATACAGATTTGAAACAAAATTTCATAATTACGATAACAAAGAAATCAAATGCACCCACTTATTGATACAATGTTGGTCAAAAGGTAAAATTTTCTCACAGTATTCTATTCTTTTGTAAAGCCTGTATTATTACAAATGTTATCTGTATTATTATGTTTTTAATGATGTTTTCTGTATCTCTGTAACTGTATTCTCATGTTATAAAATTGTAATTGACACCAGTTTATCAAATTAAGTAACTTGTAAGCATTCATTTCACTGCACACATTTCCGTTGGTCATAGTATATGCACAATATGTGAAAAAAAGAGGAATGTTAGTGTTTGCACGTGTGTTAATAATTCAGCAAGGGACTGGATAACAGCATTGCTGGTTCTAAGGACATTTAAAAAACAATTTTGTGAGTGCACACGTGGTGGTTCATGGACTTGCTATATTCTTCGCAAGACTCTTCAATGGTGATTGTGCACCAGCACAGTCACAGCAGATGGCTGCTAGCCATCTCTACAAGGACTGTAGTGGGTCTGCACCTCTGGTGGCCCACCAATACCATACTCTCTACCAAGACTATAGTGGGTCTACTCTGTGATGACCTACCTACCAATATTCTTCAAAACTTCGACTGACTCTGCGGTGGGTTTGCTCTGTTGTGGCCCATTACCTGTTTGCATGTTGAGAGTCAGCACTGTCTTTCCGTTGGAAGGACAACACTATTTCTTCAAGTCTGCGTGGAAATCCACTACTTCTGTGTGCATTTTCTTTGTTGTGCAGATCTTTCCCTTATTTCAACATTTGTTTCCACCAAAAAAATCCTATCCAAGCATGCTTTCTGTATTCTGTTCACACCCTCTCTCAAAATTTTTTTTTGGGCAAACCATTTTCTTATAGCTTCTCAATGCATCTCTTCCAATTCATCACAACTCGTTCTCACATATAGGCTACCCCATCTTAAGCTAACTTAAATCTACTGAGCTCAGATGCTAAACTAAGGGACGAGGCAATGCAGCAGCACAAAACAATTAACACAAACAGCAATGACAAAAAAATGGAAATTGGCAAAGCAAGTTACAGTAAATCTAAATTACCAAAGACAGTCCTGATCATTCATCACAGTAAAATAGCTGAGTTTTTCTCGAAGTCTGAGCAGTAACGTGAACGTCGGAGCACGGCACCTAATCATCGCTCAGGGACTGGATGTTGTGCTGTCCTCATCATCATCATTTCATCCCCATCTACACGCAAGTGGCGTCAAAGCGAAAGACTTGCAACCGTCGAATTGTCTACCCGACGGGAGGCGCTAGTCGCACGACATTTACTTATCATTATTAGTCTTTTCACAAACGATCTACAAGGAAACCATTGGACACTGAATATTATTCTAACGCAAAGACTGACAAGTAGTTCCCAATGTAGAGAAATGCGATGTTGTTTCAATTCAAGAAAGGTAAAAGTGTGGTATCATTTGACTGCGGGATTCATGGGTCACTACTATGCTCAGAAAAATCATTCTACCATCTGGGAGTAACAAACAGGGGGGAAAGATTCATTGACAGGATACTGGAAATCTGCAAATACATAAAACGAAACACTTATTCGGTCCATTCTTCGTAATTCCTCAGATGTTTGGGATCCACATCAGGTATTTCGAACAGGGACATGAAGCGTATTAAAGAAGGAAACAAGCTTGCTTGACTGGCGAAAGAGTACAACAGAAATGCTCAAAAATATTAACTGAGAGTCTCTCTACGAAAGCGCCGTACGGCTCGCTAGAACCTGCTTAGAACATGTCAAAAAACGTATTTCAGAGTAGGAACTATGAATATTCATTGTCTTCTACATAGCTCTCACGTACATAGTGTACAGAAAATAAAGCAAATAATACATTCCACAGAGGCCTGCAGTCATCCTACGCACGAAGTATCCATGATCGGAACAGAAAATAACATTAACTTTTTTCGTTCGACTGTCTGTTAGCCGGTTTGATAGCAACTCCACGAAATCTTTTATGTAGCCAATCACTTCATCCAGTAGTAACTCTTAAACCCAAGAAATTCATAGTATTTCATGTACACCTACGAGGAGTGTGGGAAAAGTAATAGGACACAATTTTTTCTACCAAAGTTTTTATTTTTTTCAAACGGCAGTACTGTCGTCTTCAAAGACACTATGCGATCAAAAGTATCCGGACACATGGCTGAAAATGACTTACAAGTTCGTGGCGCTTGGAGTTCAGAATGGTGTTGGCTCACCCTTAGCCTTGATGACAGCTTTCACTCTCGCAGGCATACGTTCAGTCAGGTGTTGGAAGGTTTCTTGTGGAATGGCAGCCCATTCCTTACGAAGTGCTGTACTGAGGAGAGGTATCGATGGCAGTCGGTGAGGCCTGGCACGAAGTCGGTGTTCCAAAACATCCCAAAGGTTTTCTATAGGATTCAGGTCAGGACTGTGCAGGTCGGTCCATTACAGGAATGTTATTGTCGTGTAACCACACCGCCACAGGCCGTGCATTACGAACATGTGTTCGACCGTGTTGAAAGATGCAATCGCCACCCCCGAATTGCTCTTCAACACTGGGAAGCAAGAAAGTGCTTAAAACATCAATGAAGGCCTGCGCTGTGATAGTGCCACGCAAAACAACAAGGGGTGTCAGCCCCCTCCATGAAAAACACGACCACACCATAACACCACCGCCTCCGAATTTTACTGTTGGCATTACACACGCTGGCAGAGGACATTCACCGGACATTCGCCATATCCACTCCCTGCCATCGGATCACCACATTGTGTATCGTGATTCGTCACTCCACACAACGTTTTTTCACTGTTCAGTCGTCCAGTGTTTACTCTCCTTGCACCAAACGAGGAGTCGTTTTGCAATTATCAGCGTGGTATGTGGCTTATTAAGAGCCTCTCGACCATGAAATCCCAAGTTTTCTCACATCCCGCCTAACTGTCACAGTACTTGCAATGGATCCTGAAACAGTTTGGAATTCCTGTGTGATGGTCTGGATAGATGTCTGCCTGTTACACGCTACGACCCTCTTCAACTGTCGGCGGTCTCTGTCAGTCAACAGTCGAGGTCGGCTTGTACGCTTTTGTGCTGTACGAGTCCCTTCACTAATGTCAATGTCTAATGACAACAGAGGTAGCTGATGTGGAGTACCTGGCAGTAGGTGGCAGCACAATGCACCTAATACAAAAAAAACGTATGTTTTTGGAGGTGTCCGGATACTTTTGGTCACATAGTGTAGTTCACTTCGGCACTACATACCGGTGGACACGTTCTTCTCTGTCTTGGTGGAAACGCTGAAAGGGTTCATTTGGTAGGGCCTTTAACATGTTCCTCCCATTCTTTTGAATTTCTCTAGATTTCCAAAATGACGTCCTTCTAAGACATTTTTCAATTCTGAGAAAAGTAAAAAGTGGGCCAAAAGGAATGCCTTTGAGATAAAAAATTCGTTGATGGAAGTGGCCCTCTGACGTGGAGCGTTGTCGTGATACAGCACACACCTGTCTGCGCTGCCCGACCTCATTCGGTTCACCATTTTCTTCAGCCTTTCAAGGACATCTATTAAAATACGTGATCGACAGTTTGTCCTGGAGGAGTAAATCCTTTAAGCACAATACCCGTTTGTCACAAAAGCAATTCAGCGTTGTTTTTCGACATTTGCTCGGTCGAGCAGATGTCTCAGTGTACCACTCCTCACTTCGCCTCTTTGTCTCATCCAGGATTCGCACCTGTGATCACATGGCTGAACCATTCGTGGTTATTGGCAGTCTTCTCAAGAACATCAACACACACGTTTCTTCTATTGTCCTTCCGCATTTTGGCACAAATCTTTCGCTTGTCCAAAACTTCTTCCAAAATTTTCTGTATGGTGAAAGTGTTTAAGCTAAACAGGGCACTCATCATCCTTATTGTTCAACTTCGGTCTCATCTCGCATGAGCATGTATACGTTCGATGTTTTCGTCGGTTTGTGAACTGAAAGTGTTCCTGAGCGATGTTCATCTTCAACGTGTTCTTGGTGTTGGAGCGAAAAGCTTGTCTTGTCGACAAGTAATGTTTCATTGACCTGTTTCAACATTTCAAAGGTCAACCTCGCGAATTCCCCAAGTTTAACGCACAACTTGATGGCATAACGTTGTTCTAAATTCCTCTGTTCCATTTTCGTAATACACAGCGAAAACACAACTTCACTGATAGCGCTCGCAAAAATCACATAATGGCTGTACGGCATTGAAACTCGGACTGAGCGTCTGGAAGGGACTAACACTCGGGTCTGCACAAGTAACACAACACAGCGTAGCCAGATCGCTCTCAGTGTAGTCAATCTCTTTACTTATCTCTCAGCTTCCTATATGTAGGTATACAATTACAGTTTCAAAAAGGCCGGTGATGACTAGTATGAATGTTAGCGAACTGTAATTTTAGTAAATCATGGTTGCAAAATACTGACGTGACTTATAATGAAATGGGAAACCTGGTAAGGGAAATCATTTTGGGCTCCAGAGAATATAGGAACACATGAGATGATACCGACGCTATGACTTACCTTAGAAGATAGGTTAAAGAAAGGCCAACCTACGGTTATAGCAACTGTAGATACAGAAAAAGCTTTTGAATAAATCACATTCTTTCAAATTCTGAAGATAGCGGAGGTAACATACAGGAAGCGAAATGTTAAACACCACTTGGACAGAAACCAGATTGCAGTTTTAAGAGTCGGAGTACATAAAAGGGAAGCATAGTATGGAAGGGAATGAGAGACGATTGTAGCCAGTCCCCATTCTTGTTCAGTCTGTACACTGAGCAAGTTGCGAAGGAAATCAGGGACAAATTTTATGAAGAAATTTGAGTTCAGACAGCAAAAAGAACTTTGACGTACGCTGAAAGTAGTAGGTGAGACCAGAAACATACTGATGATGGCCAAAGCATGCAGTCTGGCAATAACAGGAAAGGTGTTTCTAGAGAACAGAAATTTTTTGACATCGAACATCAGTTTAAATGTTGGGAAGTCTTGTCTGAAGGTAATTGTATGGCTTGTTGCTTGTACGGAAGTGAATTCTGAAGAATAAACAGTTCAGAAGAAAATTTAAGCTTTTGAAATGTAGAGCTACCAAAGAATGCTGAAGATTGAGTGGGTAGATCGAAAACTAATCATGAGTTCCTGAGCCGAATTTGGAGAACAAAGAAATTTATGGCACAACTTGATTGAAAGAAGGGATCTGCTGATAGGTCACATCATGAGTCATAAAGGAATGGTCAGTTTATAAATGCTTGATACCATGCAAGTATGGGAGCGATACAGAGTAATATGAAATATGGAAGTAAAAACGTCGACAGACAAGATCTCCAATTACTATCTTATTTTTGATGACCGGTTTCGGTAAATCTAAGTTGCGTCACCAGATCTTATGCAAAAAAAAAAAAATCAAAAATAAAATTGTAGTTAACGATCTTGGCTGTTGCAGTTTTTAATTCCACAGGATGGTTAGAAGTAGTCTGAAAAGCTTGTAAGGGTGTTGCAGGGTGATTGGTGTTGATAAGTATAAGTAACAGTTAAGAAAAAAGTTCCAAGCTTTGCGCCGTTTCCGAGTTGGTTAACTTTGAAGTTAATCAGGCTGCTGAGCGTGCAAATTCAAGTGGCCTGCCAGAGACGGTGCGAAAAACTTGTTATTCGTTTGGCTTCCCAAATCCGAATAAGAGAGCTATACAACAATTGGACAGGGGGCGGTAGTAAGGCTCGAACCAGAGCCAAACGTTGAGGAGTCCCGTGCGCTATCATCTACGCTACGAGAACAGCTAACACTAATGTTATTTGGCGGGGCTCTTCGAATTTGCGCTCGCAGTGGCCTGATTTGGATAACTTCATTCCCAATTAACTCGTAAATGGTGCAATGTATCGAATTTCTTCTTAACAATTATTTCTCAACACAGCATACACTACAACTCCCTTACAAGCTTTGCAGTCTGTTTCTGACTACCCTGTAAGCTTCAAATAATGTAATTCGTAACGCGGGGAAGTTTCAGAAGTAAAACTTGTGGAGGGAGACGAAGGTTCGATTATAGCAAGCGGTTTTTAAACGGACGTAGGTTGCAGTAGTTATGCAGAGATGAAGAGACACGCACAGGACCGAGCTGTTTGGAGCGCTGTATCAAATCATTCTTCGGACTGAAGACCACGACAAAAACATGCCCTGGACTTCCTTGATACCACTTGGCAGCCTTCATAAGCCTTTACAATTGACCTCCTAGTTGGTACACGACGTCCAGAGCGACGACAAGTGGCCAGGCAGCTGGGAGCTGTCTCGCTTGACGGCCAGCCGCGCCGCCCAGTGGTCAGTAATCAGAGCCTCATTGGGTCGGTAACCGGTAAGCTTCCAGCTCCGGGCTCCAGCGCCGGCAGGTGCGGCTATATTTAGCCGGCGGCAGCTTTTTGCCGGCCCCGCTTTCCGCCGCTCCAGCGCCTACGACAATCACAGCGCAGCGGCGACAGGTGTTTGCCCTTGTCTGCGATACGCCAGCCCGGGCCGGTCTATTTTAGTTTGGTCGGAGCCGCCTTCCTCACGCTTTTTTACGGCGCGTCGGCGGCTGTCGGGCGATATCGGACGGCGCGTTACACGCAGATAGAATCAGTGCCCACTCAAGGAAAACATCTTTTCGGAACGAGAGCAGCCTCCGCTACCAGAAGAAGCTACTGGAGCAGGGAAAAAATTATCCTCCGGCTCCCTGGGAAGACAATTTCGGCCGGCGGTCTGAGTCTGTAGTCGACAGAGCATCACCGCATCTAAACACGGCGCTCGGGCCGTAATTCCGAAATTTCCTCCACGGTAAAAAGTGCTAATCAAACAGCGTCTTCACAGACGTTATTCCGGGAAAGGAGTTCTTGAAAAGTACAGCTCCGCACCGTCGCCTGGTCCACAAAATGGGTGCACGCGGGATGTGTCAACAGATACTGGGGCTAGACGACAATACGGGAACTCTGTGAGAAATGTTTGCTTTAACATAAATACAGGTATTAGCCAACCCTAGAAGCTGCACTATCGTATCTGATCACGAACGGCTCTGTGCAATTTCCTCAATACGTTCCAAGTGTCAATCGAGGTCAGAACAGTGTTCTGTTTAGTTGTGAGTGCATTATGCTGGAGCTGACTGAATTTGAACGTGAGAAAATTGTTCGTGATCGTATGGTGCTTCCATGGTGCTGTGAAGCAGGAGAGCTTCTGTAAAGTTTGGAAGGTAGGAGACGAGGTACTGGCAGAAGTAAAGCTGTGAGTACCGGGCGTGAGTCGTGCTTCGGTAGCTCAGTTGGTAGAGCACTTGCCCGCGAAAGGCAAAGGTCCCGAGTTCGAGTCTCGGTCGGGCACACAGTTTTAATCTACCAAGAAGTTTCAAGGGAACAATAGTTGCAAAACTGACAGCAGAACTGAATGTCGAACTCGCAAAACCTGCAGGGCGCCCTGGAATTCTACAGACAGTTTTACAAGAAAGTATACGCCGTTATATGCATGAAATACAAGACAGTATTATAAATATACATTGAACCGCCAAAAAAACTAGTATAGGTTCAAATGGCTCTGAGCACTATGGGACTTAACATCTGTGGTCATCAGTCCCCTAGAACTTAGAACTACTTAAACCTAACTAACCTAAGGACAACACACACATCCATGGCCGAGGCAGGATTCGAACCTGCGACCGTAGCGGTCACGCGGTTCCAGACTGAAGCGCCTAGAACCGCACGGCCACACCGGCCGGCAAACTAGTATAGGATGCGTACTCAAATACAGAGAGATGTAAACAGGTAGAATACGGAGCTGCAGTCGGCAACGCCTATATAAGACAATAAGTGTCTGGCGCAGTTGCTACAATGACAGGTTATCAAGATTTAAGTGAGTCTGAACGTGGTGTTATGGTCGGCGCGCGAGCTATGGGACACAGCGTCTCCGAGGTAGCGATGAAGTGGGGATTTTCCTGTGTCACCATTTCACGATTGTACCGTGAATATCAGGAATTCGGTGAAACATCAAATCTCCGACGTCACTGTGGCCGGAGAAAGATCCTGCGAGAAAGTGACCAACAACAACTGAAGAGAATCTTTCAACGTGACAGAAGTGCAACACTTCCTCAAATTGCCGCAGATTTCAGTACTGGGCCATCAAAAAATGTCAGCGTGCGAATCATTCAACGAAACATCATCGATATTGGCTTTCGGAGCCGAAGCGCCACTCGTGTACCCTTGACGACTGCACGACACAAAGCTTTACACCTCGCCTGGGCCCGTCAACACCGTCATTGGACTGTTGATGACTGGAAACACGTTGCCTGCTCGGACGAGTCTCATTTCAAATTGTATCTAGCAGACGGACTTGTACGGCCACGGCGGCAACCTCATGAACCCATGGACCCTGCATGTCAGCAGGGGACTGTTCAAGCTGGTGGAAGCTCTGTAATGGCGTGGCGCGTATGCATTTGGAGTGATATGGGGCCCCTGCTACGTCTGGATACGGCTCTGACAGGTGACACGTACGTAAGCATCCTGTGTGACCACCTGCATCCATTGGGCATTTCCAGCAGGACAATGCGATTCCCCAGACGTCCAGAATGGCTACAGAATAGCTCCAGGAACACTCTTCTGAGTTTAATCACTTCCGCTGGCCACCAAACTCCCCAGGCATGAACATTATTGAGCATATCTGGGATACCTTGCAACGTGCTGTTCAGAAGAGATCTCCGCCCATTCGTACCCCTACGGATTTCCGGATGGCCCTGCAGGATTCATGGTGTCAGTTCCAGAACTACTTCAGACATCAGTCGAGTCCTTGCCAGGTCGTGTTGCGGCAGTTCTGCGTGCTCGCGGGGGCCCTACACGATATTAGGCAGTTGTACCAGTTTCTTTAGCTCTTCAGTGTGTTATCCATTGTGGCTTGGCATCTTTTTCGCATGCTTTCCACTAGGTCTTCTGTGTATTATCTCGATAGCGATCTCCATGTCGTTCTGATGTGATATGACAGTTGCTTCGAAGTATACAGGGTGAGTCACCTAACGTTACCGCTGGATATATTTCGTAAACCACATCAAATACTGACGAATCGATTCCACAGACCGAACGTGAGGAGAGGGGCTAGTGTAATTGGTTAGTACAAACCATAAAAAATGCACGGAAGTATGTTTTTTAACACAAACCTACGTTTTTTTTAAAAATGGAACCCCGTTAGTTTTGTTAGCACATCTGAACATATAAACAAATACGTAATCAGTGCCGTTTGTTGCATTGTAAAATGTTAATTACATCCGGAGATATTGTAACCTAAAGTTGACGCTTGAGTACCACTCCTCCGCTGTTGGATCGTATGTATCGGAGAGCACCGAATTACGTAGGGATCCAAAGAGAACGGTGATGGACCTTAGGTACAGAAGAGACCGGTACAGCACATTACGTCCACATGCTAACGCCTTTTTATTGGCCTTTTTCACTGACGCACATGTACATTACCATGAGTGGTGAGGTACACGTACACACGTGGTTTCCGTTTTCAATTACGGAGTGGAATAGAGTGTGTCCCGACATGTCAGGCCAATAGATGTTCAATGTGGTGGCCATCATTTGCTGCACGCAATTGCAATCTCTGGCGTAATGAATGTCGCACACGCTGCAGTACATCTGGTGTAATTTCGCCGCAGGCTGCCACAATACGTTGTTCCATATCCTCTGGGATTGTAGGCACATCACGGTACACATTCTCCTTTAACGTACGCCACAGAAAGAAGTCCAGAGGTGTAAGATCAGGAGAACGGGCTGGCCAATTTATGCGTCCTCCACGTCCTATGAAACGCCCGTCGAACGTGTACCTCACCCCTCATGGTAATGTACATGTGCGTCAGTGAAAAAGACCAATAAAAAGGTGTTAGCATGTGGACGTAATGTGCTGTACCAGTCTCTTCTGTACCTAAGGTCCATCACCGTTCCCTTTGGATCCCTACGTAATTCGGTGCTCTCCGATACATACGATCGAACAGCGGAGGAGTGGTACTCAAGCGTCAACTTTAGGTTACAATATCTCCGGATGTAATTAACATTTTACAATGCAACAAACGGCACTGATTACGTATTTGTTTATATGTTCAGGTGTGCTAACAAAACTAACGGGGTTCCATTTAAAAAAACGTACGTTCGAAAAACATACTTCCGTGCATTTTTTTATGGTTTGTATTAACTAATTACACTAGCCCCTCTCCTCACGTTCGGTCTGTGGAATCGATTCGCCAGTATTTGATGTGGTTTACGAAATATATCCATCGGTAATGTTAGGTGACTCACCCTGTATATTGGCTTACTTTTAAGCTTCATGTTAATATACGACCAAACATTTGCGATCGGATTTGCATCCGGGGGCATTGCAGGCCAATCCACCGTGGACACCCCTTTGTCTTGTTTCCACGCTGTACAGAGACCCGGTGCGATATTCCCGATCATTATCCTCTTGAAACACCCAGTTTGCCTCGCTCGAACCAAATAGCTTTTTACCGGACTTCAGAAGAAGTTTTTGACAAATATAACAATTAAATAAGAGACGCTTGAGATATATTGCACTGATTTCAAACTGCAACCGACAAAACGGAACACTGAGCTCTAACACTGTTTATCTATACACTGTGCAAAAGTGCATTGATTACAGATTCGAGACCACTGCTAGAGATGTCGTTGCGGACGTTACATTTAAAATTGCGGTGTACACTTCATTGTGGAACTGACTGCGTTACCACCCGTCAGTGCTGCAGATGCTGTAAGAAGTAAATGCGGAGTCGAAGCCACAAAATGTGGACTGTGGACCAATGGAAGACAGGCATGTTGTCGAATAAGTCCTGTTAGCTACTGTTTCCACGTTTGGAAGGTCCCAAGAGTGAAACTTGACGGGAGTACGGTGGTGATTTGTGCAGCCGTGTCGTGTGGGGTACCCCACGGTGGCACTGCAAGATCGCGTTACTGCCAAGGCCTATGTGACCATTTTGGCTGATCAGATCCATCCCATGGTACAATGCTTGTTCTCCAGTGGAGATGCTGAGTTACAAGACAGCAGGACCTTGTTCCTACAGCTCTTCCAAGGTAGGTTCTGAAAGCATGACGATGAAATGTAGCTTCTCCCCTGGCCAACACAATCACCACATCTCAATATTATTGAGCCTTTGTGGTCTACTTTGGAAAGAGCGGTGAGTGATCACTCTCCACATCCGTCATCGTTACCTCAACTCGCCACTGTTTTACAGGATGAATGGTGTAACATTTCCTTGAAAACCATACAGGACCTTTGTTTGTCCATTCCGAGATAACTGGAAGCTGTTTTGAATGCTTCTCAAACAAACTGAAGCAACGATGGGTCTTCATCCGTTTACGGAAGCTACGAAAAGGAAAGGAATCTTGTTTTTGCGAGACGATGTCCCTCGTCACAAGACGGCCGTCACGCAGCAAAAATTGAATTTCATTTTGAAATCTTCTAACATCCTCTCTTTTCATCCCACTTGGCCTCTAGAGACTATTACTTGTCCTCAGGCCTCAAGAAACATCTCAAGGGAAGATGATTTCGGGAACAACGAGGAAGCCAGAAATGCTGACGATAACTGGTATGTATCGCAATCTATATTTTTGGATTAATGAAGATGAGACAAAGGTGTCATAAATCTGTTGAGCTCAAAGGGGAACATGTTGAGTAAATGAATTTTTCAAAGGCATAGCAGTATTTTTTCTTTAAAAAACTAAGGAATTACCAGCACCGCCTCGTACATGGCCAGTTGTTCCCCTGTCAAACCCTAAAATAAATGCTCTCATCTCCCCCCAGTTAGACTTCTTTCTCACGTCATTCTCTTTACCCTACTCCGTTAATTGTTTTACCATCTCTCTCTTCCATCCCTTATCTTATGTCCTTTGCTGCTAGCGCACATACTGTAGTTTTCACCCATCTTCTTGTAATTTGCTTATGCTGTCTGCATGCCTCCGTATGCACCTTAACCCCTCTTGTCTTAGGTTCCTACAAGAGATAAAATGTGACTTCTGAAATTTTCCCGGCGTATTTCTTCTTCTAACAATTTCCGGGTATGCAGCCGCATCCCGTCGACATTCTGCCTCGATATTTCGGCCCGGAGACGTCCGGCCATCATCAGGTGAGTACACAAGTACTGAGTAGTTGTGTACTCACCTGATGATGGCCGGACGTCTCCGGGCCGAAATATCGTGGCAGAATGTCGACGGGATCCGGCTGCATATACGATGTTGTGACAACAGGACATTCTCACCGTCTGCATCAAACGCTGGTTCCTTAAATTTATCTGACAGGCTTTTTCGAGACCAACAATGTCTGTATGCTAAATATTCTCATTTACGGCCCTCGAATATCCCCGTTACACTTTCGTGTGGGCTTACAATCTGCTACGAAACTAGCAGAGCGCTCGATTTCTGAAACAACGCATGCTTTATAAAGACTCCAAACGATAATATTTGGAACTACCTACATAGCGACATTGTAACATAAATATTTTTTTCCTAACTATACAGTAAAAAAGCTGGACCGTTTTGAAATAACATACTAAATTATTTGATCTGTTGGATGAACATATTTTGCAGTCACATTCTAAAACGATGAGAGTGGTCAGGAAGTGATTCTTGTTAGCTATGGGGCCCATTGCTCCAACCTGTACACGGCTTGCGTGCACTTTTTACAATAATTTCGATTAGGCCTGTATTACACTATCTAATTTCTTTGTCAAATATCTTTGCCAAAAATCTTTGTCAAAGATATTTGATGGTGTAATAGGGAACTTTGTCAAATGTCGTCCAATACTTGATCAAATCTAGGGCCTCGCTGTATATTTGATCAAAGAAATCGCTTCTCTTCTGTTCATTGCAATGTGACATGTTACCACATGGAGCGCTAGCATCGCTGCAGCGTTCTGTCGTCTGTAGTGTTTTTATAACCATTGCCGGTAAATACAATTGGTGTGTGCCGACAACTACAAAATTAATAGAGATGTCTGAAGCTGATGAGGCACTTTACAACGTGAGGCACGCTGAATACAAAAATAGATTAAGAAGATTGGAGACCTGACCTGACCTGACCTGACCTAACCTAACATAACATAACCCTCTCCTGTAGCAAGGAATCTGAGTGTTACAGTGAGCCTGTCTTCTGCAGATGTAGCAGTTCTTAAGTGCATATGGTGCTTTGTGATATGAAGATACACTTCATTGAGCACATACAGAAATGTATGCTCATCCATTCTTAAGTAATTGATGTACGACTTGACATCCTCCACTATAAGCTCACATAACAAGTTTTGTTGAATGCTTTTATCGTGTCGTCGTAAAACCCACGGCTTCACCCAGGTATGTTTCCTTTTTCCCCCTGCTTCTCTTCCGCATGTGCACACAGTGCAATTGTGGTACATGCAACTGCTGCGGTTAATAACAAGTTGTTGTTGTCAGCCATCTTGAACTTCGACGAAAAATATGATGGCAGTGTAATACCCCTTCTAGCGCTACGTCAAAGATCTTTGTCAAATATATTTGACGGAATATTTGATCACATCTTTGATCAAATCTCTGACAAAGAAATTTGATAGTGTAATACCAAAAAAAGTGGTTCAAATGGCTCTGAGCACTATGGGACTTAACTTCTGAGGTCATCAGTCCCCTAGAACTTAGAACTACTTAAACCTAACTAACCTAAGGACATCACACACATCCATGCCCGAGGCAGGATTCGAACCTGCGACCGTAGCAGCCGCGCGGTTCCGGACTGAGCGCCTAGAACCGCTAGGCCACCGCGGCCGGCAGTGTAATACCGACCTTAGCTCAAGGGCCTGGTGCCAGTTATTTAACTGGACGCCAAGTCGGCATCTTGCGTAACCCTAACGTACATACATTTTGTTATTGATTAAATAATTAAAAAAATTGACATTTGGTTCCTCCACCACTTCAGCGAAACGGGCTCTCCCGATCTCGCCCACCCACGGGAGACTCTGGGTACGCTTCCGTGAGCACAATTTTTTAAAGATATTCTCAGATAGGGCACGCCTCCACACTTAAGAGGAACAAAAAGTGAGCTGTACAGGCGAACTCTGGCGAAAAGCGAGTAACGCGTGCAGTAATTGTCGGTCGTGCACTGCGCGCCGGGGTGTGGTGGCTGCAGAGAGTGGTGCGATGTGAGGTGAGGGACTGGCCACGTGGGTGGCCCACGGGGTACAGCAGCCACGCCCGTGACGTCACTGCCAGCAGGTGGACTGACAGCTGTGTAATTGGCGCAGTCGCTGGCGTAACGGCGCTGCCCCTCTGCTGCTTTCACTGGCAGTCTGCTGGACTCAACCTTCACGTGACCCGCGCCTCAACATCTACATCTACATTCCACGGGCCACGTTACGTTGTGCGGAGGAGGTTACCTTCGTGCTGTTCCCCTCTCTGCTGTTGGGCGAAAGGTACGTGAGAACGACTGCCGGCATGACTGCATATGAGGTCGAATGTCTCTAACAAGGAACCCCTGCAGTGTGAGATCGCAAAGGGCTAATATGTTTACGGCATGCGACGCCCCACGTATTGTCTACCACGTAACCACAATACTGGCTGCTAATGGCAACTGGAGGTATCCAATTGTGAGCACAGCATGAGGCTACGGAGCCTGGTTGAACTGCTTAAGCGACGAGTAACTGACAACGGTGCTACAGTGCTAATGATGTTGGTACAAAGCAGAGCAATGGCAACGATAAACATTGCATTATATCTACAACAACAGTGGCTGGAATTGACTTTTCGTCAGAAGGGAACCCAAGCAATTTATCAGAGTGAGAAAGAAGTGGCAGATGAAATACAGGCTTTCCTACAAGATGAGTCAATGGATCGTGTTGTGTCATATACGCTTGACTGTGCGGAGAATGTATATGAGGAGTACAATGATGACGATACGTGCTTAACAAGTTAAAGCGATAAACAGGTGTCGAGATATGTAGCTCATCATCCTTGTCCGACATGGAGCACAAATCCCGTCTGCAGTGACACTTAGTAAAGGACAGTCATTGTCCAAGGTGTGGGTTGATGTTGTTGTGGTCTTCAGTCCTCAGACTGGTTTGATGCAGCTCTCCATGCTACTCTATCCTGTGCAAGCTTCTTCATCTCCCAGTACCTACTGCAACCTACATCGTTCTGAATCTGCTTAGTGTATTCATCTCTTGGTCTCCCTCTACAATTTTTACCGTCCACGCTGCCCTCCAATACTAAATTGGTGATCCCTCGATGCCTCAGAACGTGTCCTACCAACCGATCCCTTCTTCTAGTCAAGTTGTGCCTTTTCCGTCACCCTCCTAACGCACGTGGAGAGCCATTAGTAGATAATATTATTTTTTCTTGCATAATTGTTAATACAATAGTTTCAAATTATTCGTACTAAAGAATGAACTTGAGACCGCACTGTCAAAGGGTCCTTTTTTTTTATTGAGTTTCGATTCCCCCCCCCCCCCTCCTCCCCGAAGGGGGCGGGCTGGCAGCAGCTTAGTATACCGCTCTTCAGCCTACAGAATTTATTTTAAAAAGATGAAGATGATAAATAGTAAAAACAGGCGATAAAATCGGAGACTTAAATGGTAACGCGGCGGTAGAATCGTGGAACTTAAAACATAGAACAAAGAGATGATGATGCTAATAAAATACATATGAAACAGAGAGGTAAAACAATAGACAGGCAATTAAAAAACACTGCGAAAGCCTGGTTTCTGTTCCCAACAGACATAAAATTCACACCCAGCGACAGCATGGTTTCGGTTCGAAACACTTTGGAAAGACGAACAACACTGAACATTCAATTGAACAAAGCACTAAAAAGTTGGCAAATACGACATACCACAGCCGAGGGCAGGTGGGGAGAACCTGGACAGATGATGCGAAATAAAAAGGGGGGAAGGAGAGGTGAAACGAAGGGGGGGGGGGGGGGGGGGAAGGAGCTGCTGGAGGACGAGGGCCCATAAGAAGGGGAAGGGGGGGGGTGCTGGGCAGACGCTACAGGGAGGGGGGATCAAAAGGTCCCTTGTAACCTTAGATCTATGCTCAGGAAGCTACAGTTTCTTTTTTTTTTTTTTTTTTTGGTCATCAGTCTACTGACTGGTTTGATGCGGCCCGCCACAAATTCCTTTCCTGTGCTAACCTCTTCATCTCAGAGTAGCACTTGCAACCTACGTCCTCAATTATTTGCTTGACGTATTCCAATCTCTGTCTTCCTCTACAGTTTTTGCCCTCTACAGCTCCCTCTAGTACCATGGAAGTCATTCCCTCATGTCTTAGCAGATGTCCTATCATCCTGCCCCTTCTCCTTATCAGTGTTTTCCACATATTCCTTTCCTCTCCGATTCTGCGCAGAACCTCCTCATTCCCTACCTTATCAGTCCACCTAATTTTCAACATTCGTCTATAGCACCACATCTCAAATGCTTCGATTCTCTTCTGTTCCGGTTTTCCCACAGTCCATGTTTCACTACCATACAATGCTGAACTCCAGACGTACATCCTCAGAAATTTCTTCCTCAAAAATTACGGCCGGTATTTGATATTAGTAGACTTCTCTTGGCCAGAAATGCCTTTTTTGCCATAGCGAGTCTGCTTTTGATCTCCTCCTTGCTCCGTCCGTCATTGGTTATTTTACTGCCTAGGTAGCAGAATTCCTTAACTTCATTGACTTCGTGACCATCAATCCTGATGTTAAGTTTCTCGCTGTTCTCATTTCTACTACTTCTCATTACCTTCGTCTTTCTCCGATATACTCTCAAACCATGCTGTGTACTCATTAGACTGTTCATTCCGTTCAGCAGATCATTTAATTCTTTTTCACTTTCATTCAGGATAGCAATGTCATCAGCGAATCGTATCATTGATATCCTTTCACCTTGTATTTTAATTCCACTCCTGAACCTTTCTTTTATTTCCATCATTGCTTCCTCGATGTACAGATTGAAGAGTAGGGGCGAAAGGCTACAGCCTTGTCTTACACCCTTCCTAATACGAGCACTTCGTTCTTGATCGTCCACTTTTATTATTCCCTCTTGGTTGTTGTACATATTGTATATGACCCGTCTCTCCCTATAGCTTATCCCTACTTTTTTGAGAATCTCGAACAGCTTGCACCACTTTATATTGTCGAACGCTTTTTCCAGGTCGACAAATCCTATGAAAGTGTCTTGATTTTTCTTTAGCCTTGCTTCCATTATTAGCCGTAACGTAAGAATTGCCTCTCTCGTCCCTTTACTTTTCCTAAAGCCAAACTGATCGTCACCTAGCGCATTCTCAATTTTCTTTTCCATTCTTCTGTATATTATTCTTGTAAGCAGCTTCGATGCATGAGCTGTTAAGCTGATTGTGCGATAATTCTCGCACTTGTCAGCTCTTGCCGTCTTCGGAATTGTGTGGATAATGCTTTTCCGAAAGTCAGATGGTATATCGCCAGACTCATATATTCTACACACCAACGTGAATAGTCGATTTGTTGCCACTTCCCCCAATGATTTTAGAAATTCTGGTGGAATGTTATCTATCCCTTCTGCCTTATTTGACCGTAAGTCCTCCAAAGCTCTTTTAAATTCCGATTCTAATACTGGATCCCCTATCTCTTCTAAATCGACTCCTGTTTCTTCTTCTATCACACCAGACAAATCTTCACCCTCAGAGGCTTTCAATGTATTCTTTCCACCTATCTGCTCTCTCCTCTGCATTTAACAGTGGAATTCCCGTTGCACTCTTAATGTTATCACCGTTGCTTTCAATGTCACCAAAGGTTGTTTTGCCTTTCCTGTATGCTGAGTCTGTCCTTCCGACAATCATATCTTTTTCGATGTCTTCACATTTTTCCTGCAGCCATTTCGTCTTAGCTTCCCTGCACTTCCTATTTATTTCATTCCTCAGCGACTTGTATTTCTGTATTCCTGATTTTCCCGGAACATGTTTGTACTTCCTCCTTTCATCAGTCAACTGAAGTATTTCTTCTGTTACCCATGCTTTCTTCGTAGCTACCTTCTTTGTACCTATGTTTTCCTTCCCAACTTCTGTGATGGACCTTTTTAGAGATGTCCATTCCTCTTCAACTGTACTGCCTACTGCGCTATTCCTCATTGCTGTACCTATAGTGTTAGAGAACTTCAAACGTATCTCGTCATTCCTTAGTACTTCCGTATCCCACTTCTATGCGTACTGATTCTTCCTGACTAATGTCTTGAACTTCAGCCTACTCTTCATCACTACTATATTGTGATCTGAGTCTATATCTGCTCCTGGGTACGCCTTACAATCCAGTATCTGATTTCGGAATCTCTGTCTGACCATGATGTAATCTAATTGAAATCTTCCCGTATCTCCCGGCCTTTTCCAAGTATACCTCCTCCTCTTGTGATTCTTGAGCAGGGTATTCGCTATTACTAGCTGAAACTTGTTACAGAACTCAAGTAGTCTTTCTCCTCTTTCATTCCTTGTCCCAAGCCCATATTCTCCTGTGACCTTTTCTTCTACTCCTTCCCCTAGAACTGCATTCCAGTCGCCCATGACTATTAGATTTTCGTCCCCCTTTACATACTGCATTACCCTTTCAATATCCTCATACACTTTCTCTATTTGTTCATCTTCAGCTTGCGACGTCGGCATGTATACCTGAACTATCGTTGTCAGTGTTGGTCTGCTGTCGATTCTGATTAGAACAATCCGGTCGCTGAACTGTTCACAGTAACACACCCTCTGCCGTACCTTCCTATTCATAACGAATCCTACACCTGTTATACCATTTTCTGCTGCTGCTGATATTACCCGATACTCATCTGACCAGAAATCGTTGTCTTCCTTCCACTTCACTTCACTGACCCCTACTATATCTAGATTGAGCCTTTGCATTTCTCTTTTCAGATTTTCTAGTTTCCCTACGACGTACAGTACGGTGTAGATAATTGCGTTACCATTATCATTTTGTCCCGTGGAAACCACTCAGCAACTTGGTGCGAAGAGATGGTGGGCATGGCAACGACTGGCGTGGAATCTGGATCAGTGGCGCCATGTTCTCTTTACCGACGAGTGGAAGATCTGTCTGACGCCTGATGATTGGTGTAGAAGCGGGTATGGGCAGCCAGGTACTAACGCGTGTCTCAGGCAGTCGGCCCTATTGTGAGGGGGAGTACGTGCCGACCCCACACGGCGCTCCAAAGGCAGCCGCCTATGTAAACTGCAGGCAGAGACTGCGGCACTCGCTCCGGGTTCCACGGCTGCTCCAGGGACTCGTCCGTGTCACGCTTGGTTAACTCGGAAGTTACGTCAGAATGACGTACACGTGTCCAGCAGCACATTTCGAGCAAGCCGAGCGTGGCACTAAAACCAGCTTCTCCCTTCTGTGACTAGGGGTTCGCAAATCGCAACATATTCGGGAGAATATGAGTGTTATTGCTGCTCGTTGCACTGAGAGCGATAGCAAGGTGAGCTGTCCTTTTAAGTTCCTGACTAACCACACTCTCGGAAACTGAGACGTTGAAAGGGTCCTGTAGCCACCTTTCATTAGTCCGGTAGCCCATTTTCACTAGCATTTCCCTTTCTTTTCCTTGTTTATCTTTTCTCATAACTCTCATAGTGGTGTGATTGAATGAATGCGGTTGTGTATCACGTTGCTAGATGGTGGCGTAGTCTGCTGCAGAAAGTCTGCGATAGTCGTACAGATTCAGCAGCAGTTGTACAGAATAGCCAACTCTCGTAGTGGTCAAGTAGGCAAGGAGGTTTGCGCTACTTGTGAGAAATCCGCCGGCGTTAGGATGGTGGCGAAAATGGCATCTTTGGGTTTTCCGGGCCACGCGGAGCGTGGGGGAGGCTGGAGATGAAAAAGGGAGGCAGTCTGCCGCCGGTACGGGAAGCGTCCTCAGCTGTGCTCCAGTCGAAGAAGGGTGAGTTAGACTGACCGCGTGGCGCGTTGTTACTTGGCGAAAGGAGAGCTATTAGCTTTTGGTCTCGCTTTTCAACTCTGAAAGATTGCTTTGCTTGTCGCAGTAAGGAATGCAAAACTTTGGCAGATTTTTCTGTTAGTAAATTTCTGTAGCAGACTTGGATCCGCCGGAAGAGCGCCACACAAAGGTGTCGATAAGAAGTGAGCACTCGCTTCTGTATGAATGTCTGTTTGCCTTCAGCTGTGCCTGTATAAGCTTTCATCTTTCTAAATATTTATAGCTTTGCCTTCTCGTAAATTTTCCTTGCTTTATGTATCCTTCGTCCGTGGGGAGCCGACCACGTGGTTGAACATTATAGTTTGTTGGGCTACCGTCATCACTAACTGTCCGGTCTCATGTTTGCTTTAAAGAATGTTAACTGTTCATGATTGTGTGATGTGATATTGTTGCAACTTGGGCACGATACCTAGAAATTGCGTCTCCACAAACCACGTGGGCACGCGGGTGTACTGCTAAACGTGTACCGTTTCACGAGTTATTGCGATCAGGTATCAGGCAACAGCAGTTGCATGAATGATTCACACCAGTGATTTTAGGTGTAGATTATAACGGTGTATGCATCGATGCTTTTCTTTGATGTTTTAGGAATTAATGTTATCAGGAATTATGTACATGCCTCACATCCATATCTTAGGAATAAATGATTTTATACACAATTTTCTCTTGCATTCCGAGGTTACGTTTTTGCACCTAAGTCACTCACCTCATAGCTTTCCCGTTAGCACATCCAACGCGTTTCCTTACGCACAGGTCCAGTGATTAGTTTCCCCTCTTATTTTAAAACAAATGCTTTGGATTAAGTCTTATTTTCAGGTGTGTTGCTGGGAGCTGATCTTCTGCACAGTGTTCATACATGTACTATTTTATTTTAAATGGTTGATTCCTGTGGACAGTGCACGGGAAATACTATTAATTACATCGCATCCCCTATGAGCGATATCACGACGTACGTGTTTTTATGAGTTTTTGGTCTGTGATCAAATTAATTTATTTTCCGACTCGGCCAAACCTTTGATTAGTTGTATGGTTAGAGTCGGTGGCGACCCTAATCTTCTCACGTTAATTTCACGATCAATAAGCATTTCCATTCCCACTCTTAACGTAATAACCCCTAGGAACAGGTTAGCTTACAAGGTATTCGGGGAAACAGGGCACGTATTTGTGAGAAGTAGGAGTACGGATGTCATTCTGATTCCGGAATCTTATACAGGGTGTCCCATTCATCTTGACCACCATAAATAATTGTTTTCCACATGCATATTACAAAATGTTTCAAGCAAATGTTCTTTAGCTGTCAAAGGGACATCAATCAGCATGATTGCCTTCGTTGTAGCTTCGTTTTTTACAAATATATGAAAAGCGATATGACTTTTTTAAATGGCACCCTGTATTTTTTATTTGGTAATTCATTTCCTCTCCTACAGACCTATTCAAAAATGTATCACAGTGCACCATTCACTGAAACACACCGTTATTAATTACGTAACGCAACACTGACTTTGAGCCCGGGATCACAAACTCGTCCACTTGTTGGAGTTGTCAGAAAACAAATGAAAACCAACTAAATGCAAAACTGACTTTGACTCTCCTGTACGATTGCCCAGGAAGATAACATTCCAATGTGCTCAGAGTGGTGACCCTGGACACCGATGCGCTGGTGCACTCGTTGATTGAAAGAATTGTTTACTGCTTCCAGTGTTGGCTGCTGAAGATAATTACAAGTAAGGACGATAGGTTCCTGAATGTGCTCTGGAGTTGTTGTGATATCGCGATAGACAACGTCTTTAATGCATCCTCAGAGAAAAAGGACCTAATGGACAGCCTGTCAAAAACTGAATAAATATCTAGCATGAAAACAGGAAGAAGGTGTACTGGACTGTGAAGAAAAAAAAAAAAAAAAAAAGAAAATTAGAAACAATGTACGGCCCGAGGAGATAGCGCAACTCTTATGCGACTGGCGCGAAATTTGAGTACATACGAGGCGTGGTTTTTTAAAAGTAAGTACCGTTTTGAAATTAAAAAAAGCGTGCTAAGATATCTCAATAATTTTATTGACTAACTTCCAAATAGTTTTTATTTTATTATTTGATTAATTAATATCAGATTTAATAAACATGCTCTTGGATTTGTTAATGGCTCTATATCCAGAGGATTTAAATGAGGAGACGAATTTTTTTCTCTCTCCAGGTCTTCTGGAGGCTTTTATCGTCAATTAATTATTAACTGACACTAAATTATAAGTAGTCGTGCCGAACGTGACGTGTTTGTTATTGATCTTCAATGCTCTGTACACATAAAACTGCATACCACCGTATCACGCACGTTATAATACAAAAACAACAAAATACGATGAAATCAATGTGGCACTCCGTAGTTCTCCAACGGACGCTCAGCTTACGGAACATACCATTTTCACGTCACTTTTGCGTGTCACGAACGGGTCCCTCATTCGCTGCAAGACCGACGGGAGGCACTACATCCAAAGACAATGGTCGTCGCAAATGGCCACGCCCACGTCGGAACAAATTGCGTCCTCCCGAGCCTCTTTATAAGTCGGCACACGCAGAGATGCCGCAGAAGACACGACGAACCTTGGAAGCCTGCCATCGAGATCTGTGTCACAATCGTCAGTGGCTAAAAGCTACTACTCAGAACCAAGGACGTTATTCAGTAAGAAAAACCACTGTCAATCGAACAAAAGGAGTTAAGTACACTGAGGCGACAAAAGCCATGGGATTCTTCAATGTAGAGATTAAACAGCAGGGGCGAAAGACTGCATCCCTGTCTTACACCATTTTGATCCGCGCACTTCGTTCTTGGTCGTCCATTCTTATTATTTACTCCTGACTCTTTACATATTGTATATTATGCGTCTCTCCCTATAGCTTAACCCTATTTTCATCAGAATTCCGAACACCTTGCTCCATTTTACATAGTCGAACACTTTATCCATGTCGACAAATCCTATCAACGTGTCTTGATTTTTCTTTAGTCTTGCTTCCATTATCAACCGCAACATCAGAATTGCCTCTCTCGTGCCTTTACCATTCCTAAAACAAAAAGTGATCGTCATACAACACGTCCTCAATTTTCTTCTGTATATTATTCTTGTCGGCAACTTGGATGCATGAGCTGTTGAGCTGATTGTGCGTTAATTCTCGCACTTGTCAGCTCTAGCAGTCTTCTGAATTGTGTGAATGATATTTTTTCGGAAGTCAGATGGTATGTCGCCAGACTCTTAATGTCTACACAGCAACGTGAATAGTCGTTTTGTTATCACTTCCCACAGTGATTTTAGTTCTAATGGAATGTTATCAATCCCTTCTTCTTTATTTGATCATAAGACCTCCACAGCTCTCTCAAATTCTATTTCTAGAACTGGATCCATTATCTCTTCTAAATCGACTCCAGTCTCTTCTTCTGTCACATCAGACAAATCTTACCCCTCACAGAGGCTTTCAATGTACTCTTTCCACCTATCCGCTTACTCCTCAGTAATTAACAGTGGTTTTCCCATTGAATTCTTAATGTTACCATCCTTGTTTTTAATTTAACCAAAGGTTGTTTTGACTTTCCTCCATCCTGAGTCAGTCCTACCGATAATCATTTCTTTTTCGATTTCTTTACATTTTTCATGCAGCCTTTTCGTCTTAGCTTCCCTGCACTTCCTATTTATTTCATTCCTGAGCGACTTGTATTGCTGGGTTCCTGAATTTCCCTGAACAGTTTTGCACTTTCTCCTTTCATCGATCAATTGAAGAATTTATGTTACCCATGATTTCTTCGCAGCTATCTTGTTTCAATGTTTTTCTCTCCAGCTTTTGTAATTCCCCTTTTTAGAGATGTCCACTCCTCTTCAACTGTACTGCCTACTGAGCTATTCCTTATTGGTCCATCTATAACCTTAGAGAACTTCAAGCGTATCTCGTCATCCCTTAGTACTTTCGTATCCCACTTCTTTGCGTATTGACTCTTCCTCACTAATGTCTTAAGCTTCAGCCTACTCTTCATCACTACTATATTGTGATCTGAGTTTCTGTCTGATTTGGGTGCGCCTTACAATCCAGTATCAGATTTTGGAATCTCTGCCTGACCATGACGTAATCTGACTGAAATCGTCCCGTATCACACGGCCTTTTCGAAGTATTCCAAGTATTCTTGAACGGAGTCATCGCTATTACTAGC
Organism: Schistocerca serialis cubense; assembly: GCF_023864345.2. Lineage (NCBI taxonomy): Eukaryota > Metazoa > Arthropoda > Insecta > Orthoptera > Acrididae > Schistocerca > Schistocerca serialis. Next base: position 1,272,697,949 of record NC_064638.1, read on the forward strand.
TGAAATTTATTACAGAACTCAATTAGTCTTTCTCCTCCCACATTACTTGTCCCAAGCCCATATTCTCCTGTAATCTTTCCTTCTACTCCTTCCCTTACGACTGCATTGAACTCTCACATGACTATTAGATTTCCGGCTCTCTTTACGTACTGTATTACCCTTTCAATATCCTCATATACTTTCTCTATCTCTTCTTCTTCAGCTTGCGACTTCGGCATGTACACCTGAACTATCCTTTTCGAACCCTACCATCAGCTATTACCAACCGAGGTCGGCCAGGTCACTGTTTACCAATCGTCTAGGATCCAACCGATACGATGACGAGCCCAGGAGAGGCGCTGCAGCAAAATAACTGATGATGGTCGAAGTAGAGAGGATACAAAATGTAGACTGGCAATGGCAAGGAAAGCGTTTCTGAAGAAGAGAAATTTGTTAATATCGAGTATAGATTTAAGTGTCAGGAAGTCATTTTTGAAAGTATTTGTATGGAGTGTAGTCATGAATGGAAGTGAAACATGGACGATAACTAGTTTGGACAAGAAGAGAATAGAAGCTTTCGAAATGTGGTGCTACAGAAGAATGCTGAAGATTAGATGGGTAGATCACATAATTAATGGGGAGGTATTGAATAGGATTGGGGAGAAGAGAAGTTTGTGGCACAACTTGACGAGAAGAAGAGATCGGTCTGTTAGCAAAGGCTCTCGCGTCCGTCGTCTGCTGCCGTAGCCTATTAACACCAAATGGTTCAAATGGCTCTGAGCACTATGCGACTTAACTTCTGAAGTCATCAGTCGCCTAGAACTTAGAACTAATTAAACCTAACTAACCTAAGGACAACACAGATCCATGCCCGAGGCAGGATTCGAACCTGCGACCGTAGCGGTCGCTCGGCTCCAGACTGTAGCGCCTAGAACCGCACGGCCACTCCGGCCGGCTATTAACACCAAATTCCGCCACAGTGTCGTAATGGATATGTTTGTCCCACGCTGATTTCTGCGATTATTTCATGCAGCGTTGCTAGTCTCTTAACACTGACAACTCTACCGAAGCGCCGCTGCTCTCGATAGTTAAGTAAAGGCCGTCGGATAAAGTGAAGTCCGTAGTGGTATTCTCGGCCCACTCTTGGCGCTATGGGTCTCGGAATACTGAATTCCCTAACGATTTCCGAAATGTAATGTCCCATGCGTCTAGCTCCAACTACCATTCCGCGTTCATAGTCTGTTGATTCCCGTCCTGCGGCCATAATCACGTCGGAAATTGTTTCACGCGAATCCCCTGAGTACAGATGACGGCTCCGCCAATGCACCGCCCTTTTATATCTTGTGTACGTAGTACTACGGCGATCTGCGTATCACTATCCCACGACTCTCATCATCTCAGTGTATTTGTCTTTTTCAGGGTTATAATAATAATAAAGTGTGAATTTTATCCATGCAACTGCATGTCTTTGTTTTTGTAGTACAAGTATCTACGTCGTATTTACCGCCTTGCACTGCAGTCACAACATGGTACATCATGTTTTGCCGCAGAATCACGTTGGAATCCACTCGTCACTGTTGTTGTTGTTGTGGTCTTCAGTCCTGAGACTGGTTTGATGCAGCTCTCCATGCTACTCTATCCCGTGCAAGCTTCTTCATCTCCCAGTACCTACCGGAACCTACATCCTTCTGAATCTGCTTAGCGTATTCATCTCTTGGTCTCCCTCTACGATTTTTACCCTCCACGCTGCCCTCCAATACTAAATTGGTGATCCCTTGATGCCTCAGAATATGTCCTACCAACCGATCCCTTCTTCTAGTCAAGTTGTGCCACAAACTTCTCTTCTCCCCAATCCTATTCAATACATCCTCATTAGTTATGTGATCTACCCATCTAATCTTCAGCATTCTTCTGTAGCAACACATTTCAAAAGATTCTATTCTCTTCTTGTCCAAACTATTTATCGTCCATGTTTCACTTCCATACATGACTACACTCCATACAAATACTTTCAAAAATGACTTCCTGACACTTAAATCTATACTCGATGTTAACAAATTTCTCTTCTTCAGAAACGCTTTCCTTGCCATTGCCAGTGTACATTTTATATCCGCTCTACTTCGACCATCATCAGTTATTTTGCTCCCCAAATAGCAAAACTCCTTTACTACTTTAAGTGTCGCATTTTCTAATCTAATTCCCTCAGCATCACCCGACTTAATTTGACTACATTACGATATTCTCTTTTTGCTTTTGTTGATGCTCATCTTATATCCTCCTTTCAAGACACTATCCATTCCGTTCAACTGCTCTCCCAAGTCCTTTGCTGTCTCTGACACAATTACAATGTCATCGGCGAACCTCAAAGTTTTTATTTTTCGCCATTGATTTTAATACCTACACCGAATTTTTCTTTTGTTTCCTTCACTGCTGGCTCAATATACAGATTGAATAACATCGGGGAGAGACTACAACCCTGTGTCACTCCCTTCCCAAGCACTGCTTCCCTTTCATGATCCTCGACTCTTATAACTGCCATCTGGTTTCTGTACAAATTGTGTATAGCCTTTCGCTCCCTGTGTTTTACCCCTGCCACCTTCAGAATTTGAAAGAGAGCATTCCAGTCAACAATGTCAAAAGCTTTCTCTAAGTCTACAAATGCTAGAAACGTAGGTTTACCCTTCCTTAATCTAGCTTCTAAGATAAGTCGTAGGGTCAGTACTGCCTCACGTGTTCCAACATTTCTACGGAGTCCAAACTGATCTTCCCCGAGGTCGGCTTCTACTACTTTTTGCGTTCGTCTGTAAAGAATTCGCGTTAGTATTTTGCAGCCGTGACTTATTAAACTGATTGTTCTGTAATTTTCACATCTGTCAACACCTGCTTTCTTTGGGATTGGAATTATTATATTCTTCTTGAAATCTGAGGGAATTTCGCCTGTTTCATACAGCTTGCTCACCAGATGGTAGAGTTTTGTCAGGACTGGCTCTCCCAAGGCCGTGAGTAGTGCTAATGGAATGTTGTCTACTCCGGGGGCCTTGTTTCGACTCAGGTCTGTCAGTGTTCTGTCATACTCTTCACGCAGTATCGAATCTCCCATTTCATCTTCATCTACATCCTCTTCCATTTCCATAATATTGTCCTCAAGTACATCGCCCTTGTATAGACGCTCTATATACTCCTTCCACATCCTTACACTCGTCACTACTGAACTTAATTTGAAGGCCGTATGAGACGAGGCGGGACTGACGCCAAGGATATCTTTGGCTTAGGCACTACCGATTCCCTCTGGCAAAAGTCTGTCTTTGGAGCCTGGGCCGGCTCAGGATACAGCGGGCAGTACCTAGTGGAAAGGGGACAACAACACTGGGCACGACACGTGGAAGTGCGCGTATTAGCGAGACGTTGGAGAGACGACAGCGAGTACGGTGTGCCCGAGTACGGGCGGCAGTCAGCGCTTGATCGTACTGGGGTCAGTAACAGCGGGCCGGCGCCGTGGCTTCTTGGCAACCTCGTGAAGCTGTGCATGTGCTCGCTTCCGTGAAGGAACACGCTGTTACTGTCGGACTAAGCAACGTCTGATGTCTTCGCCACATCGATCCAGCAGCTGGCATCAAGTTAAGTAATTCAAGTCCTACCAACGATTAGTGAAATACAATGATGATTGCTCTTGAGGCAGAAGAGTGTTGCAAAAACTGTGATGTGATATTTCATGCCTCTTATTAAGTGTGTGCCTCGCTCCTTAATAGTATTGTTCTTACTTCAGCTGGCAAGTGTCTAAAATATTGATACGTGTACGCAGCCTTACCGAACGATCTATATTCCGTGTCTAAAGATTGCCGTGATGTACCTTACAGGCCCACGTAAGGTGCTCCATGTGATGCTTGGGTTTTAATGAGCCAGTTCCGTTTGCATCATTCGTGTACGTGGTTCTGCTTAAAGGAATGAAATCAGTTTTATTATTGTCAATTTTATCGAAGTAGTTTTCTGTATAAGTTTGAGTATTAAGGTGAAGGAAGCGTTGTTTGGTTCCCTGTTGTCGCTTCTGATTTATGTTTCAGAGACCGGAAGCAGTGGGCCACCGAAGTGCAGAGCCTCCCCTTTTAAATTACTAGCGGGCGTACGGGCGGTGGACTTCGCCTGAGCTCGCGTGTGCTGTTTGGTTCCCATTTCGGTGTTCTGAACGGGGTGGAGGTACAAACGGAGTCCACACCTTAATTCGAAGATAAGTACTCAGTCGCCTCCACCGTTCGTGGCCAAGTCGCGGCCTCACAATCGCGGGCCTCAGTTATTGTACAAGCTGCACTTTTCTAAAACTTGTGGTGGCTCTGCAAGGTAGCCCGGGTTAATGTTTTAAATATTTGTCTGAAGAATTTTGAGGATTTCTAGAAGAATGTGTCTTAATTGAAACCGTTTTCTAAAATTGTGGTGCAAAAATGGTTCAAATGGCTCTGAGCACTATGGGACTCAACATCTTAGGTCATAAGTCCCCTAGAACTCAGAACTACTTAAACCTAACTAACCTAAGGACATCACACACATGCATGCCCGAGGCAGGATTCGAACCTGCGACCGTAGCAGTCCCGCGGTTCCGGACTGCAGCGCCAGAACCGCACGGCCACCGCGGCCGGCAATTGTGGTGCAATTCAGCCTTAGTGGCGTATGTAAATCTTGATGGGGAAGTAACTGGGTTATTATCGATCAAACTGTCTATAACCTTGCAAAGTTGTTTGGTAATATCTCGCCCGGGAGAGGCGGTTGTCAATCTAGGTGGAAATAATAATTTATATCCTGGTTATTTCATGTAAAGTTTATCTTAAAAGATTTACTTGGCCCACGTGGCGGTTTTTTTAAATGTTTGCAAAGAGATTAATTCATTTGTGGATTTATATAACAAGCAGTTTGTAAAGTTTGCCTGAATGGCAATGGAAATTATCTGACTTACGACTGTAATTCTATTCATGATTTATCTATGGTGCAAATAAATATGTTGAAATGAAGTGGTCACTGTATGGGTCAAGTCCTTCTACTACTTTTATATTAAAGGTTAAGGAAATTGCAGTTCAAAAAAGATAGTACCACTGTACAGTATGGCGACATGATCTCCAACCCTGCCCGATGCTACAGGCAACATTTAGGGACAGATTCATCTTTCAAGAGGATAATGCACGAGCATATCGCTCTCACTTTGTGAATCTCTTCCTCCACGAGGTAAGAATAATAATTTGGATGGAACAACCTGCGGTATCTTCTGACACTAATCCTGTTGAGCTTGCTAGGAATCCATTGAAACGTGTAGTGTATCGTCGCACTGGATGGCCTCAGGGGCGTGGGAGGGGGCGGTGGGTGACGGTTTGGGGGAGGGGGGGGGGGGATGATCAAGAGTGCCACAAGTTCGGGCAACGACGTCTCGCCAATTTCTTGGATGACATGAGAATGCAAGCGTGTTAGTGTGTATGGGGTGGAGCAACACGGTACTGAATGTTGCATAGCAGCAGATTTTGATTACACAGATTTGCGAAGAGGTGCACTTTGAAAAGGCTGCCTTTAATGTGGTTATTGTTTCGCTTTCACAGTATTTTTCTTTTTTAACATGAGAGAAGCTGACGATTAACGAAGAAAGATTCGACCTTTCCTAATCATCTTTTAGCAGAAAGCCATTCACGTGATGTGCAATGTGAAGTTTCATATTCTGTCAAGAAAATAAGACAGGGATTGGAAATACTGTAACTCAGGTAACACATGACACAGAATGCCAGCGTGGTATTAAATGATCAGACTCACTTTCCATTGTACCTTTTGTTAAATTAAGTTTTTGTTACAAATACTGGATTCAAATTGTAAAACGATCTTATTTCTCACCATCTGTTAAATGCATCTAGACATAAAAACTTTATTTAGTCCCGTTTTTTAGTTTATGTAAATATTGTAATGTTTTACTATGTAAACACTTTGTCATTTTTTGCAGCTGTGTTTCCGATATTCATTTGTCACCTGAAGATGGCCTGAGAAGCCGAAATCCAATTCATGACCAAATAAATACCGGGTGATCAAAACGCCAGTATAAATTTGAAAACTTAATAAACCACGGAATAATGTAGATAGAGAGGTAAAAATTGACACACATGCTTGGAATGACATGGGGTTTTATTAGAACCACCCCATACTGCTAGACGCGTGAAAGACCTGTTGCGCGCGTCGTTTGGTGATGATCGTGTGCTCAGCCGCCACTTTCGTCATGCTTGGTCTCCCAGGTCCCCACAATCAGTCCGTGGCTTTGGGGTTACCTGAAGTGGCAAGTGTATCGTGATCGACCGACATCTCTAGGGATGCTGAAAGACAACATCCGACGCCAATGCCTCTCCATAACTCCGGACATGCTTTACAGTGCTGTTCACAACATTCTTCCTCGACTACAGCTATTGTTGAGGAATGATGGTGAACATATTGAGCATTTCCTCTAAACAACATCATCTTTGCTTTGTCTTACTTTGTTATGCTAATTGTTGCTATTCTGATCAGATGAAGCGCCATCTGTCGGAAATTTTTGGAACTTTTGTATTTTTTTGGTTCTAATAAAACCCCATGTCACTCCAAGCACGTGTGTCAATTTGTACCTCTCTATCTACATTATTTCGTGATTTATTCAGTTTTCAAATTTATACTCACTTTTTGATCACCCGGTATATGAATAAGTGGTGTCTGTTCTTTCCGGACATGTCCCAAAAACAGAGACCACGCGTTCATATAAGTGATCCTCCTAGATGGTCGATGCATCCACCTTATTCAGTGCAGATGCACACTAGCGAGCGTGGAGGAAATGGACAAGTGGCGCTCGGTGGCACTGTGGGTCGGCCGTGAGGCGTGCTGGGATGGTCCGCGCAGTTTCAATGGCCACTGTGTCTGGATGTAGCCGGCACGGTACCTCAGCATGTTCGGTCTGCAACAAAAAAAAAAATTGACTGACTGAGGCAACGGTGAACTTGAACGGGTGTCACGGGACGCCTGCCACCAACAAATGAAACAAAAGAAAAAAAAAAGAAATGCACTTGCCTAGTAAGCAGAAGATCCCGGGTTTTGAATCCCAGTCCGGCACACGTTTTGACTCGTTGCCGCTGATTCCGCGTAATGGCCCGATGCAGCTGACATCAGTAATCACTTTCCTTTCTTTTCTGCACCCTCCACCACAGTTTATCAACAAATAAATATATATTTTCTGAACATTAGGAAGTGGTTTTCTGTTTTAATATTACTGCATTTGTAGCTGAAACATTATGAATCACCTCGAAGGGAACGATCTATTGATACGCAATCAGCATGGTTTCAGAAAACATCATTCTTGTGCAACGCAGCTAGCTCTTTATTCGCACCAAGTAATGGCCGCTATCGACAGGGGATCTCAAGTTGATTCCGTATTTCTACATTTGCGGAAAGCTTTTGACACCGTTCCTCACAAGCGACTTCTAATCAAGCTGCGGGCCTATGGGGTATCGTCTCAGTTGTGCGACTGGATTCGTGATTTCCTGTCAGGAAGGTCGCAGTTCGTAGTAATAGACGGCAAATCATCGAGTACAACTGAAGTGATATCAGGTATTCCCCAGGGAAGCATCCTGGGACCTCTGCTGTACCTGATCTATATAAGTGACCTGGGTGACAATCTGAGGAGTTCTCTTAGGTTGTTCGCAGATGATGCTGTAATTTACCGTCTAGTAAGGTCACCCGAAGACCAGTTTCAGTTGCAAAGCGATTTAGAAAAGATTGCTGTATGGTGTGGCAGGTGGCAGTTGACGCTAAATGACGAAAAGTGTGAAGTGATCCAATGAGTTCCAAAAGAAATCCGTTGTAATTCGATTACTCGATAAATAGTACAATTCTCAAGGCTGTCAATTCAACTAAGTACCTGGGTGTTAAAATTACGAACACTTTTTTTTTTTTTTTTTCACTTGCCGCCCTGATTTTACGACCCACCACCTAAGTGCTTAAGGTGGGTCTATTTTGACCACTTGGCCGCTACGACCGGTGTGCGGACACTGATGTAGTTGATGAAACTCACACCAGTTCCCACATCCGGTCGCACCGTTGCCCGTGTCCCGCCACGTGGAGGCGGGTCTGTGCTTTTTTTTTTCTTATTTCTTTCTTTACTTTGGCAGCTTTCCCAAAACCGATTTAACAAAATTTTACAAAAATTAATTTTGAATTGGAAGAAGGAAATACAAGGAATAGTTTAGTCTGAAGAGGAGAAAAGACGATAGGAAAGGAAGAGATGATAGTCCCACCACCGTAGGGGACTGAGGATGAGCGCCTTGGGATTTATCTTCAAGCCTCTGATCCTCAGTCCCCTAACCTTAGCCTAGGAAGTTCTATTCTATTCTATTTATGGCGTTTGATATCTCTATTTATGTTCTATCTGGTTACTTGTATACAGGTTTAGAGCGCCGTGGTAGCTGATGGCAATTGCGACGGTGCGCCGACACTGTTTATGTCTAATTTTATACTTTAATCTATTGTCAGATTTAGGTCTACTTATGTAAGTCTATTGCATGTCAGTTGTTTTATATTGAGACTTAGTTTAGTTCTTCCACACTATGGTGTCTGTCTGGGTGCTGCATATAGGTTTATTGTCTGTGTGGTCTTCTGTTCCTGTACTCTTTGTGGCATTCGTCAGAAATTTTGTCTGTTAGTGCGTTCAGTATGTCCCAAAGTTCAGGTGTTCTGATCGCATCGTATATGTGTTCCTCTGTCTGTAGGTGTTGTATCCCAGGTGTGTTCCTGTGCTGTCTGTATAAAATTACGAACAACTTCAGATAGAAAGACCACATAGATAATATTATGGGGAAGGCGAGCCAAAGGTTGCGTTTCATTGGCAGGACACTTAGAAGATGCGACAAGTCCACTAAAGAGACAGCTTACACTACACTCGTTCGTCCTCTGTAAGAATGTTGCTGCGCGGTGTGGGATCCTTACCAGGTGGGATTGACGGAGGATATCGATAGGGTGCAAAGAAGGGCAGCTCGTTTTGTATTATCACGTAATAGGGGAGAGAGTGTGGCAGATATGATACGCGAGTTGGGATGGAAGTCATTAAAGCAAAAACGTTTTTCGTCGCGGCGAGATCTATTTACAAAATTTCAGTCACCATCTTTCTCTTCCGAATGCGAAAATATTTTGTTGAGTCCAACCTACATAGGTAGGAATGATCATCAAAATAAAATAAGAGAAATCAGAGCTCGTACAGAAAGGTTTAGGTGTTCGTTTTTCCCTCGCGCTGTTCGGGAGTGGAATGGTAGAGAGATAGTATGATAGTGGTTCGATGATCCCTCTACCAAGCACTTAAATGTGAATTTCAGAGTAATCATGTAGATGTAGATGTAGATGTAGATGTAGATGATCGTCGGAAAATGTGTGAACGGCAGCCGTCAAGTTGCTTCAGTCGCAGTGACAGGCCCGTCTCGAATGTGCTAAACTCAGACCTTTCGTCCGTTTTGGAACTCACATTTTTCGTTCCTTTTGATCAGCTCGTGTTCTTGCGGTAGCTTTCTCGCTTCCCGCGCACGGGGTCCCGGGATAGATTCCCAGCGGGATCAGGGATTTTTCCTGCCTCGAGATGACTGGGTGTTGTTCTGTCGTCTTCATCATCATTATTCATCCCGATGACGGTGGGAGGAAGGCAATGGCAAACCAACTGCACTAGGACCTTGCCTAGTACAGCGATGCGGGTCTCCCGCATCGTCCCCTACGCTCCTCGGAGTATGGGACCTCACCATCGTCATCATTGATCAGTGATGGCGCTGAGCAGTCCTTGTCCAGTAGTTTAGGCAACACAGAGGTGGTCAGCTCCATTCAAAAAAGAGACGCCGCGCTACATTTGTAGATGTGTGACGCCAGCTGCGTTAGCTGTCGGGCGTGCACAGTTTGGTTAGTAGACAGAGCTGTCAGATAGTGTATTGTAAGCAGCAGACGCAGAACCTCCTGAGCCCGCTCAGCTCTCTGGATGCCTTCGGCGTGCTCTGGCGGGGACCACGTCTGCGCCGTTACGCGTACTGCCAACTGCCATAAAGGGCCCCGGCCGGCGCTTTATGCCTGCACTTTTACTGCTGCCCTGTTGTTGCAGGCGGCCGCGCGCAGTACTTTGTATACAGGCGGGCGCGCATACCGGGCGCTAGCCAACTGCCTCCACGTCTGCGCTACTGGGCGAACCGTGTGTGACTCCCAGGCACCGACAGGAAAGCGGGAAGGGAGCTACCGTCAGTGTGAAAGCTTACCAATTCGTGAATTTCCGGAGGCAGATATTACAGTAAGTAATACCCCACCCTTGTTACAATGTCCTCTGCTACATACCACTAGTTTCAGAAGATTAAGCTTCCAACTTGAGGCACTTTAACGTGGATAAGAACAACGACGTGGCAAGGGACATGTAATCAGCATCCAGTTTTTCTTGGGCCCTGGCACCACGAAGTTTACCATATGCTATCACATTTTCTGTAACCTGTTTTCAATTTCACGTTTATTCTGTGTACGAAGAAACTACGAATTCTGTTCAAAACGAGAACATACTTAGCTTTACGTAACGATACGCTGCCTGACAGCGAGCCACCAGAGATAACATACTTCATTCTACTTCACAGAGCGCTGTGCTCTGTGGGAAATGGAGAAGGCTTACTTTGTGTAATTTTTTCATATATTGGGTAACACTCCCCTCGTACATGACGTCATTTTGATGTCGCGCAATACTGACGCCAGCAGCGAATGCTAATCGACTTTTGTTAGAGTTCGGTACGGGAGCCTCACAGGACTTAACGCACGCCTATCGGATGTTTATAAAAGCACGTCATTCGTGGAATTATTGTTATAATTATCGTCATTACTAGACGTCACATAGTATCTTATCGATGGTTAATGCTTCATATAAGAGTGCTTTCTCAGGAGTGAATTGTTATAGTCAATGCTTTACAAATTAAGCATGAGAAACCCTTCTATTATAATTTGTAGGATTTCATTCCAAGGTAAAGGAGATTGAAAATTTATTACAAACGCCTCGCCATTATAAGTAAACGTCAGTTAATAATGCATCAACCATATAAGCCTTCAAAAGATATTACGGTAAGCAAGACAGGAAGCAAATTTCGTATGACGAGGTGCTAGCGTAATGGATAACGTCGTAGTGTCTGAAGTTGTAGGTTCGCATCTCACCAGAGGCATTTTTTTTTTTTTCATGTTAGCATTATCAACACATTCTGGGACTTTGTTATGAATGTAATACAAATGCGTCCAGCAATATTCGATGTTATTTACGTTTCTGTCGTATTAGAGCAAGAAGGAAGAAATAAATATTTACCGACTTCCGAATGTGTCGTTATACATGAACCTAGGAGAACGGCTTAAATTTCTGCGACTGAAGCGAGCGGCAATAAAATCCATATTGTTCGTATTCACAACTATTTCGTTCTTTATTTCCGAATATGAGGCGATTTCAGAGTGTATGGTTATGCAGAAACGTAAAAGGGCAGCTTAAATTGCTGCGAGTGAATTTAACATTCACATTCTTCCTTATCATAAAGTCGATAGCAGTTGTTGCAGTCGTCAATGTTGTGCGTGACATCAAAATGACGTCACCTTTGCGCGATGTGTTGTGAAAAGGGTGTTACACGTTCATATTAAGAGAGAGGGGATTGTAATGAATTGGGACTAATACGGTCTGTGATTCTGTGGAGATTGGAAAAGGAAAGAGGTCGCCCCAAAGATAGGGCAGCAGAACTACATATCGATAAGCGCCGCGTACCCAGGCCAGTGGGGGATGTAGTATGCTAAAGGGGGGGGGGGGGGCATTCATCTCACATTCCGTAGAATCTGTGGCAGTAATACAGAAGGTAGCATGACAGCTCTGGACTATATGAACATTGTGGAGCACTGCATCCCTTCATGTTTGATGTTTTCCACGACGGCGGTGGGATCTTCCGGGAGAATAACGTCCGTGTCACAAGGCCAGAATCATGCTAGAGTGGTTTAAGGAGCATTACAATGAACTCACGTTGACGACCACCGAATTCGCCCGACTTCAATCAAGTGGAATACATCTTGGGAAGCTACTGGCGTCATCTCCGCGCACACAAACCAGCGGCCCGTAATTCACGAAGATCGCATAACCTGTCTGTAGACATCTGGTGCCACATACTCAATGAAACCAACTAAGGAATTATCGAATCCGAGCCACGCGGAATCGCCGCTGCAACACGTTCCAAAGATGGACCAACACGCTGTTAAACAACTGTCAGAATGTTTTCTGCCATCAGTGAAACGTGTAGAATAGCAATAGCAGGACAAGCTTTTCTGAAAACGAGTAAAAGAAATATCTGAAAACTGAATGTTATATTGAGTGTTGGGATGTTTTTCCTGAAGGTACGTGTTTGGAGCCTAGTATTAGCTACACGGAAGTGATACGTGGAAGATAAACAACAAAGGTTCGAAAAGAACAGATTTCTAACTGCGGTGATACGGAAGTATGCTGATGATCAGATGAGTGGATCAAGTAACTAACGAAAAGGTGCGGAATCGAATTGAGAAAAAGGGCGACTTAAGGACACAGCTTGAGTAAAAGACTGGATTGACATCGGGGAAAAATTAGTTTGGTGACGGATGGCAAATTGAGGTGTAGAATTTGTAGTGGGAGGCTTGAATACATTAAGCAGGTTCAAGTGGATGTACGTTCCAGTAGTGTAACTAGAGAAGAGGAGGATTTCAGAGAGTAGACTAGCGTGGAGAACTGCATAAAGCCAGTCTTCGAACTTGTTTTGCAATAATAATTTTTTTTTTGGACTAGAAGCAACAAAAAAATTTTTGTAGTGAATCTAAAGCCTTTTTTTAACCCTTATATTTGAAGTTTGAAAATGCTTCTTATTTTGTAATTGCTGTATTTAGTCAGACGCACAACTTCAAGTGCGAGACAGTCTCCTGCCTAGTGAAAGTTGGACGCTGTTCAACAGCTGCTGTCGAGGACAACCCGTTTCGTGTACATTGTATTTTTTATACATTTTATGACGTCTCCAAAATGTGCCGTTAGCGGAAGTTTTCTTTTACAGCCGAGCTGACACTTCATTGTCCATGACGACCGCACATAAAAATAAATAAGCGGCACGATATCAGGACACAAGGACTGCTCATCATTCTGTGGGAATGTCTTTCTCTTCAGCTTCCATCCATCCGTTTGTGGGTCCCGGAAAAGACTCACCAGTTAATACACGCATGGTCCTCACTATACCGTAATCATAGTTTTAAGGGAAATGCGAATTAAAAATTACAAATTTCCTCACCTTTTTTTAAATCACCGAAGTTAAGTGCTGTTGGTCGTGGCCGGCATTTGGATGGGTGACCATCCAGCCGCCATGCGCTATTGCCATTTTTCGGGGTGCATTCAGCCTCGTCATGCCAATTGAGGAGCTACTCGACTGAATAGTAGCGGCTTCGGTCAAAAATACCATCATAACGACCGGGAGAGCGGTGTGCTGACCCCACGGCCCTCCTATCCGCATCCTCCTCGGAGGATGACACGGCGGTCGGATGGTCCCGGTAGGCCACTCGTGGCCTGAAGACGGTGGGCTTTTACATAAAACTTAAAGTTATTTACAGGGGGCGGAAACACCAAAAGCGCAGTACATTACCATCACTTATAAGGTGTAGGAAACCAGATGGTAATCTAAACGGTGTTCAGTCGTCTCGGAATGGATAAATACAGGGTCTGTACGGTTGTCAAGGAAATCTTGTAACATTCTTCCTGCAAAATAGTAGTACGTTCAGATGCGAGGATGAAACTGGATAGTGATCACGCAACCTTCTCTCGATAGTAGATCACAAAAGTTCAATAATGTTGAGATCCAGTGACTGTGACAAAGGGAAATACGATATCTACATCTTCATCTACGTGATTACTGTGCTACTCACAATAAAGTGCCTGGCAGAGTGTTCAACGAACCACCTACAAGCTGTCTCTCTACCGTTCACACGCGAACGACGCGCGGGAAAAACGAGCACTTAAATTTTTCTGTGCGAGCCCTGATTGCCCTTATTTTATCGTACTGTTCATCTCTCCCTATGTATGTGGGTGCCAACAGAATGTTTTCGCAATCGGAGAAGACAACTGGTGATTGAAATTTCATGAGAAGATCCTGTCGCAACGAAAAACGACTTTATTTTAATGATTGCCACTCCAATTCACGTATCATGTCTGCGGTACTATCTCCTCTATTTCACGATAGTACAAAAGGAACTGCCCTTCTCTGTACCTTTGCGATGTCATCCGTCAGTCCCACCTGATGCGGATACCACACCGCACAGGAATACTCCAAAGTGGGGCGGACAAGCGTGGTGTAAGCAGTCTCTTTAGTAGACCTGTTGCACCTTCTAAGTGTTCGTGCTCACGAAATCAGTTCTGGACGATGCGAGCTATGTGAACAGGGGGACCTGTGTTCTTGGAGCACAGCATTACCATTGGAGAACAAACAATGTACCGTGGGATGGACCTGTTCAGCCGAAATGGTCACATGTTCCTTGGCAATAATGTGACCTTCCAGAGCAAGCATGGGGTCCACGGAATAGCACAGTATGGCTGCCCAAATCATCACCGAACTCCCTCTAAGTTTCACTCTTGGAACGTAAACTCGGCCAGAAGTCGATGTGAAACAAGACTCATCTGACCAAATGACTTTCTTCCATTGCTCGAAGCCCAGGCACCACGTTCTCCTGTTACAGGCATTTGCATCACTCCTGAGTGATTTTGGTATTCCATGTGGCCCTGCTAGTCCTTGCTTATGAAGATGCCTTCGTGTTGTGTTGGTGCTGACGCTGCGGCTATCTTGGTTACGTAAGTACTCACCATACGAGCACCAACGATTTTCTTGCGGTTGAATTCACTTAGCTGCGACATAATGCCGTCACAGCTACACAGAACACTGTTCTGAACACATCTGACACTTGCAAAGAATTGCATATGTGCTGCCAGTGTTCATCCACACAATTCCGAAGACGGCAAGAGCTGACAAGTGCGAGAATTATCGCACAATCAGCTTAACAGCTCATGCATCGAAGCTGCTTACAAGAATAATATACAGAAGAATGGAAAAGAAAATTGAGAATGCGCTAGGTGACGATCAGTTTGGCTTTAGGAAGAGGAAAGGGACGAGAGAGGCAATTCTGACGTTACGGCTAATAATGGAAGCAAGGCTAAAGAAAAATCAAGACACTTTCATAGGATTTGTCGACCTGGAAAAAGCGTTCGACATTATAAAATGGTACAAGCTGTTAGAGATTCTGAAAAAAGTAGGGATAAGCTATAGGGAGAGACCGGTCATATACAACATGTACAACAACCAAGAGGGAATAATAAGAGTGGACGATCAAGAACGAAGTGCTCGTATTAAGAAGGGTGTAAGACAAGGCTGTAGCCTTTCGCCCCTACTCTTCAATCGGTACATCGAGGAAGCAATGATGGAAATAAAAGAAAGGTTCAGGGGTGGAATTAAAATACAAGGTGAAAGGATATCAATGATACGATTCGCTGATGACATTGCTATCCTGAGTGAAAGTGAAGAAGAATTAAATGATCTGCTGAACGGAATGAACAGTCTAATGAGTACACAGTATGGTTTGAGAGTAAATCGGAGAAAGACGAAGGTAATGAGAAGTAGTAGAAATGAGAACAGCGAGAAACTTAACATCAGGATTGATGGTCACGAAGTCAGTGAAGTTAAGGAATTCTGCTACCTAGGCAGTAAAATAACCAATGACGGACGGAGCAAGGAGGACATCAAAAGCAGACTCGCTATGGCAAAAAAGGCATTTCTGGCCAAGAGAAGTCTACTAATATCAAATACCGGCCTTAATTTGAGGAAGAAATTTATGAGGATGTACGTCTGGAGTACAGCATTGTATGGTAGTGAAACATGGACTGTGGGAAAACCGGAACAGAAGAGAATCGAAGCATTTGAGATGTGGTGCTATAGACGAATGTTGAAAATTAGGTGGACTGATAAGGTAAGGAATGAGGAGGTTCTACGCAGAATCGGAGAGGAAAGGAATATGTGGAAAACACTGATAAGGAGAAGGGACAGGATGATAGGACATCTGCTAAGACATGAGGGAATGACTTCCATGGTACTAGAGGGAGCTGTAGAGCGCAAAAACTGTAGAGGAAGACAGAGATTGGAATACGTCAAGCAAATAATTGAGGACGTAGGTTGCAAGTGCTACTCTGAGATGAAGAGGTTAGCACAGGAAAGTAATTCGTGGCGGGCCGCATCAAATCAGTCAGTAGACAGATGACCAAAAAAAAAAGAGAAACTAAATGTCAGAGTAAGAAGTGATGACGAAAAGTGATGTTTGGATCAAGCAGAAGCTTTCGTTCATTTCCCTAAACTTGACCAATGGTATGTGGTTCCCCTCAGCGGCCCTAAGCCGCGCTCCCGTGGGACGCGAGAGAGTTGAGTAATTCCGCCGGCGTCCCGGCGTTGCTGCAGTCGGCAGACACGTCTGCCGGCCGTCTTAATCTGTGCGACCCCTGCCCTGGAGTCAGTGTGCCGCTGCCGGCGCGCCTGTTCGCTTAAGATGCCGCGCTGGACTCCAGCAGAGGCGAGATCTCCAGTGCACGTGAGTCACCGCTGGCGGCGCTCGTGCTCACGTCCTCCTCGCTGGAGGCTCCACAATCACCGCGGACTGCTAAGTAGTGCCGTTCCTTACGTCGTCACGAACGGTCTGCCACACGGACTTACACTGACGCTTCTGGAGCGTAACACTGTTTAAAGGCGCGCTGCTTTTTATAGCGTTATAAAATCAGACAGCTGCGGAGTAGATTTCAGAAAATTTATGTTGGCTGAAAACACAGAAGTAATAAAGAAAGGCCCATACCAACAAGCGGACATCTCCAGTGTTCATCATATTTACAACTAAAGGAGTACGACGCAGTTCTCAAAAATACTCGAGAAAATCGGCTTTGAAGATCGGAAGATTTTCAAGCGATTTTAAATCCAAAATATCTCCGTCGTTCAATAAAATAGCTGGGTTAATAAACATTAACATTGTCCGTAGTAAGCTGTAATGCGATTTTTATTTAATCGTGTGATTATCTAATTTCGATTACGCGTCATTGTCAAGCACATTTGTAATATCTGTACTGTCATTTTCAAGTCATTCTTAATTTTGTTGTGATTAATAATGCTTTAAAAATGACATGAAGTACAAATGTGCTTCACAATGAGACGTAGTCGAAATTAGTTAACAGCACGATTAAATAAAAATCGCATTACAGTGTACTACGGATCACATTTACATTTATTAAACTTCTGGAGGCCATGGATCCCCACAAATACAAAATTTTAAGCATAGCCAGTAGTTGATTGCGTAGGTCAGCGTCTAAGTGCTGTAATCCAAAGTCGGTGACTCGATTCTCGCTACTGGCAACTTTTTTTTAATTTTATGTTTATTATCAAATTGAAATGTTCAGTGAATAAAATAATTTCGTGTTTTTAATTACAAATCGCATGAAAATCAATCAAAATTTGGCATAGACATGCGAAATACCGCACTCTTCAATGAAAAATTATATATATGAAAAATACTGTTCAGTCTCTAGACATAAAACAGCTTTTATTTTCATTTTATAAATTTAAACGCCTTTGCCATGCTGCAGTCTATCGTATTTGTTCCAGACACGTTTCGCCTTTTACGATAAGGCATCTTCAGTGGATTTAATCCGGAATAATATAGCTCTGTTTTCATCTCTGGAATAATATAGCTCTGTTTTCACCTCTGACTCTTGTGGAGTCGGCCGGTATGGCCGAGCGGTTCTAGGCGCTACAGTCTGGAACCGCTCGACCGCTACGGTCGCAGGTTCGAATCCTGCCTCGGGCGTGGATGTGTGTGGTGTCCTTAGGTTAGTTATGTTTAAGTAGTTCTAAGTCTAGGGGACTGATGACCTCAGATGTTAAGTCCCACAGTGCTCAGAGCCATTTGAACCATAAAAATTCCATACCTCACAGGCATAATACACAATCGGAAACTTACTTTTGAAAACTGTATTTAGTTTAACAAAAACGCTTCAGGGACATTCAGTTAATTTGTTTCGTTGGCCATCCAGTCATTGTCATCTAAAGCCCGAAACATAAAAACAATCAGCTGTTCTATGACTTCGTTGATAACTTAAGCATTTTCTTTTCTGTATCTTGATTAAGTATTACTTTCAGCTTATTAGAATCTATTTTCGGACCTACTCTCAAAATTGTTCCAGCCGTTACGTAGCACGCGCCAAGAAAAGTAACTGATTTCTTTTATCCACTCCTGGGATAAGGTATTGAATACCAAATATGGTTCAATAAAAATGAAAAGTTTAAAATTATTAATGGTGAAAAACATAACTTTTCTGATAAAATGTGTATATTCGGTCTTTGTTTCACATTTTATCCATAACACCTTATTGACAGTAAACTTTTGACAACCTCGTATACTGAATACTCGAAAGTCCAGATGTCAGCTTAATCTTTTCTCTGAGAAACAAAGTATGATTTGCTTGAGAACCATTCACTCTCTCCACTCTAATATACAGCGAAAGTGGGACGAATTTGCAAGAGTTATTGACAGACGAAATGTAACAGCACTGATTAACCTGAAGCGCTGTCACTAACCTACCCCATGGACTGATGTCGATGTCACAGTTACAGTTGCGAATAATAACTGATTCCTGTAAACAAATAAATATTACTGTCATCAGCTTAAATATATTGTCTATGTTACAATTATTGATTATCCATGGAATCTTAGCCAAAACATTCTTACTTCACTTTCGAGTTTTTAATGGTTGATTTCTCAGTTTCTTCAGATCCAAATGGAATCTTCAAACTACATCCTTACTAAGTAATACGCAATAAGAGATATTTCCTCGAGATTATCTGTCGTAAGACAACCTAAAAGGAAAATTAACTTTCGCACCTACAGCAATAGGCTATGTAAATTAATCACTGTTCTTTTGAACGTTCCCTACAATAGGAGATAAACTCATTTCAATGTACAGCAGATGGTTGTTGATCGCTCGTAGCACCCAATGGTGAAGAACATCTCCTATATTATCGTCCTGATTGAAGAAATGATACTCATAATTACAGGGGGAAGGAGTGCGGTAGGGTTGCACAGTGGTTTGGATAATCCAGCCGATACTGCACAGTACTGAAATTTCTAGATGTAACTCTGAGACGGCTGCGACATATCTACCTGATACAGGCCAAAAACATGGCTGTTCCACCTTCCTGCTAAACTCACGGGACTGCATACCTGAGATGAATATTGGTGTACACTACCGCCTCCACATTTTTCCAAGACAAACATCAGTCGTCAAACAAATACGACACTCGTCAGCTGAAGAAGAACCGTCGCCACAGGTCCAAGTTACATTGCAGGTATTCCACTACGCATCCTACTTGGCCGTGTGTACTCTTGTTGTTAACGGACCCCAAGAAGCCAAACTGCTGGCGTGGAGCGGTTGGTGTCGACGCTGCCCTCCCAGTGGCGTTCTCTACATCTACATCTACATCTACATCTACATCCATACTCCGCAAGCCACCTGATGGTGTGTGGCGGAGGGTACTTTGAGTACCTCTATCGGTTCTCCCTTCTATTCCAGTCTCGTATTGTTTGTGGAAAGAAAGATTGTAGGTATACCTCTGTGTGGGCTCTAATCTCTCTGA
Source organism: Schistocerca serialis cubense (assembly GCF_023864345.2). Taxonomy (NCBI): domain Eukaryota; kingdom Metazoa; phylum Arthropoda; class Insecta; order Orthoptera; family Acrididae; genus Schistocerca; species Schistocerca serialis. The sequence continues at coordinate 1,272,717,649 of NC_064638.1, forward strand.
TTTTATCCTCATGGTCTCTTCGTGAGATATACGTAGGAGGGAGCAATATACTGCTTGACTCCTCGGTGAAGGTATGTTCTCGAAACTTCAACAAAAGCCCCCACCGAGCTACTGATCGTCTCTCCTCCAGAGTCTTGCACTGGAGTTTATCTATCATCTCCGTGACGCTTTCGCGATCACTAAATGATCCTGTAACGAAGCGCGCTGCTCTCCGTTGGATCTTCTCCTCAGGGTTACTACCAACCATAGTTTGCAGGTAGCGATAGCAGCTACTGTTGTCGGCCAGGTATTGAATGTTTTGTGTCTCACGGCGGGCAACTCCGCATACTGACGAAGACTCCTTGCCGTAAAGTGACAATTCACACATTGTCTGCGCTTTAAATGGCCCTTAGAGACTTGGGTGATAGATCCACCGATCTTCTTAGGCCGCTCCATCCCGCTAACTTCCCGATACATAGAGCGCCCCACTGAAATGCGCTGAGATGACAGACCATTTTTTGGCCTTCATTAGACAGGTGCCTGTCCTCAGCAATTTTCTGTGATGAGTACTGAGAAAGAGGCAACCGAGGTTCGCCGTTTGTCCCCCATTTTCTCTTAGTGGCACCTCACGAGAAATACGGGTCCCGCAACGAACTTGGGGCGTTACACTAGCTGCTTGTCCGACATCACCGCGAATGTTCTGCTACGCCCGGAGCCCACAGGAAATCGAATATGTGAATGAAAAGATATCCACTGAAGGCCTTAATTTTGTCATGTGTTTTCGAGAACTTGCAAGCATTTAAAGGCACAGTTACAAATTGTTAAACTCGTCTGATATAGTTACTCGCGGGAGACGGTCACGCATCAGAGAGTCCGTCTCTCTGCGAGTGACAGCACAGCAACCCAGGCTGTTGCGCGGGCAGCGTTCGCGTCCACGGACGGCGCACGCATGGCGTAGGCCGAGCTACCTTCCGCAATCCTCACCGAAAGACATAGCGTCTAGATAAGGACCTCCAGCCGCGTTTTGACCTCCGAGACAAAGTTCAGTAACTATAACTACTTTGGCGCTATTACACTTTTATAGCATATGAAGATTTAGGAAAAAGTGTATTTGTTGCTTTAAGTTATCAGGAACACAATACAGAGACCGAAATTCATCTATGCTTTTGTTGAAAGTTAAAACCGTGGTTCCAGCACGGCTCTAAAAGTTATCACAATTTAAAAAAAAAACATTGTGATTCACTATGGCTTTTAAGCCATTGTGAGTGATACTACCATACATATTGCACCAATAACATTTCTGCACTGAATACTTCTTCAATTTGGCATACCCATGTTATAACGGACACGTTTCTACTTGCATACAAGAAATGTCAACGACATGTCCATACAACGGCAGGCAAACAGAAATCGCAAAGTCAATAATTTTAATTTCAACAAGAAATTATAGCCTCAATGGAATCATGTTTCTAATTTTCAACAGATTTTTACTGGCGTAGAACATAGCGAAATGGAAACGATTATTCACTGACCATACAAGAACCAGACAGTTGCCAGAGCCGAAGAAGGGAACCAGTACTGACAAGAGAATGAGGCAAGATTAAAGTTTATCTCTGACGTTACCCAATCTGTAAATTGAGAAGCGGTCAAGGAAAGCAAGGAAAAATGTAGAGACAGAACCCGAAATCAAGGAGAAGAAATAAAGACTTAGCGCCATACCGATGGAATTACAATTCCATCAGAGACAGCAAAGTGCTAGGAAGCTCAGTTGAACGGAACGGATAGAGACTAGTAAAAAGATTATAATGTTAACGTGGATAAAATTAAAACAAAATTTATGTACTGTAGCCGAATTAAGTCAGGCGATGCTGAGGAAATTCGATCGGAAATGATACGCTGTAAGTAGTAGACAAATTTAGTTACTGAAAAGAAAAGAAAAGAGATATATTAACAGCGCATACAAATTTGTCTTGAAGTTTTCTCTGAAAGTATTTATGTGAAATGAAACATGGTCGATGTACAGTACATTTATTTATTTATAGTATGATGGCTACTTCATAAAAATACAATTACAACTATCTAAAACTACAAACAAATATACAGGCCACGAACACAGTCTACTGATCCCTCCGTCATCACAAGGAACTCATTGGCTCGCCAAGGAAAGCTCTCAGGGGACATTCTTTAATTATATGGCAGACTGGCAGACAGTCCGTTTTTCATTGCAACAGTCACAACTTGGGGAAGTTATTTCCTTCAATTTGTGCAAATATTCAGCACACATTCCAGTGTTGGTTTTTGTTCGGTTTAGGACCGACCAGCTCTTGGGTGGCAACTGAAAGCCGGGCGGCCTCTTCCATTCGTGTGGCAGCTTAAGTTGTCTCGCCGTAGCATTAACCTGCCATTTGTGTCTCCAGCAGTCATCTGTGTTAAAGTCGTTTTCGACTAAGATTCTTGCTATTTCCAGGAGTGGGTACCTACCTCTGGCGGTGCTTGGAATTTTTTCGTAAACGGGGAGGTTAGGATTTTTCTGTAGTTATTTTGCACTTCCGTACATGTTCAATTTCCCACCGTAGAGATGGAGATGGTATGCGGCTAAGTATGGGTAGCCAGGAAGTATCTGATGGTACCAGACATAAGACGCACTGCATGGCTGAGCTGTGCACCAACAAGTTTTGTGCCAATACTATTCACACAGGCCAGTGAGCAACATTCCACAACAGGCTAAATCAAACCCAGAGTTGAAGTACGGAGTGTTGAGGCAGTTGGTCCCCACCGTGTGTCACAAAGTTCCTGGAGGATGGTAAATCGAGTTTTGATTTCGGCAACTGTTCTTAATGAATATTTTTTTATAGCTGTCACTCGAGTATAAGACTACGAAGTGTAGTTTGTAATGCACTGTTAGGATCGTAGCACTTTTCTAGACCCCGGACCAAAATGTAAAAAATATCTTTCGAGAAATGCGTGATAAACACTGTGCTGTCTTAGAATATATTTATTCACTATCGGTTTCGATCATGGACCATCATTACAGAGGAAAAATACCTACTGCGGCAATTTCACAAGGCATACATTCCATTTAACCAGGAAAGCATACACCACTGCTGACTTGAAAATGTAAGAAAATCAATATTTAACGTCGTAATATAGTCCTAACGAAGCATAAAGCAAGTTGAAAACGTGAAAACATGTAAGAGCAGTAAATCCACAGCTCCATTGCTGAGGGACAACCTGGTTGTCCTCCTACGTATTTCAATGTGGTTTTTGCTTTGTTAGGCCTGTGTTAAGGTGTGAAGTATCAGTTAAGTCCTACAAAAAGAACTGGTACCTGAAGGATGTACGGTAAAGATCCAGCCTCTGCATGGTTTTTCCGAAGCTATAGAGCTTTTGTTCGTTACATAACGGACACAATCACTATCGAGACACAGAAGCATGTATGTCATCCCGGTAGTTTTCTGGCCCTGCAATCCTTTTATCTATATCAGTTCAGCTGTCCTCGTTTCCAGTACTTTACTAAGTAAGCTTTTTATAAAGGCGGCTATTTCTTGGACGACGAGCCTGGAATGTGGATGGGACCAATGGATTACTGCTTCGATTCATGGATAAATGATGGGTGTGCAAAGTGTGAGGCTATCGCTTTTGTAAAATGTGCCCATTGTGAACTGTCTTTCTGCCCTGATTGTATCTTGTAATAGATTTCGTATGAAGTCCGCAAGTCACATTTTCAACACGCCAACGTATATTGTTTGCTTTCAATGAGTTGTTTCTTTCTTTATATTGAACTCTCCAACTTCTTACCATATTATTAGTTCATAGTCCGCCTGCTTATCTCAGTGGTAACGTGCTTGCCTACCATGCAGCGTGACCGGGTTCAACTCCCCGCCGAGATGGAGGTTTTTCTCCGCTCGTAAACTGGGTGTTGTGTTGTCCTCATCATCATTTCATCCTCATCACAAACACGCAATTCTCTAAATGTGGCGTCGATTCAAATAGGACTTGCACTCGGCGGCCGAACTTCTCCGGATGGGACCTTCCGGTCAAAAATGTCACATGCTCATTTCATTTTCATTAGTTCATATATATACATGGTGCTTATAATTAAAGTTAAATTTTACAAATGCTGTAGAAATAACTCCACTGATCAGAATGATGTCGATTGCAGTGGAATATTATCGGAGAAGGGGGAAAACGTATGGAAAAAGAGAAAAAATAGTGTGAAAATTGATCAATAGGTGGCGCTGTACGTGTCAGAATACGTAAATGAAAACACCTGTCATGATCACGACAAAATAAAGTTGGTATAAACACGCTGGGTACACGGCTTTTCCTCCTTTCACGTCTGCGACGTTCGCCATGGCTGCCTCAATGCAGGATCGCGCTCTGCTTGTAAAGCTGTGTTACAAGAATGATGACTGTGCACACGTCGCTCTGCAGAAGTTCCGGACGCTGAAGGGATCGAAAAAAGGCGTTGGTGCGATGACTGCTGTGGGTCTGGAGAAAATGATTCGGAAATTCGAAAAGACTGGTTCTTTTGGTGTGCAACCTGGTAGAAGGAGCAAACGAATTGATTCGACGTCAGTGGAAGGAATGGCCACAGCAGTGCAGGAGGAGACAAGTGGTGATGTGCAAACGTGTAGCGCACAGAAATTTGCCCGATCATTCGACACACCCGTGAGCACAGTGCGTAAAATCCTATGAAACATCCTTCTTTGCTATCCATTAAAAATTACCCACGTTCACGAGTTGCTTCCTGTTGACCTGCCACTAAGAGAGACCTTTGATTTAGAATTTCCTTCTCACATGGAAGTGGACAATAATTGCCCGTGGAAGATTTCGTGGACAGACGAAGCCCATTTCCATCTGACAGGATATGTCAATACACAGAACTGTCGAATATGGGCCACGGAAAATCCACACACAAGTCAACCAGTACCACTTCATCCTGAAAGCGTCACGGTGTGGTGCGGGTTTACGGCATCATTTATCATAGAGCCGCATTTTTTCGAACAGACAGGTGCTTCCGGTCCTGTTACCTGTACCGTCACTGGTAAGCGCTATGGGTGTCTTTTGCGCAACCACGTCATTCCAGCTCATCATTTTTATGCAAGATGGCGCACCTCCGCACATTGTAAATCCAGTTGAGCAGCTGCTGACCCGCCATTTCGGAAATGCTAGAATTATCAGCCGCAATTTCCTTACAGCCTGGCCGTCCCGATCACCCGATCTTAATCCGTGTGACTTCTGGCTGTGGGGCTATCTGAAAGACGTTATGTTCAGTGTTCCGACTGCAAACTTAGTTGTATTGAAGGCACGCATAGCACAACACATTTGTACCGTGACTCCGGAAACACTTTGATCAGTTGTGGAACATGCTGTTTCTCGATTTCAACTTGTTGCAGAAAACGGACAGCATACTGAACATGTTTTGCTCCAGTCACTCGGAAATTAATAATCCGATTTGGTTTTTATTGATGCTTTTTATTCATTTTTTGACCTCAGTACGATTAAAAACCGATGTGATTGATGCTTTTTATATTGTATTTGACCGCAGGATAATCAAAAACCGGCCGACGGGAGTGGCCAAGCGGTTCTAGGCGTTACAGTCCGGAACCGCGCGACCGCTACGGTCGCAGGTTCGAATCCTGCCTCGGGCATGGATGTCTGTGATGTCCTTAGGTTAGTTCGGTTTAAGTAGTTCTAAGATCTAGGGGACCGATTGTAACGTGCGCGTGGGGCACACAATACTCATTAAACCCTGTACTATGGTAAGTGAGCGGGGTTGACCTTACGAGACAGGATTTTCGTATAGATATTGACCGCGTGTACCTGAATGGTGGCAAATCAGACTTACACCCACTCTGTAATAACAATGATCCGTCAAGTAAGTTCAAAATGCAATTACACGTCAGTATGTACCAAAAGCAACACTGAAGATGATACCAATTTGATAATAATACGGTCGCCAGCCTAATTAGGCATTAACTGAGTTTCTTCCCTGTACAAGTTGATGTATATTCATGCAAAACTGTCCGCAGCTCGTGGTCGTGCGGTAGCGTTCTCTCTTCCCACGCCCGGGTTCCCGGGTTCGATTCCCGGCGGGGTCAGGGATTTTCTCTGCTTCGTGATGACTGGGTGTCGTGTGATGTCCTTAGGTTAGTTAGGTTTACGTAGTTCTAAGTTCTAGGGGACTGATGACCATAGATGTTAAGTCCCATAGTGCTCAGAGCCATTTTTTTCCATGCAAAACAACACGTCGTAACACTGCGTAATATAGTAAAATTTTAGAACCAGAAAATCTATTGAACTGATAGTTCCACGTTCTGTACTGATATGGAAAAACCATGAATACATAACACTACACTATAATGTATACTACAAAGCTTCGTACTGTCTATTGATCTGATTAAAATCGGGCATAGGTTACCCTAGAAATAGCACTTTCGAGCCACACAGAAAATGTCAATTTTGATAAAGATAAAACAATGATAAATTTTGACTTATATATTGACTTTAGCTTTTGCTGGTCAAACCAATGTGGAACACTTCAGAATTCAAATGAATAAAAGGGGAGGGGGACCCTGAAACTGTTATGATCACTATATTAAAAAAATTGATTACTGAAATTATCATGCGTTCCAGATTTCCAGTATATGAGTTACTACTCTTTTTATCTTATTTACTTCTGATTTAAATACCTTTATATCTGTCTCGAAATAATTAAACTTCATTACTATATCAATATTAAAGCTACCTTTCTACTTCATTAGACCTTCGTTATTCATTTACTGGTTCATTAACAAAATAGTTCTTTAAACACCATTCTAACATAACTAGGTCTGCAAGTAATTATTATTAACACAAAATTTAATTTTTCATTTCGGGACACTCGGATTGCACAACATTTGGAAAGGACCCTATCAAGGTTAGTTGTGAGGATAATTAAATGAGAGGAAAATGGTTCAAATGGCTCTGAGCACTATGGGACTTAACTTCTGTGGTCATCAGTCCCCTAGAACTTAGAAATACTTAAACCTAACTAACCTAAGGACATCACACACATCCATGCCCGAGGCAGGATTCGAACCTGCGACCGTAGCAGTCGCGCGGTTCCGGACTGAGTGCCTTAACCGCGAGACCACCGCGGCCGGCAAATGAGAGGAAAGTTCTGGTAAAATTTAGGTTATTATTGAACAGTTCACTCTATGGTCCATACGAATACAGTACTAAAAGCTTCAACCTGCTTGTATCGATGCGGCGGTTGGCGGGCGGCGAGATGGCGAGGCACAGAGCACACATACAACCACAGCTATGGCTCTTGACGTATCGGCACTTTAATTCTTCTTAGCGTCGCAATACTTTTCCATTTAGTGCCTATGGAATTTTGCCATGCTGTGTGGGCGCTGGAACGGCATACCCGAGGCTCAGTGAAACTACGTCTTCCAGGAGAGCCTCCTCGCTCCAGGTGTTGCTCAAACCAGTGCCAAACTCCAACTGCTACTGCTGAGCCCGTTGTGCCGTGCAGTGCCCGCGCGCATTTTCCCGCGCTCGCCTGCCATCCACCTTTTACCGCTCCCTTACAGACATGGTATTCACCCGAGGTTTTGCATTCTACATATCCTAACACATTGCCTACGTAAGGACCAGACGCACAGTTACAATTTTCAACAACTTACAACAGTTTCAACATTTGTTACATTTCAATTGTATTACAATATTGCTTGAAATTTGACATAAACATTAATATTCACATTGAAACGTGTTTACAGTTTTCTTAACACAATGGAATGAAACAAAAAAGAAATAAAAGCAGAACATTAATTACACAAGTTTAGCGAAAAATCAGAAGGAAAAAATATTATATGTACAATCAATAGGACAGAGTCGTTGTTGTTACATGATGACCACAGCAGTTAAGTCCCACAGTGCTCAGAGCCATTTGAACCATTTTTCCCATCCGATGTGATGTGACCTTGCAGTGGTGGCTGGGCTTCTGTAACTGACAGTATCACACCTGTACACTCATTCACACTGAGTAGTACAGTTTGTTTAACGTCAAACGTACACCACAGGCACTGTTGTATGGTTCATTTGTCGTTTGTAATCGACCACTATTAAATTATAATGCTTACAGTGCAATGTACTGCTACATTTTGTAACTATTTGTTTTTCTTCTGCCATACGTTTTCCCCGTTCTCTGATAGTATTCCGTTGCAATTTGATATCATTCTGACCAGTGGTGTTATTTCTAGAGAGGTTTGAAAGTTTAACTTTAATTATAATCACCTTGTTTCCAATGTTGTTGTTGTTGTGGTCTTCAGTCCTGAGACTGGTTTGATGCAGCTCTCCATGCTACTCTATCCTGTGCAAGCTTCTTCATCTCCCAGTACCTACTGCAACCTACATCCTTCTGAATCTGCTTAGTGTATTCATCTCTTGGTCTCCCTCTACGATTTTTACCCTCCACGCTGCCTTCCAATGCTAAATTTGTGATCCCTTGATGCCTCAAAACATGTCCTACCAACCGATCCCTTCTTCTAGTCAAGTTGTGCCACAAACTTCTCTTCTCCCCAATCCTGTTCAACACCTCCTCATTAGTTATGTGATCTACCCATCTAATCTTCAGCATTCTTCTGTAGCACCACGTTTCGAAAGCTTCTATTCTCTTCTTATCTAAACTATTTACCGTCCACGTTTCACTTCCATACCTGGCTACACTCCATACAAATACTTTCAGAAACGTTTTCCTGACACTTAAATCTATACTCGATGTTAACAAATTTCTCTTCTTCAGAAACGCTTTCCTTGCTATAGCCAGTCTACATTTTATATCCTCTCTACTTCGACCATCATCAGTTATTTTACTCCCTAAGTACCAAAATTCCTTTACTACTTTAAGTGTCTCATTTCCTAATCTAATTCCCTCAGCATCACCCGATTTAATTTGACTACATTCCATTATCCTAGTTTTGCTTTTGTTGATGCTCATCTTATATCCTCCTTTCAACACACTGTCCATTCCATTCAACTGCTCTTCCAAGTCCTTTGCTGTCTCTGACAGAATTACAATGTCATCGGCGAACCTCAATTGTTTATTGTTTCCAATACTTTAATGAAACCTTGAGGATCCTGCGACTCCTGATCGCATGTCCCTCTGCCCCTAAGATTTCACAGTTTTTTTTCTTGTGACAGAATCTTTCAGGAAATACGTGGATTTCCCGCATACCGGTAACAAAAGAGAGAAGTATAAGTGTTTTGGTAAAGGTGACGCACGGTCTCCGACAGCTCTTTATAGGGTTATTGCCTTTCGTTTGGTTTCTTGTTCAGTTGGCTTGTATCTGTACCGCACTGGAAATAGTGCACAATACGTATGGGTAGGTTTTCTGACTAAGAGTTGGCCTGTATGCACTTCGTGTATGATGGGTTCACTGCATGCTATGGAGGAGCGCACGGCATTCGGCAGAGCTGTTCCACGGCGAAGGCAACCCCAACTCAGTACGTTCACCTCGGACGGCTATTGCATAAGTTTGTGTTTTGGTGTAGTGCGTTTTGGTGATTGTATATCGCACGCTTTTTCGCTCTTGTGAAGGTATTTTTACAGAAACAAGAGTGACTGCGAAAATAAACCGATTAAATCATAATTACGTTGTTACTCTGTAACCAGACGCCGCGAGGACTTTGGGTCGCTTATACAGAAGATATCCCTGATCAGTCTTTAAATGTTTGTCGGCGGAGCTCTGATTCACTCTGTATTTGGCTTATACATCAAAAGGACAAGATAGGAGAGGCTAGGTCACATGTAGGAAGCATACAGGTAGCCATTAACCCTCCGTTCACTACATTGATGGAAGAGAATAGAAATGTCCACATACCAAGACACGTTCCCTACTATTCATTGTAGGCACAATTATGACTTACGGAAACAAAGCATCTTCAATGTTCATGCACTCGTATATGTAGTAAATCACACACAGGTCAGAAAAACAGAACAGTGTAGGTTCATCTATATCTACATGGATACTCTGTAAATCACATTTAAGTGCCCGGCAGAGAGTTCATCGAACCACCTTCACAATACTCTATTATTCCAATCTGGTATAGCGCGCGGAAAGAATGAACACCTATATCTCTCCGGTTCGAGCTCTGATTTCCCTTATTTTATGGTGGTGACCGTTTCTCCCCATGTAGTTCGGTGTCAACAAAATTTTTTCGCATGCGGAGGAGAAAGTTGGTGATTGGAATTTCGTGAGAAGATACCGTCGCAACAAAAAACGCCTTTTTTAATGATGTCCAGCCCAAATCCTGTATCATTTCTGTGACACCCTCTCCCACGTTTCGCGATAGTGCAAAACGTGCTGCCCTTCTTTGAACTTTTTCGATGTACTCCGTCAGTCCTATCTGGTAAGGAGTCCACACTGCACAGCAGTATTCTAAAAGAGTGCATGGGGGCTTAATTAAATAAAATGCAAATATTTTTAATTTTAGTAGCTGTGTGTCCGGTTACGCAGTCTCGTAACCGGTTGGCCCTGACCAGTATTTGTATGTAATCTGACTGCATAGAACAACAACAAAGAATGAAAGAAAACTTCAGTTAACACAATTAATTAATTAAGTCCCCAGCAACTACAAAACCTACGAAACAACAAAACAGAAGTATCGCTGTTCTGTGTGTGGAAGTGTGATTCAACGTACACATCTGGCACGGTTCTTCCTCAATAAGACCAGATATTTTAAACACCATTTATCCGGAAGTAATTAAAAAACAAACAGAAATACTATAATTGCACATAGAAACCAGGGATGCAGTCTAATACAAGAACACGAGCCAGATGCTTTGTTGACTGAACCTGTGACCAAGAGGCATTATTGTTTAAGACATTGAAATAATGAAAAAAAACGGAATTTTTTACCTTCATATATATTGACGAAAAGCACATTACAGCATCCCTAATCCAACAACATCTGGTGTCTAGCCCATCAAGACAATACTACTAGTTCTGAACAAGCACTCTCCATGGGAACTTCTCAACAACGACTCACCACTGCTACATCTCAATAAGCACTGCCTACTACGACTTCTCGACAAGAACTGCCCACTATCACATCTCAACAAACACTGCCTACTGCTACTTCTCAATAAGCACTCTCCACCACGACTTCTCGACAAGAACTGCCAGTGGAGGTGGCTGAATAATACTCTTTGGCGCAATCTCTGGCGCTGTGGCTCAGTGTAGCCACCTTTCAAGAGGACGGACTATCATAGTGTAGGCAGTCTCCTTAGTAGTTCTGTTACATTTTCTAAGTGTCCTGTCAATAAACCGCAGCCTTTGGTTAGCCTTCCCTACGACATTTTCAATGTGTTCCTTCCAATTTAAGTTGTTCGTAATTGTAATACCTACGTATTTACTTGAATTTACGGCTTTTAGATTAGACTGATTTATCGTGTAGCCGAAGTTTAACAGATTTCTTTTAGCACTCATGTGGATGACCTCACACTTTTCGTTATTTAGGGTCAACTGCCAATTTTTGCACCATTCAGATATCTTTTCTAAGTCGTTTTCCAGTTTGTTTTGAACTTCTGATGACTTTATTAGTCGATAAACGACAGCGTCATCTGCAAACAACCGACGACGACTATTCAGATTGTCTCCCAAATCGTTTATATAGATAAGGAACAGCAAAGGGCCTATAACACTACCTCGGTGAACGCCTGAAATAACTTCTGTTTTACTCGATGACTTTCCGTCAGTTACTACGAACTGTGACCTCTCTGACATGAAATTACAAATTCAGTCACATAACTGAGACGATATTCCATAAGCACGCAATTTCACTATGAGCCGCTTGTGTGGTACAGTGTCAAAAAGCCTTCTGGAAATCCAGAAATACGGAATCGATCTGAAATCCCTTGTCAATAGCACACATCACTTCATGTGAATAAAGAGCTAGTTGTGTTTCAGAGGAACGATGTTTTCTAAACCCATGTTGACTGTGTATCAATTTACCGTTTTCTTCGAGGTAATTCATAACGTTCGAACATAATATATGTTCCAAAATCCTACAGCATATCGACGTTAACGATATGGGCCTATAATTTAGTGGATTACTCCTACTACCTTTCTTGAAAATTGGTGTGACCTGTGCAACTTTCCAATGTTTGGGTACGGATCTTTCGTCGAGCGAACAGTTGTATATGATTGTTAAGAATACAGCTAATGCATCAGCATGCTCCATAAGGAACCTAATTGGTATACAGTCTGGACCAGAAGACTTTCTTTTATCAAGTGATTTAAGTTGCTTCACTACTCCGGGGATATTTAGTTCTACGTTACTCATGTTGGCAGCCGTTCTCGATTCGAATTCTGGAATATTTACTTCGTCTTCTTTTGTGAAGGCATTTCGAAAGGCTGTGTTTAGTAACTCAGCTTTGGCAGCACTGTCTTCGACAGTATCTCCGTTGCTATCAAGGAGGGAAGGCATTGTTTCTTGCCATTAACATACTTTGTATATGTTCTGAATCTCTTAGGATTTTCTGCCAGGTTTCGAGACAAAGTTTCGTTGTGGAAACTGTTACAGGCGTCTCACATTGAACTCCGTGCTAAGTTTAGAGCTGCCGTAAAGGATCGCCAATCTTGGGGATTTTGCGTCTGTTTAAAATTTGGCATTTTTGTTTCGTTGCTACTGCAAAAATGTTCTATCCCGTTTTGTGTAGCAAGGAGGATCAGTTCCGTCGTTTGTTAGTTTATTTCGTATAAACCTCTCAATTGCTTCCGATACTATTTCTTTGCATTTAAGCCACATCTGGTTTACACTTATATTATTAATTTGGAATGAGAGGAGATTGTCTCTCAGGAAGGCGTCAAGTGAAGTTTCACCTGCTTTTTTGAATAGGTATATTTTTCGTTTATTTTTGGAGGATTTGGGGATTACAATATTCAATCTCGCTACGACAACCCTGTGTTCAATAATTGCTGTATCGCTTTTGATGCTCGTTATTAACTCACGGTTTAACAATTAATGTAACAGACAAAGGTGTGTGGTAAACCCAGCAAATCTGAGATGGCTGAAAGTAACTGTAGTGAAATTAAGTTGTTGTTGTCATTTTCAGTCTGAATGCTAGTTTGGTGTAGCGTTCCAGAATTTCTAGCCCGTGCCAATCACTTCATCTCCGTACAACAACTGCAACCTTCCTAAAATTCTCTCAATAAACCGAAGTCGACCATTCGCCTGCTACAGTATTTACGTGGTCGTTCTGTGTGATATCACTGTGGCGACACGCTGGATGTTTAATCGACCTGACTGCGTCAGGCAGTACGCTATTAACTCTGTATTCAAACATTACGTGACCGTTTTTCCCACTCATCTGAATGAACGTACACTACTTTTTTAAATTTAGGGCAAGGTGCCATTCATCACATGGGCAAGAAATTTTGTCTAAATCACCTTGTACCATCCTACAGTCACCCAACGACACCCTCCCGTACATAACAGCATCATCAGCGAACAGCCGCGGGTTGCTGCTCGCGCTGTTTATGTGTACAGAACTGCAGGGTGGTATAGGCAACAAGGAGAGGTTAAAACGTAGATTCTTTGCAGGCGCACTGCGTATTCTCATGTCCACTCTTATGCGTATTTATTTGTTGTGTTTACGGTAACGTGTTTCAAATGCCAGCTCTCTATGTTGTATTACGTAGTTCACGATGCTGACGTGGATGTGGAATGAAGCGGAAAACAATGCAATATCGGAAATGACGACACACGCGGTTCGGGCTGCGGGTACCTCCGACCCCTGCCCACAGCGGTGACACGGGGGCGGCGGCGGCGGCGGCGGCGGCGGCAAGATGGCGGCGGAGGGGGGCGTCGCCTCGGGTCCAGCGCCGCCGCCAATGGAAGCCGCGGCCAGCGTCGCAAGAACCGCACGCCGCGTCCGACGCCCAAAAAACCCTTCGGCGGCCATCTTGCCGCCATAAGTACGCCGCCGCGAGCCGGCGGCTGGCACCGACGGCCGGCCGTCGCCAAAAAATGGTCTGAGACGCGGGGGCGTAACGGAGCGGTCCGCAGCTGTCTGGGGGCCCGGGCTGGGCGTACACGCCAGCTGGTCCACAGGCCGCTATCTGTGCGAACTACGCCTAAAATATAACAACAGCACCGGACAACATGCAATATAAAAAGTACATGTATTGCATCTGTAACGTGGGACATATAGAGAAACATAATATACCAGTATGAAAAAAGTTGGGTACATATAGGGAAACATAATATACCAGTATGAAAAAAGGTGGGAATTTAAGGAGATGGAACCTGGATAAACTGACTAAACCAGAGGTTGTACAGAGTTTCAGGGACAGCGTAAGGGAACAATTGACAGGAATGGGGGAAAGAAATACACTAGAAGAAGAATGGGTAACTCTGAGGGATGAAGTAGTGAACGCAGCAGAGGATCAAGTAGGTAAAAAGACGAGGGCTAGTACAAATCCTTGGGTAACAGAAGAAATATTGAATTTAAATGATGAAAGGGGAAAACATAAAAATGCAGTAAATGAAGCAGGCAAAAAGGAATACAAACGTCTCAAAAATAAGATCGACAGGAAGTGCAGAATGGCTAGGCAGGGTGGCTAGAGGACAAATGTAAGGATGTAGAGGCTTGCCTCACTAGGGGCTAGATAGATACTGCCTACAGGAAAATTAAAGAGACCTTTGGAGAAAAGAGAGCCACTTGTATGAATATCAAGAGCTCAGATGGAAACCCAATTTTAAGCAAAAAAGGGAAAGCTGAAAGGTGGAAGGAGTATATAGAGGGTCTATACAAGGGCGATGTAATTGACGACAGTATTATGGAAATGGAAGAGGATGTAGATGAAGATGAAATGGGAGATACGCTACTGCGTGAAGAGTTTGACAGAGCACTGAAAGACCTGAGTCGAAACAAGGCCCCGGGAGTAGACAACATTCCATTAGAACTACTGACAGCCTTGGGAGAGCCATTCCTGACAAAACTTTACCATCTGGTGAGCAAGATGTATGAGACAGGTGAAATACCCTCAGACTTCAAGAAGAATATAATAATTCCAATCCCAAAGAAAGCAGGTGTTGACAGATGCGAAAATTACCGCACTATCAGTTTAATAAGTCACAGCTGCAAAATACTAATGCGAATTATTTACAGACGAATGGAAAAACTGGTAGAAGCCGACCTCGGGGAAGGTCAGTTTGGATTCCGTAGAAATGCTGGAACACGTGAGGCAATACCGACCTTACGACTTATCTTAGAAGTAAGATTAAGGAAAGGCAAACCTACGTTTCTAGCATTTGTAGACTTAGAGAAATCATTTGACAATGTTGACTGCAATACTCTCTTTCAAATTCTAAAGGTGGCAGGGGTAAAATACAGGGAACGAAAGGCTATTTACAATTTGTACAGAAACCAGATGGCAGTTATAAAAGTCGAGGGGCATGAAAGGGAAGCAGTGGTTGGGAAGGGAGTGAGACAGGGTTGTAGCCTCTCCCCGATGTTATTCAATCTGTATATTGAGCAAGCAGTAAAGGAAACAAAAGAAAAATTTGGAGTAGGTATTAAAATACAGGGAGAAGAAAGAAAAACTTTGAGGTTCGCCGATGACATTGTAATTCTATCAGAGACAGCAAAGGACCTGGAAGAGCAGTTGAATGGAATGGACAGTGTCTTGAAAGGAGGATATAAGATGAACATCAACAAAAGCAAGACTAGGATAATGGAATGTAGTCGAATTAAGTCGGGTGATGCTGAGGGAATTAGATTAGGAAATGAGACACTTAAAGTAGTAAAGGAGTTTTGCTATTTGGGGAGCAAAATAACTGATGATGGTCGAAGTAGAGCGGATATAAAATGTAGACTGACAATGGCAAGGAAAGCGTTTCTGAAGAAGAGAAATTTGCTAACATCGTGTATAGATTTAACTGTCAGGAAGTCGTTTCTGAAAGTATTTGTATGGATTGTAGCCATGTATGGAAGTGAAACATGGACAATAAATAGTTTGGACAAGAAGAGAATAGAAGCTTTCGAAATGTGGTGCTACAGAAGAATGTTGAAGATTAGGTGGGCAGATCACGTAACTAATGAGGAGGTATTGAATAGAATTGGGCAGAAGAGAAGTTTGTGGCACAACTTGACTAGAAGAAGGGATCGATTGGTAGGACATGTCCTGAGGCATCAAGGGATCACAAATTTATCATTGGAGGGCAGCGTGGAGGGTAAAAATCGTAGAGGGAGACCAAGAGATGAATACACTAAGCAGATTCAGAAGGATGTAGGCTGCAGTAGGTACTGGAAGATGAAGGAGCTTGCACAGGATAGATTGGCATGGAGAGCTGCATAAAATCAGTCTCAGGACTGAAGACCACAACAACAACAACAACAACAACGATGCAATACTGACACTAGGACTTCTCTTAGAGGATAGGTTATGAAAAAATCTACGTTCACAGCATATGTAGACTAAGAGAAAGCTTTCCAAAATTTTAATTGGAACACTCTCTTTGAAATTCTGAAGGTATCGGGGCTCAAATACAGGGAGCAAAAGGCTATTTACAACTTGTACAGAAACCACCGGCAGTTTTAAGAGTTGACGCGCATGAAAGGAAAGCAGTAGTTAAGAAGAGAGTGAGACAGGGTTGCAGCCTATCCCCGATGTTATTCTATCAGTGCATTGATCAAGCAGTAATTTAAGTTCAGCGAGGAGTAATAAAACCTTTAATATTTGCCGATGGCATTGTAATTCAGTCAGATACAGCAAAGGACTTGGAAGTGCATTTGAGCGGAATTAAGAGTATCTTGAAAGGAGGATATAAGATGAATATCAACAATAGTGGGTAGTGGAATGTAGTCAAATTAAATCAGGTGGTGCTGTGGGAAGACACTTAAAGTAATAGATAAGTTGTGCTATCTGGGCAGCAAAATAACTGATAATGGCCGAAGTACAGAGGACATGAAATGTAGACTGCCAACGGAAAGGAAAAGTATTTTTGAAGAAGAGAAATTTGTTAATATCGACTATAGATTTAAGTGTTAGGATGTCTTTTCTGAATATATTTGTGTGGAGTGTAGCCACTTATGGAAGTGAAACATGGAGGATAAACAGTTTAGACATAAAGACAAAAGAAGTCAGACGTATGTTGAAAATTAGGTGGGTCGATCACGTAACTAACGAGGAGATACTGAATAGAGTAGGGGATACAAGAAACTTGTGGGATAGCTTACCCAAAAGAAGGGATCGGTTGATAGGACACATTCTGAGACATAAAGGCACCATCAGTTTAGTTCTGGAGGGAAGTGTGAGGGTAATAATCGTAAATGGAGACTAAGAGATGAATACAGTAAGCGGATTCAGAAGGATGTGAGTTGCAGTAGTTATTCAGAGTTGAAGAGTCTCGCACAGAATAGTGTACCATGGAGAGCTGCATCAAACAGTCTTCGGCCTGAAGAACATAACAACAACATAGGTTTGTGTCTCCTTACAGTCAGTCCATAAAAGCGATTTGTTTAAATGCCGAAAAATGCACATTCCACGACGTCCTCTTCAAGGTGTTTAAAATTCTTAACTCATTAACTCATACATGTGCGGGCGCCATAAATAAAAAATGGGGGCTAAGCCATCCCGAACCCTAAAAAAGAATGCGGTAAAAAAGTGAAAAGCAGGAACGTAGTGGATGTTAAATTAATAATTTATAGATGTATTATGCAAAAGAACCGCGTTTGAAAAGATGAAGGACAAACAACTGTTAGAATAATGTCACATTTTTACTTTTGATGTAGACAGCCGGTATTAAATTAACGCTAAGTTGCAGCGTGGTCTACGCAGAAAGCAGCACGTGTGTAGTGGCGCAGACAAGGTGTACCGCTTATCTCCGGTTTACTGCTACAATTAATTCTGGCCGGGCGGTGTGGCATAGCGGTTCTAGGCGCTTCAGTCTGGAACCGCGCGACCGCTACGGTCGCAGGTTCGAATCCTGCCTCGGGCATGGATGTGTGTGATGTTCTTAGGTTAGTTAGGTTTAAGTAGTTCTAAGTTCTAGGGGACTGATGACCACAGATGTTAAGTCCAATAGCGATCAGAGCCATTTGAATGAATTTCGAAACATTTTCAGCTACTATCAAAGCTCCTGTAGCGCATTAATATCCAATGCAATAGCCTGTAATAAACGCATTTACATAGCTCAAAAAATTTTCAACGTGGTAAGAGTGGAGGAATAGCACTCATTTAAGTAATCAAAATTGGCTAAGACTTTTCAGTAATGCAAACCAATCTGCGAGTCTAGGGTATTTTCAAGGGCTCTTTTTAGGGCGCGAAAATTTTCAAGTACTTCTAGAATATTTAATATGTCATCCTTTCCTTCACGGTGTAGTATTTGGTGATTAGTAGCAATACCGGATATTGTGTGTCCTGTCTGCTGCAAGTTAGCACTCAAAGCCGAATTTGCAATGTAATCTGGAATTTCCTAAATCTTATTTCAAAGCTAATGAATGCTGGACAGCTGTCGCAAGAGATACTGTACATACCTCGGTATTTAAACAATTCACCTTTTTTTTAACCCCTATGTCTAATTTTAAGGCCATAATTTTTAGAGATATAATAGGCTGGCGTTATATTTCTTGCAGTCAACTGTTCACCTATTCCCTTGGACGTATTCCCATTATTCCCATAACAGTTCTTATCTTTACCAACGTTATTGCATAGTGGGATCATAATGGCATATTCGTTATGTGATTTCTATGTTGTATTTGTGGGAGAATTCTTTTTCTTTTTTACAGTACTGCTATGATATTATGGACAACTTTTGCATTATAGCCATTGAAATTAGCTGTGTTCTTAACTATGCGAAACTCGCGCTCGAAAGCTACGTTAGACAGTGAGACATTATGTAACCTGTGCGGCATGGCCATTCGTGGCTGATTCGAAGAACTGTGAATTACTACGCCTGAAGTTGTGGGTTTCCTAGGAATGTAGCAGCTGAAAGGTCTCTCCTGTAACGAAATTGTCAAATCTAAAAATGTTTATGTTCCGTTCACACTCCGGTCCATGGTGAACTGAACGTTCTCAAAAAAAGAATGGTTCAAATGGCTCGGAGCACTATGGGACTTAACATCTGTGGTCATCAGTCCCCTAGAACTTAGAACTACTTAAACCTAACTAACCTAAGGACATCACACAACACCCAGTCATCACGAGGCAGAGAAAATCCCTGACCTCGCCGGGAATCGAACCCGGGGACCAGGGCGCGGGAAGCGAGAACGCTACCGCACGACCACGAGCTGCGGACTGAACGTTCTCATTTTGGTTATTAAGCTACTGCGTAAATTCTTTGCAATCTTGGTGCGAACCACTATATAGTAAGAAGATATCGTCTACATGAGGACGCCGTAGTCTATGTTCAGATACTGATTTAGGTCTTTCATAATACGGTATTCAAGAACTGTCATGTAGATGTATGATAGGTAGTAAGCGGGGGAGGAACCCGTAGCCAAACCCTGTCTCTGTGCGTAATATTTGTCATGAAACGTGAAATAATGAAACTGCTCAGGGTCTGAAGAACGCCATCAATCTCGCCCTGTGGTTGCTACTGAGTCCCCTGAGAGGATCACCTGTACCTGATCAGCGGCGGTGCTCACCAAAACGACCATCACTTGCATGCAGAATCAACTTTCATCGCTGGAGACCAAGGCGCGCCATTCCGTCTTCCAACTGATCCTCTGACGGTACCAATCGAGCCGCCGATGTGAGTGGAAGACAGGCTAGAGGTGTGAGTGTCCGTAGTCCTATTGCCAATACCAGGTCCGCAGCAGTATATGCTGACACTCCTGGGCTCGCGAGCCCTCTTACCTGAGCTGCGGTAGCCGTACGATCTGCCACTGCTGGCCTTACAATACGACGATCCCGGAGGGTATCTGTGCTGCATGGACGTCCAGAACCTCGTCTACAGATGTGAGAACGTTCACGTGACCGCTGATATCAGCATCGTGGTAAAACTCACGCAGCAAGACCAACGTCTGTGGCAATGCTCCGAAATGACCGTCCCGCCACTCGGAAGACCACAGTTTGACTAATTTCAAATTCCACCTGACAACTTGGCGTGATCTCCAACGTAAAACGGACGCGTTTCATGACAAAAAGATTTCTTAAGACCTAAAGGTGAGATCAAAGTCAGCCGAAATCGGTTTTCTTAAGTAAAGAAATATTTGTGTTATTTAAGCAGTTGAACGTTTTTGGTAAGAAAAAGGGGACGATCCTTCGGTCTTTTCAAAACGAAAAAAATCAAGTTGAAACGTCCCCTTAGAAAAATTGTACATCACTGTGCTTAAACTGACACACAATATTTTTAGCGCAACGCAATTTGACTTTCAATAATCCCTACAAAAGAATGGCCCTGACTAACATTAACCTATACGTTTCACAAATCACTTACCTCACAAAAATCTTGGGTACTCGAACTACTGCAATACAGCGAGCGCCACTACTGCCAGCTAAATAAAAGATTCAAACTACGGAAGGTACTAACTACCGATAGGCATAGTTAGCAAATGAAAGATTTTGATAGAGAACAAACAATGTATTTACCTTACTAGTGTTCAAAAGTCATAATATATATAGCAGGTTCGAATCCTGCCTCGGGCATGGATGTGTGTGATGTCCTTAGGTTAGTTAGGTTTAAGTAGTTCTAAGTTCTAGGGGACTGATGACCACAGCTGTTAAGCCCCATAGTGCTCAGAGCCATTTGAACCATTTGAACCATATATACCAGTTAATGACATCCAGTCCTACAAATTTCAAAACTCCGCCATCTCTCTCCCCACATCCACCACTGCTGGCGACTCACCTCCAACTGCGCAGCGCTACGCGCTGTTAACATCCAGCTGCCCAACACTACAATGGCAGACAACAATGCAAACTAGCCACAGACTGCACACAGCACAGCCAGTGATTTTTCATACAGAGCGCTACGTGGCGTTACCAATAAGAAAACCTAAACAGCCTACTTACAAAGTTGTGCCTTACCTTTACACCTGAAATTTATGCAAGAATGTAACGGAATATTTATCCCTAGCGATATGGGGAAACTGTACATCAATTGAGTTATGCATGTACTGTTTGTATCCACTGAATCGGTATGAGAAGAATAATTGCAACAAGTCTGCTCAAGATAATGTCTGACAAGGAATTCACAACAGATTCGGCTACACGTTCAGATGTAGGATGAAAAGAAATGAGTAACTGCAATCATAAAACAACTCAAAGTTCAGAATAGAATGACAAATTTGAGAGAATAATACTTCAGAATGTATGACTACAACACGGTACAGTAATCACCTTTAAGCTTACAAAAAACGCAAGAACCCTGAACCTCTATAATATCTCACGCCCGAATATCGGCTTGCTCCGTAACTCGTCACCAGTTTAGGACGCGTAATAATAGCAATATAAACCGTGCGGTACGAATATTCATACGAATAAAGTGATTCGAGACCCGTTTATTAGCTATCACTGCAAATAACTGACACGATCACACCAAATCTGAGGTCTGATGCCGCCAGCTGCAGCTGCTCACAAGACGACCTGGAAAACAGTGCGTTTCCAAGTTACTCGGAAGCATGGCCGAGCTAACCGTCAAGCCCTCCTACTACACTGCCGGGAAAATGTACACATGGGGAGACGATGTTCATTTTGAACCGATGACGCTATATGCCACCTGGTAGGTAGCGAATGTACAGAAAATGTTTCTAACGTCGTCCGCCAACAGATGGCGTAGTGGCTTACCTACCAGAGCCACAAGCAGCCACGAGGCTCAGCGTGGTGCAAACGTGTGAAGCAAACAGGCAACCATGCCACACAGACGCACAGCAGCACATCTCTTTACATGAGCTGGACATATTCTAAACATTGAAACTCCACTTTCGACGGCGTCTAAGGCACAGCTGACCTTGTTTAAAGTGGATTTTCAATGTGTAGAATATGTCCAGCTTAGGTAGACAGACGTACTACCATGTTCGGTGTTTTTGTGATGTAACAATATTCTGTATGTGTATATATATGGCCATTTGCTTTATGTTTTTCAATATTTTAGTTATGACAACCTTTCATAATGTGCTAATGACAATGTACATATTGTATGAAACTTCCTGGCAGATTAAAACTGTGTGCCCGACCGAGACTCGAACTCGGGACCTTTGCCTTTCGCCGGCAAGTTGAGCACTTGTCCGCGAAAGGCAAAGGTCCCGAGTTCGTGTCTCGGTCGGGCACACAGTTTTAATCTGCCAGGAAGTTTCATATGAGCGCACACTCCGCTGCAGAGTGAAAATCTCATTCTGGATACATATTGTATACTACCCATCTCTCCCTATAGCTTATCCCTATTTTTCTCAGGATTTCTAACATTTTACACTATTTTACATTTTCTACCGTTTTCCCAGGTCGACAAATCATATGAACGTGTCTCGATATTTCTTTAGTCTCGCTTCCATTATCAACCGCAACGTCAGAATTGCCTCTGTGGTGCACCTTTTCTAAAGCCAAACTGATAGTCATCTAACACATCTTATTATTATGAACAGCATTTTTTTACTCACACTGCCGGCCGCGGTGGTCGTGCGGTTCTAGGCGCTGCAGTCTGGAACCGCGGGACTGCTACGGTCGCAGGTTCGAATCCTGCCTCGGGCATGGATGTGTGTGATGTCCTTAGGTTAGTTAGGTTTAAGTAGTTCTAAGTTCTAGGGGACTGATGACCTAAGATGTTAAGTCCCATAGTGCTCAGAGCCATTTTTTACTCACACTCCACTGTTAACACACTACGGATATGTGATTATGTGTAAGAGAGGGCCTCAAGGTTCCAGTATTACCAGTCGAAATAAATGCTTAAATAATCTTTGGGCTTTTTTGAAATCCAACTTATAAAAAACACTTTCTTTTTATTCATCCATACTTGTTTCGACACCTAAGTGTCACCTTCTGTGGGTCAAATTTATTTTTATGATTGTTTACTATTGTAGGCCTAAAAATTATTGCTCTTGTATCTGGTTAGTTTCGATTGATCACCTAAAAATTAAATTGCTACTGGAAATGAACTTTTACGGATCGGATTTTTGTGCCTTTTTTGTCATTTGGCAGCATGTCGTCATAACAAAAATTTGTGCTTTTATTTTTCAAGTACTTCTCCGTGGGCAATGGTTCTGTATATCACTGTACTTAGATTTCCTATCCTATTGTGTATCTCTGGTGTATATCTCCTTCTACTGCTATTGTGAACACTGTTTTCTCACCGTCTTTACGTAATTTTAAATGGTTCAAATGGCTCTAAGCTCGATGGGACTTAACATCTGAGGTCATCAGTCCTGTAGACTTAGAACTACTTAAACCTAACTAACCTAAGGACATCACACACATCCATGCCCGAGGCGGGATTCGAACCTGCGACTGCAGCAGCAGCGCGGCTCCGGACTGAAGCGCCTAGAACCGCTCGGTCACAGAGGCCGGCCGTAATTTCACTCTCACCTTTCCTTCACACCTATTTTGCACAAAACATGACCTGAGCAGACACTTCTGTCTCCATACTCGTTGTGTTATGTTGTCGCTTGTTTAGTGTCTTGTGTTTAGTGTGGTGTTAGTGATGTATTTTGATTCAAGACTTTCTTTCCTTGTATCATTATTTTCTGGATGTCATAGTTCTCCTCTTTTGTGAGTTTTTGATAGAGACTAGTGCTTTCTGTGAGGATATTAAGATCAGTTTCAATGCTGTCTAGGTGGTGGTTTTGTTGTGTGAGATGATCGACAAAAGTGGAGTTTCTACTGTCACTCTTTAAGGTTCTGAGGTGTCCAAAATACCTTGTTTTGAAATTTCTGTATGTTTGACCAATGTAGACAGATTGGCTACAGATTAACTAATAATTTCCAGCTATGGACAATTTGTCTGTGGAGGTAATTTTAGTGTTTAGGTTTTTCTGTAGCGTGTTGCTTGTGCGAAACATTATTTATACGAGTAGTCCTTGTTTGTAGATGGTATTCCCCACGCAGTGATCGTTTTCGTCGCTCTATGTTAGTATGTTCTCTGCTCTGTTCATTGTAAGGTCTTCTGGGTTCCATGCGTCTGTCAAATGTTTGTGTTCTTGGATAACTCGATAAATTAAAAGTAACACTTTTCTTCAGATTAGTCGGGAAACTGTGATTCAACATACGTTGTTGTTATTGCTTTTGTTTTTGTTGTTGTGATCTTAAGCCCAAATACCGGTTTGATGCAACTCTCCAGGCTACAGGTAAGTCTCTTTACCTCTGCATAATTTTTGCAGCCTATATCCATCTGAACCTGCTTACTGTACGCGAGACTGTATGATTTCCTTTTCCAGTTCAAACTCCACGTTTTCCACCATTACCAAATTGACGATTTATTGATGCCTCAACCGACCCCTTCATTAAGAGGGACTAATTCTGTAATGGCAGTCTCTTCCAATGATCTCAATGATTGTGAGGGAGTTTCGTGTACTCCTGAGGACTTATTTCGACTTAAATCTTTCTTTTCTTTACGAGATTCTTCTCGCAGACTTAAATCTCCCACTTTATGCCCATTTACATTCTCTTCCTCTTATATAACGTTGGCTTTAAGTTCAGTTCTCATGTATTGCTCTTGTAGATATTCCTTCCATCTTTCAGCTTTCACTTCTTTCCTCAGCTTCTCTTTTCTCCAAAACTCCATTTAATTTTCCTATAGCGTCATTTAGCTTCGCCCTAGTCAAAAATGGTTCAAATGGCTCGGAGCACTATGGGACTTAACTGCTGAGGTCATCAGTCCCCTAGAACTTAGAACTACTTAAACCTAACTAACCTAAGGACATCACAAACATCCATGCCCGAGGCAGGATTGGAACCTGCGACCGTAGCGGCCGCGCGGCTCCAGACTGTAGCGCCTAGAACCGCTCGGCCACTCCGACCGGCTCACCCTAGTCATGCGTGCTTCTGCGACATTGGATTTGCTATTCTGCCATACTTGCTTAACCATTCTGCACTTTCTGTCAGTCTCATTTTTTAAACGTCTGATTTCATTTTCTTCAGAAATATTTGCTGCACGTACCAGAAGCAGTTCAATAATAGAGACCGTCTTGTGAAATTATTGCAGAAACATCATTTAAACTATAAAATTAAACTATTACATTCAGAATCATTAACGACGTAGTAAAAAAAGCAACACATTAATTAATAAATAACAGAGTAGAAAGATGTTTTATGACCGACACTACGTTACGGTAGGGAAGCATGAGCCATTCGTAGTCATGAAAGGATACGCTGAACGTCCATTGAAGAGAAACGTCCGTGGAAATTTGCTGGAAATATACTGAACCCAGTGAAAATGTAGCCAACGAGAGTGAGGCAATAATCGGAACAAATCATCTCCAAGAATACAGACAATACTAGCTTCATCCGTTTTAGAAGTATGGGATACATCACATTGCCCCGACCCATTCTAAATGACATATCCGAAGAAAGAAGCTCATTGGTTCCTCCACAAACGAGATGGAGAGTTAAAGGCGCCACTAGGTCTATTACCTGAAAGGATGGTGATTATGATCGCTTGAACGTTCAGAATACTTGAAAATTCTCGTTCTAAATGAAGATCCTCTTTTTCGTGCAGAATAGAATTGAGCTATCAACCATTTCAAGAACTGATTGTGCCTGTTGTAGATTTCTAAGGCTCTGCTATTTCCTAAGCCCAGTTCCGCGGGATACAAATGATGTGACTTACGGCTTCACATGTCAGCAGTTAGCCCTCGCGGTTTAAGAGCCTAGACCCGTAGTGCAGAGTAATTGCCGTAGACCGGAAACTAGTTTCCGTCCGCAACGCTGGAGAAGGCCGGGAATGTATTTGCATGCAGTTACCCACTGGAACCAGAAAAACACAGCGAACAGTGGTTACGTTCAACATCGTAGATAGCCGGCACCTACAAAGCATACAGATATTGCGCCCAGTTTAGTAGACCTATTGCCGATTTCTCACCTCTCAAGCGAATCAACGTATTCAGCAGTGAATTAGTATTTATACACTCATGCTCATAAATCAAGGATAACTGCAGAAAGTGGTACCACACAAAGTGGCACTACACAAAAATGGCGGTAACAGCATAGGCACATAGGGAACACACACGAGGCAGATCTGCAAGTCCACGGTATTGGTGATACGTTGATAAAACCGCCCCGAAACACATGTGCTACAAAACTCCATGCACACGTACACAGACCGCACAGCGGGTTGGCATACTCTGTATCAGGTGGTCGAGTAGCTGCTGGGGTATAGCCTCCAATTCTTGCACCATTGCCTGTCGGAGCTGCTGAAGTGTCGCCTTATATCTTCTGTTCCAAGGTACTCTTCCACGATGGCAACTCGGTGGGGCCGTGCGTTATCATCCACCAGGAGGAAGGTGGAACGAATGCACCCCTGAAAAGGCGGACATACTGGTGCAAAATGACGTCCCGATACAACTGACCTGTTACAGTTCCTCTGTCAAAGACTCGCAGGGGTGTACGTGCACCAATCATAATCCCACCCCACACCATCAAACCACGAACTCCATACAGGTCCCTTTCAAGTACATTAAGAGGTTGGAATCTGGTTCCCGGTTCACGCCAGATGAAAACCCGGCGAGAATCACTGTTCAGACTATACCTAGACTTGTCCGTGAACATAACCTGGGATCACTTTTCCAATGACCATGTACTGTGTTCTTGACACCAGGCTTTACGGGCTCTCCTGTGACCAGGGATCAGCAGAATGCACCTTCAGGTCTCCGGGCGAATTAACCACGTCTGTTCAGTCGTCTTTAGACTGTGTGTCTGGAGACAACCGTTCCAGTGGCTGCGGTAAGGTCCCGAGCAAGGCTGTCTGTGGGCACTAATGGTGAGGTATCGGTCTTCTAGTGGTGTTCTACGCTGTGAACATCCCGTGCTGTAGCACCCGGACACGTTTCCTATCTGCTGGAATCGTTGACATAATCGTGAGATCGCACTTTGTGGCACACGGAGGGCCCGTGCTACGACCTGCTGTGTTTGAGCAGCCTCCAGTCGCCCTAGTATTCTACCCTCATAACGTTATCAATATGTGTTCTTTGCGCCATTTTCAACACACAGTCACCATTATCACTACTGAAAACGTCTGCACACTTACTCGCTGCTCCGTACTCTGATATGCACCAACACACCTCTGCGTATGTTGACTGCTGCCAGCGCCACCGTGCGACGACCGCAGGTCAAATGTACCACATGGTCATACCCCGAGGTGATTTAAAGCCGCAAACCGCCCACCAGAGCGTTGTTTCACCATGTATCAGCATTAGCCTTAATTTATTAGCATGATTGTAGAATTAAAGTGAAGTGAGAGAAGGTTCTGCAGTTTGTGAAGAAGTGAAACGAAATTTAAGAGTATGTTGGTAAAGTCGGATGTCTGGGAATGGCAGCGGAAAAATAAGGACTCATATGTGAACAAGCAAACACGTAGCTCCTAAAGAGGGGCACCAGATTATTCAGTAGCTGTAGGGGCAACAGTCTGGATGTCTGACTGATTTGAATTTGTAACATTAGTCAACATGACCTTGCTGTAACGGTACTGTGAACGGCGGAAAGCAATGGGAAACTACAGCCGTTACGTTACCCAAGGATTTGTACTTCTAACGTATGTTTCAAAGATGATGGACTCTCTTAGGTAAATCATTCTGAAGATAAAAGAGTTCCACATTCGGATCTCTGGGCGAGGACTATTCAGGGGAATGTCATCATAAGGAAAAAGAAATGGTATTCTGGACGGCAGAATGTGGAATGTTAAATCTCTTAATCTACTTAGTTGTTGTTGTTGTTGTTGTTGTTGTTGTGGTCTTCAGTCCTGAGACTGGTTTGATGCAGCTCTCCATGCTACTCTATGCTGTGCAAGCTGCTTCATCTCCCAGTACGTACTGCAGCCTACATCCTTTTGAATCTGCTTAGTGTATTCATCTCTTGGTCTCCCTCTACGATTTCTACCCTCCACGCTGCCCTCTAATACTAAATTGGTGACCCATTGATGCCTCAGAACATGTCCTACAATCTACTTACAAGGGAACCTCCCCATCGCACCCCCATCACATTTAGTTATAAGATGGCACAGTGGATAGGCCTTGAAAAACTGAACACGGATCAATCGAGAAAACAGGAAGAAGTTGTGTGGAACTATGAAAAAAGAAGCAAAATATACAAACTGAATAGCCCATGCTCAAGATAGAAAACATCAAGGAAAGTATGAACTCAGGATCCCTGTGGTCCCGTGGGTAGCGTGAGCAGCTGCGGAACGGAAGGTCCTGAGTTCAAGTCTTCACTCGAGTGAAAATTTTATTTTCGCAAAGTTATGATCTGTCCGTTCGTTCATTGACGTCTCTGTTCACTGTAATAAGTTTAGTGTCTGTGTTTTGCGACCGCACCGCAGTACTGTGCGATTAGTAGACGAAAGGACGTGCCTCTCCAATGGGAACCGAAAACATTTGATCGCAAGGTCATAGGTCAACCGATTCCTCCACAGGAAAACACGTCTGATATGTTCTATACGACACTGGCGACGGCATGTGCGTCACATGACAGGAATATGTTGTCGTCCCACCTAACTTATACACTTCGCGAATGGGTAAAAAGATTGTTCTACCTTGCCCGATTTAGGTTTTCTTGTGGATGTGACAGTCACTCCCAAAAAAGTGATGAAAACATAAGAGTTTGTCATGTAAACCGGAAATAAAAACTTAAAATTTTCACTCGAGGGAAGGCTTGAACCACGGACCTCTCGCTCCGCAGCGGCTCACGCAAACCACGGGAACACGGCGCTCCTCTTCTCACATTTGCCTTGATATTGCCTATCTTGCGCATGGACTACTCAGTTTGTATATGTTGCTTATTTTCTCATAGTTCCACACAACTTATTCCTGTTTTCTCAATCGATCTGTGTTCAGTTTTTCAAGGCCTATCCACTGTGCCAAATTATAACTAAATCTGAGGGGGGTGCGATGGGGAGGTTCCCTTGTTAGTAAGCTAAAGAATTTAAAAAGGGAAATGGATGAGTTTAGAAATAGTATGAATTAGTGACGCGTGATGGCAGGAAGGACTTCTGGTCGGGTTAGTCCATACAAAATCAAATAGGAGTAATTCAGGAGTAGGTCCAATACTGAAAAAGAAAATAGGAATGTGGGCACACTTCCATGGAAAACACAGTGGACGCATTTTGACAGCCAAGATTTACACGAAGACAACACCCATTATAATACTACAAGTTTAGATCCAAACTAGCTCTTCCGATAATAAAGGAATTGAAAGAATGAGTGATGAGACAAAATAAATTATTCAGATCCTTAAGGGAGACGAAAGTTTAATTGTGATGGCGGAATGTGATTGGATAGTAGGAAAAGAAAGAGAAGGAAAAGGAGAATATGGTCTGGGGAGAAAATGACAGAGGAAGCCGCCTGCTACAATTTCACACAGATCATAGTTAATACCTGACTTTAAAATCGTGAAAGAAGGCTGTATAGGTGAAGAAGACCTAGATAAGCTGGAAGGTTTCAGAATGATCAAATAATTGTAAAAAAGAGGTTTCGGAACCAGATTTTAAAGGGCTAAATATTTCTGAGGCATATGTGAACTCTTATCATATATTATTGGTTACGCAATATGACCCACGTCTAAATGATTTGTAAGCCAGTCAGGCGTCACAGACATTAGGATACCCTCCAAAATATTGACTGAGGAAACTTATCAGTACCAAATGGGACATGACTCACAATTCCGATTTAATTATTGACAAAGCAAATTACAAACAGTGCCTAATATAATAAGGCCTTGCCATATCTGGCGTAAGTGTCAGGGGGAAAGTCACTAATGATCGAGCAAATGAATTAATTGGAATTGTGAATAGTCCTGTGATTGCTGTGATATTAACTGAAAACAGTTAGTAAGACAGCTGAGAATGTGTCAGATCTGTGATTGGAGTTGAAAGCAGACGTTTCACTGATTCGATATTCAAGGCTTCAATGTGAAGCTTGAAGTGATCCAGTTGTTACAAAATGACTTAATTTCCCTGCTCATCGCCTCTCAGTTGTGGCTCGATTTCACCACAGTATTACACGTGGAGGCTAAATTGAAAGCAAAATCAGTGTTTGGCTGCACCAACGACCTCGCCAGCGGCAAAGTGCAAATCAATCCACGTTTCGTCAAGTATCTCAATACATCAACTCCGTCGGTGGCACTCGGTGGTGACCAAGTCGAAGGTGGAAGGCCAAGTCAAGTTGACGAAGGAGAAGATGCAGTGATTTTTGATCTAATGTTTACTGAAAACAAACCTCACATTGTCGGATTTTGCGTTTCTTTCTGAATTCAGGTTTGTGGGATACATATCTTCTGAGTGCTGGCCAATAAAAATTCTCCTTAGAATATACTGGTCCCTTTTCCTGGGCTCTCCTCGTTTTAGTTAATCAGTAATGTTCGTCTAATCATCTTGCACAGAAGAATGTCGCTTCACTCACTCTCTCTCTCTCTCTGTCTATCTATCTGTCTATCTACCTATTTATTTCCATGGTCAATGAGACGGCGTTCGTCAGCACAGCTGAACTTTTCTATCTAACCTGTATTTACTTAAGTGAGCCAATCTGCGTAACTCGTATGTAGCGTAAACATTTGTTTTTGTGGAGGCAACTCGTCCAGCAGTACCTCACGTCTTCAGAGGCATAAAACTGCGAATCCCCATTCCATTTTCGAGATATTTAGCTGTGGCATCTGGTGCCGCATGTAGAAACTCTACTTTCCACTTTTGTGCACAATAGTTCTTTGTGTTAACATGTTTCTCTCTTTCTGGGCTGTAAAGTGTTAGCGGGGGCAGTTCACACCAGAGGAGGTCCTATCTGTGTATGCACGAAGTTTTAGGTACCCCAGGCTTGCAAAGACAAATCAGGAGTAAATGAAGTTTCAGGTTACATTAGTCAATCACAGTCACCAGTACTGCTGCTTATTGTGTTCTTTGGCGTCAATTAAACATTACGATCAAACATTTCTTTCATTATGAACCTGCATATATTATCTGACTGCTTCTGGAAAAGTGGTCACGTAACAGTTACAAGCTGCAGATTACAACTGAATACGTTGAAGAAAAGTAGGAAATTGGTGAGATGTGACTTGTATAAATTGAATGAATTTGAGACTGCTGGGGTTCCAGAAGCAGCTTTAGACAACAACTGACTAATACAGGGGAAAGGAATATTGGATAGGTTTCAAACATAAAATAGTAAAGACATTAGATAGGCAAAAAGACAAGTACCTGAAGAAATCTTGTGATAATGCACGACATACTGAATGTAACTGATACAAGCTGAATACGTAAATGCATCAAATGAAGCAGGCAAAAAAGGAATACGGATGTTTAAAAACGTCTTTGACAGGAAGTGCAGAATGGCTTAGCAGGTATTGGTGGAGGACAAACGCAAGGTTGTAGGCACATACATGAATAGGGGAAAGATAGATACTGTCTACAGAAAAATTAAAGTGGCCTCTACGGGAAAGAGAAGCACCTTCATGAATATTAAAAGGTTAGATGGCAAACCGGTGCTAAGCAAAGAATGGAAAGCTGAAAAGGTGAAAGGGATGTATACAAGAGTTATAAAAGGGAAACGGACTTGAAGACAACATTATAGAAAGAGAAGATAAAGTAGATGAAGATTAGTTGGGTGACACTGCTAGAAAAATTTGTCAGAGAACTGAAAGACGTATGTCGAAAATAGGCGCCTGGAGGAAACAACGCTCCCTGAGACTTATTGATGTCCTTGAGAGAACCAGCATTGTCAAAACTACCCACATGGTACGTAAGATAATGATACAGACGTAATACCCTCAGATTGCAAGAAGAATGTAATAATCCCAATTCCAAGGAAGGCAGGAACTGACAGGTGGGAATATTACAGAACCATCTGTCCAATAAATTATGCCTACAAATTAGTGACACGAATTACTTACAGAGGAATGGGAAAACTATGGTAGCCGACCTCGGGGAAGCTCAATTTAGATTCTGGAGATACGCGAGGCGACACTGACCATACAGTTTATCTTAGAAGAAAGACTGAAGAAAGGCAAAGCGATTTTCATATCTTTTGTAGATTTAGAGGAAGCCTTAGATAGTATTGATTGGTATACGCTATTCTGATGGTAGCAAAGATACAACTCAGGGAGTGAAAGATTATATCCAACTGGTAGAGAGACAAGACTGAGCCGTGCCGGCTTTCGTCCTGTCGGTTCTCCTCCAGAGATGGAACCCTTTTTGCGCTCGTTTAGCGGTCGCGAGGTGGGGCGCACGTGGAGAGGTGATCGACCGAACTACGAGGTGCATTCAAGTTCTAAGGCCTCCGATTTTTTTTCTCCGGACTGGAAAGAGATAGAAACATGCGCATTGTTTTAAAATGAGGCCACGTTCATTGTCAATACGTCCCAGAGATGGCAGCACCGTACGGCAGATGAAATTTTACCGCCAGCGGCGAGAATGAGAACTGTTTTAAATACTTAAAAGGGCGACGTTTTCCTTACTTGAACAGCGTGCAATCATTCGTTTCCTGAATTTGCGTGGTGTGAAACCAATTGAAATTCATCGACAGTTGAAGGAGACACGTGGTGATGGAGTTATGGATGTGTCGAAAGTGCGTTCGTGGGTGGGACAGTTTAATGAAGGCAGAACATCGTGTGACAACAAACCGAAACAACCTCGGGCTCGCACAAGCCAGTCTGACGACATGATCGAGAAAGTGGAGAGGTTTTGGGGGATCGCCGAATGACTGTTGAACAGATCGCCTCCAGAGTTGGCATTTCTGTGGGTTCTGTGCACACAATCCTGAAAATGCGAAAAGTGTCATCCAGGTGGGTGCCACGAATGCTGACGGACGACCACATGGCTGCCCGTGTGGCATGTTGCCAAGCAATGTTGACGCGCAACGACAGCATGAATGGGACTTTCTTTTCGTCAGTTGTGACAATGGATGAGACGTGGATGCCATTTTTCAATCCAGAAACAAAGCGCCAGTCAGATCAATGGAAGCACACAGATTCACCGCCACCAAAAAAATTTCGGGTTACCGCCAGTGCTGAAAAAATGAAGGTGTCCATGTTCTGGGACAGCGAGGGCGTAATGCTTACCCATTGCGTTACAAAGGACACTACGGTAACAGGTGCATCCTACGAAAATGTTTTGAAGAACAAATTCCTTCCTGCACTGCAACAAAAACTTCCGGGAAGGGCTGCGCGTGTGCTGTTTCACCAAGACAACGCACCCGCACATCGAGCTAACGTTACGCAACAGTTTCTTCGTCATAACAACTTTGAAATGATTCCTCATGCTCCCTACTCACCTGACCTGGCTCCTAGTGACTTTTGGCTTTTTCCAACAATGAAAGACACTCTCCGTAGCCGCACATTCACCAGCCGTGCTGCTATTGCCTCAGCGATTTTCCGGTGGTCAAAACAGACTCCTAAAGAAGCGTTCGCCGCTGCCATGGAATCATGGCGTCAGCATTGTGAAAAATGTGTACGTCTGCAGGGCGATTACGTCGAGAAGTAACGCCAGTTTCATCGATTTCCGGTGAGTAGTTAATTAGAAAAAAAATCAGAGGCCTTAGAACTTGAATGCACCTCGTAACATGGGGATAGAGGGACAGCGAGTAACAGCTTGTGGTTGGAACTGGATACGAGAGGCAATCCTGGCGGAGCATACTGCCGCTATGAAAACGTCCACTCTGGTCATCGTTGACTGTATTGGGCGCATTCTGGCATGGACTGAGTAGCGATAAAGTTTGAGGATCGTTAGCCGGTACATGTTGTGGGGGTCTTGACTCGTGACCTACCTTTCCTATGCTGTTGGACACGGACTTCAACTGACGTAATAAGGTGATATCATCGTATTTATGTCATTCGTTGGAGACATATTTTCTGCCCTCCGTGTTGCAAATGCGATGAACCTGAGTCAGATTACTGGTTGCTCCTCAATCACGAAACTCTGCCCAGTTTATCTTGTGGTTCGCGCTGCGAAACTTGTTGCTCCATTCTGACTGAAGTAATTCGTATTGCCAACTGATTGCGTTGACATTCTGGTTTACCATTTAAGCCTGGGGGTTTACTGGGTATTATTTCTTACTCTTAGTATTAGCGCGTTTCAGAAACCATTGTGTATCTTAGAACAGACCGGTGCACCAATGTATGGTCATTCAACCAGATCTTTCTGCTGAGTCTTGAACGTTTGAGTGCATCAAGGACGTGTAATTATTGTAACGTTAATTTATCATTTTATGCGTTTCCATGAAGTAGTCTTTTGTAAATGTGATTTGAATTGCTAGTTTAAAGTACTTGGGGTTTCAGAGTGTTTCGGTTACTGCTTGAAGACATTGACAATTTTTAGTGTGTTTCGGTACTAATTTCATGTTTTTTTGTCTAATATTGTTCTAAGCGCACTGCATTGGGTTTATTAAGAGAGGGCTATTTATTTAAGGAGTTTAAGTTGTAGCGTGTTCATTATCGATTTGCTACATTTTTTAGCCTGGGTTGTGGGTTTGACCTAAACCTTTGGGCTCTTCTGAGCCTTTCTTATTTAATAGATTCTGACTCCCCACCCCTAATTCGGTTCTCCGGGAGGGGACTACCAAGGAGGAGGTGACCATGAGAAAACGATTGAATAATCAATGAAAGGATAACGTTTTACAAGTGGGGGCGTGGAATGCATGGAGCTTGAACGTGCTAGCGAAATTAAAAATCTGAAAAGGGAAATGCAAAGGCTCAATCCAGATATAGAAGGGGTCAGTGAAGTGAAACGGAAAGAAGACATAGATTTCTGGTCAGATAAGCACAGAGTAATATCAACAGCAGCAGAAAATGGTATAACTGGTGTAGCATTAGTTATGAATAGGAAGGTAGGGCAGAGAGTATGTTACTGTGAACAGTTCAGTGATAGGTTTGCTCTTATCAGAATCGACAGCAGACCAACACCGACAACGATAGTACAGGTATGTATGTCGACGTCGCAAGCTGATGATGAAGCGATTGAGAAAGTATATACGGATATTGAAGCGTAACACAGTACATAACGGGAGGTGAAAAATCTAATAGTCATGGGGGCCTGGATCAGTTGTAGGGGAAGGAGTAGAAGAAAACGATACAGGAGGATATGGGCTTTGGAAAAGGAATGAGAGAGGAGAAAGACTAATTAGTTCTGTAATAAATTTCAGCTAGTAATAGTTCAAGAGGAGGTGGTACGCTTAGAAAAGCCGGGTGATACGAGAAGATTATAAAATCAGATTCCGGATTGTAAGGTGTATCCGGGAACAGATATAGATCTAGATCACAATGTAAGATGGTTGTCCAGAAAGTAAGTTCAAATCGGTCGCAAAGTGGAAACCATAGCGAAAACCAGAAAAGTTTTACTTTCAACAGTTAGATACACCTTCCACCTACATCTCTACATAGTCACCGCTCCAACTTCGAGTTTTGTTGTAGTGTTGTATCAACTTTCCAATGTCCTCGTGTAAGGTGTCAGGCAAATCCAACACCTTTCATGAAAACCTTGCCATGATGAGCAAATCCAGCAGTATGTCACATAGCTCCGAATAAATCCTGACATTAAATTAACCAAAGTAATACGAGTAACGAGTGAGCAAATGGAATACCACAGACTAACACAAGAATGCCTACATGCATGTCATACCTTCCCACCGTGAAACAGACGCAGTTCCGAGGGAAGAAACGAGAACAAAAGCCGAGAGCAGATTCGTGTTAAGCTAGAAGGTCCTACGATAACGGACGGACACCCACGTCGCCAGTCAACCGCCAGGACCACCCCCCAGCCCATGTTAAAAGATAGAGCCCTCCAGAAGAACAGTATAGATCTTACGATAACACTAAAAGGGCCACACCAGCTGCAAGTTTTAGCGTGAGACTTTTTCGCGTCTCTGTTACGCTGCAAACTTTAAAAACATTGCCCCACCACGAAAAGTATAACGTTTCTCATTGGAGAGACAGAATTTTTGTAGGCGGAGGTTAAGGTTAACATTGAGACCCTGATTGGTCAGATGAAAACACAGCCAGATAGTTTTTTTTAAACCAACTTCGGTAAATTGTAGTAAGGAGTAGTTAGTAGAGAGTTGCTTCGGAGACGGCGAGCTGTATGGAGCTGCGCCGGCCGCCGCCCCTGACGAACACCGACAAGGTAATGAACGCACGCGATGCCGCATTTTTGAGCGCATAAGGCTTCACTCAGAACTGCAGAAGTCTCAACTGTTACATCCCCGTTTTGCGTAATACTAGTGTCGATTGTCAATTAAAGCTCATGGTATTCACATTTGCTACGTAAGTTAAAATCTGAAACGCGATGATTTTTCTGTTATATAATTATTGAGAAGCCATATCAGCCACTGTAATTTACGACAAGTTAGACAAGTAATTAAAGATAATTGAGGGTCACTGTAGACCATTTTTGATAGTTTTCTCTTTTGTGAAACTTAATTTAAACCTAGATTATAGATGTGATATGGCATGGGTCATCCTTCGATCCATTGTAGAACTTGGAAACCCATTCAGGGAATATTCGTTCACATTTTTGTTGGACGCAGTTGGTTTTTACCATCCTGTATTAAAACAATTCCTTTTATCAATAGTGCAATTTATAAACAATGTTTTGTGAGTAGAATAAAATTTCCAGTGGTAAACTTAACAGCTTTTTCGACGTTATTTTTCCAGCTAACTAAAAATAGGAAAGCCTTGAACCCCTTCCACTAAATTTAGTTAGTATTAAGATTCTTTTACAGGGAGTGCAGTGGAGCTGACGCTGAAATCATTAAGTTTTTGGTTATATCATCGCTAGTCTCACTGAACTCTTCTGAACTCTACATGTCATGTGTGGTCTGGCGTCTCCTTACCAGCAACAGGTCGCAGGTTCAAACTAGTCAATTCCCTAAAAAACACGCTCAGAGCGTCGTTGCGTGAAAGTGGTAGGGAGACACGACATAGAACAACAGACACCACGCAGAATGTTAGAGAATGGCGACCCTGCCAGGATGGTAAAATACCAGGATAGAATGGCGACCACATGCCTAACTAGGTCACAAAAAAATCCTGTTGAAAATTTTTCGTAGTAAAAAAATTTTTCCTAAAGTTATAAATAGTCGAAAACAGTTGCTGCAGCGATAGATAGTAAGAAAGTATTCAATAGAACGTGAGACATTCTAACAGAGACAATAGCATAATTAAGTTATGAATTTTAATATTGTTAGAATTAAGTTTTCTCTCCAATGCAAGCGCACAGGTGGCGGATACATCGTTGACAAGTTGGTTCTGACCCAACAAGTAAGTGAATGGATTGTCAAGTCGTGTCTGCAAAAAGTTTATGAAACGCGTGAGATCGTATGAGCGCATGTTGACGCGAAGTAGGGCGCGTGAATTGCTCGTAAAACAGAAAATAAGGGATTCGGAAAGACTACCAATGGCAGATCGAGACCTTGACCGAATTGAGGTAGAGACCCAACATGAAGATGGACAGAGAATAGAGGACAGTACAACAGACGATGCAGTATCGCGACAAATAGGACAGATAAAGCACCATAACGAGGATGATGTACGCCAAGGCATAGAAAACATAAGTCAGCATACGACAGAGGAGCAGGAAAGTAGAGAGACAGCCGATGAGGAATCTAACTTGCGTCTTGAATACGTAGAACCCATAGTACAAGTAATCAGAGCTCCCTCACCACAGAGTACAAGGAATGCGAGCAGAAACGTGTCACAGCACAGTTCAATGCAATCGGTTGCGAACCAACACTTGGGCGAAAACACAGAGCGTAGCACGTCGGAAGAAAACGCAATTGGACCCACCAATCGGGCAGAATTATTACAACAAATTACGGAAATCATGACAAGGCAAAATAAAGACATAACGAACCAAATTCAAATTCAGAATGCAGAAACCACGAGACAAATGCGTGAGATTAAAGAACAAAACAAAAAATTTCAGTTACACCTAAGTCGTACTGAAGACGAGGCAAAAGAATCGCGAGAAGTGATAGGAAACTTAATAACAAGTCACAATCAATTGAGAACAGCCATTGACAAGGTACAAGCGGACGTCCAAACATTGCGTAATAACATTCAGGACGAGATCAAAACATTACGTAACAACACCCACGGAGAAGTCAAGAAACTAGAGAAACAGATAAACGTAATTACTAGACAAGCAGCAGGTACAGCGCGTGAAGTTGTTGAAAACAGTGTGTTACACAAACGTATCACAAAAGCAGCGCTGAAAAGATATGATAACCGCATAGTCAAAATAGAAGCGCAAACGAAGCGACAATTTCAGAAATTGCGAACAGAGTTGTCGCAAACTATTGAAGAGCGTAGTGAACAGGATCGAACAAGCACAGAGTCTGCAACCACATCCGTATCTGTAACAGCACCGGAAAAACAAGCAATTAGCGAAGATATCATGCATTTTCGATTCCAATCACAGGCGGAAAATAACATACGTGAAATCAGACAGCCTGCACCACAACAAACACGTTTCGAAATTCTTGATGAACAAACGGCTCCACAAATACATGCAGAATCACAAATGTATGTGTCAAGACAGTCTGGATTGTGCAATGAAGCGGCAAGGTTAGCCAGACAAGATACCGAACCAATACATGACAATGGAAAGCCAGGTCGCGAAGAGTACAGTGCAATGCATTCAGCTACACGTTCACAACCGATGGAAGAAAATTATTGCGTCCCACTCCAATGATACTACGCAAGGGTACGCGAAAGTTACAGTGGACAATATCCAATGGATCTACCACAACCGGAAAGAACGACGGGAGAAATGATTATAAACAAAAGTGGTGAAGAATCGCGAATTTCATATGGATCTATGACGAAGTACGACAACGATCATTTCCTCACAGTCAGAAAATTTCAATACTTTCGAGAAGGAAACTCATTACATCCACGAACTTTTATTGATCAATTCCGAGTAGGATTACCAGAACACTGGACGCCAGCACACAAATTAGACTTTATATGTGTAGAAACAGTCGCAGAAACCATGCAGAATGTTGCAGCGACATGCCGATCGTACGAAGATTTCAGAGAGAAGTTTCTCTCACGGTATTGGTCCAGCGAAGCACACAACAGAGTGAAGTACGAATTATTACAGAACCCATATTTTGAAAATTCAGGAGAGAAGATTCCCGTGAAATTTTTGAATTACTGGCAAAGAAAAATCAATGCTTAGATGTACCATACAGTGACGGAGAGTTGATTAAATTATGCGCGATGAAGCTACCATTGAAATACCAGCAATCATTAGTAGGTCGCGGAGGCAATGACGTCGAAGCATTTAAAGGTATTCTAAGGGAACTATAGTTCATATTTTCGGAAGATGACGCAAGAAAAAGACGAAGTGCACGTGGAAACGAAAGCAAAAAGCAGTGGAATCCACAAGACACAGTACGAAGAAACAATAATTACGAACCACGTGATAACTTCGCACCAAGAAACGACAATAGATTTCAACACAGAACCGGTTATGGATTTAGAATAGAATATGGCAATAACTATAATTCACCCAGGAACGGCAACAACTATTACAGAGGGAATATCGACAACCGGAACGGGTACTGGAGAACCAATAGACCGACAAATTATCAACAAAGAAACCACTATCAACAAGCTGAACAAGAAAAGAGAATACAGATAGAAGAGGTGGAGGTAAGACCACCAAACCCCGATAAACGTTCGAATTGACAGCTAAGCGCCCATGCCAAAGAGAATGACGCACCGACCCAGGACAATTGCAGCACCTTGAACAGAGAAGTAAAAATCTT
This sequence comes from Schistocerca serialis cubense, assembly GCF_023864345.2. Lineage (NCBI taxonomy): Eukaryota > Metazoa > Arthropoda > Insecta > Orthoptera > Acrididae > Schistocerca > Schistocerca serialis. Next base: position 1,272,757,514 of record NC_064638.1, read on the forward strand.
ATCACGAGGAGAGAAGTAGGAAGAAACAAATCCGCAGGGACCAGATGAAAACTAAGGCAGGCAAATAACAATATCGTGTTGGGACGAAATGAATTGGGAGAATACTGACGAGGAAGATGAATTACCAGAGGCATGCACAACGAATGTAGGAGGAAAGCACGAAGTAATGAGTATTGCAGAGCTATTTGAAATGGAAACCAGGGAAAGCGAATTCAATGAGGATAATGCGCAGTCGATAGACGTTGAAAATAAGTTACTAGTGGGCACACAACCCAACGTATATAATGAAGGAAGTTATGAAGCGATAATTAGAGCATTTAGATGCGATCATGTGGAAGTGGCGACGAAGAAGGAGAAGATAGACGAGGATGAGGAAAAAGTAGAGAATGTTGAAGAAAGCGTAAATGAAGGAAGAAATAGAGAAGAGGAAATAAAAGAGAGAGAAGTAGCAGTCGAAGCTTATCCTACAGAAAGTTCGAATTCACAAGGGAAATTCCTGAAAAGACTCATGTATACAATTTTGGTAAACATTTTTGTAAAGCAGTGATCCATAAATTGTTATATTTTGACTAAAGTTCAGTCTTGATCACGTCATGTATGTTTTAATGATACAGGTGACCGGTTTCGGTTCTTTCTACAAAACCATCATCAGACCTGTGGATAAATTTTAAGAAATACTAGATACCAATCTTTAAATAAGATGAAAGTGTCTAATGATGTCAAACTTTAACAAGATAAAATAAAATTAATTATACCCATGGCTTCCTTAGGATGGTAGGCGGAGCTCTCCTCGCTGCTACGCAGTCAACTGATGGTTATGAGTGCTGAGCATGAGCTTAAATATGCAGAGACTCCGCCTACTTCCTGTCACACTACTTCACAACTGCCAATCAGCGTTCATAATATGACGCCATCGTCAAAGTATAAAAGTAGGAAATACACTAATAACATAAAATTGATTCATTTAAATATCTGATTAACAGATAGTTAGTATGTCTACAGCTAATTTATATTTTGGATAAAAACAGGGAAGTACGATGTGTAACAGTTGTGCCCTCTATGGGCAACCTTAATACTACTACAGTGCCAGTTACATCAAAGATGTGAAAGTCCTTGGTGTTGTGGTATATATCGATTATACCGAGTCGCCTACATCACAATTGCATCTTTGTTGGATGCTGCAGATTGGTTGGTTGGTTGTTTTGGGGAAGGAGACCAGACAGCGTGGTCATCGGTCTCATCGGATTAGGGAAGGATGGGGAAGGAAGTCGGCCGTGCCCTTTCAGAGGAACCATCCCGGTATTTGCCTGGAGTGATTTAGGGAAATCACGGAAAACCTAAATCAGGATGGCCGGACGCGGGATTGAACCGTCGTCCTTCCGAATGCGAGTCCAGTGTCTAACCACGATGCTGCAGAATCGTCTTATTTTAGCTGTAGTTTTTATAGCAATATTCTTTATAGCAGTAGGGTAGCAGCCAAGAGTGAAAATCTAATTGTTCATTGAGCAGCATTGATGATTTGGTTTTCAAATGAGCATATATCTCGATTTCTTCTAGGATATTCATAAGTAAGCCTTTATTTGCATAATGAAGAACTTGTAAATTCTGTTGTACTGTCCCCTCAGCATGATTATTGAATGCTATATGATGACCAAATATGGACTTTGTTCGTGAGGTACCCGACATATGTTCTTTGTACCTTACTGTAAAATTTCGACCTGTTTGGCTGATATATATTTTCTCACAGTCTCTACATTGGATCTTGTACACTCCTGATCTGGTAGATTTTCCATTATCTTTACTTACAGTATGTCTTAATTTTTGTTGTAAAGTATTGTTAGTTGTAAATGCTATTGTTATTCCAGAATTTTTGAATAAATTAGTAATTCTATCTGATATGTTTCCCATATATGTCATGTTCATATACGAGGGCCGTTCAGAAAGTAACCTCCGGTTGATTTAAAAGAATACACCAAGTTAAATAAAAATATTTTAATATATACATCTTACAACTACATCTTTGCACTATTTTTCTACATAGTCTCCATAGCGATTGAGGCACTTATCGTATCTCTTCACAAGCTTTGAAATTCCTTCTGCATAAAAATCACCCGCTTGTGCCTGGAGCCAGCCTGTGACCGCATCTTTGAGCTCTTCGTCGTCATCAAACCGCTGTGACCCGAGCCATTTCTTCAAATGCATGAAGAGGTGATAATCACTTGGCGCCAGGTCTGGGCTGTAAGGTGGATGGTTGATAACGTCCCACTTGAAGGACTCAAGAAGGGCCGTTTTTCTGCGAGCAGAGTGAGGACGGGCGTTATCGTGCAAAAAAACGATACCGGAAGTCAGCATACCACAGCGTTTGTTCTGTATAGCCCGTCGTAACTTTTTTATTGTTTCAGAGTACACATCTTGATTAATGGTCGTACCACGTTCCATGAATTCAACCAACAACACCCCTTTGGCATCCCAAAACACCGTTGCCATCAGTTTTCTGGCAGAAAAATCTTGCGAGGCTTTTCTTGGTTTGGTGGGCGAATTTGAATGTGCCCACATCTTTGATTGTTCTTTTGTCTCAGGGTTCACGTACTTAATCCAGGTTTCGTCACCGATCACGATTCTGTTTAACAATGGTTCTCCTTCGTCCTCATAACGTGACAGAAAGTCTAATGCAGAGGCCATTCTTTGAGTTTTGTGGTGGTCGGTAAGAATTTTGGGCACCCATCGTGCACAGAACTTACGGTAACCCAATCTTGCTGTCACTATCTCGTACAAGAGAGTCTTAGAAATCTGTGGAAAACCAGTAGACAACTCTGACATTGAGAAACGTCGATTTTCACGAACTTTTGCATCAACTGTCTGAACGAGTTCGTCAGTCAGCAATGATGGTCTACCACTCCTCTCTTCATCATGAACGTTTTCTCGTCCACTTTTAAATAAACGTACCCATTCACGGACAACTCCTTCACTCATAACTCTTGGTCCGTACACGGCACAAAGCTCACGATGAATAGCTGCTGCAGAATATCCTTTGGCTGTAAAAAACCTTATGACAGCACGCACTTCACATTTGGCGGGGTTTTCTATTGCAGCACACATTTCAAACTGCCACAAAAACTAAACTAGCGCAGGTACGACGTTCACTCGACTACGGCTTGATGCCGACTGACCTGTTGAGTGCGTGAACGCACAGATGGCGTAGCTACTCCCCCCACAACCCACACTGTGACCAATCGGAGGTTACTTTCTGAACCGCCCTCGTATTTTCGATTACCTATTAGTGGAGTACTTTGTGATTGTTGTACTTTATTAAAAATGATATCTACCTGTCGTGTGTCAAAAGAGTTGGTTTTTGCTATTTGTTTTAAGATGGTCATTTCCTTTTTGATCTCATTAGCTTCTAGCGGTAATTTTAGCATTCGGTGTATCATAGACTTAAAAAACGCTTTTTTATACTTGTCAGGATGACATGATGTGGCATTAATAATATCAGTGGTTATAGGTTTCCTGTACATGGCGAATAAATGTTTCCCATTGTTATTAGTTATAGTCAGATATAGGTAGTTAATAGATTTTCGATTTTCATGCTCAACTGTAAATTGTAACTTTGGATGCATAGAGTTTAATTTTATAGCAAGTTTCTCAATTTCATCTTTTGAACCATTATAAAGCAATAATGTATCGTCTACATATCGCTTGTAATATATGATTTTGTTGCGATATTCGGGTTATTTTTCAGGAATTGCATCTCAATGTGGTTCACGAAAATGTCTGCAACGGTCCCAGCTAAAGAATTTCCCATTGCTAAGCCATCTTTCTGACAATAGATTTTAGTATTAAAAGAGAAATAATTGTAATCTAAAGTGCATTCAAGAAGTTCTATAAATTCGATTATTTCTTCTTTAGTCATATTTTTGTATTGTATTAAGTTATCTCTAATTATATTAATCGTCTCATTAATGGGTATATTTGTATATAAATTTTTAATATCTAATGAGGCGAAACTTGCACTAGTTGGAATGTCGATATTGTGGATTTGTTGTGCTAGTTCATAACTGTTTTTCATACTGAAATTGCTGTCCTATGTATAGAATGCTTTCAAAATTTTATTAAGTTTCATATTTAGTTTATATAAATAAACCCGAAGCATGCAAGATAACCCTAAAAACGAAGGATTTAATTTTAAAAGAGAAAAATAAACTGCATAAAAAAACTGAACATAAAACACTTAAAAATATCAATAATAAACTACTAGCAGAGAAAGCAATTGTGGTAAAGGCCGATAAAGGAAATACCCTTGTTATTATTGAAGAAGACGATTATATATCTAAAACACTCTCATTTTTTAATGAAAATGCGATTGTTGAAGTAACTAAAGACCCCACTCCAAAGTTCCAGTTAAAGATCAAGAAATTGATCGATGAAAATAATCACCTCTTGATCCCTGAAGAAAAGAATATGATGAAAAATATGAATCCCCAAATACCTAAATTAAGATCACAGATTAAACTGCATAAAAAAGAGAAATCTATACGACCTATTGTCAACTACAAAAGTAGTCCTTCATATAAACTAAATATGAAACTTAATAAAATTTTGAAAGCATTCTATACATATGACAGCAATTTCAGTATCAAAACAGTTATGAACTAGCACAACAAATCCACAATTTAGACATTCCAACTAGTGCAAGTTTCGCCTCATTAGATATTAAAAATTTTTATACAAATATACCCATTAATGAGACGATTAATATAATTAGGGATAACTTAATACAATACAAAAATATGACTAAAGAAGAAATAATCGAATTAATAGAACTGCTTGAAAGCACTTCAGATTACAATTATTTCTCTTTTAATACTAAAATCTATTGTCAGAAAGATGGCTTAACAATGGGAAATTATTTAGCTGGGACAGTTGCAGACATTTTCGTGAACCACATTGAGATGCAATTCCTGAAAAATAACCCTGATATCGCAAACAAAATCATATATTACAAGTGATATGTAGACGATACATTGTTGCTTTATAATGGTTCAAAAGATGAAATTGAGAAACTTGCTATAAAATTAAACTCTATACATCCAAAGTTACAATTTACAGTTGAGCATGAAAATCGAAAATCTATTAACTACCTAGATCTCACTATAACTAATAACAATGGGAAACATTTATTCACCATATACAGGAAACCTACAACCACTGATGTTATTATTAATGCCACATCATGTCATCCTGACAAGTATAAAAAAGCACTTTTTAAGTCTATGATACACCGAAAACTAAAATTACCGCTAGAAGCTAATGAGATCAAAAAGGAAATGACCATCTTAAAACAAATTGCAGAAACCAACTCTTTTGACACACGACAGGTAGAAATCATCTTTAATAAAGTACAACAATCACAAAGTACTCCACTAATAGGTAATCCAAAATATATGAAGATGACATATATGGGAAACATATCAGATAGAATTACTAATTTATTCAAAAATTCTGGAATAACAATAGCATTTACAACTAACAATACTTTACAACAAAAATTAAGACATACTGTAAGTAAAGATAATGGAAAATCTACCAGATCAGGAGTGTACAAGATCCAATGTAGACTGTGAGAAAATATATATCGGCCAAACAGGTCGAAATTTTACAGTAAGGTACAAAGAACATACGTCGGGTACCTCACGAACAAAGTCCGTATTTGGTCATCATATAGCATTCAATAATCATGCTGAGGGGACAGTACAACAGAATTTACAAGTTCTTCATTATTCAAATAAAGGCTTACTTATGAATATCCTAGAAGAAATCGAGATATATGCTCATTTGAAAACCAAATCATCAATGCTGCTCAATGAACAATTAGATTTTCGCGAAAAATATTATTACGACCTTTTTGACGAAATTTTTTAAATAAAAGCATCTACTCTTTTGTTTTTTTTAAATATAAGACTAATTATACCCATGGCAAAAGAAACGTATGTAAATATGCTGCACAACATAAAAAAAATATGAAATTGACATTGATTATTATAAAAACTATTAGATCGATGATTTTAAAAAAATGTAATTAGTAGTTCAGATATACATAATGTGGAACTTACTCTTGGCTGCTACCCTACTGCTATAAAGAATATTGCTATAAAAACTACAGCTAAAATAAGACGATTCTGCAGCATCCAACAAAGATGCAATTGTGATGTAGGCGACTCGGTATAATCGATATATACCACAACACCAAGGACTTTCACATCTTTGATGTAACTGGCACTGTAGTAGTATTAAGGTTGCCCATAGAGGGCACAACTGTTACACATCGTACTTCCCTGTTTTTATCCAAAATATAAATTAGCTGTAGACATACTAACTATCTGTTAATCAGATATTTAAATGAATCAATTTTATGTTATTAGTGTATTTCCTACTTTTATACTTTGACGATGGCGTCATATTATGAACGCTGATTGGCAGTTGTGAAGTAGTGTGACAGGAAGTAGGCGGAGTCTCTGCATATTTAAGCTCATGCTCAGCACTCATAACCATCAGTTGACTGCGTAGCAGCGAGGAGAGCTCCGCCTACCATCCTAAAGGAGCCAGGGTGTAATTTATTTTATTTTATCTTGTTAAAGTTTGACATCATTAGACACTTTCATCTTATTTAAAGATTGGTATCTAGTATTTCTTAAAATTTATCCACAGGTCTGATGATGGTTTTGTAGAAAGAACCGAAACCGGTCACCTGTATCATTAAAACATACATGACGTGATCAAGACTGAACTTTAGTCAAAATATAGACTCATGTATGATTCAGTGGAGGATTCGTCGATGCAAGAAGAAGAAGAACAGAACCAACCCTTTCAAATTCAATCAATTGTGAAGGCCATGGAATAGCATATCCTAGTCAGTATTGTAATTGATAGCGGAAGTGAACTGACTGCGATCTCTGAAGATTTATTCATGCAGTGTAATGCCAATGAGGATTGCCAGTTCTGAAAACACGTAAGATTAAAGTAAGACGCCCTATTAGAAACAATGCTGCGGAAGTTACGAGACAAACAAGGTTAACCCTTTCGTGTCAAGGTCAAAAGATCGAAGCCAACTTCGTGATTATACCTAAACAAACTGTAGATTTGATTATAGGTGCAGATTTTTTAAATGAGAGATAATAGATATGGGGAAAGGTAGCGTAACATTCGGGAATGTCACACTTCTCTTTGAGCAAAAGCTAAAATTAGAAGAAATACCAGTTATAAACAAACAGTTAAGAATGACACGAGATAAAGGGGATGAAAAATTATAATGGTATGCACAAAAGGGGGATCGCCTCAACTCATGTTAGAAGTCCATAAAGAAATCGACGAAAAATTGCAAGAAGTTCAAGGTATTTCAGAACACAATAAAAGAGAATTAGAGGGTATTTTACGAGATAAAGTAGAGGTATTTTTACCTAAGACTAGCAGTATTAAACACTTTCAGTACAAGTTTGAAGTAAAACAGCACAAACCATTTAGAGTGCCACCCTATACAATCCCATTAAGCTACAGGAATAAAGTATTCCAGGAGATATCTAAAATGTTAGATGATCATATTATTGAACCAGCTACCTCCACATATAACAGCCTGCTCCATATTGTACAAAAACGAGATGGGAGCGTCAGGTTAGTGCTTGATTCCAGACAGATCAACACAATCATAATCACTGAGACAGATCGCCCAAAAAAATTAGAGGAATTGATACAAAACTTCCACAGTGCTAAGATATTTTCATCAATTGATTTACAGAGTAGTTTCTGGCAAATAGAATTGGCTCCAGAATGTAGAAAATTTGCAGCATTTATCGTAGTCGGTAGATGTTACCAGTTTAAACGATTGCCATTTGGTTTAAACATATCATCAGTAGCGTTTATTAGGGGATTTAATACTATACTCAGTTCCAAAGTTTTGCAAAAAGTTACTTGTTATGTTGATGATGTGATTATAGCAGAACTGACATGGGAACATCACAACGACACATTAAATCAGTATTTACAGACCATGAAAGAGCATGGGGTCACAGTAAATGTAACAAAATCCAAATTTGGAAGGCGAGAGGTCAAATTTCTAGGACACATAATTTCAGAGAAAGGGTTAATGCCCGACCCAAAAAAACTAACGGCAATCAAAGAAATCTGTACTCCATATAATAAGAAAACTCTCAGATTAGCTTAGATTAATACTAGCTCCATGGATCATGAATACGATATTTCGTAATGATGTGGAACGAGTCGAATTTTCCAATACATGACATAATTAGGTTAATTTAACAACATACTTAAGTTAATATAACAACTTTATTTTTTGTGTTTTTTTGTTTTTCTTTATTTTTTATTTTTATTTTAATTTTTTTAATATTTTTGTTTTGTTTTTTTCTTTTTTTACTTAATTTATATCTAAAAATTCCTCTATGGAGTAGAAGGAGTTGTCATTCAGAAATTCTTTTAATTTCTTCTTAAATACTTGTTGGTTATCTGTCAGACTTTTGATACTATTTGGTAAGTGACCAAAGGCTTTAGTGCCAGTATAATTCACCCCTTTCTGTGCCAAAGTTAGATTTAATCTTGAATAGTGAAGATCGACCTTTCTACTAGTATTGTAGTTATGCACACTGCTATTACTTTTGAATTGGGTTTGGTTGTTAATAACAAATTTCATAAGAGAGTATATATACTGAGAAGCTACTGTGAATATCCCTAGATCCTTAAATAAATGTCTGCAGGATGATCTTGGGTGGACTCCAGCTATTATTCTGATTACACGCTTTTGTGCAATAAATACTTTATTCCTCAGTGATGAATTACCCCAAAATATGATGCCATATGATAGCAATGAGTGAAAATAGGCGTAGTAAGCTAATTTACTAAGATGTTTATCACCAAAATTTGCAATGACCCTTATTGCATAAGTAGCTGAACTCAAACATTTCAACAGATCATCAATGTGTTTCTTCCAATGTAATCTCTCATCAATGGACATACCTAAGAATTTGGAATATTCTATCTTAGCTATATGCTTCTGATTAAGGTCTATATTTATTAATGGCATCATACCATTCACTGTACGGAACTGTATGTACTGTGTCTTATCAAAATTCAGTGAGAGTCCGTTTAAAAGGAACCACTTAGTAATTTTCTGAAAGACAATATTGACAATTTCATCAGTTAATTCTTGTTTCTCAGGTGTGATTACTATACTTGTATCATCAGCAAAGAGAACTAACTTTGCCTCTTCATGAATATAGAATGGCAAGTCATTAATATATAATAAGAACAACAAAGGACGCAAGACTGACCCTTGTGGAACCCCATTCTTGATAGTTCCCCAGTTTGAGGAATGTGCTGATTTTTGCATGTTACGAGAACTACTTATTTCAACTTTCTGCACTCTTCCAGTTAGATACGAATTAAACCATTTGTGCACTGTCCCACTCATGCCACAATACTTGAGCTTGTCTAGCAGAATTTCATGATTTACACAATCAAAAGCCTTTGAGAGATCACAAAAAATCCCAATGGGTGGTGTTCGGTTATTCAGATGATTCAAAATTTGACTGGTGAAAGCATATATGGCATTTTCTGTTGAAAAACCTTTCTGGAAACCAAACTGACATTTTGTTAGTACTTCATTTTTACATACATGTGAAGCTACTCTTGAATACATTACTTTCTCAAAAATTTTGGATAAAGCTGTTAGAAGGGAGATTGGACGGTAATTGTTGACATCAGATCTATCCCCCTTTTTATGCAAAGGTACAACAATAGCATATTTCAGTCTATCAGGGAAAATGCCCTGTTCCAGAGAGCTATTACACAGGTGGCTGAGAATCTTACTTATCTGTTGAGAACAAGCTTTTAGTATTTTGCTGGAAATGCCATCAATTCCATGTGAGTTTTTGCTTTTAAGCAAGTTTATTATTTTCCTAATTTCAGAGGGAGAAGTGGGTGATATTTCAATTGTATCAAATTGCATAGGTATGCCTCTTCCATTAACAGCCTAGCATCTTCTAATGAACACCTGGATCCTACTATATCCACAACATTTAGAAAATGATTATTAAAAATATTTTCAACTTCTGACTTTTTGTTCGTAAAGTTTTCATTAAATTTGATGGTAATACTGTCTTCCTGTGCTCTTGGTTGACCTGTTTCTCTTTTAATAATATTCCAAATTGTTTTAATTTTATTATCAGAGTTGCTGATTTCAGACATGATACACATACTCCTGGATTTTTTAATAACATTTCTTAATATAACACAGTAGTTTTTATAATTTTTGATAGTTTCTGGGTCACTACTCTTTCTTGCTGTCAGATACATTTCCCTTTTCCGGTTACAAGATATTTTTATACCCTTAGTAAGCCATGGTTTGTTACAAAGTTTCTTACGAGTATATTTAACTATTTTCTTGGGGAAGCAGTTTTCAAATGCATTTACAAAAATGTCATGAAATAAATTATATTTTAAATTGGCATCAGGTTCACGGTACACCTCATCCCAGTCTAAGTGCTGTAGGCTTTCCCTGAAATTTGCAATTGTTAAATCGTTGACTGAACATACTACTTTGGAGGACTGTTTAATATTGTTGAATGGAGAGGATTTCTAGGTCTCACCAGATTCTATAAAAAATTTATTTGGATCAACTCTTTCGCAACACCACGCCTATGTGCATTGACTGGAAAAAACACGCCATGGGTATGGGATCAACAAGCCAATGAAGAATTTTTAAAAGTGAAAAACGCACTGACAACAGCACCGACTTTAGCATATCCTGATCTAACACAAAATTTTTGTATGGCCACTGATAGCGCAAAAACAGGTTTAGAAATCGTTTTATTCCAAGAATACGAACAGGCAGGACTAAGATCATATAGAACAATTGCATTTGCCAGTCGGGTACTCACAAAAAGCGAGAAAAACTATTCAGTCACGGAGCTGGAAGCATTGGCCATTGTATGGGACTTCCAACGTTTTCGATACTTCCTATTCAGATGAAAAACAAAAGTATGCACTGACCACAAAGCATTATAATTTCTGTTATCCGCCAACTAACTCATGGGAGGTTAGCCAGATGGATGTTAATAATACAAGAATTTGACTTCACTATTACACACATACCAGGACCAGCGAATATATTAGCGGATGCTTTATCACGATGTCCGCAGGTTCCATCCAATAACATAGGTCTGGAAGCAGCAGAAGACCAGTTTACAATGTACTATATGAAACAAGTACTTTTCGGAAACTAAATACGACATCATTGAAAAACATAGGCAAAGAACAGGACAAGGATCCCGAAATACTAGGAATCAAGCACAAGTGGCGAAGTAAGAATTTTCCAGACATTCGACAGCACTATCTCATAAGAAACAATGTTTCATTTTTTAGATGAAATGTTGCAACGAATGAATGGTTAATTTATATCCCATATGAACTAATTAATAACTACATATGGTATACACATTTAAGTAATGGCCACTTTGGACCAAAGAAATGCTTTTTAAAAATAAAACAAACAAGCCATTTTCCTAATATGGATAGACGAATTAGGACAGTATTAGTCAAATGCAAAAAATGTGTGAGGGCTAAACACGTCACTTTCCAAACCAAACCACCTATATTTCCAATAATCCCTAAAAAATTAAAACAAATAGCTGCAACAGATTTGATGGGGCCCCTCCCACGCACAAATAATGGATATATTTTCGTATTTGTCATTTTGGAACTTACTTCTAAATATGTTACCTTGACACCATTGAAACTGGCAACAGGTCTTACTATAAGTAAAGCATTTAGACAAGATTTCCTCAGATAAGTAGATCGAGTGGAACGAATAATTTCGGATAATGGCCCACAATACAAATCAGTGCAATGACAGATCACGTTAAAACAACACAAAATAAAACCCCTCTCCATATCTAAGTACAAACCTAGCGTAAATCCAGCAGAACGATCTATGAAGGAGATAGGCACTTTATGCAGATTATGTGCAGGCAAAAGACACAACACTTGGGATATACACCTTAAAGATTTTCAAGAACTAATAAACGAAATGCCACATAGCACTACACTACTACCTCCAGTTACTGTACTTAAAAATATTGAACCCCCAAACATAACCAGAGAAAATGTTAGATTTCCTATTGTACCACGTAGACAGCACAAACAAGTCATAATAAAAGCACTCTCCAACATCAGAAAGGTAGCCATTAAAAGAAGAGAAAGGGGAGATAGAACAGCAATTAAAAGAACATTCTCAGTAGGCCAGAAAGTATTTGTAGAAACACACCATCTCTCCAACAAACAGAAACACAAAATACATAAGTTTTACGCTGCATACAAAGGACCTGTCATAATTAGCCGAATTTCTCATGATAATGCTGTGGAACTAATGAACCCAAAAACAGGCAAAACCTTAGGACTTCACTATGTGAGCCATATTAAAAAGTTTGAAGATTAATTTTATTACTGGTAAATAATCAGCACAATATTTCAAGATTATGTTGCAGATAAGATCGTCAGGAGAAAGAAGAATGAAGAGAGAGGAAGGTGGGAAAAAGAAAGTAGTTTCAATAAAAATAAAAACAAAAATAACACCAATAGTACCATGGATTAAGGTGAAGGGATAAAGCATAGATAGTCTAACAGCACGAAATACTAAAATGCTATACACCACAACACTACACAAAAATAAAAAACGAATTTGAGGATTCTTGTAGAAGTTAAGACTTAAAATATATTAGAATTTTAACATGGAAAGGGCACCAAAATTTGTAAAGCTTTTTAAAAAGGCATAAAACAATGTAGGTACTAGACATATGTTAGATGATTATAAGTAAAACTTTTTGTAAGAACCATTGTAAAAAGTCCAACAAAGACCAGATGCAACGACCCACAAGTTGCAATGCGAGAAGTATCAAGAAAGAAAAGGACATAATTAGCAAGACACGATTCCTACAAGGCAGAAGCGTCGAGAGAAGGGAAAGGACAGCGAGACCAACAGAGGGCTCTTGTAGCCAAAGTGGGCAGTAAATCTGTTGCCAAGCGGAGCCACAGAGTGGCGGAACCCTGCTGGGACAGAACACGGAAGGCCAAGAGGGTCTTGGAACACCACGACTCAGCAGAGTGAGCAAAAAACGGCCCGACGAGAAGACTGCTTGGGCAAGCCACCAATGGCAAAAAAATATGTGTAAAAGTCACACTACTGCTATTAAACAGCACACTGATGCACGAAACTGAAGAAAACTTCCACAAAGTAAAAATGACACGCCCAAACAATTTATCAGACTGTTACTAAGAGGAGAACTTCAAAGCAACTAATTATCAATAAATGTTTCCATATCCTGCCCAGAGAAGGACAAAGAAGCAAGTAAGAAGCACAGAAAAAGCAGGAAGAACAGAAGTTGAAGATTCGCAAGATTGAGACCAAGAAAGAAGATGGGTGAAGAATAGACGACATACCTTCCCAAATCCCTATCCTATTGTAAACTAGTCGTCTGCAAAGTATTACAACGAAAAACGACCGCATTCAGCGACACATAACGAAGACTTTCACGCATACAAAGCCAGTAAACCACGACTTTCTGCACTCACAGCTCCATTCCATTATGGGACCTCCACAACAGCAACACACACTTGCAAAGCCAACAAGGAATGACAAACGAAGCTGTACATCAAATACTTGCCCACATCCATATCACTCAAGACCATCATCTTCGTACAAAAACACGCCAACCTCATGCTTAAACATTCATAGGATTGTGTGAATGTGTGAAATCAAATTATGTGATGTAGGAATTGTGCAAAAGAAACGTGTGAAAAAGTAAATAAGTTAAGCACACCAGACAGCTAATAAACTACAAAATAACAGTCATTGACTATGGACTTAAGTAAAAAATAGACTATCGATAAAAATAAGTCATTAGTTCTGAAATGGACAGTATATAAAGAACAAAAGTAGGGCATAATAAACACTAAAACTATATGCCACTTATTTTCGCTATATGCCACTTATTTTCTCCTCATATAAATAAAAGAATAACTATATTTTACTTATTTTCTCCTTATAAAAACAAAGAATAAAAGATTATCTTGTTGGATGTTTTCCCTTTTTTTTTAACATTTGTACCGTTTGTTAGGATAGTATCTCAATACTTGTGTATGTATATTTCTTTGTCAAAGCAATTCTTGGAAATAATTCTTAATTGTTAGTGTAACAATGTTGAAATGAGTGTCTAGAAACAAAAACATTTTACTTGTACATGATATTTAGAAAATGTGTAAGGAATAGATTTTACTTAATTACCACATTTATAAAAAAAATATATTTCTAAGAAAATCGATGTGAAAGACTTCTCACTTTCGATAACAAACTTCTTAAAAAACAAACTTCACCCTTAAATAAAGAAAAAAAATAATTAAAAATTAATAATAATAGTAATAGCATAAAAATATTCTTCTCTTGTCAATATAAACATATTTTTGAAAATAATGTGGAAGAATATAAAAATATATATTAGTAATACAAACGTGGCTGAACAGTAGGCAACAAAATTTAGATAAAGGAACAATTTTTGACTGACTTAGACAACGATTCAATCATTGCCTAACTTCAGTGCAAAAATTAAGTTCGAAGGGTCGTGATATGTAAGGTGTCAGGCAAATCCATCACCTTCCATGAGAACCCTGACATGATGAGCAAATCCAGCAGTATGTCACATAGCTCCGAATAAATCCTGACATTAAATTAACCAAAGTATTACGAGTAACAAGTCAGCAAATGGAATACCACAGACTAACATAAGAATGCCTAAATGCATGTCATACCTTCCCACTGTGAAACAGACACAGTTCCGAGGGAAGAAACGAGAACAGAAGCCGAGAGCAGAACTGTGTTAAGCTAGAAGGCCCTACGATAAGGGACGGACACTCACGTCGCCACTCAACCACCAGGACCACCCCCCCCCCCCCCCCAGCCCATGTTAAAAGATAGAGCCCTCCAGAAGAACAGTATAGATCTTGCGATAACACTAAAAGGGCCACACCAGCTGCAAGTTTTGGAGTGAGACTTTTCGCGTCTCTGTTACGTTAAAAACATTGCTCCACCACTAATAGTAACCGCCAGGACCACCCCCAGCCCATGTTAAAAGATAGAGCCCTCCAGAAGAACAGTATAGATCTTATGATAACACTAAAAGGGCCACACCAGCTGCAAGTTTTAGCGTGAGACTTTTTCGCGTCTCTGTTACATTGCAAACCTTAAAAATATTGCCCTACCACGAAAAGTGTAACGTTTCTCATTGGAGGGACAGAATATTTGTAGGCAGAGCTTAAGGTTAACATTGAGACCCTGATTGGTCAGATGAAAACACAGCCAGATAGTTTTTTTTTTTAACCAACTTCGGTAAATTGTAGTAAGGAGAAGTTAGGAGAGAGTTGCTTCGGAGACGGCGAGCTGTATCGAGCTGCGCCGGCCGCCGCCCCCTGACGAACACCGACAAGGTAATGAACGCATGCGATGCCACATTTTTGAGCGCATAAGGCTTCACTCAGAACTGCAGAAGTCTCATCTGTTACATCCCCGTTTTGCGTAATACTAGTGTCGATCGTCAATTAAAGCTCATGGTATTCACATTCGCTATGTAAGTTAAAATCTGAAATGCAATGATTTTTCTGTTATATAATTATTGAGAAGCCACATCAGCCACTGTAATTTACGACAAGTTAGATAAGTAATTAAAGATAATTGAGGGTCACTGTAGACCATTTTGATAGTTTTCTCTTTTGTGAAACTTAATTTAAACCTAGATTATAGATGTGATATGGCATAGGTCATCCTTCGATCCATTGTAGAACTTGGAAACCCATTCAGGGAATATTCGTTCACATTTTTGTTGGACACAGTTGGTTTTTATCATCCTGTGTTAAAACATTTCCTTTTACCAATAGTGCAATTTATAAACAATGTTTTGTGAGTAGAATAAAATTTCCAATGGTAAACTTAACTGCTTTTTCGACGTTTTTTACCAGCTAACTAAAAATAGGAAAGCCTTGAACCCCTTCCACTAAATTTAGTTAGTATTAAGATTCTTTTACAGAGAGTGCAGTGGAGCTGACACTGAAATCATTAAGTATTTGGTTATATCATCGCTAGTCTCACTGAACTCTTCTGAACTCTACATGTCATGTGTGGTCTGGCGTCTCCTTACCAGCAACAGGTGTCAGGTTCAAACTAGTCAATTCCCTAAAAAACACGCTCAGAGCGTCGTTGCGCGAAAGTGGTAGGGAGACACGACATAGAACAACAAACACCACGCAGAATGTTAAACTCGTCATAGAAAGCAGCCGCCTGTGCTCTCGGCCAGTTATCAACACTGGTCTCCAGCTCATTATCTGTGGAAACATTTTGTCTTCATAGCCATCGGTTCTTGTGAGGAGAGATAAGACTCATGGGGAACCAATTACGGACTGTATTGTGGGTGATCAAACACTTGTCAACGCTGCAGGAGCGTATTCATTGCCCCTGCAGTGTGCGGCCGAGAATTGGTATGAAGAAGGAACTGCTCGACAGTTGTGTTATGTGGGCTGCATGACAAAGGCGAAATCTCTATCCAGGCATCCGTACTTGCCTGGAGACGCTATTCTCTACGCATCTTTCGCATCTTTGCGTGCTCACTGCTTACTCAAAACTGAAATGAGCGACGCGACAAGATCGACGGGCATACTAGAGACACTCCCCAACAAATCTGTGCAAAGCTTTACCGGATTTTTCCACTGGTTTCCATTTCGCGACTGATCGGAACGTACTTTCTGGACAACCCTCGTATTAGTGATGAAGAGTAGGATGAAGCTTAAGACATTAGTCAGGAAGAATAAATAAGCAAAGAAATGGGATACGGAAGCACTAAGGAATAACGAGATATGGTTGAAGTTCTCTAAGGCTATAGATACAGCAATAAGGAATAGCTCGGTAGGCAGTATAGTTGAAGAGGAATGGACATCTCTATAAAGGGCCATCACAGAAATTGGAAAGAAAAACGTAGGTACAAAGAAGGTAACTGTGAAGAAACCATGGGTAAGAGAAGAAATACTTCAGTTGATCGATGAAAGGAGCAAGAACAAAAATGTTCAGAAGAACGCAGGAAAACAGAAATAAAAGTCGCTGAGGAATGAAATAAATCGGAAGTGCAGGGAAGTTAAGACGCAATGGCTGCATGAAAAATGTGAAGATATCGTAAAATAAATGATTGTCCGAAAGACAGACTCATCATAGAGGGAAGACAAAACAACCTTCGGTGTCATTAAAAGCAAGGGTGGTAATATTGAAAGTGCAACGGGAATTCCTCTTTTAAATGCAGAGCAGACGGCGGGTAGGTGGAAAGAATACACTGAAAGCCTCTATGAGGTGGAAGATTTGTATGATGTCGTTGAGGTGAAACAGGAATCGATTTAGAGGAGGTGAGGGATCCAGTATTAGAATCAGAATTTAAAAGACCTTTGGAGGACTTACGATCAAATAAGGCATAAGGGATAGATAACATCCCATCAGAATTTCTAAAATCTTTGGTGGAAGTAGCAACGAAATGACTCTTCACGTTGGTGTGTAGAATGTATAGGTCTCACAACATACCATCTGACTTTTGGAAAAACATCATCCACACATTTCCGAAGTCTGCAAGAGCTGACAAGTGCGAGAATTATCCAACGATCAGCTTAACAGCTCATGCATCTAAGACAAGAATTATCTACAGAAGAATGGAAAAGAAAACTGAGGATGTGCTAGAAGACGATCAGTTTGGCTTTAGAAGAGGTAAAGGCACCAAAGGAGCAATTCCGAAGTTGCGGTTGATAATGGAAGCAAGACTAAAGAAAGATCAAGACACGTTCAATGAATTTGGCGACCTGGAAACAGCGTTCGCCAACGTAAAATGATGCAAGATGTTCGAAATTCTGAGAAAACTAGGAGTAAGTTATAGGGAGAGACGGGTTATTACAATATGTACAAGAGCCAAGAGGGAGCAATAAGAGTGAGCGACCAAGAGCGAAGTGCTCCAATTAAGAAGGGTGTGAGAGAGGGATGTAGTGTTTCGCCGCCACTGTTCAATCTGTACTTCGAAGAAGCAAAGATGGAAATAAAATAAAGGTTCTTCAGGAGTGGAAATAAAATTCCAGTGAAAGGATATCAATGATACGATTTGCTGATGACATTAGGTGGACTGATAAGGTATGGAATGAAGAGGTTCTCCGCAGAATCGTAGAGGAAAGGAATGTTTGGAAAACACTAGAAAGAAAAAGAGACAGGATGATAGGACTTCTTTTAAGACATCAGTGAATGACTTCCATGGTACTAGAGGGAGCTGTAGAAGACAAAAAGTGTAGAGGAAGACAGAGACTGGAATACAGCCAGCAAATAATGACGTAGGTTGCAAGTGCTACTCTGAGATGAAGAGGTTGGCACAGTAGATGAATTCATGGCGAGTCACATCAAACCAAGGCTAATGACCCGAGTTCCGTTTATGCTCTAGGTACACCCAGTAGCAACGGCCTGTTTCAAAGTTAATACTGTTTGAGGAAGAGTACGCGAGACAAAGTCGGTCTGAGACTTGTATACCTCGCACCATTAGTCGGGCCACCAGTTGGTGGTCGAGCGGGACAACGTGCTGTTGTCCACTCCGCCTGTCGTGTACGGCGTTCGTGTCTGCACTTGGGTGGGCCTGGAGCTCACATATATTTGTAAGCATCGTTTACTGGTCCAAGGTTCACAGACTTAAAAAGAATCCCTGACATATAATTATTGCCTGTCTTTCTCATGCGTTAGCTAAGGTGTGTTTCAGATGAGAGACTTGCACGTTTAACGTTGCTTATTCTGTTTATTCAGTTACGAATGCATTTGTCAAGGGTGTCATTTACTGTCTGCAAGTCAATTTGTCACTGTCCAGTTTGTCTTCAGTCTAGTCCTGGAGATAATTAGCACTGAAAGCATTTTATTGTAATGGCTTTACCGTGATCAAATGACATTTGCATTAACTTAAATTGCCTTCTACCGTTTGGTCTGTAACGATTGTTCCCTATCATTCTACTGTTAATCTTGGTTCAGTAATCCCATGAAAGTAGCTAATTCGCGTGCTGCCGTCTGATCCGTAACTGGTAATCATTATAACGACAGGTTGTTCAGAGAGTTGTTATATAATACTGGGATGTTGCTTTTACTGATTGCATCTGTATCAGAATTGTTGTGTCAAGGGAAAAACTTGTGCCTGTTTAGATATCTAGTAACCACTCCTTTCGCAAAATTTTTCATTATAATTGCTGTCTGGATTAACTGTTTACATGAGTACAACTTTGTGTGCAATGAAAGGTGAATGAAGTTCCGCTTAGTCCTTTATGGACGTTTTATGAGGCGGCGATGTGTCCCCTTAACCAACTTGTAGAAAAACAAGATGACTATCATAGGCGTCAAAGGACATGAGAAGTTAACGGTGGTTGAGAAGGAAGGTAGACAGGGCTGTGACCTATCTCCGAAGTTATTCAATCTGTACACTGAAAGAGCAGCAAAAGAAAGCCAAGAGACATTTTGAGCAGGACTTAAAGTTGAAGGAGAATAAATGAAACTTTGAGATTCGCCGATAACATTGTAATTCTGTCAGAGACAGCAAAAGGCTTGGCATTGCATTGCATGGAATGGATAGTACCTTGCAAAAGTGATAGAAGATGGACATGCTCGAAAGTGAAATGTGGACAATTGATTGTACTGAATTAAATCAGATGTTGCTGAAGGACTTAGAATAGGAAATGTGACGATAAAAGTAGCAAAAAACTTTTGCTATTTCGACAATAAAATAACTGACGATGCACGAAGTAACGTACAATATAAGTTTAAATGCTAGGAGGTCTTTTCTGAAGGAATCTGTCTGGAGTGTAACCTCATACGTAAATGAAGCGTGCACAATCAGCAATTCAGACACTAAAGGAGTAGAGATTTTTTTAAAATGTGGTTCTCCAGAAGAGCGCTGAAGATTAGGCGGGTAGGTCGAGCAACAGATGAGATGGCACGTAAGCTGACTGGGATTAAATAAAAGACCGGATCTGTTGATAGGACATATCCTGACGCCTGAATGAGTGGTCAGTATGATACTGGAGGGAAGAGAGAGTGTGTGTGTGTGTGTGTGTGTGTGTGTGTGTGTGTGAGTGCGAGAGACAGAGAGAGAGAGAGAGAGAGAGAGAGAGAGAGAGAGAGAGAGAGAGAGGAGAGAGAGAGAGGGGGGGGAGGGCAAAAGTCGCAGAGGTAGACCAACGGGTGACTATACAGTGCGTAGATTCGAGTGGGTGTACGTTGTAGTAGTTATTCGAAGATGAAGGCACAGGTACATGATTTAGTACCGTAGAGAGCTACATCAAATCAGTGTTTCGACTGAAGACGACATCAACAATCTGCGAACTACGTTGCAATTTAAGTAATTAATTATATGAAAATTTCGCGACGTTAAAGCTCGTGTTGGTGTGAAAAATCGTGCTTTCGAAGATGTTCAGTTTCTTCTTCGTCTGGAGTTGATTACCTATTGAGACCGAGATTCAGAGGGTGGACAAAAACATGGTAAGACCAAAAACATGTGACATTACCATACCTAGTTTGGTGTAAGAAACACGTTGGCGCTTAACCAGCTTCCAGTCTGCTCGCATTGGATAAACACAGGTCCTGTACGGTTTGCAAGGGAATCTTATACCATTTTTCCTACAAAATAAACGGCCGCTGTGACCGAGCAGTTCTAGGCGCTTCAATCCGTAACCACGCTGCTGCTATGGTAGCAGGTTCGAATCCTGCATCGGGTATGGATGTTTGTGTTGTCCTTAGGTTAGATAGTTTTCATTAGTTCTAAGTCTATGGAAAAGAAAAGAAAGGTTCGGAGTAGGTATTAAAATCCATGGAGAAGAAATAAAAACTTTGAGGTTCGCTGATGACATTGTAATTCTGTCAGAGACAGTAAAGGACTTGGAAGAGCAGTTGAACGGAATGGACAGTGCCGTGAAAGGAGGTTATAAGATGAACATCAACAAAAGCAAAACGAGGATAATGGAATGTAGTCGAATTAACTCGGGTGATGCTGAGGGAATTATATTACGAAATGAGACACTTAAAGCAGTAAAGGAGTTTTGCTATTTGGGGAGCAAAATAACTGATGATGGTCGAAGTAGAGAGGATATAAAATGTAGAATGTCAATGGCAAGGAAAGCGTATCTGAAGAAGAAAAATTTGTTGACATCGAGTATAGATTTAAATGTCAGGAAGTCGTTTCTGAAAGAATTTGTATGGAGTGTAGCCATGTATGGAAGTGAAGCGTGGACAATAAATGGTTTACACAAGAAGAGAATAGAAGCTTTCCAAATGTGGTGCTACAGAAGAATGCTGAAGATTAGATGGGTAGATCACGTAACTAATGAGGAGGTATTGAATAGAACTGGGGAGAAGAGGAGCTTGTGGCACAACTTGACTAGAAGAAGGGATCGGTTGGTAGGACATGTTCTGAGACATCGAGGGATCAACAATTTAGTATTGGAGGGAAGCGTGAAGGGTATAAATCGTAGAGGGAGACAAAGAGATGAAAACACTAAGCAGATTCAGAAGGATGTAGGTTTCAGTAAGTTCTGGGAGATGAAAAAGCTTGCACAGGTTAGAGTGGCATGGAGGGCTGCATCAAACCAGTCTCAGGACTGAAGACCACAACAACAACAACAACAACAACAAGTCTAGGGGACTGATGACCTCAGATTTTAACTCCCATAGTGCTCAGAGCCATTGAACTATCTGAACCTACAAAATAGCGGCAATTCCAGGTAACGAAAGTAGAACCCAAACATCGAATACTATCGTGAGCCGCTGACTGTGATGGCTAGGAGATATGCGATAATTCACCCTCGCGCACACAGAATCAGTCAGGGGCGATGCGAGCCGTGTGGGAAGGATCGCAGTCGTCTTGGAGCACAGCATAACCACTGGGGAAGAAACACTGTACCACGGAGTGGCCCTCATCAGCCAAACTGCCCACATAAACCTTCGCAGTAAAGCGGCTGTTAGAGTAACGACGGGGTCCATGCAACATCAAAATATGGTTGCCCAAATCATCACCGAACACCCCCCCCCCCCCCCCCACGTAAACTCGGCTATAAGTTTGTGTGAAACAAGACTAATCCAACGAAATGGCCCATCCATTGCTTCAGAGTCCATATCTTTTGGCTTCGGCACCACGTTTTCCTGTTACGGGCATTTTCATGACGACTGGTTTTGGGATTCCATCTCGCCCTGTTATCTTCTGCTTATGGAACTCCCTTCGCGTTGTTTTGTTGCTGACAGGGATCATAATGGCGACATTCAGTTCTGCAGCGATTTTTGGAACTATCATCCTCTTATTCTTCATCGCAATGCTTTTCAATGACCATCCCTCACGCGCACTCAACACACTCTTTCGTCCGTGGATGATATTTTTTCTGCTTTCTCCGTATGCGCTATAAATCTTCGATATGGTACCTCTTGAAATGCCCTTCACTTCGTCTACCTTTTTTACAGAAAAACTCACTATAAGAGCCGGCCGGTGTGGCCGTGCGGTTCTAGGCGCTTCAGTCTGGAACCGCGTGACCGCTACGGTCGCAGGTTCGAATCCTGCCTCGGGCATGGATGTGTGTGATGTCCTTAGGTTAGTTAGATTTAAGCAGTTCTAAGTTCTAGGAGACTGATGACCACAGATGTTAAGTCACATAGGGCTCAGAGCCATTTAGCCACTATAAGAACACCAACAATTCGCTCACGCGGATACTAGTGTATATCGGACATTATGCACTCAACACGAATTCTTTACGGACGAATGGAAAAACTAGTAGAAGCCGACCTCGGGGAAGATCAATTTGGATTCCGTAGAAACACTGGAACACGTGAGGCAATACTGACCTTACGACGTATCTTAGAAGAAAGATTAAGGAAAGGCAAACCTACGTTTCTAGCATTTGTAGACTTAGAGAAAGCTTTTGACAATGTTGACTGGAATACTCTCTTTCAAACTCTAAAGCTGGCAGGGGTAAAATACAGGGAGCGAACGGCTATTTACAATTTGTACAGAAACCAGATGGCAGTTATAAGAATCGAGGGGCATGAAAGGGAAGCAGTGGTTGGGAAGGGAGTGAGACAGGGTTGTAGCCTCTCCCCGATGTTATTCAATCTGTATATTCAGCAAGCAGTAAAGGAAACAAAAGAAATATTCGGAGTAGGTATTAAAATCCAGGGAGAAGAAATAAAAACTTTGAGGTTCGCCGATGACATTGTAATTCTGTCAGAGACAGCAAAGGACTTGGAAGAGCAGTTGAATGGAATGGACAGTGTCTTGAAAGGAGGATATAAGACGAACATCAACAAAAGCAAAACGAGGATAATGGAATGTAGTCAAATTAAGTCGGGTGATGCTGAGGAAATTAGATTAGGAAATGAGACACTTAAAGTAGTAAAGGAGTTTTGCTATTTGGGGAGCAAAATAACTGATGATGGTCGAAGTAGAGAGGATATAAAATGTAGACTGGCAATGGCAAGGAAAGCGTTTCTGAAGAAGAGAAATTTGCTAACATCGAGTATTGATTTAAGTGTCAGGAAGTCATTTCTGAAAGTATTTGTATGGAGTGTAGCCATGTATGGAAGTGAAACATGGACGATAAATAGTTTGGACAAGAAGAGAATAGAAGCTTTCGAGATGTGGTGCTACAGAAGAATGCTGAAGATTAGATGGGTAGATCACATAACTAATGAGGAAGTATTGAATAGGATTGGGGAGAAGCGAGGTTTGTGGCACAACTTGACTAGAAGAAGGGATCGGTTGGTGGGACATGTTCTGAGGCATCAAGGGATCACCAATTTAGTATTGGAGGGCAGCGTGGAGGGTAAAAATCGTAGAGGGAGACCAAGAGATGAATACACTAAGCAGATTCAGAAGGATGTAGGTTGCAGTAGGTACTGGGAGATGAAGAGGCTTGCACAGGATAGAGTAGCACGGAGAGCTGCATCAAACCAGTCTCAGGACTGAAGACCGCAACAACAACAACGACGCAGAACACTTTTGTGACCATTATTGACACTTGCAACCTTCAGGTTTGGTCAGCAGCTGAAATTACGTTGAAGAATCCGTTTCTCGTGGTGCTTCCATACAACCCTGTAGACTCAGCATTGTAGTGGTGCCCGTATTATTGGTGGATTGACATCACATAGTGTGTTTTACACTGAAGAGGCAAAGAAACTGGTACATCTGCCTAATATCGTGTAGGGCCCCTCGAGCATGCAGAAGTGCCGCAACACGACGTGGCATGGAATCGACTAATATCTGAGGTAGTGCTGGAGAAAACTGACACCACCGATCCTGCAGGGCTGTCCATAAACGCGTAAGAGCACGAAGGAGTGAAGATCTCTTCTGAACAGCACGATGCAAGGCATCCCAGATATGCTCAATTATGTTCATTTCTGGGGAGTTTGGTGGGCACCGGAAGCGTTTAAACTCACACGAGTGTTCCTGGACCCACTATGTAGCAAATTCTGGACGTGTGGAGTGTCGCATTCTCCTGCTGGTATTGCCCAAGTGCGTCAGAATACACAATGAACATGGATGGATGCAGATGATCAGACGAGATGCTTACGTACGTGTCACTGTCAGAGTCGTATCACTGGTCCCACATCACTCCAACTGCACATGTCCCACACCACTGCAGAGCCTCCACCAGCTTCAACAGTCCTCTTCAGTGCAGGGTCCATGAATCCATGACGTTGTCTCCATTCCCATTCATGTCCATGCGCTCGGTTCAATTTGAAACAAGACTCGTCCGACCAGGCAACACGTTTCCAGTCATCAACAGTCAAATGTCGGTGTTAACAGGCCCAGACTAGACGTAAAGCTTTGTGTCGTGAATACAGCAGGGGTACACGAGTGGGCCTTCGGCTCCGAAAGCCCACATCGATGATGTTTCGTTGAATGGTTCGCACGCTGACACTTGTTGATGACCCAGAATTGAAACCTGCAGCAATTTATTGAAGCGTTGTACTTTTGTCACGTTAATAGATCCTGTAAAGTCCTCGTGCGTAGGTCCAGTTCCTGTAGAATATTTTTCCGGCCGCACCAATGTCGGAGATTCGATGATTTACTGGATACTGGATTCCTGATATTCACGGTTTTTTTTTTTTTTTTTTTTTTTTGGTCGTCAGTCTATTGACTGGTTTGATGCGGCCCGCCACGAATTCCTTTCCTGTGCTAACCTCTTCATCTCAGAGTAGCACTTGCAACCTACGTCCTCAATTATTTGCTTGACGTATTCCAATCTCTGTCTTCCTCTACAGTTTTTGCCCTCTACAGCTGCCTCTAGTACCATGGAAGTCATTCCCTCATGTCTTAGCAGATGTCCTATCATCCTGTCCCTTCTCCTTATCAGTGTTTTCCACACATTCCTTTCCTCTCCGATTCTGCGTAGAACCTCCTCATTCCTTACCTTATCAGTCCACCTAATTTTCCACATTCGTCTATAGCACCACATCTCAAATGTTTCGATTCTCTTCTGTTCCGGTTTTCCCACAGTCCATGTTTCACTACCATACAATGCTGTACTCCAGACGTACATCCTCAGAAATTTCTTCCTCAAATTAAGGCCGGTATTTGATATTAGTAGACTTCTCTTGGCCAGAAATGCCTTTTTTGCCATAGCGAGTCTGCTTTTGATGTCCGATGTCCTCTTTGCTCCGTCCGTCATTGGTTATTTTACTGCCTAGGTAGCAGAATTCCTTAACTTCATTGACTTCGTGACCACCAATCCTGATGTTAAGTTTCTCGCTGTTCTCATTTCTACTACTTCTGATTACATTCGTCTTTCTCCGATTTACTCTCAAACCATACTGTGTACTCATTAGACTGTTCATTCCGTTCAGCAGATCATTTAATTCTTCTTCACTTTCACTCAGGATAGCAATTTCAGCAGCGAATCGTATCATTGTTATCCTTTCACCTTGTATTTTAATTCCACTCGTGAACCTTTCTTTTATTTCCATCATTGCTTCCTCGTTGTACAGATTGAAGAGTAGGGGCGAAAGGCTACAGCCTTGTCTTACACCCTTCTTAATACGAGCACTTCGTTCTTGATCGTTCACTCTTATTATTCCCTCTTGGTTGTTGTACATATCGTATATGACCCGTCTCTCCCTATAGCTTACCCCTACTTTTTTCAGAATCTCGAACAGCTTGCACCATTTTATATTGTCGAACGCTTTTTCCAGGTCGACAAATCCTATGAAAGTGTCTTGATTTTTCTTTAGCCTTGCTTCCATTATTAGCCGTAACGTCAGAATTGCCTCTCTCGTCCCTTTACTTTTCCTAAAGCCAAACTGATCGTCACCTAGCGCATTCTCAATTTTCTTTCCATTCTTCTGTATATTATTCTTGTAAGCAGCTTCGATGCATGAGCTGTTAAGCTGATTGTGCGATAATTCTCGCACTCGTGAAATGGTCGCACGGGAAAATGCCTACTTCATCGCTACCTTGGCGATGCCGTGTCCCGTCGCTCGTGCGCCGACTATAACACCACTTTCAAACTCACTTAAATCTTAATAACCTGCCATCGTAGCAGCAGTAACCGATCTAATAACTGCGCCAGACACTGTCGGCATTGCCGACCGCTGCGCTGTATTCAGTATGTTTAACTATCCCTGTGTTTGAATACGCATACCTATACCAGTTTCTTTGGCGCTTCAGTGCGTATCTCTGTAGATCAGACGGTATGGGTGACAAGCAGGCAGAAAGATACTCGGAACACTGCCTCACCCGAAAAGGTGTCCAACGCTTACCAGAGATGGGAATGCCGGCAGATACGCAGTTCAGCACGGATGCCCAAACAGGAGGAGCGGCCGCAGCGGTCAAATCGTGGACGCCGTGCTTTCCCGCGGATTCCAGCGCACAGCCGAGCGCGGCACAGCACGCCTCAGCTCTGCTCAGGGCTGCCCGGCACTCACCTCTCGCCTGCTTCTCATCTGGGGCACGCCCGCCGCCGCCGCCGCAGATGCCGCCCCCGATGCTGCGGCCGTACTTCAGAGGCGCCGACGTCAGCCGCGGACAAACCTGTCACCGGAATGAGTGACGGCAGCCGGAAGACGGGCCAGATACGAGAGCTGGAGGCCGCTTCTCAGCGCACCGTCAGCGACCGATCCTCCAGCTTCCCGGGCAGCTCAGCCCGCTCCGCAACTTCAGAAAGACTGGCGCTCGCTATCAGTCGAGTGTGAAATAAGCGCTAATCGCGCCTTTGGACTTAATGTAGTGTGTCTAAAAGAGAAAAGAAATGTAAATCACCCACCAATAGATAAATAATACAGCATGTTAATAAGAAACTTGATTACTTAATTTTAAAAATTCTCTGGATTGTTTTTCTCAGAGTAACAGCGGGTATTTCTAGTAACAGAACAATGAGTTATCGCACAATATATTCTCATTTGAATCGCTACTCATAAAACTATTCGAAACTCATGTGGAGCTTATTACAGCTTGAAAGGTGGCTACACTGAGCCACAGCGCCAGAGATTGCCCCAATGAGTATTATTCAGCCGCCTCCACTGGCAGTTCTTGTCGAGAAGTCGTGGTGGAGAGTGCTGTTGAGATGTGGCAGTAGCGAGTCGTTGTTGAGAAGTTCCCATGGAGAGTGCTTGTTCAGATGTTGTCATATTGTTTTGATGGGCTAGACACCAGGTATTGTTGGATTGCGGATGCTGTAATGATCAGAGTGTGCTTTTCGTCAATATATATGAAGGTAAAAAATTCCTTTTTTTTATAATTTCAATGTCTTAAACAATAATGCCTCTTGGTCACAGGTTCAGTCAACAAAGCATCTGGCTCGTGTTCTTGTATTAGACTGTATTTCTGGTTTCTATGTGCAATTAAAGTATTTTTGGTTTTTTTTAATTACTTCAGTATAAATGGTGTTTAAAATATCTGGTCTTATTGAGGAAGAACCGTGCCAGATGTGTAAGTTGAATCACACTTCCACACACAGAACAGCTACACTTGTGTTTTGTTGTTTCGTAGGTTTTATAGTTGCTGGGGACTTAATTGATTAATTGTGTTAACGGAAGTTTTCTTTCATTCTTTGTTGTTGTTCTATGCAGTCAGACTGCGTACAAATACTGGTCAGGGCCAACCGGTTACGAGACTTCGTAGCCGGACATTCAGCTACTAAAAATTTAAAAGTATTTGCATTATATATAATTAAGCCCCCATGCAAGCTACGTAAGAATGGCTGCGAAGGTGCCAAGCTTTATGACAGACACCACAGCCTCCATCAACATAACACTCTGTATTTCAACTAACTTTTTTCTCGATCTGTTCTTTATATACTTCAGTGTCAAATACTGATCGTGTCCCGAACCTTAAGGGTCGAAATCACACATATGTTATAAGATCCTAGATTCCCTACTTTGAGATAAGAAACTATTTCCACCTTGAAACTTCCCGACAGATTAAAACTGGCTGCCGGGCCGTGACTCGAACTCGGGAGCTTTGCCTTTCGCAGGCAAACGTACCGAGTTCGAGTCTCCGTCTGGCATACAATTTTAATCTCCCAGGAAGTTTCATATCAGCGCACACTCCACTGCAGAGTGAAAATCTCGTTCTGTTTCCACCTTGTAGCAACTCTCCAAAGTGACGACTCTCAGACTCAACACATGGATTGCAATGGTGTATTAAATAAAGTCACACAGGAATAAAAGGTATTAGCTGCCAGTGGGCATTGATTTACACTACTGGCCATTAAAATTGCTACACCACGAAGATGACGTGCTACAAACGCGAAATTTAACCGACAGGAAGGAGATGCTGTGATATGCAAATGATTAGCTTTTCAGAGCATTCACACAAGGTTGGCGCCGGTGGCAACACCTACAACGTGCTGGCACGAGGAAAGTTTCCAACCGATTTCTCATACACAGACAGCAGTTGACCAGCGTTGCCTGGTAAAACGTTGTTGTGATGCCTCGTGTAAGGAGGAGGAATGCGTACTTTTATCAAAGTCGGATTGCAGTGTATCGCGATTGCGGTTTATCTTATCGCGACAATACTGCTCGCGTTGGTCGAGATCCAATGACTATCAGCAGAATATGGAATCGGTTGGTTCAGGAGGGTAATACGGAACATCGTGCTGGATCCCAACGGCCTCGTATCACTAGCAGTCGAGATGGCAGGCATCTTATCCGCATGGGTGTAAGTAATGGGTCGTACAGCCACGTCACCACCCTGTGTCAACAGATGGGGACGTTTGCAAGACAACAACCAGCTGCACGAACAGTTCGACGACGTTTGCAGCAGCATGCACTATCAGCTCGGAGGCCGTGGCTGCGGATACCCGTGACGCTGCATCAAAGACAGGAGCGCCTGCGATGGTGTACTCAACGACGAATCTGGGTGCACGAATAGCAAAACGCCATTTTTTAAGGATGAGTCCAGGTTCTGTTTACAGCATCATGATGGTCGCATCCGTGTTTGGCGACATCGCGGTGAACGCACATTGGAAGCGTGTATTCGTCATCGCCATACTGGCGTATCACCCGGCGTGATGGTATGGGGTGCCTTTGGTTACACATCTTGGTCACCTCTTGTTCGCCGGCCGAAGTGGCCGTGCGGTTAAAGGCGCTGCAGTCTGGAACCGCAAGACCGCTACGGTCGCAGGTTCGAATCCTGCCTCGGGCATGGATGTTTGTGATGTCATTAGGTTAGTTAGGTTTAACTAGTTCTAAGTTCTAGGGGACTAATGACCTCAGCAGTTGAGTCCCATAGTGCTCAGAGCCATTTGAACCATTTTTTTTAACCTCTTGTTCGCATTGACGGCACTTTGAACAGTGGACGTTACATTTCAGATGTGTTACGACCAGTGGCTCTACCCTTCATTCGATCCCTGTGAAATCCTACATTACAGCAGGATAATGCAAATCCTGTACGGGCCTTTCTGCATACAGAAAATGTTCGACTCCTGCCGTGGCCAGCACATTCTCCAGATCTCTCACCAATTGAAAACGTCTGGTCAATGGTAGCCGAGCAACTGGCTCGTCACAATACGCCAGTCACTACTCTTGATGAACAGTGGTATCGTGTTGCAGCTGCATGGGCAGCTGTACCTGTACACGCCATCCAAGCTCTGTTTGACTCAATGCCCAGGCATATAAAGGCCGTTATAACGGCC
Source organism: Schistocerca serialis cubense (assembly GCF_023864345.2). NCBI lineage: Eukaryota > Metazoa > Arthropoda > Insecta > Orthoptera > Acrididae > Schistocerca > Schistocerca serialis. The sequence continues at coordinate 1,272,787,778 of NC_064638.1, forward strand.
AGAGGTGGTTGTTCTGGGTACTGATTTCTCATGACCTATGCATCCAAATTGCGTGAAAATGTAATCACATGTCCGTTCTAGTATAATATATTTGACCAACGACTACCCGTTTGTCATCTGCATTTCTTCTTGGTGTAGCAATTTTAATGGCCAGTAGTGTAAATCAATGAGGAAACCCCTGTTCTTTGTAATACGATGACACAGGCCTAGGGTGGTACCCTTGAGGTTGGAACTACAGCCTCTCGTGCACAGCATGAAAGGCAGTCTCCGCATGTACACCAAACAACAGGGTAGCAGCAAATAACTTTTCCACCATTAGTTCATGTTGCCCTGGTTCACAGTACGTAATGATTTGAGCCGGATTTTGTTCACTCCAGGCCAGGACCGTACCAAAGGGGTGGCGAGACAGGCTCACGCCAAGGACGCATGCGCAGAGATTGTTCATAACTGACAAAAAAAAAAAGAAAAACGGCTTAAGAATTAATTGGGAGAAAATTGTGTTTTCCTAACTTTCATGTTCCTATCTTTTGCCCACGACTGTAAACCGACGCGGTTGCCACAGTGTCATTTAGAAATAGCAGCATCCTAAAGAAACGACTCCTACTGACCAGACGTCTATCGCGGACACGATTTTTGTGGCAACAAAGCGCTTGGTTCACACAGCAGCCGCCTACATGGATCATTCATATTCAACAATATTCTTGCTGCTACGATATTGTAACATCTCAAGTTTCAGCGAACGTGTACTCAAGTAATATACACTATGTGATCAAAAGTATCCGGACACCCCCTAAAACAAGCGTTTTTCATATTAGGTGCATTATGCTGCCACCTGCTGCCAGGTACTCCATATCAGCGACCTCAGTAGTCATTAGACAACGTGAGATAGCATAATGGGGCACTCCGCGGAACTCGGGGACCTCGAGCGTGGTCAGGTGATCGTCTGTACGCCAGATTTCCACATTCCTAATCATCCCTAGATCCATTGCTCGCAATGTGGCAATGAAGTGGAAACGTGAAGGGACACGTACAGCACAAAAGCGTACAGGCCGACCTTGTCTGTTGACTGACAGAGACCGCCGACAGTTGAAGAGGGTCGTAACCTGTAATAGGCAGACATCTATCCAGATCATCACACAGGAATTGCAAATTGTATCAGGATCCACTGCTAGTACTATGACAGTTTACGCAGAAGGTGGAAAACATAGATTTCATGGTCGATCGGCTGCTCGTAAGTCGCACATCACGCCGGTAAATGCCAAACGACACCTCGCTTGGTGTAAGGAGAGTAAACATTGGACGATGGAACAGCAGGAAAATGTTGTGTGGAGTGACGAATCACGGTACACAATGGGGCGATTCATGAAATGGTATGGGTATGGCGAATGCCCGGTGAACGTCATCAGCCAGCGTGTGTAGCCATCAGTAAAATTCGGAGGCGGTTGTGTTATGGTGTGGTCGTGTTTTTCATGGAGGGGGCATCCACCCCTTGTTGTATTGCTCTGCACTATCACCGCACAGGCCTACATTGATGTTTTAAGCACCTTCTTGCTTCCCACTGCTGAAAAATTCGGGAATGGCGAATGTATCTTTCAACACGATGGAGCAGCTGTTCATAATGCATGGTCTGTGGCGGAATGGTTACACGACATCAACATCCCTGTAATGGACTGGCCTGCACAGAGACCTGACCTGAATCCCATAGAACACCTTTGGGATGTTTTGAAACGCTTACTTCGTGCCAGGCCTCTTGACCGACATCGATACCTGTCTCCAGTGCAACACCTGTCCTTTCCTCTCCTTTATATCCTCTACACTGGCAATAAGTTTAAACCATCTTCTCCATCTCCTACAGTAATCTAATGATACTACCTTTCGTAGATCTCTACCCAACGCTACAGAAATCCTAAAGATGCCTCTAATTCCATTTTAACCAGTTTATATCCTCAATGTGCCCTCGAGACAAAACTGTCTAAAATCCAGTCAATAATTAAGGAACAAAGCATGCGCATCTGTCCCCTCCACGGCTCCAGCCTAATCAAAGACAGTCCTAATCAATTAACGCTCGAGTGGCGACTAGCAGGAAGTCCCGTCCATTAATCATCTCACAGAGCTACAATAGTCTAAAAGTACTAACCGGCCAAACATGTGGGTTGCACCTCTCCACTCCCCCGTGCCACTGTTGCCTGGATATCAGCCCCCTCAAACTTATTTCGCCCTGTCCATTATCCTTACACGCCCTGCACTCTGTCTTGCCTTTACATACATTATCTTCCCCTTTCTTCTAACCATGCCCTAGTCAACCCCCAAATCCATACTGCTACCGTCCATCCACTCCCTTACTTCACCATCTCCACATTACAACGAACCCGACCACCTGTTTGTATCCCCATTCGGCTATCCTGCTGTTGTATCAATCTTTGTGTTGTAAACCAAATAGGCTGAAGAGCGGTTGCTTAGATCTCCACCCGCCCATAGTGGCAGCGAAGGGGAGGTGTGGTTCTTGAAGCCTCGCAATCGATATTGGCAGAAGACGCACACATCTGGGGTCCACTACTTCCGTCCCGGGGGGCTCGGGGAGGCGCCAGCAACGGAATCCGGCCACCCTCTGCCATTAACACTGCCACATCCATACTAACAACGCCGACCCTGCGTTGGAGCGGGACAAAGGCCCCGAGAAAGAAAGAAAGACGAAATGAGCTCCTGCATGCTGGACGGATGGCTCCTTATGGTGGTGCGTCAGGCCGAACTTGCGTGACACACGTGGGGGTTTGATCACAAAGGACACTTTCCACAAGGTTCCTGGAACCTGCTGTCGTACACGTGGTACAAGATCCTAGGCTTTGATACTAATCGATGTGGTAATTGATTTTTTCAGGTGGTGAACAATGCACGTGAGGTAAGTAAACTGCGTATGTTTCATAACAGCTGCTCTCTGCGTCAACTTTAGCAGCGCCATCTTCAAAAACAATGCAACATCGTCTTTGATGGGCCTGGAGCTTGCCATTATTTATAAATCAGTATCCTCTATCTATGGTGGAGCATTGGTCATTACAGGGAGTTACAGAAATGCATTTCATGTGTGATGCACCAGATCGTTGTACATGGAAAGCTGAACGAATGTACAGATAAACGTTTCGGAATCCTAATTGGAAGAAATTTACAGCCGTGGATAGAATCTTGAGATAAACTTGTGGACAAAAAATTGACCAAAATTCTCGACAAAGAATTGGTCAAACGGTAGCATCTGAGGGGACGGTGATGCTGGATCGCATGGTAGGAGATCCACCAGTAAGAACTGCTTCTGAGAGTCACGCTTTGAAGAGCACACCATGGAGGGTACTGGCGGAGGAGCAATTGCACGTATGTGTCATAAACAACATGTGCAAGTGAAGCGAAGAAAGTGATTTTGAATTCAAATTTCACTTCTGTCACCTAGCACTGTACTGCAGTGCAGAACTTTTTGCAGCTTGCGTTGTTCGCGAATGAGGCCCCTTTCAACTATGAAAGCGTTTTCAACTGCCTGCCTGGAGGAGAATCGTAACAAGGTGACCCTGCATCCCTGTCAGAGCTGCTAACCCTCCCCTCTCCTCCTCCTTGAAAAAATACATTTCTGTAATTTTTTATACGCAGGTTTACGAAATTTTATAATTTCATAAAAAGGATTAATAATAGTGAATCATTATTCAAAAATGTTACTTCAATGAAGTATACTGTTGAAAAATATGTCGTATACCGAAACAAAAATATGTCTTTGTAGTAAGCAGATTACAACTTTTTAAACTATCTAAAAGATCTGAAAGTAAAACAAAATATTCATCTTACTGTTTATGGCGACTACCTCCGTTAACAGCCTGCCACGGAGCATCGCGTCAAGTGCTTTCCGGAAGTATGGAATGTGCCTGTTCCCATTCTTCCACAGTTCGCAGTATATCGTGAGAGAAAAGGGCAAGCTCAGTTTATTATATTATAACTGATAATATGTTCGTGGATTCTGCAGCAACCCGAAGATAGCGATATTGGTTTGTAATTTTGAACTTAGATGAACATGCATTTAGTTTTCTATAGGTATAACGGCAAACAGCTCCGTCGATATTGTAAATCAGTTACAGAAGGCTTAATCCCAAAGTTTTATTCATTTACGCAGCAGACTGCAGCAACCGAAACTTGCAAGCAGCAGAAGTATTGACTCGAGAGCTATTGAACTGCATAATCTTTTCTTTTCTGATTGCTTCCTCCACCGTCGTGTCTCGCCTCAGTCCTCAGTCAGAAGAATACCGAAAAAAAAAACGAAAATCTTCGGTCAGATGCTACACTATGTGATCAAATGTATCCGGACACCTGGCTGAAAATGACTTACAAGTTCGTGGCGCCCTCTATCGGTAATGCTGGAATTCAATATGGTTTATAAATTATAGAGTGCAGCAATCAGTCGTCCTTTTCAACTTTTATTATGCAAATCCAGATTTGGGCTAGTAGATAGCCATTCTCAAAGCGCTATTCTTACCTCAACTTTTCGAAGACGTTCCCTTGCAACTGCGCATTAATCCGTGGTTTCAGGACGATGGTGCTTTAGCAAACGTTGATTGTAGAACCAGGGTGTACCACACAGACAATTTCAGGAAGAGAGTACTTGGAAGACGACGCCCAGTCCCATGGCCTGTGCGCTCCCCTGGCCTTACCCCCCCCCCCCACCCCCCCCCACCCAGTCCGCCGGACTTTTTCCTCAGGGGTTCAGGGGTTATGTAAAGCACAACTAGTTTCCAGAATGAGATTTTCACTCTGCAGCGGAGTGTGCGCTGATATGAAACTTCCTGGCGGATTAAAACTGTGTACCCGACCGAGACTCGAACTCGTGACCTTTGCCTTTCGCGGGCAAGTGCTCTACCAACTGAGCTACCGAAGCACGACTCACGCCCGGTACTCACAGCTTTACTTCTGCCAGTACCTCGTCTCCTACCTTCCAAGCTTTCGCAGGAGAGCTTCTGTAAAGTTTGGAAGGTAGGAGACGAGGTACTGGCAGAAGTAAAGCTGTGAGTACCGGGCGTGAGTCGTGCTTCGGTAGCTCATTTGGTAGAGCACTTGCCCGCGAAAGGCAAAGGTCCCGAGTTCGAGTCTCGGTCGGGCACACAGTTTTAATCTGCCAGGAAGTTTCACAACTAGTTTGTTTGCAAGTCCTCGTGTACTCAATGCCACTGTGAACAGCATCGGAATCTTACAGAGAACTGGACAAAACATGGTTCTTAAGGTATTTTTTGCGTGGCCATCATCCGCAGGAAATATTCGTTTCGTAAATAAAAACCGCATTCTTCTTGTTGCAATGTTACAGCCGCGTTTCACCTCTTTACTTTAAGGCATCTTCAGTTGCAACTAGAATGATACAGTTTTGATTCCATATGCGATATTCGCACATTATAAAACAGTTCGCGATTTGTTTTTACGTAAATAAGTGGTTACTTTTTCGAGTTTTTGGCTGTCATCTGCGTTTTCGCTTGTATGGTAACAAGCTGGAGGTCGCACTGTAATTCACTTACGAAACATAAGTACATTTTTTTCGTTACGAATTTCTTGCTTCACAATTCTCTTGTTCTTTGCGCTAATTGCTGTGGAGCACTATTAGTTTTCTGTCGCTTGTTGTAGATATTTTACCTATCAGTGTGTGTGTGTGTGTGTGTGTGTGTGTGTGTGTAAGAGAGAGAGAAGAGAGATAGAGAGAAAGAGAGTATATGTTTATGGATTTTTTATTTATATTGTGTGTCTGCGTGTGTGTCTCTGTGTATGTGTATGTGTATTTGTGTGTGGGGGGGGGGGGGGTTGGGGGGGGGGGGAATGGAGGAAGGGGAAGGGGGCCAGAGGCACGGAGGATTGCAGAAAGTTGAATGTGAACCTAGTAGTTGTCAGAGAATGGACGAAAGTTTTGTTATTTAGCTGATTTGGGATTTGGTTTAGATGTTCTCTGAAGGGGTTCATGGGCAAGTGAGCGGAAAGGGATTGGGTGGTATTATTAAGATAATATTCCTGTGTTGGAGCATTACTCTATTATTTTATATGTTAGTGTATACAATGAGTTCTTTTCTTGCGTACATTATCATTCAACAGGATTTCCTTTCTTGCTTTGGATTTCGTGCGTGGTAATTTTCTTTTAGTGCTAGGATGTGTTTTCATTATTGATTCTAAATAGTTTCAAATCTTGTTCTCTGCAAGTTGGCTTGTCATTGTGTTCTCTTACGTGGTCTGCATATGTGGAGTGGTTTACCCCATACCTCCAGGCTTTCGTGTTCTCTATATGTGACATCAAACGTTCTGCCTGTTTGTCCTGCATATCTGTCATCACAAGTGTTACACTGTAATTGATATACAGGGTGGTCCATTGATCATTACCGGGCCAAATATCTCACGAAATAAGTGTCAAACGAAAAAACTGCAAAGAACGAAACTTCTCTAGCTTGAAGGGGGAAACCAGATGGCGCTATGGTTGGACCACTCGATGGCGCTGCCATACGTCAAACGGATATCAACTGCGTTTCTTAAATAGGAACCCGCATTTTTAATTACATATTCGTGTAGTACGTAAAGAAATATGAATGTTTTAGTTGGACCGCATTTTTCGCTTTGTGATTGATGGCGCTGTAATAGTCACAAACATGTGGCTCACAATTTTAGACGAACAGTTGGTAACAGGTAGGTTTTTTTAAATTAAAATACAGAACGTAGGTACGTTTGAACATTTTATTTCGGTTGTTCTAATGTGATACATGTACCTTTGTGAACTTATCATTTCTGAGAACGCATGCTGTTACAGCGTGATTACCTGTAAATACCACATTAATGCAATAAATGCTCAAAATTAAGTCCGTCAACCTCAATGCATTTGGCAATACGTGTAACGACATTCCTCTCAACAGCGGGTAGTTCGCCTTCTGTAATGTTCGCACATGAATTGACAATGCGCCTAGGCATGTTATCAGGCGCTGTCGGTGGATCACGATAGCAAATATCCTTCAATACTCCCCACAGAAATAAATCCGGGGACGTCAGATCCGGTGAAGGTGCGGGCCATGGTATGGTGCTTCGACGACCAATCCACCTGTCATGAAATATGTTATCCAATACCGCTTCAACCGCACGCGAGCTATGTGCCGGACATCCATCGCCATTCTGTCATGCAGTGAAACATCTTGTAGTAACATCGGTAGAAGATTACGAAGGAAATCAGCATACATTGCACCATTTAGATTGCCATCGATAAAATGGGGGCCAATTATCCTTCTTCCCATAATGCCGCAACATACATTAACCCGCAAAGGTCGCTGATGTTCCACTTGTCGCAGCCATCGTGTATTTTCCGTTGCCCAATAGTGCATATTATGCCGGTTTACGTTACCGCTGTTGGTGAATGACGCTTCGTCGCTAAATAGAACCCGTGCAAAAAATCTGTCATCGTCCCGTAATTTCTCTTGTGCCCAGTGGCAGAACTGTACACGACGTTCAAACTCGTCGCCAAGCAATTCCTGATGCATAGAAATATGGTACGGGTGCAATCGATGTTGATGTAGCATTCTCAACACCGACGTTTTTGAGAGTCCCGATTTTCGCGCAGTTTGTCTACAGGTGTGCGGATTAGCGGCGATAGCAGCTGAAACACCTACTTGGGCATCATCATTTGTCGCAGGTCGTGGTTGACGTTTCACATGTGGCTGAACACTTCCCGTTTCGTAAATAACGCAACTATCCGGCGAACGGTCCGGACACTTGGATGATGTCGTCCAGGATACCGCGCAGCATACATAGCACACGCCCATTGGGCATTTTGATCACAATAGCCATACATCAAAACGATATCGACCTTTTACGCAATTGGTAAACGGTCCATTTTAACACAGGTAATGTATCACAAAGCAAATACCGTCCGCACTAGCGGAATGTTACGTCATACCACGTACTTGTACGTTTGTGACTATTACAGCGCCATCTATCACAAAGCGAAAAAAGTGGGCCAACTAAAACATTCATATTTCTTTACGTACTACACGAATATGCAATAAAAATGGGGGTCCTATTTAAAAAAACGCAGTTGATATCCGTTTGACCCATTGCAGCGCCATCTAGCGGGCCAACCATAGCGCCATCTGGTTTCCACCTTCAAGCTAGACGAGTTTCGTTCTTTGTAGTTTTTTCGTTTGATGCTTATTTCGTGAGATATTTGGCCTGGTCACTACCACTGGACCACCCTGTGTACCTGCTTTTTGTTATGTGTGTATATCTTTTGTCAGTTTTGGGTGGCGTTTTGTGTGACTCTGTTTTTCTGTGTCATTGTATACATTCTTGTGTCCTCTCTTATATTTTACTGATAATCTATGTAGTTATCATGGTATTAAGTGTTTATGATTGTGGTTGGTTCTGATGTGATATTATCTGTTGTTTTGTGTTTTCTGTTTCTATTTTCTTTTAATTTTGTTGTTTACCTTTGTGACTATGTTATTGTTGTAACCATTACTTTTGCCTATCCGCATTATTATGTCAGGCTCTTTTTGAAAGTTTTGTTTGTTGCGTGACACTGTGTTGAGTCTATGGAACGTGTGTCGAAGTGCTGTTTGCTTTTGTGAGAGTGGGATTCGAGAATTTCGGGAAGATATTGCCAGTTGATGTGGGTTTATGGTACATTTCAAACATACGCTTATTGTTTTATTTTTGACTGTTATATCCAGAAAATTAATTACGTTATTGTGTCCTCTTTCAGTTGTGAATTTTATATTTTGATGTACTGGGTTGGTGTCAGTAAATAGTTTTTCGATTTTTGTTTGTGGTTCATCTATTAATAGGAGGATGTCATGTATGTATATACCTCAACCAGTACATGTCGTATTCTTTCGCTACTATTTTTGTGAAAATAATCTGTTCTATGTGATTTATAAAAATATTTGATAAAGCTCCTGACACTGGTGAGTACATCATTAATCTACATCTACATCTATACGATTATCCTGCAATATATAATTAATTGCCTGGCAAAGGGTTCATCGAAGTACCTCTGCGCTGCTTCCGTACCATTCCATTCTCGAACAGTGCACAGGACAAATGAACACTTAAATCTTTCTTTACGAGCTCTTATTTGTCATATTTTATTATGATGATCATTTCTCACTATATACTGGGCGCCAACAAAATATTTTCACACTCTGCGGAGGTTCGTCGAACTAACTCTACGCTACTACCGTACCATTCCATTCTCGAACAGTGCACAGGAAAAATGAACACTTAAATCATTCTTTACGAGCTTTCATTTGTCATATTTTATTATGATGATCATTTCTCACTATATACTGGGCGCCAACAAAATATTTTCACACTCTGCGGAGGTTCGTCGAACTACCTCTACGCTACTACCGTACCATTCCATTCTCGAACAGTGCACAGGAAAAATGAACACTTAAATCATTCTTTACGAGCTTTCATTTGTCATATTTTATTATGATGATCATTTCTCACTATATACTGGGCGCCAACAAAATATTTACACACTCTGAGGAGGAAGTTGGTAGTTCAAATTTCATGAGAAGGTCCTACCACAACGAAAAACGCCTTTATTTTAAAAACCGCCACCCCAATTCGTGTACCAGATCCGTGGCACTCTCTCCCCTATTTTGCGATAATACAAAACGAGCTGACCTCCTTTGAAGTTTTTCGATGTCCTCCGTCGTCCTACCTGATGCGGATCTCACACCGCAAAGCAACACTCCAGAGGAGGGCGGACAAGTGTAATGTAAGCAGTCCATTTAGTAATCCTGCTACACTTTCTATGTGTTCTGTCAATAAATCGCAGTCTTCGGTTTACTTTCCCCACGGCGTTATCTACGTGTTTTTAAGTTATTGGTAATTGTAATCTCTAAGTATTCAGTTGAGCTTACAGCCTTTAGATTTGTGTGATTTATCGTGTAACCAAAATTTAGCGGATTCTTTTTTGTGCGCATGTGAATGAAATCGCACTTTTCAATGTTTAGAGTAAACTGCACTTTTTGCACCATACAGATATCTCGTCTAAATCAGTTTTCTTTTCGTTTCAATCATCTCATAGCTTTACATGATAGTAAATCACAGCATCAACTACCAAGACTCTAAGAGGACTGCTTAGCTGATTCTCGTAAATCGTTTATGTAGATCAGGAACAACAGAGGGCCCATAACACTTCCTTGAGGAATGCCAGATATTACTAATGTTTTGCTTGATGACTTTTCGTCAGTTACCACGAAATGTGACCTTTCTGACAGGAAATCACGAATCCAGTCACACAACTGAGACGATATATTCCATAGGCATGTCACTTCTGAAGAACAGTGTCAAAAGCCTTCTGGAAGTCTAAAAGTGAGGCATCAGCGTGACGTCCCCTGTCGGCAGCACTCCTTACTTGAAGATTTGAGTCATTTCTTCATGATAGTAAAGAACTAGTTGTGTTTCACAGGAACGATATTTTCTGAATCCGTATTGGCTATTTGTTAATAAATCATTTTCTTCGAAGTGATTCATAATTTTAGAACACAGAATATGTTCAAAAATTCGACTGCAAATCGACATTAGTGACAAGGGCCTGTAATTGAGCGTATTACTGCTATCTCCTTTCTTGGGTATTGGTGTGACTTGTGCAACTTTCTAGTCTCTTTCTACAAGCGAGCGCTTATATATGATTGCACTATGGGGCTATTTTATTGTAACAGCGTACCTGAAAGAAACCTGACTGACATACAGTCCGGATCGGAAGCGTTGCCATTCTTAAGTGTTTTAAGCTGCTTCCCTACAACGAGGATGTCTACTTCTAAGTTAATCACGCTGGCAGTTGTTCTTCTTGTAAACAAAAGTCATTATTGAACTGGAAGTAGTTTTGTTCTAGTGGGAGTTTTATTAATGTGAATATTTCATGAGTCTGTTCATCAGGGACTTAATTATGCGTTTTCAGGTTATAATCTATGATGTCTATTGTTTCTGGCACCAGTGTGTTGGAATATATTCTTTCTATATCATATGAGAGAAGTGTTGCTATGTCAAGGAGCACATATCCTGTGAACTTACTAGTGGGGAATTTTCTGAAATTAGTATCGATCTCACTGCGATGTATTGGTTGGCTTCGGAGGGCAGGTGCAGTGGGATTATCCTGGGTCAGATTTGGTTTTTCTGTGTTATCCAGTATGATGTCTACAGTTTTCAGATATTATTTACTTCTTTCTGGAATCTGTTTGTTTGGTCAGATTTTAATTTTGTAAGGTTATTTTGTGGGATGAATTTTTGTATTTTTCAATGTTATCATTCTTTATCTATAAGTACTGAGGTTCTTTCTAAGTTTTTTGAGAGTTACAAATTCTGTATTTGTGTTGTGTTATCATGTTGGATATTTTGTTTGGATTTCTTTTTGCTAGATCTCTAGTTGATCCAGTGTTGACACTGTTTTTCCCTCCCATCTTCCCTTATCAATATACTCTCTGCTTCTATAATAAGATTTTCTATGCACCCCTCATCTATTCCTGTATTTTTATCTTTTCTCCGACAGTTACCTTTCTTTACTGCTTATTTGTGTATCTGTAAGGCTGAGCAATCTTGGGTAGAATTCCTTTGTTTTTGTTAGTTGTGTTTAGAGTTCTTGTGTTAGGATCGGAGTTTTTTGATTTGACAAATCTTTCTTATATGAACTGTTTTCATTCTTTGCACAACAGTTTTTGTGTGCCTTTCGATCTTGTTGACACAGTCGAGATAGTTCGTCGTTGGACATTATGTAATGAAGTTGATGGTCGTCACACTTATCATTTACTCTGCAGTAGTGATTCCACACATTAGATCCACAGTCTTTTATTGTACTGTGCTGTCAATACACGGTTTCCAAACTATTGCATTCTGGTGTTTCATTTAGCCTAGCTAACGTGTAGGAAGTGAATAGTGGTGCAAAAACTTTACTTCACATTTTCGGCTATAGATTCCTTATATCGCAAGCTTCAAAATTTTATCCTCCACAATCTCCCATATTTTTAAATCGTCATTTTGTAATAACTCTATAGATAATGCAGTACTGACCAGGGTAGTGTTGCGTTTGTTGTGTAGTCCATGTTTTACGTTATGTGCTGTGATCTGTGTGCTCATCTCTACATCTACATCTACATACATACTCCGCAATCCACCATACGGTGCGTGGCGGAGGGTACCTCGTACCACAACTAGCATCTTCTCTCCCTGTTCCACTCCCAAACAGAACGAGGGAAAACTGACTGCCTATATGCCTCTGTACGAGCCCTAATCTCTCTTACGTTATCTTTGTGATCTTTCCGAGAAATGTAAGTTGGCGGCAGTAAAACTGTACTGCAGTCAGCCTCAAATGCTGGTTCTCTAAATTTGCTCAGTAGCGATTCACAAAAAGAACGCCTCCTTTCCTCCAGAGACTCCCACTCGAGTTCCTGAAGCATTTCCGTAACATTCGCGTGATGATCAAACCTACCAGTAACAAATCTAGCAGCCCGCCTCTGAATTGCTTCTATGTCCTCCCTCAATCCGACCTGATAGGGATCCCAAACGCTGGAGCAGTACTCAAGAATAGGTCGTATTAGTGTTCTATAAGCGATCTCCTTTACAAATGCACCACATCTTCCCAAAATTCTACCAATGAACCGAAGACGACTATCCGCCTTCCCCACAACTGCCATTACATGCTTGTCCCACTTCACATCGCTCTGCAATGTTACGCCCAAATATTTAATCGACGTGATTGTGTCAAGCGCTACACTACTAATGGAGTATTCAGACATTAAAGGATTCTTTTTCCTATTCATCTGCATTAATTTGCATTTATCTATATTTAGAGTTAGCTGGAATTCTTTACACCAATCACAAATCCTGTCCAAGTCATATTGTATCCTCCTACAGTCACTGAGCGACGACACCTTCCCGTACACCACAGCATCATCAGCAAACAGCCGCACATTGCTATCCACCCTATCCTGCTATTTGCAATATACATAAATGACCTTGTGGATGACATCGGAAGTTCACTGAGGCTGTTTGCGGATGATGCTATGGTATATGGAGAGGCTGTAACAACGAAAAATTGTACTGAAATGCAGGAGGAAAAAAAAAATGGCTCTGAGCACTATGGGACTTAACATCTGTGGTCATCAGTCCCCTAGAACTTAGAACTACTTAAACCTAACTAACCTAAGGACATCACACACATCCATGCCCGAGGCAGGATTCGAACCTGCGACCAGAGCGGTCACGCGGTTCCAGACTGAAGCGCCGTTAACCGCACGGCCACACCGGCCGGCAATGCAGGAGGATCTGCAGCTAATTGACGCATGCTGCAGGGAATGGCAATTGAATCTCAATGTAGACAAGTGTAATGTGCTGCGAATACATAGAAAGAAAGATCCCTTATCATTTAGCTACAATATAGCATGTCAGCAACTGGAAGCAGTTAATGCCATAAACTATCTGGGAGTACGCATTAGGAGTGATTTAAAATGGAACGATCATATAAAGTTGATCGTTGGTAAAGCAGATGCCAGACTGAGATTCAGTGGAAGAATCCTAAGGAAATGCAATCCTAAAACAAAGGAAGTAGGTTACAGTACGCTTGTTCGCCCGCTGCTTGAATACTGCTTAGCAGTGTGGGATCCGTACCAGATAGGGTTGATAGAAGAGACAGAGAAGATCCAACGGAGAGCAGCGCGCTTCGTTACAGGATCATTCAGTAATCGCGAAAGCGTTACGGAGTTGATACATAAACTCCAGTGGAAGACTCGGCAGCAGAGACGCTCAGTAGCTCGGTACGGGCTTTTGTTGAAGTTTCGAGAATATACCTTCACCGAAGAGTCGAGCAGTATATTGCTCCCTCCTACGTATATCTCGCGAAGAGACCACGAGGATAAAATCAGAGCCCACACAGAGGTATACCGACAATCCTTCTTTCCACGAACAATGCGAGATTGGGATAGAAGGGAGAACTGACAGAGGTACTCAAGGTACCCTCCGCCACACACCGCCAGGTGGCTTGCGGAGTATGGATGTAGATGTAGATGTAGATATCCAAAAGATCATTTATGTAGACAGAAAACAACAGTGGACCTACCGGGCTTCCCTGGGGCACTCCAGATGATACCCTCACCTCCGATGAACACTCACCATCGAGGACAACGTACTCTGTCATAGTATGCTCACCAAGTAACTGTGGCTGGGAGCAAGGTACATGAGTACCTTGCTGGTACGTTTTTGGTTTCCAGTCAGAACACACAGAAGGCTACAGACTAGCACAGAGCGAAATGAGCGTGGAGACCCTCGCGCCTGTTCCCTCTAGAGGAGTGAGCTCCGAGGATGGTGTCCGGCCCCGCCGTGAAGCAGCACGACGTGGTTCTGCGTGTGTTAACAGGACAGGAGAGGAGAGGAGTGTGTTGTGACCTTGGCAGTGGGCCCGCAGGCCGCCAGCCGCCTCTGCCAGGGGAAGCACGGCTGGGCGCGGGCGGAAGCGGCTCATCGGCGCGTGCAGCGGGCAGCGGGCAGAGCGCACGAGCCACGCGGCGGCAGCAGCCCAGCAACACCTGCCCGCGCGCTCGCGCCACTCAGGAAGCCGAGCCGCTCGCTAATTAACGAGCCGCCGCTGCCGCTTCGTACCGCGCGCGCTGCATTCGCACCTCGTCACGCAATTCGCAAACTGCTTCTTTGTTACCTCCAGCTACGAGCTACCTCTTCAGTACGGGATTCGTACCACATAACACTGACATTAGAAGTACAGAAGATCCAAAGAAGAGCAGCACGTTTCATTACACGTTCATTTAGTGCGCGCCAAAGCGTCACGGAGACTCTCAGCCAACTCCAATGGCAGACACTGCAAGAAAGGCGCTCTGCATCACTGCACGGTCTACTATTAAAATTCCGGTGGCGTACATTCCTAAAAGAGACAACCAATATATTGCTTCCTCCTACGCATATCTCGCGAGAATTCCATGAAGATAAAATTAGAGAGATTCGAGCTGACACGGAGGCTTGCGGGCAATCGTTCTCGGGCGAACCATGCGCAATTGGAACAGGAGGAAGACGTGATAGCAGCACACAAAGTACCCTCTGCAATACACTTCAAAGTGTCTTGCGGAGTATAGATGAAGCGAATATCTGTCACGTCAACATGAGCAGATTTCTTGCTTGCTGCGAAACAATGCTTCTATTGACGTGTTTCGCCCTTCTGGGGCACCTTCAGCGAATTTTAATCTACTGCACCCCGGTGTGTTTCAGGTACACACAGATATCCCCACAGATGTGATAAATGCATATTTTGCAATATATTAAATTTTTTATGATGAGGCCCCAGATGGGCGAAGTGCGTCAATAAAAATAATATTCCCCCTGCTCTCAAGACTTCCTTTCGAAATACTACCCGCCGTCGCTATTCCAGACACGCCATGGAGTGGGAAGTGAGAATGATTGTACCATCTTGCTGGAGACTACGAACAACAGTCTTTACAACTAAGCAGCTTCCCATGAAGAGATGTCGCCGTTGTTGAAGTGGAATATCGTCTGGAGAAACGCGCCAGTCGACATCTACCCTCAACCGTAAGGTCACAGTGGTAACTCACTGTCAATGACAAAATATCGACGAATGAAAAATTCGACAACGTTTTTGTGGGCCACATCAGCATTCGAGATTTGTGGGCACGTGCCGGCACGATATCTGCGTATCTGAGTTGCAAATCGGCACTTGTAGACCGAACAAACTCAAATTATATCGACGTGAAGGAACTTGTTCACGCCTAGAAGGTCCGATATCCATGCACTACAGTGACAACGACATCGATAGTAAGATGCAAGTTGACTTATATAACACCGAACCACTATGCCAACCTCGATGCTTGTAACTCCTACAGTGCAAACGAGCGTAATAAGATAAAAACCGTCGACAAGTATCCAGAAGCTTACGGTAACTCAGCTAGTGCATATTAAGCTTAACTTGTAACGCTGCCACTATATTAAACAAAAGAATTTTTTTTCCAAAACAAGTTATGACGCCGTGCCGGGTGGCCGCACGGTTTGGGCGGCATGTAACGGATTGCGCGGCCCCTCCTGCCGGAGGTTCAAGTCCTAGGCGTGTGTGTTGTTCTTAAGTAGTGTGTGAGTCTAGGGACCGATGACCTCAGCAGTCTGGTCCCTTAGGAATTCACACACATTTGAACATTTTGAACAAGTTCTGCCGCATCGGCATGGAAACCGCTTTAATGCCGTTCGGGTTGTAGCCGACATGTATCGTAAATATCGATCGTAATGGTTTCATATTCTCCACTCAGCCGAGATGTCGCCAAATGGATATGAGACGAATTCATCAGCCATTCATTGCCTATCTCTATCTAAAAACTGTTGGCTCTCAATGAATCCAGAATCTTCTCGAGTCAATGGTTTGTATGGAGAAGTAGGTATTACTACACATCTGGCCTCATTTTCCTAACGAAATATTATTGGGGAAGCTCCAGTCACCGCGTACGCTGCAGCCCATAACCGGAACTGTGGCAGGTGGCGTGTCAGCCTTTAGCTGAACTAAACGAGATAGGACCGGCCTTGGAGGGAAGTCTGAGAAATTAGTTGCGCCATTTAGTTCTTCAGACAGGTGTGTCTGTAGCGTTTGGTCACACAACCGTGCACAAGACAAAACTGAAACTTTACAAAGTATCTAGTTAACAATGAGACGCCGTTCCATGGCGTCAGTGTAGCAGTTGGCTGTTGGAGTCTGTCAGCGACAGACAACCCAGGCCTGAAATGCTGTTTCTTTCTGATAAAGCGTCGACGCATTCGTCGGGGCTCGTGGACCCAGATTAATCGACGGACCTCTGGAAGTCCTCGTCAGCTACTTCCACGAGTGTCTGCACGATGTGAAAACAAGTGTCGTATGCAGTTAGTGTATACGGATTACTGGACGAATCCTTTACACCAAACTATAGATTCTGTCAAGTGCATGAACATATAAACCTCAACTTTTCCCTGGGAACTTGTAAGACTTACGTAAGAGCACACACCACCAGACTGTCTACAGAAGTATTACGAGGCGTTTATAAGAACTATCCTCGTAATACTGTAGAAGCGCGAATCGAGTTTCCAATTGTTACATTAATTAATCAAGTTTACTCACGAGGATCTGGGTGAACAAGAACGGTTGTATCACACTCATAACACCCGGGACAGCTCAGGGATGAATATGGCACAAATTCTAATTGTAGAAGAGTTTTCATCGCACAGTTCTTGATTTAATGTTGCGTGTTTCGAAAAATCATCGTCAGACATAATCAGTGTTACAATGAACAGAACTTATGAAAAATAAGTTAACACATGCCAGTATAATGTATGATCGTGACAGAGCCTGTACATGCAGTTATTTCAACACTTACATGTAGATCTAGTTTTAGGCTCAACAAATTGAGCACATGCAATTTATACTGCAATACAATTCTCTTTTCATGAAGACTGCGCATGGTAGTACAGTTTTCCATTCAATAAAAGCAGGTATTAAAATGTCAAATGAGTAAAAAACACCAACAGATGGCGTTCGCATCAACGAGCAAAGTGTAATACAAAAAAATGGTTCAAATGGTTCTGAGCACTATGGGACTTAACATCTGTGGTCATCAGTCCCCTAGAACTTAGAACTACTTAAACCTAACTAACCTAAGGACATCACACAACACCCAGTCATCACGAGGCAGAGAAAATCCCTGACCCCGCAGGAAATCGAACCCAGAAACCCGGGCGCGGGAAGCGAGAAAGTGTAATACATTAAGATTACTTTCTCAGCAAATGACCTAAGAACTTTTATGATAGAAGGAATTTTAAATTCCGTCATTGAATTAACTGACAATAATATGTGCATCGAAACATAACAATGACACAGCAACACAATAGGTAAAAACTCTTTCACTATGTGGAATTTATATACATAAATTGTCAGTTATAACGTGTGTTGCAACAGCAGTATGTAAAATAATACCAGAAGTTACGAAACCTAAGCGATAAAATGTGTTATACGTGACACAACATGAAAGAAATACATATTATTCTCTATTCTTCAACAGTATTGGGTATGGTTTTTTTTTTCACTTTTTTAGGTAACATTTGGAAATAAATGTAAAATAGAAGTAACAACAGGTACTATTGATTCTCTGTATACTGGACAGTGGTAAGTAAATGTAATGACTGACCACACACAATTTTTGAATTTTTATAACTTGAATAGGTTAGTACAGTCAGTTATAACAGCAATTTTTTAACCATTTATGACGTGAACTGTTGTTACTATCCCCTATACTAACCTTCACCACGTTATGTTGTTAAAAAACTACATGCAGCAACACTAAAAACTGGCATCCTGTGTATATAAATCTCATGCAATT
This sequence comes from Schistocerca serialis cubense, assembly GCF_023864345.2. Taxonomy (NCBI): domain Eukaryota; kingdom Metazoa; phylum Arthropoda; class Insecta; order Orthoptera; family Acrididae; genus Schistocerca; species Schistocerca serialis. The sequence continues at coordinate 1,272,806,173 of NC_064638.1, forward strand.
AAGTAGTTTTTACCTAATGTGTTAGTATTATATTTCTATGTACATTTTATTGTCATTTAACTTTTATCAGTGTCAATGTTGTATTTCGATGCACATTTTACTGTCATTTAACCTCTATTCAAAGATGGCATTTAAACTATCTTCTCTCTTGAGAGATCATATCGTTTGCAAACAAAGTAATCTTAGTATAATTACTCTCCCCTCTTCGATGTGAACGGTCTTTCGTTAATGCTTACGCAATTTGTCGGCGTAATTTGCTTCTTTGACAGTTTAATACGCTACAGCCTGTTTGACACTTGCTTTCACTGAATTGACAACGATACTAACATATATAGTTATTATGAAATGAGAGTCGAAATACAGTCTACACTCCACATGCTCAGTTTGTTGAGCCTAAAACTAGATCTATATGCAAGTACTGAAATAGTTGGGCATACAGTGTTTGTCAGGATCACGCATTATACTGGTAGGTGTTACTTACTATTCATGATTTCTGTTAGTAGTTCACAGTTTAAGTATGACGATGATTTTTACGTCTGGCGATGATCTGCTAAAGAGCTGTGTGGTCAAGACTCTTCATAATTGGAATCTGTGTCAAATATGAATGGTTGCTCACTTCTACTGTGGAAGAATCCTGAATCAAGTAACTGAAATGAATATTTTGCATTAATATTGGTAAGCAGGTTTAACTGTTTAATAAAAATATTATTGCAAAAAATACGTGTACATAAAGAATATTGTCTGATATTTCGAAATGTGATAGAGGATTGAGACAAACGAGAGAGAGAGAGAGAGAGAACTGCGGGCAATGAGAAGCGATTAAGTCTTGTCGCGACGGCTATACAGCCTGTAGCGTGGGCTTTAGGCGGAATCCAAGCGTGTAGCTGCATACTGCACGCCGGCTGTTCGACTCTGGACCAGTGTAAATCGCAGTGGTTACTTACGCCTGCATAACGGAAAACTTCGCGCTGTATACATGCTGCTTAAATATTGTCATATATTGCAACAGAAGATATTAATAGACAAGGCGTGAAGAAAAGTTCCTATAATGATATGTCTGGAAGCCAGTTTCGAAGTGACCAACCTGGGCGAAAGCGCAGAGTATATAATAGTGTGTACTCAGGTCTTTAGCGATAACGCATAACGGTATAACTCACAGAACCTGAAGAAGGCGACTGGGTCAGTCATCGAAACTTACTGGATAAAACGGTATCGACAACTCGGTTGAACACCTGTAAGCACACCATTAATCAAACATGCCGAGAAATGCTGAGAGATCACGAAGACCTGAACTGCACGCTAACAGGGAATCGCAACCCCTCGAGTAGGACCTGCAGTGGCCGTAGCGGGTTCTGTGCGGGCAGACGTCGCTGGCCCCAGTGTGGGGCTGGACCGCGAGGTTGGCGACCCCGCCAGGGCATTGTTCCCCTGGAGCGGCGGAAAGCGCTCAGCTTCCGTCTCACCTGGCCGTGACTCACAGGCGTCACTTGCGAGGTCGTTAGTGCTGTCAACAAACACACATGTCCTTCTTCTGGCATCGATGAATTCACTCTGGACTAGTCTGTCCATTGTACCTCACTCGCATTTTTCGAGACCAGAACTTGCATAAAACATCAGGAAAAATTCTAACAAAATACTGCACCAGTGTACTGCCAATTGTTATCGTGCTAAGGGCACAATGTTTCGGCGATCGATGCTGTCGCCATAATGAGGTTTGTTGGGGAACAGACCCTTCAGCGGTCATTCCTCATTGCACCTCATTATGGCGACAGCATCGATCGCCAAAATCTTAACGATTGCTAATAAGCCCTAGTTCCATTTTACAAATTATGAAGTATGAACTGAAGAATCACAGAAAAACCTGTTTCTCTTCCAACTAACAACCACGTTCAAACATGTTTAATCAATTGTAATTCCCCAGTTATTATTATAAGCACTTTTTCTTTAGAAACAATAACAAGACACATATTTAATGTTGACACATAACTGCCATTTTCTGAACATGTTTGAAGACTAAAGAAAAAGAAAAGGAAAACAGGTACAATAGCAAATATAGTAGAGTATATTCCATGAAAGTATTAGAAAGTTATTTTAATTTTGTTATATTTAAAGATTTGCTAGGTTTTACTTTTCTCTTATACATCCAGTGCAAGGACACCACTATTTTAATTGCCTATGAATTTCTCTGGCTTTTGTCCTCTAGTTTCATATCACAACACATCTTGTTCTAACTTCATTCATCATATGCCAGCTGCATCTTATAAAACGCAATATATTTTCGTGACTTGTACGTAATACTTATATAAAAGTTACGAATTTTCAGATTTAAATTCAAACTTTTCTTTCTTTATTGAGTATAGATTCCGTAAGTAGTCATTACAGAACCAGCTACGATTTAAAAAAGTTTTCTGTGAATAATGATACATGTCAATCAGTTTCCTCTATAGACTGAATGTCACTTTGGAATAATCATAGGCAATCTATTTATCTTACAATAACGCGTTTCAGCGGAGTGCACCTCAGGTGGCTTTATTTAGAATTATAGTAACTTCTATGCCTCGAACACTTCACGGGCTCAGTTGTGGCATCTTCTGTGAGGAGAAGGTGAAAATGAAAATTCTTTAGTACAGCGATGCAAAATTGTAATTATGTGGATTATGTTTATTTTAATTCATATTCGTAGCAGTTACAGTTAGGCCTAATTTAAAATAATCACACTTTGCATTTTCCTAATTTACAGGTCCAATAACGGCTTCAAACGACGAAAATCTCATCTATAGTCACCATACCGTTAAATACCAATCAGATACTTAAGTTTCTCTTCTTATGTCTTCACAAAGACTGTCCAATAAAATTTTGTCCACACCAAAAATCTGTAGGTATTTTGCAAAAATGGCTCTGAGCACTATGCGACTTAACTTCTGAGGTCATCAGTCGCCTAGAACTTAGAACTACTTAAAACTAACTAACCTATCACACACATCCATGCCCGAGGCAGGATTCGAACCTGCGACCGTAGCGGTCGCTCGGTTCCAGACTGTAGCGCCTAGAACCGCACGGGGTATTTTACACAGTTACCTTTTGCAATAGTAATTGATGGCAAATGTCTGCTTCATCACAGTGCAAATAAGAGAAGAAACTTGATCATCTTCATCATCATCACGCATTTACTATCACTTATATTGCGCAACGTAGATATGTAAAATACTTGCGTATTTTGAGTGTAAACAGACTATTATTCAACGGACTTAGTGAAGGAATAAGTAGAGAAACTTAGGCATCTGATAGGTATACGATGATTTTAGACCAGATTTTTGTCGGAAAATTGTTTATAAATAATGCGGTGGAAGACTGAACAGACGAACTGTTATTTCGGAAATTGATGAAATAGTTATGTTATGGAAGACAGCTAATTTTGTATCTTCTGAAAAAATATACATTTTGGATCTACATCTACACTGCACAAGCTACCGTATGGTGTATGGTGGGTGCACCACCTTCTGGTTCATCATTTCGCAAAAGCTTAACACAACAACTCTTAACTAATGCATTAAGTATTCCCAAACACTCTCTGCAGCAGAAAGCACAGCTAAGTGCAAATGAGCCAGTTTGCATTAAAACATGAAAATGGAAAATAATTTTAAAAAAGAAAGTCTGGCAGCGGGTAGCCTGCAATTCGTGTTAAGTACAGGCTACGCGTTACAGTATGGAAAAGGTAAAATTGTTGTGTCTCCAATGATTTTAGTCACAGTTCAGAAAAAAGTCTGGTTCGTGGGTAGGGGGTTAATGATGGAGGTGCTCTAGAGGTAGCTCTACCGTGTTGTAGTCTTCAATCCGAAGACTGGTTTGACGGAGTTCTCCACGCTACTCTATCTTGTGCGAGTCTCCTCATGTGTGCTCAGCTACTGAAAACTACATCATTTAAAACTGCACACTGTATTCACGCCAAAGTCATTCCCCACACTTTCCTCCATTATCGAATTGACTAATTCATGGTGTCTCGGGACTTGTCATGTAACCGATGCCTTCTTTTTGTCATGTTTTGCCACAAATGTCTTTTTTTCCGAATTCCACTTCAGTACCTTCACATTAGTTAGTCGATCCACCCAACTAGTCCTCAGTATTCCTCTGCAGCACAACAAATGAAAAGTCTCTAATCTCTTCCTACATTATCACCCATGTTTCACTCCGTACATCGCTACATTCCAGAAAAAGACTTCGTAACATTAAAATTATATTATATATTAACACCTACCAGAATTTCAGAAATGCTTTTCTTCCTACTGCCACTCTGCATTCATATCCTTTTTTGTTTCGTTGTCATCAGTTATTTTGTTGCCTGAATAGCAAAACGCATCTAGTAATTTTAGTGTCTCACTTACCTATCTAATTCCCGCAGCATCGTCTGATTTAATTCGACTGCATTCGATTATTCTCGTTTTACTTTTGTTGTTGACCATCTCGTTGGCTCTTTTCAAGACACTGTCCATACCGTTCGATCGCTCTTCCAAGCTATTTGCTGCCTCTGAAAAACTGCAGTATCACTGTCAAACCCCAAAGATTTTATTTCGTCTTCATGAACTTTAATCCCCTTGTCAAATTTCTCCTGGATTTTCTTTATTGCTTGCTCAGTATACAGATTCAGTAACACAGCGCAAAGGCCACAAACCCGTCCCACTTCCTTCTCGATCACTGTTTACCTTTTATATCCTTCGACTCATAACAGCAATCTGGTTTCTGTACAACTTGTAAATAATCTTCACTTAGCACTGTAAATTAACCTTCCAACACGTAATTTTGCTATGTAATGCAGCAGGATGAATGAAAAATTCGAGAAATTCAGCAACAGGGTATTGAACGATCGACGATTAAAATGTATTAAACAGGGGAATTAGCTGTGACAGAGCTCGTGCAAGGTGTGCGACGAGGTAGATTCGTGATAGCGAAAGAGAAATGGAAAATGTATATCTGAGCGAATTGTGGAAAGTTTAAAAACAGATTCGACTGGTACTATAGCCCCACCTACTACTGCGGGCGAGGCATGCGTCCAAGACTGCAGGCTTGGAGCGCAGTAGCGGTCAGAGCAGAGTAGGACAGAGACACTGTTCCAGCCTCCCTGCATCAAACAGGGCAAGTCAAAAGTGCCTTATGGGATGCAAAAGGGAAGAGCTACTTTTTCCTGCGAAAGCCTCTTCATTGCCGAATAATTCCTCTATAATTTTTACCACTCACACGTCTCTCCAATACTAAGCTGATGATGCCTTGATATCTCATACCGTGTCCCATCAACTGATCCCTTCTTCTAGTCAGTCTGTGCCACAAAATTTTTTCCCCAATTCTATTCAATATCTCCTCATTAGTTATGTGATCTTCCCACCTAACATTCAGCATTCTTCTGTAGCACCACATTTCAAAAGATTATCTTCACCTCTTGTCTAAACTGTTTATCGTCCACGTTTCATTTCCATACATGGGTACACTCCATACAAATACTTTCATAAAAGTCTTCTTAACACTAAAATCTATATTCGACATTACAAAAGTTTGTCTTCTTCAAAACCGCTTTTCTTGTCATTGCCAGTCTACATTTTATATCCTCTCTACTTTGGTCATCATCAGTTATTTTGCTGTCCAAATAGCAAAATACATCTATTACTTTAAGTGTCTCACTTCCTAATCTAACCGGGTGCGATTCCCGGCGGGGTCAGGGATTTTCTCTGCCTCGTGATGACTGGGTGTTGTGTGCTGTCCTTAGGTTGGTTAGGTTTAATTAGTTCTAAGTTCTAGGGGACTGATGACCATAGATGTTAAGTCCCATAGTGCTCAGAGCCATCCTAATCTAATTCCTTCAATATCACCTGATTTAATTCGAATAAATTCCATTACTCTTGTTTTGTGTTTATTGATGTTCACCTTACTGGTTATAAAAAATAACTGTGCGACAATACGAAAGCCGTCTGGACCAACTGGATGGAAAAAGAGAGGGAAGGCTCAGTGATTAAAATACTTGACCGTGAGCTCGGCATTTCATGTAACCGCCCGGTTGCTCCCATTCAGATTTTCCGTGGTTTGTCTAAATACCTATAGCAAATACCGGTGTGGATCTTTTGAAATATGATCCAGAGAATGGCCTTCTCTATCTCAATTGTTCACTGCTCCTAATGACCTAGGGCTGACGCGACGCTAATTCCTAGGCATCCATCCTTTAAATGAAAAAAATGTGTCCATAATATAGGCTTTCACTACAAAAGCAAGTGCCGTGTTTCATCAGGGCAGGACACAGGGCATTTAAGCAGCTTCGGCAGTGGGAAAAACTGCAGACCTAAGGCGTGGTTTTCTTTTTTTTGGAAAATGCACCAGAATCACCGGCTTTGTCTCCAAAATGTTCCCACACCGGAACAAGATTTTGACTGGAAAATGTTTTGAGACCGATGAAGGAAATATTCGAGACGTACGAGGCTGTTTATCAGACGAAAAATTGAAGTCCAAAACCGCTGCATTGAACGTGCTGAAATAAACTGGAAGTAGACTGAGACATTGGAGTATTTCTTTCTCTAAAAGAAAGTGTTATTTCGCTGGCAGGTTGAGGGAGCTTTATCTCACTCTTGTAATTACGCTAGTTGTAGAGAAATTTCAACATACGGTGCTGAGTTAGCTGGATTTTCGCCGTCAGTCACGACTTGCGAAGATATTTTTGTATGTCTCGTCAGATCTTTCTCTTAGTGACCGCTGTATTAAAACGCAATACCGGTTCTCGCTCTGAGCAAACGGGTTACGTTCCTACTTGACATTCATTTCATAGACGAGCACTGGGATTTTCCGCCTCTTCCCGCACTGTACGCTCGTGAGGAATACCCCTGAAAGTCAGCAACCCGCGTTGCAGGCAGCAGGCTGAAGCTACCGCCGATCTGAGGCCGCCTGGAAACCACCGTCAGACGAACTCGCTTCTAGTTGCCAGTGTTCTGTAGCCTGATGGTATACTAAATTAATTAGACTCCAACCTCTGACAGCACTGAAAGTTAAACGTAAACTATGTCATCCCTGAAAGTGTAGAAATTCTCTTGAGAACAAAATTGTTTTGAAAAGGCTTTTGACAATGTTGATTAGAATATACTCGTTGAAATTCTGAAGTTATCAAAAATAAAATTGTTAGATCGAAAAGCTATTTATGACTTGTACAAATACTTGACTAAGATTACAGAAATTGAAGGGCGAGAAAGGAAAGGAGAAGTTGAGTAAGAAGATGATAAAGGGGTTATATAACTTGTCCGCTAGTCTGCCCTTGGAGCAAGCAGTAAAGAAACGTGAGAGAAAATTGTAAATGTTCTGGGAGAAGGATTAAAATGTAAGGTTTGTTCATGAAGACGTAATTCTGACAGAGACGGCAAAGAAACTGGATGTTCAGTCGAACAGACTGGATAGTTTGTCAAAAAGTTGTTTCGGCAATACTATCGATAAAAGTAAAACAAACATTATGGAGTGCAGTCGAACTAAATCAGACGATGTTCGGCTAATTTTAGATTATGAGATGAGTGATTGAAAGTAGAAGATGGTTTCGCTATTTCAGCAACATAACAAGTGGCAAATATACACTTCCAAAACATTTTTTCTAAACCAGAAATGCATTATCTTCGAATAAGCGTAAGTGTAAGTGAAACTTACCTGAACTTATTTGTTTGGAGTGGAAATTAAACTGTGAGCAGTACATCCGTGAAGAGAATACATAGTTTTGAAATTGGTTCTTGCGAGACAAATTGTAAAGATTACATGAGTTGATCGGGTAACTGATAAAGAGGTACGCCGAACCGGAGAGAAAAGAGTTTTTATGATAAAAACTGACCAAAAGAAGGGATCGATCTATAGGACACATCATTGGGCATAATCATCAGTTTTGTAATTGATGGAAGTGTGTGAAACAAAAGCTCTAGAGACAGGCCTAACTACGATAACGAGGTTCAAATTAATGTAGGTTGCAGTAGTAATGGGGAAATGAAGAGACTTGCAGAGAACAGACTAACGTCATGAGCTGTGTCGCACCAGACTTCGGAATGAACAGCAACAACAAAGTTACGTTGCAGTTAGATACAGTAAAACATTACAGAAATATATACTGAATCTAAATTGGAAACATCATTAGAAAAATGAGAAATACACTACATTAACCATGAACGAAAACAGAAAGCTATTCCGAAACTTTGTGTCATGTCAGATGTCGAACTCAGCAGCCTGCTTCTCTGCCACCGTACTGCTACTCGCAACTTTTAAATAATTACTCACCAGTTTTACTACTTGCTATTTTATCTGAAGCTGTTGTCTAAATTTTATTTATACGTTTTCTATACAAATAGCCCGAGATACTTTAATTCCATATAAATTCCACGTTAGGCTTGTTTTTCTAATAAGGCAGCAATTACCTATTTGTGGGAATTCAAATAACATACTTTAATAATGCCCAACACTGATTTTCCAATATTAATGACTTATTGGTAATATTTTCTAGATTTACTTGTATTTTTAAAACTTCGTGTGTAAAATAAATTCGTAGTAACGGTTTGGAATGTTTTAAATAAATTAATTTTTTCATTCAATTGTTTTTGTGGCCTGACGTCTTGCCATTCTCAGCTCCTCGCTTGCTAACGCATTCCAGTATCAGAAGTAATCGTTAGGCGGAAAAAAATCCAATAATCTGATGACAGAATGAAGGCTTGCACGACCAGATGACAATGGTATTGGTAGACTTGAGCAGAAGCTTAGTGACATACGGACAGCAGCTCTGTTGAATCGCTAAGCTCTTTTTTTGTCTTTGACAAGACGACAGTCGATAGTTACGTTTTATCTTTGAAAAGGATCATCTCTGCCTATCACGTGCAATTCCGGCCACGCCGCCTTTGCTTCAGTATATAAGTTGCTCACAGACGTCCGACGTATCAGTCGACGGAGGAGCAACGCCTCTGAAGATGTCCAGCGTTAGGACGAGGTTACACCCCGAAAGGTTTATCAGCAGCAACCCTTAGCACTAACTGCAGAACAATCCTGTTTTCTCATCACGGAGAAGTGCAGATTGCAGTAGCCAGTTGTAGTACTGACGTGGAGTAACAAAATCTGGTTTGGTCAGGCGATGCACTACCGTCAGTGTGTAATGTTCCTGTGCGAGTTTCTGCACAGCCCTGAGAACAGACATACGCATACGCCAGTCTAAAGTGCTGAGTGCCAAAACGGTTTCCTTGGACTTCTTTCCGAGACAGCTACTCGCTTGTCTCGTTATTCTTTCCTAAAGCCGATACACCAGCGAATGCGCTGTATCCGACGGAGGACTGGAAATAAAATTATCAGAAGTCCACCGATTTATTCTCGTCCTCGAGTTGTAGGTGTCCTGCACTTAGAATTATTTGCTTTGCACGTATTTTTGTACAGTCTACTTAAAAGCTCATACTCCGACCGTCCACAAATTTACGATACGGATTTGATTCCTGGTACACAAGCTATGTCAGCTCCTTAACTACGGCGACATCTTAAACCATCGACCATTAACAACAGTTGTGCATGAGACCAGTCAGTTACGAGCAGGCAGTGTCCAGTAATGGAAGGTGCGAGCGTGGTGTGTTCCCGTTGCTGTCTCACAAACCGCAATTCTCCAGAATGTTTTTCAGAACAGAAAAGTATGCACAAACTTTGTGCCACACTTCTTGATTCCCGAAGAAGAAAAAAAAAGTGAGAACGCCTGCAGTGACTCGATTCAAAGGGAGAACGCGGACAATTCTTTTCTGGAAAATACCATCAAGGGTAACCAGAGTTGTTGTTTTCATTACGAATCTACCACAGGACGACATAGGGCAGAAATTGACATCTTGCGTCAACGCTTTGACACCAGCCAACATTCAAGACAACGTGTCACGTGAGTGAACGTTCTGTGCGTTGTACTCAAGTTGGGGGAGATATACAGGGCTATTACAAATGATTGAAGCGATTTCATAAATTCACTGTAGCTCCATTCATTGACATATGGTCACGACACACTACAGATACGTAGGAAAACTCATAAAGTTTTGTTCGGCTGAAGCCGCACTTCAGGTTTCTGCCGCCAGAGCGCTCGAGAGCGCAGTGAGACAAAATCGCGACAGGAGCCGAGAAAGCGTATGTCGTGCTTGAAATGCACTCACATCAGGCAGTCATAACAGTGCAACGACACTTCAGGACGAAGTCCAACAAAGATCCACCAACTGCTAACTCCATTCGGCGATGGTATGCGCAGTTTAAAGCTTCTGGATGCTTCTGTAAGGGGAAATCAACGGGTCGGCCTGCAGTGAGCGAAGAAACGGTTGAACGCGGAAGTCAACGAATAAAGCAAGCAGGGAGCTAAACGTACCACAGCCGACAGTTTGGAAAATCTTACGGAAATGGCTAAATCAGAAGCCTTACCGTTTGCAATTGCTACAAGCCCTGACACCCGATGACAAAGTCAAACGCTTTGAATAATCGGCGCGGTTGCAACAGCTCATGGAAGAGGATGCGTTCAGTGCGAAACTTGTTTTCATTGATGGAGCAACACTTTTTCTTAATGGTGAAGTGAACAGACACAATGTGCGAATCTGGGCGGTAGAGAATCCTCACGCATTCGTGCAGCAAATTCGCAATTCACCAAAAGTTAACGTGTTTTGTGCAATCTCACGGTTTAAAGTTTACGGCCCCTTTTTCTTCTGCGAAAAAAACGTTACAGGACACGTGTATCAGGACATGCTGGAAAATTGGCTCATGCCACAACTGGAGACCGACAGCGCCGACTTCATCTTTCAACAGGATGGTGCTCCACCGCACTCCCATCATGATGTTCGGCATTTCTTAAACAGGAGATTGGAAAACCGATGGATCGGTCGTGGTGGAGATCATGATCAGCAATTCGTGTCATGGCCTCCACGCTCTCCCGACTTAACCCCATGCGATTTCTTTCTGTGGGGTTATGTGAAAGATTCAGTGTTTAAACCTCCTCTACCAAGAGACGTGCCAGAACTGCGAGCTCGCATCAACGATGCTTTCGAACTAATTGATGGGGACATGCTGCGCCGAGTGTGGGAGGAACTTGATTTTCGGCTTGATGTCTGCCGAATCACGAAAGGGGCACATACCGAACATTTGTGAATGCCTAAAAAATCTTCTTGAGTTTTAGTATGTGTGTGCAAAGCATTGTGAAAATATCTCAAATAATAAAGTTATTGTAGAGCTGTGAAATCGCTTCAATCATTTGTAATAGCCCTGTATGTGTGGTGGCGGTACTCAGGACTCCAGAGAGTACCGCACCACAATCGATAAACCACGCTCGAAACGCTCGTAGCGCAGCAACTGCACTGCATAGGCGGGCGGGCAGTGCGAACTATACCGATGTCCGCCAGTGGCCGCAACAGCCAATCTATGGCGATCACATTTGTGGATACCGATTGGTCGATGCCTCGTTAAATACCGGAGCACTGAGCTGCAGCGGACAGTTCTCTTCAGTGCACCAAGTCGCGCACAGTCTCCAGTTATCACCGAGTCTACAACCAGCAGTGTTCGTGCGTCATCTCCGAGGCTTAGGCTCCGTAGGCACTGCAGGCCAGATCTAGCTCAACGTAGGTGTCACTCAGACGCACAGGGACAATAATTTAATATTTTAGAGTACTTCTAGTGATTTCAAACGCCTAATTGTGCTGAACATTTCACAATAAGAAACATCATTCGATGTGAGTATTTCTTCGTATTTAATAAATATCATTTTATAAATAATTGTTGGGAATCTTTCTAACTGAGGATAACCTACGCCGTCCCCAACACTATGTAAAACACCTGAAGCACCAAAACAAACCACCGTCTTTAACTTTTCTCTGTTTTTTATTAATCGAGTCTCCAACTTTTTGGACTGATAAGGCACATCTAATTTGCTAGTAATAATAATATGCAGAATAATGGAAAAGAAAACTGAGGATCTACGGTCTGGAACCGCGCGACCGTTACGGTCGCAGGTTCGAATCCAGGCTCGGGCATGGATGTGTGTGATGTCCTTAGGTTAGTTAGGTTTAAGTAGTTCTAAGTTCTAGGGGACTGATGACCTCAGAAGTTAAATCACATAGTGCTCAGAGCCATTTGAACCAAAACTGAGGATCAGTTTGGCCAGATGGAAGGTAAAGGCATATGAGAGGCAGTTCTGATTTTGCGCTTGATAATGCAAGCAAAACTTACGAAAATACAAGACAGGTTCAAGGGATATTTCGACATAACAAACTGTACAAGTGTTTTACAACATAAAAATGCTCAGCAAACTGTATGTAAGCTGTACAGAAACACGTGTAATATACCACATCTAATCAAGAGTAAAAGATAAGAAAGGAAGACCAAGAATCAACTGTTTGTCACTAGTATTAAATCTATAATCGAAAAAGAAAGACTAAAACTGAAGTGAATGATACCGGTGATAAGATTGTGTGATGACATCGCTATCCCCAATGAAACTGAGGAAGAGTTGCAGGACGTTCTAAATTGAACACACAGTTTAATGAGTTTCAGAGCAAACCGGAGAAAGACGAAAGTAATGAGGACTTGCATAAAATTAACATCAAATTTGGAGATCACGAAGTAGACGAAGTGAAGGAATTCTGCTACCTACGAAGCGAAACAACACATGACGGACGAGTCAAGGAGGACATAAAAAGCTGACTAGGCCAGGCAAGGAGGTCGTTCTTCGACAATAGGAGTCTACCAGCATCAAACAGTTTTCTGAAGAACAGAGAAGTGCGAACAAAGTTTATCCAGCACTCCTTGAGTCTCGAACAGAAATGACGGGTGGACGCCTGGCGTAACTGGAAGAGGTAATTTCTGAGAATTTAAGTCTGGAGCACAGCATTGTATGGAAGTGACGCGCGGACTGTGGGTAAAACCGCAATTGAAGTGAATCGAAGCGTTTGAGTGTGGTCCTGTAGAAGAATGGTGAAAATTAGCTGGACTGCTAAGAAAATAAGTTAGGAGGTGCTTTGTAGAATCGGTCCACCCTCATAGCTGAGTGGTCAGCGCGGTGGACTGTCAAGCCAAGGGGCCCGGGTTCGATTCCCGGCTGGGTCGCAAATATTCTCCGCTCAGGGAGTGGGTGTTGTGTTGTCCTCATTATCATGACATCATCACCAGTGGAGGGTAACGGGAAACCACCACTGGTATCCCTTCCCTAGACGCCCATACGGTGGACCTCTCTGACGAGGCTTTCCCCATGACAAGACCTGCCATACGGCAGAACACAAAGTTAGTTAACTTCTCATGGTTGGGATTCACAGTCATATAATATTTCTTAAAAGACATCATAGTCACCGTTGACTGTATAAAATATTTATTGTTACTATTGCTATTTCGGCCTTATGACCATTTTCAAGTAACACTGCAAAGTTACCTAAACACAAAAACACAAAAGTGAAGGACAGGGTGTATATAAATAACTAAACAGACATTTCACTTAGAAAGTAGCTCAATCATAAAAATTAGAGATAAATGTACATTACTTACATTCTGTCAGAATATAAAACTATCTGACATGAGTACATGTCGTCGTCAAGATGTAGCCTTTTGACTGTTAGAGTCCCACAAGATCTGATGAGTAAGACACTTATTACATCGTAATAATTTGTTAAATATATACTGAACTGTCGATGTTACCATGTGGGACTCTCACTGTCAAATGGCTGCATTTTGACGACGACATGTACTCATGTCAGATAGTTTTATATTCTGACAGAATGTAAGTAATGTACATTTATCTCCAATTTTTATAATTGAGCTACTTTCTAAATGAAATGTTTGCTTAATTATGTACATACACCCTGTGCTTCACTTTTGTAATTTTGTGTTATGTAACTCTGCAGTGTTACTTGGAAATGGCGATAAGGCCGAAATTGCAATAGTAACAATAAATATTTTATACAGTCAACGGCGACTACGATATCTTTTAAGAAAAAAAAAAAAGTTTGTTAGTTGTAGAAACGGTGAAGAGAGGAACATGTGGAAAGCATTAACAAGAAAAGAAGAAGGAATTTTGTGATGGTACATGTTTTACGACATCAGGGAATAATCAGAATGGGATTTTCACTCTGCAGCGGAGTGTGCGCTGATATGAAACTTCCTGGCAGATTAAAACTGTGTGCCGGACCGAGACTCGAACTCGTGACCTTGCCTTTCGCGGGCAAGTGCTCTACCAACTGAGCTACCCAAGCACGACTCACGCCCCCTCCTCACAGCTTTACTTCCGCCAGTACCTCGTCTCCTACATTCCAAACTTTACAGAAGCTCTCCTGCGAACCTTGCAGAACTAGCACCCGTGAAAGAAAGGATATTGCGGAGACATGGCTTAGCCACAGCCTGGGGGATGTTTCCAGAATGAGATTTTCACTCTGCAGGGGAGTGTGCGCAGATATGAAACTTCGTGGCAGATTAAAACTGTGTGCCGGACCGAGACTCGAACTCGGAGACGAGGTACTGGCAGAAGTAAAGCTGTGAGGACGGGGCGTGAGTCGTGCTTGGGTAGCTCAGTTGGTAGAGCACTTGCCCGCGAAAGGCAACGTCCCGAATTCGAGTCTCGGTCCGGCACACAGTTTTAATCTGCCAGGAAGTTTCACATCAGGGAATAACTTCCTTGGTATTTGGGAGGGTCGGGGGGGGGGGGGGGAGGGTATAGAGGGTGAAGACTGTAGGGGAGGCACAGATTGGAATACAAATAATAAAGGACGTTGGGTGCAAGTTCTGTGCTGAGATGAATAAGTTCGCACAGAAGAAGAATTCGTGGAGGGCCGGAATAAAGAAAAGTTAACATATTTCTAGATGGAGTGCCGTGGAAACCTGAAGCCCAGCACGGACACTTCTTTCGCGGGAGTGGCCAGCCTTGCAGAGTCCACAACGAGGTCGCCGGCCCCAGAGCCAGGGACGTGTTGCTCTACGGGCCAGTCCAGCTGAGCCCAGTCCAGCCCATATAAGAGTCGTGTTGCGACTCGCGGGCCGCCGCTGTCTGTGTTGGGCGGCCCGCCTCATTTCTCAGGGCAGAGCGCGCCGTGGCCCGGCAAACAGCTCACCACCTCGCCGCAGAAGGGCACAGAACAGCACGCGACCTCGCGGCGCAGGAGAACTGAACAGAACAGAACAGCGACTGCCAAAAGACGTGTCACGTCGGGACAATGGGCGGCGCGCGATGAGCGATGGCTTCCCGCTATCCGGAGCTCACGCCCCGCCGCCCACACAGGGCACAGCGGCTGCAAGTACACAACACACACACACACACACACACAGCAGAGGCGTGGAGGCGTCGGCATACCGACTGCAAGCGTTTCCAAACACCAACAAATCCCGCGAGCTCCCTCTTCCGCGGAAACCCGTAGTTTTGGTCGAGGACACAGGAGTACGCTCGTCCTGGGTTTGTGGCTTGAAGAGAGACTTCGGGTCGGTAGTAGGGGACTAGCAGGAGAGCTATATCTACGTCTATGTCATTAATTTGCATGCTACACTCAACTGTTTGACAAAGAATCCAAGAAGCCATTTCCAAATGGTATTTCTAGTACAAACATTGTCTTCTCTGTTTTTGGGCCTCTTTTTTCCGCAGTTGCACATGCACGAGTTGTATAGGTTAGTTGCAGTCATTTCCAGCTCTATTAAAAGTCTTTTTAATACCACTCACTTCATTTTGAAGCGTCTTCAGTGGTCTCTGTAACAATACTTTTTCCTTACAATTTTGTTTGTTATGATCCTTAACAGGTAGCATGCTTTACTTATTACTACAAACACTTTATATTCTTTTCGTTACTCTCGGTTTTTTATTGTTTATTGCATTCCTCTTCGCCTACCACGTGTACATGTTGAGTTTTTGCACACAGCACTTTCACTGCACTTAGTAAATTCACATTTCTGTGTTGAAAAATCTCACTGTCCACTCGATAACTCGCTTGTCTTGTTTTGGTATTGCGGTATGCGTTCGTCTTTTGTTTTTTTGGTAGTGGTGGAAGGCCTGCCATTACTCCGTCAGTGTTTGTTTATTTCTTTTTTTTAAGTGGGGGTGATCACCTTTTTTCGTTCTTGGGACAGCGCGTGCTGACACCATAAACAACCGCACCCTTCTCTGCTGTGTACTGGACAAAGTTCAGGAACACACATGAAATGCCATAGAACAGCTAAAGCAAAGACAGAATAAGAAACTGAAAACACTTACGGACAAACAAATACCATGAAACGCCCCAAATAGACGGAGACACACACATCAGTTCTACTCACATCTCATAAACCTCACAGACACAAACAGAAAAAAACACAGCTACCACAGAAAGTTTTAAAACGCAATGTAAACACAAAAATAAGTGAATGTTTAATACAAAATCTGATCATAGGATCTGAGAACATTATCTCAAGAACAGAGGTAAGACACAAGCACCATGAACATAGACCTAACCTGTGACGCCCATCATTAACTACAGAAAACACCCACTTATGCCCCTGCCAAACATATGCTAAACATACTCACACAACAGTGTAAAATACAAAATGACAGAGCAGTGAAAAACAAAGAAGATCTAATAAATCACATAAAAGACTAATATACTCCAGATACAGCTATGTTCGTCTTATCTGATATATCTGATGTAGCAAACATGAACTCCACAATCCCAATCAAAGAAACAATCTAGGTAATAGAACAATATCTAGATGCTTACAGTCAGTTACCTCAAGAATACGTAACAGAGATAAACAGACTCCTACACCTCATTACTAACCAAAATTGAATTCAACAAAGAATTCTCCCTACAAGAAAAGGATTGCGAATGGGATCCACAGTTTTGGGGAAGTTAGCAAATATCTTCATGAACAAAATAGAAGAACGAATTTTCCAGAACATAGGACCGGGAAAAGACAATATACTGTGTTGGTGAAGATACAAGGATGAATCTTCAGCTTGGTAGACAAAACAAGAAAATAACATAAAACAACTACCTGCAAAGATAAATACTTTACACAAAAACTTAAAGTTCACATTAGAGACAGAACAAAGAGGCCACCTAATTTCCTAGATATAGGAAATAAAAATAACCAACACACATCCAGAATTTACAGGAAAAACACCAAAACAGACACAATATTACATAAATCATATAGCCATCCACAGGACCGAAAAGAATTTTCCCTCATATATTTTATCCACAGATTAGACACAGTACCACTTAACAAACATAACTATCATAAGGAGTTGGATATAATTATTCAAAAAGCAAAAAATTTGAATCCCTAGTAACAAAACTGAAAAAAAACATAAAAATAAAAAAACTCGACTCTAAAGACCCAAATCACCCACCACAAACACACACACCAACATCACCACCACTACACAGCAATAAACTGAACAGTCCAACTAGCAAACGCTCACAGAGAGAAGGAAGTTGACACACAGAATTGGGAACATCTCACGAAACAAGGAATAAAAATACGTACCAAAGCAACAACTTTCTGCGGAAATTCCTAAAAAAGGAAGATCAAACTGACATCCAGTAAAAATCTGCTACTTACCAACTCCTGTGTAACGGCTACGATGCTCTGTACCTAGGACAGACAGACAGAACTTTTGGAATAAGGTATAAGAAACGCAAAAGATAATGGAAATATGGCACCAGCCAATCAACATTTGCAGAACACATCCCGCAAGGAAACCACCTCGCGACCTCAATAGAAAATGACATGAAAATATTCAGATACAGCAGCTAGGAACATCTCCTAAACCTACAAGAAAACTTCCCAATTTAAAAAGCAACAGTAGGGAAGAAACGCATAATAGATGACCAGACAAACATCTGCAATCAGACGCTATTTCAACTAGTAAAACGTATTGCTGATAAAGAACAATCCCAATAGACACCACAACATCATTTCACTAACCAGGCAATATCTCCAACCTAGATCACCACTGTACCGTAGTAAACCAATAACCTATACAGACAGTAGCTAAGACATGTTAGCTCCCTTCGCACACACACACACACACACACACACACACACACACACACACACACACACACGCAAAACAAAAATAATTACGCCAGTTAAAAAATAATAAAAGTTTCTCTTTCTCTCTCTCTCTCTCTCTCTCTCTCTCTCTCTCTGTCCCACATACACAACACACACACACACACACACACACACACACACACACACACATGCGCACGCACTGTCTCTCTCTCTCTCTCTCTCTCTCTCTCTCTCTCTCTCTCCAGAGAGAGAGAAAGCATCCTACAACAGCAAAATAAAACACGCGACCACTGAATATGCTTTAAAATAAAGCTAAACACTTCTGCTCTTAATAGGACATTTATTATAATAGCAAAAGACGGCAATCAACCTGAATATCTCCAGTGCTCCACTTTCGGGTGGAGCACACATGAAATGAATTTCCTGAATCTTTCGGTTATCTCTACAATTTCCTTGCGATTATGACTCCGGCATACGTCGGACCTGGTGGTCTTACAGTAAAGTGTGGCCCTGGAAACTGAGAGGTCACGGTATCGAATGTCGGTTGAGCTACATATTTTTCAGTCTTCGTTTTAATCCAGCCTTTAGAACGAAATGAAGAGTCGCTAGAAACAACGCGTGGTTCGGATATCAGGCCAAATGTCCCTTTTCCCAGTTGGTTCAAATGGCTCTGAGCACTATGGGACTTAACATCTGTGGTCATTAGTCCCATAGAACTTAGAACTACTTAAACCTAACTAACCTAAGGACATCACACACATCCATGCCCGACGCAGGGTTCGAACCTGCGGCCGGAGCGGTCACGCGGTTCCAGACTGAAGCGCCTAGAACCGCACGGCCGCACCGGCCGGCATTCCCAGTTGGATAACTGGGGTAGTTCAGAGACACGAAAGTCGCCGAAGTGACCAATAGAAAGACTTGCACCGTGCCATTGAACCACTCGAAATTAGTGTTATTATTATGTAACAGTATAAACATCTGAGCCAAAGCATTATGAGCACCTGCATAAATAGCCTGTTGGTCCACCTTCGGATCGTAATACAGGAGCAATTCTGCTCAGCTGTCCCGTGGTATGTGGCACCAGATGCCTACCTATAGGTCACGCAATTCCCGTACATGAAAAGCTGATGGTTTGTGAGCACGAAGGTAGCGCCTCATAGCGTCCAAGACGCATTCCATCGGCTTCATATCAGGCGGATGTAGTGGTCAAAACATCAACTTGGTTTGAATGTCATGCTTAGCAAGCCACTGTAGGTCGATTCTGGCCTTGCGACACGGACAGTTCTCGTTCTGGATGATGCCTTCACCGTCGGGAAAAGGAATCAAGCATGAAGGGGCTGAGGTGGTCCACAGTGATGTTCACGTACTCCACATCTGTCTTGGTCCCTTCGGTTCCTGCCACAGGTGCCATGGAAGCTCCGGTGAATGCCCCCCATAGCATGATACTGGCCGCACTGGCTTGCGTCCTTGATGCAATGTGTGTCTCCAGCAGCCGTTCGCCGGAAAGACGGCGTATCCGGTCAGTGTCCTCTATCTCATGCAATAAGAAAATGATTCATCCTACCTGGCGAAACGTTCCATTTTACCCCCGGTGTAATACCAACGATTCCGTGCCCACTTGACAATGTCGCTGGGTCAAGTTGGGAACACGTCGGGGTCGTCAGCTGTGCAGTCCCATGTTCAACAATGCGACTGCTCTGAAACCATTGCCACAGCACTGGCTTTGTACTGTATCGTCAGATCTGACACTGACCGCCGCCCGTCCCTCTTTATAGGGTGTACAAGGCTCCGACCTCCACGTTCTGTCACCTACGAGTGGTTTTAGCATCCTTCAATCACATTCCACAGGTACTCGTGACAGAAGGACGCGAACAGACGACCAACTTTGCCGTTTCCGTCGTGCTACGAGGGTCACTCCAAAAGAAATGCACACTATTTTTGTAACAATTCAGTTCTCATTCTGCATGTGTGAAAGTTTTACACTGTGTAGATACATCCTTCCCACTTGTTTTCAAACTTAGTTCAACCTGTTCCCGCGAGTGGCGCCGTCACAGCATGTCTTCAAGATGGCTGCTACACTTGACGTTCGTCACAAGCAACGTGCTGTCATAGAATTCCTGTGCTGTGAGAACGAGACAGTGGGGAACATCCATGAGAGGTTGAAAAAGGTGTACGGACATGCTGCCGTCGATTGCAGTACAGTTAGTGGGTGGGCGAGCAGGTTACGCGATGAAAGCGGCCACGGCAATATTGAGGATTGTCCTCACAGCGGCAGGCCTCATACTGCGCACACTCCAGACAATTTGTAGAGGGTTAACGAATTGGTGATTGCTGGCACGGTTCCAGACTGAAGCGCCTAGAACCGCTCGGCCACACTGGCCGACAACAGACGCATCACAGTGAACGAATTGTCACGCTACGTTGGGATAGGTGAAGGAAGTGTTTGCAGAATACTGAAAATGTTGACGTTAAAAAAGGTTTGTGCCAGGTGGGTTCCCAGGTTGTTGACAGTGGCTCATAAAGAAACAAGAAAAACGGTATGCAGCGAACTTTTGGAACAGTACGAGACTGGTGGAGATGAATTTCTTGGAAGAATTGGGACAGGTGATGAAACATGGCTCCATCATTTTTCATCAGAGACGAAGAGGAAATCAATGGAGTGGCATCATGAAAATTCACCCAAGAAAAAAAAATTCAAAACCACACCTTCTGCTGGAAAAGTTATGGCTACGGTGTTTTTCCATTCCGAAGGACTCTTGCTTGTGGACATCATGCCAAGTGGAACCACCATAAATCCTGATGCATATGTGGCGACACTGAAGAAACTTCAAGCTCGACTGAGTCGTGTTCGACCACATCGGCAAACGCAGGATGTTTTGCTGTTGCACGGCAATGCACGGCCACGTGTCAGTCAAAAAACTATGGAAGCGATCACAAAACTCGGCTGGCAACACTGAAACACCCGCCTTACTGTCCTGACCTGGCTCCATGTGACTATTATCTCCTTGGGAAACTGAAAGAGTCTCTTCGTGGAACAAGGTTTGAAAAATGATGACTCCCTTGTTCACGCTGCCAAACAGTGGCTCCAACAGGTTGGTCCAGAATTTTACCGTGCGGATATACAGGCGCTGGTTCCAAGATGGCGTAAGCCAGTTGAGAGGGATGGAAATTATGTGGAGAAACGAAAATATTGTTCTTAAAGGATGTATCTACACACTGTAAAACTTTCAAACATGTAGAATAAAGGATGGATTTAAAAAAAAAGTGTGCATTTCTTTTGGAGTGACTCTCGTAGTACCCAGGTCTCTGGTCATAATAATCAGCCCTTTGTTAGAGTCGCTTATGCCTATCGATTTCCGCAGTAGCGGCTAGTTTCGTCGGTAGAATGATTTCCCATTCGGCTCTGTTCGCTTATATCCTTTCCTTATCGCGTCATGCGCCCGCTCGCAATGTTACCGGGCGCCATTCAATCTAACGGTGGAACTATACCTAGATCCGCCAGGGGCCGCAGTTGCCAACACGTGGTCATCACGTGTGCGAATAGCGATTGCTCGATCCCTCTTTAAATACCGGAGCACAGAGCTACGGCGAACAGTTCTCTTCGATGCGCCGACTCGCGTACAGTCTCCAGTTACCGCCGGGTCCATAAGCTGTAGTGTTCGTCCTTCGTCTCCGAGACTCAGGTTCCGTAGACATGGTAGGCTACGTCCGCACTCTACGCAGGCATCACTAAGAGGCACAGTGGCAAGACTTTAATATTTTAGAGGACTTTTCATGATTTCAAATATCTAATTGAGCTGGACATTTCAGGAGAAGAAGCATCATTTAAGTTGGGTATCTCTTCATACACTACTCGTCATTAAAATTGCTACACCACGAAGATGTGCTATAGACGCGAAATGTAACCGACAGGAAGAAGATGTGCAAATGATTAGCTTTTCAGAGCATTCACACAAGGTTGGCGCCGGTGGCGACACCTACAACGTGCTGACATGAGGAAAGTTTCCAACCGATTTCTCATACCCAAACAGCAGTTGACCGGCGTTGCCTGGTGAAACGTTGTTGTGATGCCTCGTGTAAGGAGGAGAAATGCGTACCATCACGTTTCCGACATTGATAAAGGTCGGATTGTAGCCTATCGCGATTGCGGTTTATCGTATCGTGACATTTCTGCTCGCGTTGGTCGAGATCCAATGACTGTTAGCAGAAGATGGAATCGATGGGTTCAGGAGGGTAATACGGAACGCCGTGCTGGATCCCAACGGCCTAGCACATTGGAAGCGTGTATTCGTCATCGCCATACTGGCGTATCACCCGGCGTTATGGTACTGGGTGCCATTGGTTACACGTCTCGGTCACCTCTTGCTCGCATTGACGGCACTTTGAACGGTGGACGTTACATTTCAGATGTGTTACGACTCGTGGCTCTACCCTTCATTCGATCCCTGCGAAACCCTACATTTCAGCAGGATAATGCACGACTGCATGTTGCAGGTCCTGTACGGTCTTTTCTGGATACAGAAAATGTTCGGCTGCTGCCCTGGTCAGCACATTCTCCAGATCTCTCACCAATTGAAAACGTCTGGTCAATGGTAGCCGAGCAACTGGCTCGTCACAATACGCCAGTCACTACTCTTGATGAACTGTGGTATCGTGTTGAAGCAGCATGGGTAGCTGTACCTGTACACGCCATCCAAGCTCTGTTTGACTCAATGCCCAGGTGTATCGAGGCCGTTATTACGGCCAGCGCTGGTTGTTCTGGGTACTGATTTCTCAGAATCTATGCACCCAAATTGCGTGAAAATGTAATCACACGTCAGTTCTAGTATATTATATTTGACCAATCAATACCCGTTTATCATCAGCATTTCCTCTTGGTGTAGCAATTTTAATCGCCTGTAGCGTATTTAGTAAATATCACTGTACTACTAATTGTTAGGAATCTATCTGATTGAAGATAACCTACGGCGTCCCCCTGTATTCTCAACACCCATTATGCTTACTTCCTTCATATTTCGGGTGGCTCGTCTTAGTTGTCTCACATTGCCTAGATTTGAACGACGTTGGCTCGTAAACTAACAAAGGGCCAGTATTAGCGAGGAGTTACGGCTGCAAAACATCAGTTCGTCTGATGACACGAAATGTAGAGGGCGAGTGCGTGGGTTGACTGCGACGTGAGGTGGCTGCCGCTTTATTACTGGAACGCAGAATATGGCTTGCGTAACGAGAGAAACGCAGCCTGCAGTGTACTGTACTGTGTTGCGCCGCACTGTGGTATGCGGGCTGTGGAGGAAACGGCGATCTAATACGTTGGTGGGGTGGGGTGGGGGGCGGGGGGCAGACGTAAGCGCGGAATAGTGCGCCAACCGGAAAGCGTGAGCTCGTGGAGATAGCGGCGGGAGAGCGTAATTATCGCTGACAGATGGACAGCTGGATCGCAAACTCGAGGAAATCCCAGTATTTGTAACTCAAATACGAGGCCGGTTCACCATTAATGTCTCCACCGAGAATTAATGTCACATCGTATAAATACTCGCTCTTAAAAAGTTATTGACTAGTAGCGGAAGATCCGTATAAGGTCAACTGTTTAACGTATAACGCTCTGAAACTGTTTGTACAGTTACGGAAAGCGGACAGCGAAGCTCTTAGCGTAATTCACCTGGCAACTGGAGATGGATATTGGTGGATGTCACATCAAACATCGAAAATATTGGCAGTTAATCATCTGCAGTTACGGTTGAAACGTCCCCTTAGAAAAATTATACATGACTGTGTTTAAACTGACACACAATATTTTTAGCGCAACGCAATCTGACTTTCAATAATCCCTACAAAAGAATGGCCCTGACTAACATTAACCTATACCTTTCACAGATCACTTACCTCACAAAAATCTTCGTTACTCGAACTACTCCAATACAGCGAGAGCCACTGCTGCCAGCTAAATAAAAGATTCAAACTACTGAAGGCACTAACTACTGATAGGCATAGTTAGCAAATGAAAGATTTTGATAGAGAACAAACAATGTATTTACCTTACTAGTGTTCAAAAGTCATAATATATATAGCAGTTCATGACATCCATTCTTACAAATGTACTGTTTCTGATGGACACACGTCCAGACCATCCGCTCTCAAAAATCCGCCATCTCACCTCCCCGCATCCACCACTGCTGGCGGCTCACCTCCAACTGCGCAACGCTACGCGCTATTAACATCCAGCTGCCCAACACTACAATGGCAGACAACAATGCAAACTAGCCACAGACTGCACACAGCACAGCCAGTGATTTTCATACAGAGCGCTACGTGGCGTTACCAATAAGAAAACCTAAACAGCCTACTTACACGGTCTAGACTTTGTGAAATTAATCTTGAAGTGTTGAATAAGATTCTCAAAACGAGATGATGACGCACTAAAACAAATACTATTGGTTCTACGATACAAAGGAATATAACAAGAAAAACAAGAAAACTAACAAAGGGAGACACTTCCCCATTTAAGAAGAGATTGACACTCAAACCAAGCACAACATAAAATATAACATACACAACAAGTAATATGAACACTGACTAAAAATCGTAATTTATATCTCACTACTCATGAGAGGAATTAAAAGTAGAAGTAGTTGGGATGATTCGTGGATAGATATTATTCTAGAATCCACGTTAAACCTGTATACATCATTGTAAAGCAGTAAGATAAATGAACACACCATTATGAATATAATACAAAGTAACACATTGGTATACAGCATTACTTCAGTGTTAATATACAGTGATACATCATGGATATTACACAATATATACAAAATTAACAACTACATTACTCAAAGAAACAAGTTTTATTAGACAAATATGTTTTTACAAGATCAATAGTTAGATTACTTGTGGCTTGTTATTTCTCTCTACAGTCACATAAGATCTGTACATAAATTAATTAGATTATATGTGTTGTGGGTTGGCAAGACAGCCAACCCACTATGAGGAAGCCGAAAGGCACGCGTTTAAGCTCACGCAGGCTGGCGTGAGGTCTGGAACAGGACAAGGAATTGAGACTAGCAAAAAACGTACGTAGCTTCGGGAATACTTAACTTTAATCCATAATTGGTGAACATCGCTCTTGACGGTACATGTTTTACAGCATCAATAGTGACTGGTAATGGCGCCTTGCTAGGTCGTAGCAAATGACGTAGCTGAAGGCTATGCTAACTATCGTCTCGGCAAATGAGGGCGTAATTTGTCAGTGATCCATCGCTAGCAAAGTCGGCTGTACAACTGGGGCGAGTGCTAGGAAGTCTCTCTAGACCTGCCGTGTGGCGGCGCTCTGTCTGCAATCACTGAAAGTGGCGACACGCGGGTCCGACGTATACTAACGGACCGCGGCCGATTTAAAGGCTACCACCTAGCAAGTGTGGTGTCTGGCGGTGACACCACAATATGGTGGCAGAATATTGTTCCAAATCCATGCCAACTTTGTTGCTTACTAACGTACTACTGGTAGTTGTTTCGTAACTTAACGAATATTAACTCCACAGCATGGTAACAAAGAACAAAATAGGCTACATCCGTATGGGCTGAACAAAGTAAAGCGTAGAGAAGAGGAGAGTAAACAAAACGAAACGACACGGGCTGAGAGGGCATGTGATGTTATTTCCATGATTATAAAATCGAGTCAAATTACGGAGAACGTGTCAGTATGAGTCAACTTATCAGTATGACGTTGCATGCTCTCTGGCCTGGATGCATGCCTTAATCCGAATGGTAAGAGCGCAACATGTAGAAGGGTGCAACATGTACAAGTGCCAAGATGGAATAATATGAGTGGAAGTGTCCTAATTGAAAACGGTGTAAGCCAGCGATGAGTCTTTTGGGATGCAGTCTTTCGCCCCTACTATTCAATCTATGTATCAGAGAACCAATGGTGGAAATAAAAGAAAGGTTCGTGAGTGGAATTAAAATTCGAGGTTGAAGGATATCAATGATACGATTCACCAATGACATTGCTATCCTCAGCGAAAGTGTAGAAGAACTAGATTGGAATGAACAGTCTAATGAGTACTGAAAACGGATGAGAATAAATCGAAGAAGAGGAAAGTAACAAGAAGTAGCACAAATGAGAACAGCTAGAAACTTAATAGCACAATTGATGGTCACGAAGTGGATGAAGTTAAGCAATTCTGCAATCTAGGCAGCAAAATAACCAATGGCGGACGGAGCAAGGAGGACATAAAAAGCACTCTAGCACTGGCAAAAAGGGCATCCCTGGCCAAGAGAAATCTGCTAGTATCAAACATAGGCCTTTAATTGAGGAAGAAATTTCTGAGAATGTACGTTTGGAACACCACATTGTATGGTAGCGGAACACGGACTATGGGGAAACCGGAACGGAAGAGAATCGAAGCATTTGAGATGTGGTGTGGTACAGTCGAAAATTAAGTGAATTGATAAGGTATGGAATGAGGAGGTTCTTGGTAGAATCGGAGAGGAAAGGAACGTTTGGAAAACACTGAAAAGAAAAACGGACAGGATGATAGGACTTCTGTTAAGAGATCAGGGAATGACTTCCGTCGTACGACAGTAAGCTGTAGACAAATGTTGCAATACATTCGGCAAATAATTGAGGACGTAGATTGCAAGTGCTACTCTGAGATGAAGAGGTTGGCACAGGAGAGCAGTTCTTTTCGAGCCGTATCAGACTATTAAAAAATGATGACTCAAAAAAAGGGTCTCATAAAGCCATCATATCGTCTCCTGGGGCAAGCTCGCCCAACTGGTGCTTGACAGCCCGGATACTGGCGCTGTCCTGGTGTTGACATCTGAGTGCGTCCCACGCATATTCTATTAGGGACAGCTCTGAGGACGTTAGTGCCCGTAGGAGTACCACAACGTCACGCACACACTTCTTAGAGACATGTATCAAATGTAGAGACTCTTCGTTCTGTTGAAAAGTGGCGCCACAAATGCTGTCACATGACAGTTAACACTTGAGGACGTAGCAAGTCCATAGCGTAGCGTTGTGTCGTCACAGTTCCCTCAATCACTACCAGACGTTACCTCAAGTCATACCCGGAGGCTACGCACACCTTGCGGCAGCAGTAACCGCAGTGCCTTTCCGAAAGATTGGAAGAATGGGATCTCTCCACAGGATGCATCCATACCCGCCATCGACGTCATCCGGAGTAGTGCAGGAACACGATTCATCGCTGAACACAGCGCCACTCAGCACGACGGCCTGACCGGCAGTCCGTGCTTCTCGGCCGTACCAGCGCTGCAACCGCAGCCCTTAGTGTTCAGCCTACGCACGGGACGGTAATTCCCTGATCCGGCTGCTGTTAGTTTCTGACCAATGGTGAAGGACGATGCGGTATGTTGCGAGGAGTCTTTTGTTTATTCTCGATGGTAGGTGCAGATGTGAAAGGGTTACAGTGTGTTTGGTATTCAATAAGGTGGTGGTCGGCTTGAACCTTGACAACGAGTACGCCTGCCGTAATTTCCCATACAATTCATCATCGGGCACTGTCACACCTGAATGCCCCATAAACCCGGGTACTGCACGATTCCCCCAGACAGCCATATCGAGGCCCACAATGAGACCTCTTTCAAACCCAATTAGGCGCTAATAAAGCTGTCTCACACGAGTACACGGCGTCTCCGTGTCCTTCACAGCGACCACACAACATTTGACGCTATCCACACACCTTATATACCTACCAGGCCTGGTAACAAAACTACATACGAACAGTCTCTGTTGGCTGTTGTACCTGTGACAGAGAATTGCAACTCTAGTCATGTACATAAACGCCGATGGTGTGTCAATGTACAGACTTACATTGACATCCGGCCATGTGTTCTGACTGCTTCAGTTGTTTTCCCAGACGCCGTATTTCAATTAATATAAGGGTTTAACAAGAGAAAAGCTATTTTTTTGAAGCACTGAGGTTGCTGACACTTTGTGCATTAGCTGGGCAACTTACTGTCGACATCATAATGAAACAATGAACGCCTGTTCAGGGAAAGTACACTCCACTCGCAGTCTTAATAAACCTGTCCCGTGACGAGCTCATGCTCACTCTTACCTCATTGTTATTCCATTCTAAAGCGTTGGCTCTCTCGGCCTGCTGGGTAATTAATCTGCAGCACTCAGAAGGAAGAGCACGCCGAGGGAAAAGCATTTTCTGAGTGCGCTGGAATGAAACTGAGAAAGCGACATACAGCGCTAAAAGCGAGGAGCGACTCCTAGAAATACAACAGGAGGTCCCTCTTACTTGGCGCAGAACATTGTCTCGTAATATCCTCTGCATTTACAGTCTAAGAAACTACTGCACGCTAATTTTTTTCTTATTAAAAGCGTGACCATTAAGATGTGAAAAGTTTGGAATAACGGGGTACATGGAAATATACCAATAAAAGAGCAGTGGATAGGTAACATGTTTCTTCAAACTTATATAAACAGCCAGTAAATGACGAAAGAAAAATTAGAATTGGTGACGAGTCCAGGAAAGATGACCGACGTCCCAAGAATACTTGCGAAGATCATTCCATTAACTGGCTTTGAGGATGGACTTAACGAATGTTCTCAGCCCTTAAGTATCGCTATGAGGAGAAAATAGACTATCAAGAGAACCACGTAAGGTGACACCTCATAGTCGCTACACCTACATCGATCCAAGTGTCGTATTTGGAAAATATTACTTCCTCCCGCACACCATCGCAAGCATCCATGAAAAATTAATCTGAGAAATACGGAGGCTAAACGATAGCTGTTCTCCCGACGCAACATTGGCGACTGGCACAAAGAAGGGTGAAAATGATAGTGTCATCAGGTGACCATGCAGCGTTCTTAGAATGAGATGATAATTAAATCAAGACCCTAAGCTGTCGACAGGTGTTGATATACATCAACGGGGACAGTTGAAAATGTGCGCCCCGACCTGGACTCGAACCAGGGATCTCCTGTTTACATGGCAGACACTCTTTCCATCTGAGCCATCGAGGGCACCGAGGATATCGCGACTGCAGGGATTTATCCCTGGCACCCATCCCGTGAGACTCACATTGCCAACTTAATGTCCACACACTACATTCGTAGTGCCCCTGCCCATTACTTGATTTAATTAGCGTTTCATTCTAAGAGAGCTGCATGGTCACCGATATTATCTGTTCACCTCTTCCTTAGGTCTTCTCCGTCACCTCTACGACTTCCACGTGGTAAGGGTCACACAGTGACAACCAAACACTCCAGAAACGGTCGATCGAGTGTTCTGCGAGACACTTGATTCGTGGATGAGTTACAATTCCTTAAGATTCTTCCTGTAAATTTCAGCGTGTTATCTGCATTTTCTGGAACTAGTTTTCTACGGACTTCCACTGCGGATGCGTATTCTTGTATACTTCATGGTTGTTACTGTTTCCAGTGGCATTTTTTCAATAGTGTAATCGAACAGTATTTATTCGTAATACGTTACATGTGCGAGCATTCATGTTCCACCGACAGTCCCTGAAGCAATCGTCGTCTGCAGATATACCTGCATTTCGCTGCAGCACCTCCCTATCTCTTATCTTATCGGTCCACCTAACTTTCAACATCCCTCAATAACATCACATCTCAGCGGTGGAGTCCATTAAAAATGTCCATCAATCGGACGACCATTCCTGAAAATAGGAATGTCCCTAACTGTGTCCAATCGCTTACAATGATTCATCAGCATCTACATCTACACATCGGGTTCATATCAGGGAAATTTGCTGGCCAAGACAGCAATATAAGTTCAGTATCACGCTCCTCAAATCTTGTGGCATGACTGTGGCCATGTTGCACACACAGCTATCCTGCTGATGGCTGTCATGTCGGGGAAAACTCCGTGCCACGTAAGACGTGAACCACGTACGGATCCAGGGAAGAGATGGGCAACATATTACTACCGCCCACATATATCTCGCGTAATGATCACAACGAAAAGATCCGAGAAATTAGAGCAAATACGGAGACTTACAAGCAGTCGTTCTTCCCACGCACAATTCGTGAATGGAACAGGTAAGGGGGGATCAGATAGTGGTACAATAAGTACCCTCCGCCACACACCGTAAGGTGGCTCGCGGAGTATAGATGTTGATGTAGATGTAGATCCACCAATAATTTTTTACTTAATTCGCAGCTGGCACGGTGTCTTCAATTACTACCACAAGTCTCATGGAAGTCCAAGAAAATATCACAGTACTGCACCCGCCGGCCTGTGTCCGTGGTGCAGAGGGTGTTTTGAGAAGCCGTTCGAAAAAATGGTTCAAATGGCTCAGAGCACTATGGGACTTGACTACTGAGGTCATCAGCCCCCTAGAACTTAGAACTAATTAAACCTAACTAACCTAAGGACATCACACACATCCATGCCCGAGGCAGGATTCGAACCTGCGACCGTAGCGGTCGCGCGGTTCCAGACTGAAGCGCCTAGAAGCGCTCGGCCACCTCGGCATGGGAAGCCCTTCGCCTGGATGACAGTTTGAACGGAAACTACCATCGACCTCATGGAACGAGAAACATGATTCATCACAGCAGGTGACTCGCATCCACAGATCAACGGCCCATTCTCGGTGATCCTATCCCTACTGCAGCAGTAACTAACGATGTCATTGGGTCAACATTGGACCATGTACCGATCGTCTGCATTGGCGCCACATATTTTAGAATGCGCGCTACGGTGTGGCTGCACCAACATTGAACTCTTTCATATACTTTTCACATATCACATTTCATATCCTGCTTTACACAGCGGCCAATTTCCGACCTCCGAGTTTTGCGATGAGGCGTGTATCCACCCTCCTTCAACAACATTCTGTACCTGCTCACGACAGTTGCACGCGAACAGCCAACCAGCTAAGTCGTTTCCCAGATGCTCGTTCCCAGGTTCCGGACCATAGCAACATGTCTTTCATCAAAGTCATTTATGTCAATGGTTTCCCTCTTTGAGGCCCCCATCATCGCCCGAATTTTTCCCCATTGGTCTCTGTTCCGCATACAGCGTGAGGTGCTCGCAACACCGACACGCAGCAGCCATTCTCGCTGTGTGTGTGTAGTGGCCATAATGTTTTGGCTCATCTGCCTGTAAGTTACTCTTTGTGAGGTTTCAATACAATTTCATTTGACAATCTGGATATGGATGATGTGTAGAGCATACAGATTGCTCCAACATTTCGACCCGGAAAAACAGTTCTTAGTGTTTGTTGCAGTAGATCTGTACCAGATTCTGTGCAGGTTAATAGCGAGTATCATGAGATAAATAACCGCTGTCTTTGTGCGCCCGACCCTTATTAATCTACGGCTGGGTAGGTAAAAGGTGGTCTCACGTAATAAGGTATGCATCACATAAATTAGAAAGTAGAGTGAGCTAAGCTTTTATACAGAAAGCCTGGAGTGACCGTCAATGGGTTCTAATGTTACTGACTGACAGAGATTTTAGTAGCAAGTACTTATAAGAATGTTGTGAAAGGGAAGATGCCATCCGGTGATATGGCAGCGTCCATACCAAATTCAACATCGCTTAATAAAATTTTATAATTATTTTACCTCTCTTTATTTTTCGTCTTTATCTAAACTCTTTCTTCGTCTGCATTTTCGTATAAAGAAAAGACCTAGCTGAGAAGGGCCACCTTCGCTTCGTCCTTTTCATTTTATTCTGAGTTGGTAAAAATTGGGCAATTAAGCATTACATTTGCATGGCATCGAACTTATTCAAACTATATTGTTATAAAATTCATTTCGTAATTTGCTTTCGGATGCAAAGGCGAATACGCTAAGTGCAGTTGGCCGTGCGAGTACACAGTTCTTTTAAATTCACTCCTCAATTTTGGACATTTTGGCATTGTACCTTATTGACGGCCACACTTAGCCTAATCTTACCGGAAAATGGAGGCTTCGAAAGCTGAATGGTAAGATATTAGAAATGAATGGAGTACGTGGTATGAATACTGACTCGCCTTTTTCTTTTCCGGTAAATATTTCCGCTCCTGTGATGTTGTTTAGAAGCTTTTCTGCGAGGTAATGCCAGGATCTTTGAGCGTATTTAGTAATTTTATTGGTTCATCATTGTATCACAGGTTTTAAATATGTTTTCTTCCCATGGATATCATATTCTGTATTCCTTGTTTTTTTTTTCGTTGAACTTCGTCATTGTTGTTGATAAAAGTTAGTTAGTTAGTAAGTTAGTTACGTATTCCATTAATCAATAGCACGGAAAAACCGTTATGATGTGGAACGTGTCAAATGCACAAGAAATGCGCGCAGGAAACAAAATTTTTTTCTTGTTTACATTATAGTGTTATACCTAAATATTTCTATTACCTATCCCATTCCCTTAAATGGCACAAAATGCATATATTATATCTCCAGATTCATTATTATATTCATATTACATTCAGATTATATCTCAAGAATTCATAGATGGTATAGAAGGAGTTGTCAAGGAGGTATGATTTCAATCTGTTTCTGAAACTATTACTGCTGTCTGTCAGGCATTTTATTTCATCTGGTAATTTATCAAAAAGTTTTATAGCAGCATATTTTACACCTCTCTGTGCCAAAGATAATTTAAGTAAAGGATAGGTCTTTCTTTTTTCTGGTATTGTAATCATGAATGTCGCTGTTGATTTTAAACTGGTCCATGTTGTTGAGAAAAAGTTTCATTACTGAGCAAATGTACTGTGAAGCAGTTGTAAGAATTCCTAACCTTTTAAACAGATGCCTACAAGATGTGCGACTATGAACCCCACACATTACTCTAACTACTTTCTTTTGAGCAGTGAATACCTTTTGCCTAAGAGTTCCCCTAGAATATTATTCCGTATGACATCAGAGAGTGGAAGTATGCAAAGTATGTTAGTTTACTAATTTCTACATCCTTGTATGCAGAAGTTGCTGAACCTAGTCGCTTTAGGAGATCAAAAATATGGATTTTCGAATTAAGATTCTCATCTATATGTATGCCCAAAAACTTAGTATGCTGTACCCTGACTACTGACTTCTTTTGGTGACTTATGTTTATTGAAGGAATTATACTTTTTGTAGGAGAAAATTGGATGTACTGTGTTTTTTCAAAGTTCACAGCAAGCCCATTCGCAGAAAACCAATTAATAACTTTTTCAAAGACCTTATTTGTCCCTGCAGACAACCATTCTCTCTACAAGCGAATACAATTTCTCCATGAGTTGTTCCTCTGCCTTCGTTACACAGCACATCGACTTATACGATTTTCCCTGAGTACGGATAAATACTGTACGTGCCGTTTCCAAACTGTGTTAAGGAATATTCGAGAATATGCTAAAGCATTCGAGAACATTCTAAAAGCTCAAAACAATGTAGAACAGTCTCAAATTTTTCCCTTAAAAGATACATTTGAAAGTGAAATTATGTCCTGCTGAACATCAGAATGTGATGCGGACCAGATCAATCTCTCATAAACACACAACCACGACAGTAACCATCGCACCAGCACTGTAGTGCAAAAGGGAAAACCGAGCGTGTACATACAAAGACCATTGACCGATGGCGGGTGGTTTGGGAGCTTTCGCCAACATCACTTCAAAGTTGGTATATGACACTTCTTCATGTAAATCCTGCACTGTTGACGTGACTCCTTTTATAGTTAAGACTACGTGACCGCAGAAAGTCAACCACTGAGGTTTATTTTCTCTCTCCTCAGCAGAATGAGTTGATTGCGCCTCTCGCACTGGCCGTTGACGTTCGGACAAGTGGAAGAGCGGTGGCGACTATCCGTGAATGGGTCACCGCGCTTGTGAATGGGCAGCCGGCCCGGCTACACCTGCGGACAACAAAGACGGCGTAAAAAGCGGGCCGCCCCCCTTACGATGCGCCGATGTTTCCGCGGCCCTAACTGCGTGTGTGTCCTTCGCGCTGCTCCGTCTTTGTCTTTTCTCCTCTTCTTTCCGCCGTTCCCTCCTCTGCCCGCTTCCAACCGCCTCTGCCCTTTCAAGGATGCGCTCGTAAAAAATCGCGCTTTAAAAAGCCAAAGTGGCAAACGAGCGGAAGCTGCGTAATTCGAGTCTTCCTGCGGCGCTGCGCGGCACGTGGTCCCCCCCCCCCCCCCCTCGCTGCCTCACCCGGCCCTTCCCCCCCCACCCCTCTCCCCCTGACGTCACAGCTCTGTAGACTCCTTGTGCTCCCCCTCCCTCGTGTCATTACCGGCTATGAGCGCGGGGCAGTACGCTCCGCGTCGCAGCAACTGAACCGCCCTCGCAGGCGCAGAGCACAGCAGAGCTTACTGCCGCCGTGGAAGCCGCACAGCCGATGCCCTCTTATTAACACGAAAGCGGGTCAGATTTCTGTCCCACTCTCAAATCTGCACTAACCTTGCTTGGAGACCTGAGAAAGAGATACTCAAATCACCCAATACCTCACTTGATAGTACACGACTTCCGTCGGCCAACTAGAAAGCAGATTCACTAAATATCAAAGCACGCTGAATGTATAGGGATCCAAAGCCTCTAAACTTTGTTTGTACTGAATACGACCTCCACACACGCTACTTTCTCTCGAGGCACACTGCTTTTATCTTACATTTTAAATACAGACCCTGTCAAGTGCTATTTATGGTTAATTGGGTGATTCGCCGGGAGGGGACCAAACAGCGAAGTCATCGGTCCCATCGGATTAGGGAAGGATACGCCGTTTCCAGCTTGCCTAGAGTGCGGACGTGGCGTTCTTTACCCAGCTTGCCTGAGAGAGAGTGAGCATCTCTGCAGTTTAGGACTTAGCAAACGGAACGATTGAGCTTGGAGATAGAAAGTTTTCGTTCAGCCATATACTGAGCAAGGTAGCTAGGAGTGAATAGACGAGCGCAGCCTTGCAGCACCACGAGGCCGGCCGACGTCCGCACAACGACGCCGCCCCGCCACGCTGAATTCGGTGATATTGCGCCCGCTCCGGCCACTGATTAATTTGTTGGATCACGTCGGCAAAGTTTCCACGATGGTTTCATGGGCCGTGTATTGTAGAATTCTTCTCGCACTTCGCATTACGCCTGGGTCAGTCGATAGGAATTACTTTTGACTTACCGCGCTTTACTCCACGCAAACGCAATTTATTACCACTGCCTGTTGGGAGAGTCATGTAATGTGATGATTGAAGGTCGTGAGTTAAAATAAATTTGTGCCGATCGACTGCATCTGTTTTCAATCAAGTAGTTGAAATCCCAAGTCACTTTCTTAATTAATTTTATGTTCAACATTTGCATCTGGTGTTCAATAGCTGAATATAACATCAATGTGCACCCCTTTTTAATTAAAAGTGATCAATTCTGAATCAATTAATGTCAACACTGCCACCGCAGTTCAATCAGGAGTCACAGGGCCTTATTACTTTCTTTGCGTTATCCGATATTGCGGCAGTTTTGCACTCTCTGTTGATCTGTTAGTCAATTACCTGGGGTGAACACACACCAAAACCAGATAAGTGACGGGTGGGGTGTTACGGTACTGGGAGATGAAGAGGGTTCCACAGGATAGAGTTGCATGGAGAGCTGCATCAAACCAGTCTCAGGACTGAAGACCACAACAACAGCAACAACACGGCAAGAAAGGAAGAATGAATTGATTGTTGGTGTTAATAATGATCATCCTCCTTTACTTCCTCTGCGTTACTGCTGATGACGTGTCACTGAGCACATTTGTTCTGTGCACGCAGTACACGAGAGGCGCCTGGTTGTTTCCACTGCACTGTGTGGAATACGAAGGTTCTGTTATAGTTCACTAACCTGCTGTCTTCGAGTTGATGTCCCCAGCGCAGAAAACAGCACGCAGGTCGTAGGTTCTGTATCCAGAGCCTGCAACTGACTTTTAGCGAGGTTCTGTTCTGAAATAATGTATCACTTCTTTGGGATGCCACTCGCATATTTTAATACAGCCACACGAGAAGACTACGTGCTCTTAATACAGCACCTTCTGGTACAGCAAAGTACATGCTCAAACACGATGTTTACGAAAATGTATCTTTACACTGTTTGTGGCACGTGTCTGTGCCTCATGACTATCGGAGTGAATCTTTTAACACTGAATACTGGCAAACACATCCTGCCACAGACAACATGACTGTACATCTCGACTGCCTAATCCAGAGTGACGAAGAGGAACTTAAAGAAAAGTTGGAAACACATCCTACGACAGACCACATGTCTGTTCTTCTCGACTTCCCAATCCAGAGTGACCAACATCCCGAAACACTTCGCGCGCCATACCAGAAAAGGCGTGGCCCGAACGCTTCCGAAGTGCTTCGTCTGCAATTTCGTCAGTCTTTTATTTTTGATTTAAATTGTTTTTAATAATTCTAAAATTACTGACTGATAGTTGTTGAGAGATAATTATATTAAAAAGTGAACTCATTCCAATGAGTAGTTTAACTAATAATAATAATAATATTAACTATACCTTAACGTTTTGGTGCCCGTAATCCGAACACAGCAGCCAATCACAGAGCAGCAGCATTATGCAGGAGGTCTTTCTCACGGGAATGGTACCGAATCTAACATCTGTCACAGGTACCTCACACCACATTTCGTCATCTATATACTTCTTGCATCTCCACTGCTCTGGGAACAGCTTCTTGGAGCCTAATATGATGGCTGACTAAGCCAGAAATATTACAAGGATGGGGAAAGAAGTCGGCCGTGTCCTTTCAAAGGAACCATCCCGGAATTTGCCTGTAGCAGTTTTAGGGAAATCACGGAAAACCTAAATCAGGATGGCCGAACGCGAGGTGCTGTTTATGGATAGACGCATAATTATATTAGCTACGAGATTGTGAAATTGCTTGCACTCGTGTGGAGGAAGCACTTCCCGATGGCAACGATGAGCACAAGCTATTACTATCTGAAGACTTTATCCACAAGATAAAGATTCTCTCAAGAAAAGAGTAGTTCAAGGGGATGACGAACATCATGATAGACACACCAAGCAGACCTTGATGCTGTGGACGAGAATTCTTAGTAGCTACTGTATATCCCGCATGTTGTTTAATTTCTGTCGATACGAACAACACCTCCACCGCGTCGACATCGTAGCACTTATCTTCTCCGCAGGACTACGGAGGAGGGAATGACTTAAACCACATTCTCTTTGGTTGCATACATCGGAACTACACAGAACAAAATCCGTCTCTCACATCAGTTACCGACTGCAGTCACTCAGTGAGCTATGGTTAGCACGCTGGATTCTCATTCGGGAGGACGACGGTTCAGATCTGCGTCCGGCCATCAGAATTTATGTTTTCCATGATTTCCATAAATCTCTGCAACCAAATGCTGCGATGGCTTCTTCGAAATGAGACGTACGATTTCTTTTCCCATTCTTGAGTCTGAGCTTGTGCTCCGCCTATAATAACTTTTATGTCGACGAGACGTTAAATCCTAATCCTTCTCCCTTCGTTTCACTTTAATTCCCGTATTGTTAGCACCGTTCTTCTTTTTCTTACGCCTTTGTCCCGCATCGGGCGCAGGGTCGGCATAGTTGTGAACAGATCTGCCATGGGTAGTGTAAGGGCTGACTGGATGCACTTCCTGTTGCCACCCCTTTACCTCCCGGGGCGAAATATACGTAACCCAACTACCTACGTGTAGTGTTATTCACGTGAAAATGGGCTAAAGTTTTCTAAACGTGTGCGAATTGTGTAACTAAGATAGGACTTAAGTATCAGCCCGGTATCCACTTGGCGTGATGTGGGAAACCACCGAAAAACCACATCCACGGTGGCAGCCACAACGACCCTCGTCGTTAATCAACCGAGAGGATTCGATCTGGGGCCGGATTTTAGTATCTAGACAGTGTCTGTAGACAATCGAGCGATTTTGTATATAGGCAAGTGAGAGCCTTTTCTTGTCTATAGACAGGTTTTTGCAACAAAATCGCAGAATTTTTTACTCCCGTTTGAAATGGGAGACATGAGACAATTCTTAGACAATGTTGCGCAACATTTAGTGTGGATTTGTTGCTAGACATGGACACCAGTTGTTCTCTTTGCGCCGTGGATAACTTTTCGCCAGTTTTTTTGTTACTTTTGTTTTACTTATTGTTAATCGACATTTATCAGGAAGTGACCAATAGAGAAAGTGTTGCAGCCGACGGAAGGTTTTCATTGGCATCATGCTAATCGGAAGTTAGTATTTCGGAATGTAGAACTCGCAACAAGACGTTGGCTACTGAAGAGCTGGCCAATAAATATTATGTATCAGAGTGATAATAAAAAAAAAATACATGCTGTTATCTACTTTCAAAGTTAAAAATAATTTCGGCTGAAATGAGGCTCCTCCGCAAACAGTTCAAACTCTTTCGGTTTATTTCACCATCCATTATGTCCGCCCCAGTAGCTGAGTGGTCAGCGTGACGGATTGCCGTCCTCTGGGCCCGGGTTCGATTCCCGGCTGGGTCGGAGATTTTCTCCGCTCAGGGACTGGGTGTTGTGTTGTGTTCATCATCATTTCATCCCCATCCGGCGTGCGGGTCGCCCAATGTGGCGCCGAATGTAATAAGACCTGCGATATGGCGGCCGGACCTGCCCCGCGAGGGGCCTCCCGGCCAATGACGCCAAACGCTCATTTCCATTTCATTTCCATACCATCCATTATTATCACTGCACAAGCCGCGATCCCAACAAGGTCAGCCATATTTAGCAAATATCGAGGAAAGAAGTATTCAGATGCGCACATG
This sequence comes from Schistocerca serialis cubense, assembly GCF_023864345.2. Lineage (NCBI taxonomy): Eukaryota > Metazoa > Arthropoda > Insecta > Orthoptera > Acrididae > Schistocerca > Schistocerca serialis. Next base: position 1,272,844,885 of record NC_064638.1, read on the forward strand.
AGACAAAATATCTAGCTACTTGTCTGTAGACAATCCCTCTACAATGTCTACAGACAAATCGCTCGATTTTGTGTACAAGCGTGTACTTACCTTAACGTGGATGCCTTTTGGCATCTAGAACACTACGTACAGACCTTCAAGTCAAAGCGAAAGAGACTGCATAAGATTCACGACAGGAGGATGGGCAGCATCGATCGGAAATCGAATATCCAAGTTACAATGACTCTCGTAAACATAACACCACATGGTACTAGTTGAAGTTACAAATAACAAATATCAGTTTAAGTTGGACTTAACAGTTTCACTTGGATGTAATGCTCCGAAGATCTAACCCAATAAACAAAATAAAATATAAAACCGATGCCGCCCTTTCTCCTATCGCGAACCTCAATAGCAAGATCGTGAAATACACTATTCCTGGTAGAAGTAAATCTGAACTACATGTAAGAGGTTGTGATCGCATTTCTTCGATTAGTAAACAAACTATTTTTGTATCTATACGTTACATGTATTTCCTTTCGTTCTATTATGCATATAATTGGGCGAATGGAGGATCCTTGAAACCAACAGAACTAAAAGCACACTTGATTTTTACATGATGTGTCTCAGTCAACCTTTTGGCGTTCTTGTCCTTTGTCTTTGCTTTTGTCATAAGCTACTGCTTTTTCATCATTTTCGTTGCAAAAAAAACCTGAGAATATAAGATCCTAGGTAAACCGAAGTGTCATAGAACTGATGGTATAGCCAAGCAATGGATAATGTTATATCTAACCAAAAGAAAGCAGCAATTTCTACATAGTAATTCAACCAATATAATCCAGCCACGCAATTCTGACTGTGGAGAAATCACGTATTGGGTCCCTGAAGCCTTAGTCTTAGGTCCACAATTGTTCCTCATATATGTAAACAATCTTTCATCCAATACAAAACAAGCAGAATAAGTTCTTTTTGCAGATGACACAAGTATTGTAATCAATCCAAGCATACATACAGAAACAGAAGCAATGATAAACAAAGTACTTAAAAGTATCATTAACTGGTTTTGTTCAAATGGTCTCATCCTCAATTTTAAAAAGACACATCTTCAGTTCTGCGCATCTAGGAATACTACACCATTGATAAGTGGTGAGGAAATAATGAATAGAGAGTAAACTTCAAAATTGTTAGGTGTCCACATCGATGATAGTTTAAACTAGGAGAAGCATATTTTGTAACTCCTAAAACACTTAGTTCAGCCACATTTGCACTTAGAATCATTGCAAATCTTGGGAAGAGGCAAATCAGTAACCTGACGAATTTTGCATATTTTCATTGAGTAATGTCATATGCAATAATGTTCTGGGGTAACTCGTCTTAAAGAAAGAAATTTATCCTATCTCAAAAACGTGCCGTAAGAATAATATGCGATGTTCACTCTAAGGAGTTGGTCATTCTGACTACTGCTCCACATTATTTTTAGTCCTTCATGACGTTTGTTGCAAATAACCCACCATAATTCAAAAGGAACAGTGATGTACATAAATACAATATCAGAAGCAAAAATAACAGTCCTTACTCCACATTAAGGTTGTCTTTAGGGCAAAATAGGATGCACAATGGTGCAAAAAAAATTTTTAATCTCTTGCCCAGTGATGCAAAGTGTCTGGCAGACAGCAAACGAAAATTATTGTAATGTGTAAAGGGTGGTACGTAGGAACTACTAACTGATATGTGAAAATCCTTTTTTCTTACAAAAGAGTTAAAAAATTGAACTTATAAATGTTTTTCATGTAATCATATGGACAAATTAATTGGTGATGCGAGTGTAAAATGACTCGTCCACATCATCACGATATATCGTGCAAAATAATCCATGGAACATGAAACCAGCTAACTAACTAACTAGCCATTAGTTAAGAACATAAAAATCGTCGTGTCAGGTTCTAAAATGCAAGGTGTGAAGTCTGATAGGAGGGAACATGTATGTTCCTATAGTGACCATAAATGCACATGTTGTCATTGCAAGAGTGAGCCAAAGCAACCCTTTTTCTTTCTCAGTGTTCTCCTGCATTGCTGTGGGGTTCCCTCTCTGTCTGCGCTTGCCGCGATCTTGTGCTGGGTCAGGGTGGAGGCCTGCTATTGAGGTCTATATGAAGGGTATCATGAAAATGTTGCCTCAGCCTCCCAGTCGATTTTCACCCAGGGTCCTCGTTTTGCTATCATTTATTGATCTGCTCTATTTACATGTCCATACACTGTAGACAGTCTTCCCTTACCTTCTCCACATCAGATACCAATCCGTGCCACCTGTGAATTTCATTACTGGTCACATGGTGAGGAAGTGCCAGGCCGGACGTCCACCGAAGCATTTTGGTTACCATTACTGCAAATCGTTACTCTGTTCCTTTCGTTGCGGGCCTATATTCTGCACCACACAAGACAATTTTCTACATGAGTCGGTCCGGTGTCTTGCTGTCATTAAGCATTGTTCGTCATCTGAGCCATGCATTGCTAACGCGGTTTGTGATTTTGGAAGCCAGTGAACTGTCAGTAGCGGTTCAAGGGTCAACGTGCTTGAAGATATTTGTCTTTGGAAGATTATACCGTTGATATTGATGGCGACTGTATTATTTTCATCTGTTTGCAGGTTTTCAGTCTACTTTATGTTTAGGTGTAGTCCGAACTATTAAGGCAGTTCTTCCAAGCTTGGACGTGTCCTTGAACACCGTCTCGTCTTCAGCAGCTTGGAGAACGTCATCAGCGTACAGCAGTGTCCAAGGTGTTAATTTCTCAAGATGAAGAGAAGGGGAGGAGCAGATCCTCGATGGACACCTACAGAAAGAGGAAAGCGACCTCAGAAACAGATACTAATCGACTTTTACGATTGTGGTAGAGCACCTGGACCTATTTAATTAGTTCTTCAGGTAATTCATGGTCTCTGAAGACAACTCATATGAGATCACGTGGTTCAAAAATGGTTCAAATGGCTCTGAGCACTATGGGACGGAACTTCTGAGGTCATCAATGCCCTACAACTTAGAACTAGTTAAACCTAACCAACCTAAGGACTTCACACACATCCATGCCCGAGGAAGGATTCGAACCTGCGACCGCAGTGGTCGCGTGGTTCCAGACTGTAGCGCCTAGAACCGCTCGGCCACTCCGGCCGGCGAGATCACGTGGTACTTGGTCACAAGCCTTTCTAGGTGCGCTAAATAATTATTGTCAAAATATTATTTGTTGTGTACTTTTAATCCATACTTCCCACCTCTTCACCCCAAACATGCTCTATGCATGCTGGCCAGCACTTACGCATTGTCTAAACTTCTGCTGAATAACTCATTTGGCAGAGTGCACAAGCACTGCTTCAACGTACGGCCCCGCCTTTCATCAGAAAGAAACTGATTTCCAGCCTGCAAGTCTTTGTGCGATCCAGACAAAGGACATTTGCTCTGGAAAACGCCTCCTGAATACGGTGGATCCGAAAGACCGACAGACTTCCAGGCTTTGTCTATTGCAATTGTTGCCCTGGCATTGTGGATCCGTGTTCTGACAAGACGTCGCTGAACTCCTGTCGACAGCAATGCTCGTCAATTCTACTTCATTTTAGGGCCAAAGTGAGTTTTTTGTAGGTCTAAGCACAATGCACTCACGATATGTCCTCTCACTACTTATTACACTCAACAATGAAAACCTTTCTTTGTCCCAAGCGGCAAGAGAGGATCAGTATAATGTTGGCCGTATTCGGAACTTTTGAGTGATGAGGAATGATGACGCCAATCCTCATTTACTCCCTTCTTCTATGGTTCGTGGTAAATAAGATCGACGTTTCACCCCTAGTTAAGATTCTGCCAGGAAGAGATACTCTGAAACTGGTGACAAGACAACCAGTCAGTGTACAGTATAATAAATGAATTAATCTAAATAATAATACTTCCCTGGTAATTCACAAGTTGCAATTATTTTTAACAATCATTTACTAATTATAGCAGCAAAATTAGGATTAAATGAGTTAAAGAAGCAAGAGAATGTTAAAACCTTTCACTGCAGAAAACTTTAAGCAACCAGAACTACCACCAACATTGTTCAGAGAAATTAAATGGATTATAAAAATTATAAAAACGACAGCTCACAGGGTCCTGATGAAATTTTTGACAGATTTTCTAAAAACTGTTGTAACTTAATAAGCAATGTTCTTCGTGATATATATGCCACCACTGGCACAGATAATTTCGCCAGAGAACTTAAAATAACCAAGCGTTAAACTTCTTCATGAGAAAAACGGCAAGAAATGCTTCAATTGTCCCGCTCAGGCTGCCCAAGGGCTACTACTGCAGTGGATGACCGCTACCTACGGATTACGGCTCGGAGGAACCCTGACAGCAACGCCACCATGTTGAATAATGCTTTTCGTGCAGCGACAGGAAGTCATGTTACGACTCAAACTGTGCACAATAGGCTGCATGATCCGCAAACTTCACTTCCGACGTCCATGGCGAGGTCCATCTTTGCAACCGCGACACCTTGCAGCGCGGTACAGATGGACCGAACAACATGCCGAATGGACCGCTCACGATTGGCGCCACGTTCTCTTCACCGACGAGTGTCGCATATGCCTTCAACCAGACAATAGTCGGAGACGTGTTTGGAGGCAACCCGGTCAGGCTGAACGCCTTAGACACACTGTACAGCGAGTGCAACAGGGTGGAGGTTCCCTGCTGTTTTGGGGTGGCATTATGTGGGGCCGACGTACACAGCTGGTGTTCATGGAAGGCGCCGTAGCGGCTGTGCGATACGTGTATGCCATCTCCGACAAATAGTGCAACCAGCATATTGGCGAGGTATTCGTCTTCATGGATGACAAATCGCGCCCCCATCGTGCACTTCTTGTGATGACTTCCTTCAGGATAACGGCGTCACTCGACTAGAGTGGCCAGCATGTTCTCCAGATATGAACCCCATCGAACATGCCTGCGATAGATTGAAAAGGGCTGTTTATGGAAAACGTGACTCACCAACCACTCTGAGGGATCTACGCTGAATCGCCGTTGAGAAGTGGGACAATCTGGACCAACAATGTCTTGATGAAGTTGTGAATAGTATGCCACGACGAATACAGGCATGCATCAATGCAAGAGGACATGCTACTGGATATTAGAGGTACCGGTGTGTACAGCAATCTGGACCACCTCCTCTGAAGTTCTCGCTGTATGTGTGGTTTTCATGAGGAATAAAAAGGGTGGAAATGATGTTTATGTTGATTTCTATTCCAAATTTGTGTACAGGTCCGGAACTCTAGGAACCGAGGTGACGCAAAATTTTTTTTTGATATGTGTAAATGCTATTAATTCTTCTGCTTCGGCGCAAAAATGAATTAAAATAGCTCCAATTCCCCACTGCCGCTCAACGTTTTCGAAAGGAGTGCCCTGGTCATCAGGCGAATGCCGCAACTGGAAGTGGTGTCCCATGTGTTCTCAGTTGGGAAGTCCTCCGTCTCGCTCCCAGTTTGTTGGAATACTTGGCTGAAAAGAACGGAAAGTTCTACAACAGACGGCTCAGCTTACACAGAATGAAAGGCATAACGAAACAATTGTCCACGTTAAAGAGCCTGTATAGGGAGAGAGTGGCCAACCGTACGATAAGGCGGCCATTTTTCTGCCAAACTGCGGGCGGGACTTTCGAATGGCCAGTAGTGGAGTACACACTCACCGAATCAAAAGCACAAGACAATAAGGCGAAATCATTCGTCAAATGCCGTTCTTTACAGCTATAATATACTCATAGTGGCCTACTACGTACCAGGAAAATTTGATACAGTGGCTGTAAAAATGATTCGTTACTTGCATTTATCTCCTTTAAAGTTCGTTTACTAGACGTATTGCAATGAAGGTAATGTAAATAAAAAAATGTAGTGTATAGCATTTGTTTTGTATCGGAAGTGCATAACGCTGAAGATTTAATGTACCTGTATTGCGTCAGATGAATGAAAGTTGTAAGCAGTTGTTTACTTGTGACATGCAAAAAGTGTGAGACGTATTAGTACTTCTTGTCACGTCTTCAAACTTTTTGCATGTCGCAAGTAAACAACTGCTCACGACTCTCTTTCATATATATAGAATACCTCTCGTAGATAACAAACGAAAAGATTACAAAAATCAGGTAATGTTAAATGTAGGCTACTGTAATAACGGCCAAATATGACAAGAAAACTACCGTATCCCTTCTACCCCACAGTAAGTAGGCCTGTTAAAAACTGTCTTCAAGAGTACCTACAATTATTTACTACGAATATTGTTTCAGCAACCACGACAACTGCGGAAAACGTGCCTACAACTTGCCTGCGTCAACAGTCAGGCAATAATACTGAAACCAAAATAATGGCTAGTGTTCTGATTCGGGACGAAATAAAGTTTGACGTTATAAAGGCGAATGAGCATGCGACAACAATTACAGGAACTTTCCGTTACCAGCAATGACTGTCAGATATTGGCTTCAGAAAAGCTTGTGATGCTACCAGAATGCACGCAATCGCTAATTACGTACTAAAAACGATATACAACTAAATCGAAAATGCATGCACAACGCATAACAAGTCTCTCAATAGTTCAAATACCTTTTAATCGTTTCCAAAAGTCCCCTGAACCTCAATTCAACTCAAAAGCACGGCGGACATAGGAAGCGCGAGAGACGTTTGGCAGAAAAACGACGCCAAAGCTAATCAACCACTCACGGGCAATTTCACTTGTGGCCACTCTCTCTGTATACAGGCTCTCTAGTCCACGTGCATCGGCACGTCATTGTCTCGGCTGACGAGTCAGGCTGCCCGGGGAGCCAGCACGCTGACGGTTCGCCCAGTTCGGTGCTCCGGAGCGCGACCAGTGTTTACAGTTACATGCCGTGTTTTCCAGAGTGGCATCGCGCCTGCTGACGTCACACGGCGGTCGCGTTTCATGTGCAGGCAGCGGAAACTGGAGCCCCTAACAGCGGCCATCCAGGCCGCCAGCAGCGGCGGTACGGCGGCTGTAGCCACGGCAGTCAGTGACACTCGAGAGCGACCGACGCTGTTCGCCTAGAATATGATACCAGCCATTTGACTAACACGTTGTTGCTGTCATGTTCTTTAACCTTCTGAGAAGGCTCTCCGCTAAGTTACGATACGTCGGATTATTTCCGTTGTTCCTGAAGCTCTAGAAACACCTATCCTCGGATTTTTGGGTCAATTGCTTTTGATGTGCTGCAGTCCCTAGAGAGTTGAAACCAAATGGACACACTAAACAAAAGAAAGGGATTTTCCATGCGTTGATTCACTTTTCTGACGGTAATATACTAGTGAAAAATGTTTTTGTTTCACTCAAGCCATGTATCGTATCTGATACGTCAGGACTTTAACGAGACAAAATGATACGCGTATACGAATAAACGCTATCTTATTTTAGGTTAAACGCTACACATGGCACAAGAATTTTTAATGTCGTCTCCCTTATTCATTGAGATGTTCAAACGTGTGTGAATGCCTAAGGGATCAAACTGCTCAGATCATCGGTCCCTGGTAAGAACAACACACACACACCCATGCTCGAGGTGGACTAGAACCTCCGGCGGGAGAGGCTGCGCAGTCCGGGACATGGCGCCTCAAACAGCGCGGCCACTCCGCGCGGTTTATTCATTGAGATAAAACATGTTAAGAAAGGTCCAAAAATGTACAAATTACAAAACAGTTACTTATAATTATTTTAAAAAAATGGCTCTGAGTATTATGCGACTTAACTTCTGAGGTCATCAGTCGCCTAGAAGTTAGAACTAATTAAACCTAACTAACCTAAGGACATCACATATATCCATGCCCGAGGCAGGATTCGAACCTGCGACCGTACCGGTCGCTCGGCTCCAGACTGTAGCGCCTAGAACCGCATGGCCCGTCCGGCCGGCTGTTTTTTAAAAAAGTCGCTAACTAGCAATACTTTATGTAGCACTTTTTAAAACTTTTTTATGGTCATTCTTACTCAGAACTTTCCTCCTATTTGTATTTCGGATCTTCAGTTGCCTACAAAGAAATAATATAAGCAGAAACTAAACTCCATCAGAGCAGTCTTGACCGACCGCCGTGTCATCCTCAGCCCTATAGGCGCCTCTGGATGCAGATATGGAGGAGCAATGTTGTCAGCATACTGCTCTCCTGGTCCTTGTCAGTTTACGAGACCAAAAAAAATGTTCAAATGTGTGGGAAATCCTATGGGACTTATCTGCTAAAGTCATCAGTCCCTAAGCTTACACACCACTTAACCTAAATTATCCTAAGGATAAACACACACACACCCCTGCCCGAGGGAGGACTCGAACCTCCGCCGGGACCAACCGCACAGTCCATGACTGCAGCGCCCCAGACCGCTCGGCTAGTCCCGCGCGGCTTTACGAGACCGTAGCGGCTACTTCTCCGTGACGCTGCTTTTCAGTCCGGTAGCACCTGAGTTTGCCTCTCAAGGGCTGAGTGCATCCCGCTTGCGACAGCGCTCGCCAGACCAGACGGTCACCCATCCAAGTGCTAGCCAAGCCTGACAGCGCTTGACTTCGGTGATTTGAAGGGAACCGGTGTTACCACAGCGGCAAGGCCGTTGGCCCAGACAGAAATAACAGTGATAATTATACAATAATTTATTAACAATTTGTTTACTGTTATGTAATATACCATACACTGCTGGATTGAGATGAGCCAAAACATTATGACCACTGGCCACTTCGAGTTGGATGCCTCCTGGTGGCGTTGTGGGCACGCACGTGACGCGGTAAGAGAAGTATGTAAGCGGAGCAGACACGGACGGGGGATCGCCCTAGCGAAGACATGGGTTGCAAATGGGGAAACCCATTAAGAAAGCAGCTTCGACAAAGCACAGATTATTATTACGCAAAGTCAGTGAACCAGTATCTCAACAACGGAGAAGCTCGTCGAATGTTCACGTGATATTGTCGTGGGCATCTGTGGAAAGAGGTAGAAGGACAGTGAAACTAACACTAGTCGCTAAATGGTTGGACGTCCGTGACTGTTCACAGGATATGGGGCTCGGAGGCTTGTCTGCTCTGCAAAGTAGGATAGATCTGTGGCATCTCTGCCAAAAGAGGAAGAGTGTTTCGGAGCACACCGTTCATTGTACGTTGTTGAACAGGTAGCTCCGCAGCAGGGGCCCCTACATGTTGACTCAACACCATTGACAATTACGATTGCAGTGAGCACGGGACCATCGGTATTCGACCGATAGAAACGTGTCGGCTCTACGGGGAATCACGTTTTTCTTACACTAGGTGTCGATGGTCGTCTCCGCAACGCCGTCACCGAGGTGAAAGGCGGCTCGAAACGTGCAGCGAGCTATGGACGCAAGCTGGTGGGAGCATTATCTCGCTATGGGTGATGTTCGGTTTCGCTTGCATCGACGACACGCTGACAGCTGCCACCCACTTGCACCCTTGCGTGATTGGTGTCTTCCCGACGGCGGTGTCCTGTTTCAGCGGTAAAATTGTTCGTGTCTCGGAGCCAGAACCGCGCAACAGTAGTTTGAGGAGCATCTTGATGTGCCCGCGAACACATTCACCTGAGGTATATCCTATGGAACCCATCTGGGTCGCTATTAGGCCCCATCATCGCGAATGCAAATCAGCGACCAGTTATTTACGAGCATTACATGACCTGTGCGTAGACATCTAAGACACCTACCCCCACAAACCTATCAACGAACTGTTGGAACCCTGCTACGCACAATCAGTAATGTATTTCGTTCCGAAGACGGGCAAACAAGCTATTAAATAGGTGATAATGAGGTTTTGGCACATCGGTGTACGTGTCCTACGTTTTACAAAACCGAATGAACACACATAAAGCATAAGAGACATCGAAAGTAAGTGCTAAATCACAATAATGTGGAAGTATTGCGGTAAACTAGAAGTTCTGACAGCAACAAGTAATACCTCACAACAGTATATTTGTAGTGCAGAACCAGTTATTAGCGACTAGTTATCTCTGTTATTTCTTCGTAGGCCGCTGAACGTGCCTAATAGAATTAGAAAAGCATGTCAAGTTAAAAACAGTGGTAAAAATTCAGTTGTAAGAGATATTTTTATCCGTGGGATAAAGAGCAAATGAGGAAGAATGATTACAAACAATAACAATGTTTTACGCAGTATGAAGCTAACTGAAACATTTTTTTCTGAAGTATTTCGAAAGAACGCCTTACGTTCAGCAACTCTAACGTTTACCACGCCGCAACCTCCCATCCTCTTCCACGCTGATCTGCTCTTGGGTTCAGTGGCCATTTTCGGCTTGTGTAAAGTGCATTTATGTTTTGGGCACCGACAGTAGTTGAATCTATTTTCTCTTCCGTTTGTTCTCTTCTATTCCTTCGTCGCCTTCGTCTTCTTCAACTTCTGGACTTCCTTTCAAAGTTTTTCCTTTATGAAAACAAAACAAAATGTAGTTGAAGCTATAAATGAACGAAGAGAAATTGTATCGGCTGCCAGATTCTCAAGGTGTATAGGATGTATTAGCAGAGACTCAACGAATAAAATATAATAAGTCTAACGAAATACAATTTTAAGCAACTGTAGTTACCTTTCAATTCCTTTTCTGTGGCAGAATGGTATTCAACAAGTTGTTAACAACTTCCCTCTCTATTTTAGAAGTAAACGTAGCTAAAACACCAAACTAACACTTCGTAAATACGTGTTCGGCTGTTCAGAAACCGATTGTTACTCGTTCCTCTCGACACATAGGCTCCAACTGTCTCCTGTTACACATCTCCTGGGCGGAAAGTTACGTAATTAGCTTTTTCTGTGATTTCTTTGTACTGCATTTCTATATTTCTTAAATTTAATTTCGTACCTGTTTTTCTATCTTGTAATTAGGCTGTTTAGGTTCTTATATTGGTAACGCCACGTAGCGCTCTGTATGAAAATCACTGGCTGTGCTGTGTGCAGTCTGTGGCTAGTTTGCATTGTTGTCTGCCATTGTAGGGTTGGGCAGCTGGATGTTAACAGCGCGTAGCGTTGCGCAGTTGGTGAGCCGCCAGCAGTGGTGGATATGGGGAGAGAAATGGCGGAGTTTTGAAATTTGTAAGACTGGATGTCATGAACTGCTATATATATTATGACTATTAAGGTAAATATATTGTTTGTTCTCTATTAAAATCTTTCATTTGCTAATTATGCCTATCAGTAGTTAGTGCCTTCAGTAGTTTAAATCTTCTATTTAGCTGGCAGTAGTGGCGCTCGCTGTATTGCAGTAGTTCGAGTAACGAATATTTTTGTGAGGTAAGTGATTTGTGAAAGGTATAGGTTAATGTTAGTCAGGGCCATTCATTTGTAGGGGTTTTTGAAAGTCAGATTGCGTTGCACTAAAAATATTGTGTGTCAGTTGAAGCACAGTCATGTATAATTGTTCAAAGGGGACGTTCAATCTCACAGGTGTTCTTTATATTTTTTATTTATTTTTTAACTGTTAAGTGCAAAAGTGTAAATTCAGCAATCTGTACCGCATTTTTCATTTATTTCTGAATAGCCAGCTACACAGGACAGTAAAGCGTCAGAGTCCATCAATGACACCTCATGAAGGTAGCAAGCTGCATACTTACGTTTTGTCTGCTTTTACAGTTCACTTCATTTAGTCTTACTAGAATGAGTAGAATGTGCACATGCTTTGTGCGGACGCAGGAGGAGCTGGCCGCAGTTGGCGAACAGCTGACTATGCTTTTGGCTAGGGTCAGTCACCTTCAGACTGCTGTCTCGGGGTATGGCGGTGGCGAAGAATCTGGCGCGTTGCGTGGGACACGTCAGTTGTCGCTTTTTCGTTCAGGGGCTCTGCTCCCGGGGCAACTCCTAGTGTAGCCGACGCGGTGGATCCGCCCTCACAGCAGGATGAGTGGCAGGTGGTAACGAGTCCGCGTCGCACAAGACGGAGGGCCTACGTGGAGGCTGGTCTTCCGCCCTCGCCCATTCACCCGGTGAGAGAGCACATGGACGTTTCTTGAGCAGGGTCCGAACACTCACATGTGGGCACGGCTTTAGTAGTTATCCGCTCCTACGTAAGGCGCGTTATGGAACCCCTTAGGGACAATATTGCATAGATTCTGAGCCCATCTTCAGTTGACACTGGCAGCTGGCGGACGTGGTGGAGGCCTCCCATATGGGGTTCAAGCAGAGTTAGCAATTTGCAGCATTGTTCTCAGATTAAAACTGTGTGCCCGACCGAGACTCGAACTCGGGACCTTTGCCTTTCGCGGGCAAGTGCTCTACCATCTGAGCTACCGAAGCACGACTCACGCCCGGTACTCACAGCTTTACTTCTGCCAGTATCTCGTCTCCTACCTTCCAAACTTTACAGAAGCTCTCCTGCGAACCTGTAGTACCGAGCGTGAGTCGTGCTTCGGTAGCACAGATGGTAGAGCACTTGCCCGCGAAAGGCAAAGGTCCCGAGTTCGAGTCTCGGTCGGGCACACAGTTCTAATCTGCCAGGAAGTTTCATATCAGCGCACACTCCGCTACAGAGTGAAAATCTCATTCTGGAAATATCCCCCAGGCTGTGGCTAAGCCATGTCTCCGTTATTTCCTTTCTTTCAGGAGTGCTAGTTCTGCAAGGTTCGCAGGAGAGCTTCTGTAAAGTTTGGAAGGTAGGAGACGAGATACTGGCAGAAGTAAACCTATGAGTACCGGGCGTGAGTCGTGCTTCGGTAGCTCAGATGGTAGAGCACTTGCCCGCGAAAGACAAAGGTCCCGAGTTCGAGTCTCGGTCGGGCACACAGTTTTAATCTGCCAGGAAGTTTGATATCAGCGCACACTCCGCTGCAGAGTGAAAATCTCATTCTGGAAATTGTTCTCAGAGTTGATCAGGATCCTTTGGTTTGGAGCCGAGAGGACAGTGCCAACCAAAGGCTTCGTCGACTTTGTGATGGTCTTGGCTGCAGACTTCTGGATTTGCGTTATCGCGTGGGGAATTGTAGGTCTCTCCTTGACAGGTCAGCGATGCACTACACAAAGGAAGCAGCTACTCGGGTATTAGAGTACTTATGGACTGCACCACTGAGGCGATACGATATGTGGTCTGATACGCACCACTCAGAAGAAACCCGCATTGGTGGAGTACGTTGAGCAGCTGAAGCGACACCAACACACATCTCTATCGTATCGCCTGGCACTACATAGAGTGCTGATTGCTCCATGCAAGTGTGTCGTACGACACAAATGTGCCTCGAAAAAAACTATTTTATGTGTTCTCAGTAAAAACTAACTAAACTCCGTCCGAGTAGGCCAAGAAGGCCCAACGGTACCGACCGACTGCCCCTTCATTCTCAGCCCTCAGGCGTCACTGGATGCGGATTTGGAGATGCACGTGGTCAGCACAGCACTCACCGGGCCATTATCAGTTTTCGTGTCTCGAGCCGCTACTTCCCAATCAAGTAGTTCGTCAGTTGGCAGTTCCACAGTTAAGGTTTTACTTTTTCCATAAAAAATTTGAAACCATACTTGTTAGATATGTATGTGTTCTCCAATACGCAGTCTTCTTCATTTGATTATAAGAAAACTATTTTAGTAAAAGAATTTGACTTTTTCGCACCACATAGTCCCACATCACGGCTTGCAAATGAACCGGTTTTTTCCGCTATTGCCCTAATTTATTTTGATACTTCACAAATAAGTTAACCACGGCGCGTATTGTGAAAAGTTTACAGTGAACAGTATAGATACGTTTGGTGCAATTTAGGTCACAAATCCATATGAAATATAGGTAACATATCGAATTCTTTTTTACTGTGCGAGGAGAGCCATATCTCCTTCCATTCTCGAGACAGTACTTGAGACAAGGCTGTCAAGCAAAGCACCACAAGCGAGGCTGTTGCTGCCTGCTGTGGTCTGCTATACGGAGCATGGAACTGCCTCGTGTTTGTGGCACAGTAGACAATTAACCACCAAACACGTTTCCGATTAAATCCACATAGCAGTGCATGACAAACTTTCTGTCACGCGTTGCAAGTAGCCAGGTGTACGTGAATCCAAGAAGCGGCCGCGTGTGTGACATCGTGCAGTCCCACAGAAACTTTGTGGATGGACGGAAGCAATCTAATGGTCCTATGTACTGCCATGCTTCTTACATGAACTGAAGCACATTCTAAACACATTGTATCTAATTGTCACAATATGAAGTGGCACTTCATCATCAGAAATGTTCTAATTGCGAATTAAAATAAATGAGATTTTTACATTCCTTCATAGTAAACAAATACATTCTATTCGATTTAGTAGTCTGAGCAGATTCTGAAGAGGACATGAACTACATGTTAAAAATATTGTCTGAGCAAACTGTACAATTTCATCTGTGTGCTTTAATAGTTTAGTTTCTTGAGTTTCTGTTAATTTAATGTCTAATACCCAGAGTCCTAGCGCTTTCGTTTGGGTTGGAAGGTAAACTGATTTTGTAACATAACACAAGTTCATAATCAGGGGCGAATTATTTAATTTCACCTGACTGCTTCGATAGTTAGGTGTCTGAATCTCTGCATATTAATCTAATTTATTAGACACAGTTCCTGCGTTTTCCTCACCATCTACAGTCGAGCTGCACAGCACGTGCCAATAGTCCGTTTATCTGCATAGTTTAGTTTTCCACGGTGTTTAGTATTGACAGGGACTGTGAGTGTTGTGTGCGGATGCGAGCCGAGTTGGTGACACTTCACTCTCAGCTCCAGGCTGTGATGGCTTCGGTTACACAGCTTGAGGCTGCAATGGATGAGCACCACTGTTGCGGGCCGACCGTGGGGATCCAACGACCAGTACATCCGAGTCCGCGAATAGGCGTCACAGTGGCCAGCCCAGTTACTGCTCGCACTGAGGTTGACCCCTCACCTGTGGGAGGTCGCCCAGGGCATGGCAGGCGACGAAAGACTTCCCAGGGGGCTGGACGTAAGGCTTCCCCAGTTAGGAATAGAAAAGCAACTGGAATCACTCAATAGAGGAAAGTCCACTGGACCTGACGGGATATCAATTCGATTCTACACAGAGTACGCGAAAGAACTTGCCCCCCTTCTAACAGCCGTGTACCGCAAGTCTCTAGAGGAACGGAGGGTTCCAAATGATTGGAAAAGAGCACAGATAGTCCCAGTCTTCAAGAAGGGTCGTCGAGCAGATGCGCAAAACTATAGACCTATATCTCTGACGTCGATCTCTTGTAGAATTTTAGAACATGTTTTTTGCTCGAGTATCATGTAATTTCTGGAAACCCAGAATCTACTATGTAGGAATCAACATGGATTCCGGAAACAGTGATCGTGTGAGACCCAACTCGCTTTATTTGTTCATGAGACCCAGAAAATATTAGATACAGGCTCCCAGGTAGATGCTATTTTTCTTGACTTCCGGAAGGCGTTCGATACAGTTCCGCACTGTCGCCTGATAAACAAAGTAAGAGCCTACGGAATATCAGACCAGCTGTGTGGCTGGATTGAAGAGTTTTTAGCAAAAAGAACACAGCATGTTGTTATCAATGGAGAGACGTCTACAGACGTTAAAGTAACCTCTGGCGTGCCACAGGGGAGTGTTATGGGACCATTGCTTTTCACAATATATATAAATGACCTAGTAGATAGTGTCGGAAGTTCCATGCGGCTTTTCGCGGATGATGCTGTAGTATACAGAGAAGTTGCAGCATTAGAAAATTGTAGCGAAATGCAGGAAGATCTGCAGCGGATAGGCACTTGGTGCAGGGAGTGGCAACTGACCCTTAACATAGACAAATGTAATGTATTGCGAATACATAGAAAGAAGGATCCTTTATTGTATGATTATATGATAGCGGAACAAACACTGGTAGCAGTTACTTCTGTAAAATATCTGGGAGTATGCGTGCGGAACGATTTGAAGTGGAATGATCATATAAAATTAATTGTTGGTAAGGCGGGTACCAGGTTGAGATTCATTGGGAGAGTGCTTAGAAAATGTAGTCCATCAACAAAGGAGGTGGCTTACAAAACCCTCGTTCGACCTGTACTTGAGTATTGCTCATCAGTGTGGGATCCGTACCAGGTCGGTCTGACGGAGGAGATAGAGAAGATCCAAAGAAGAGCGGTGCGTTTCGTCACAGGGTTATTTGGTAACCGTGATAGCGTTACGGAGATGCTTAATAAACTCAAGTGGCAGACTCTGCAAGAGAGGCGCTCTGCATCGCGGTGTAGCTTGCTCGCCAGGTTTCGAGAGGGTGCGTTTCTGGATGAGGTATCGAATATATTGCTTCCCCCTACTTATACCTCCCGAGGAGATCACGAATGTAAAATTAGAGAGATTAGAGCGCGCACGGAGGCTTTCAGACAGTCGTTCTTCCCGCGAACCATACGCGACTGGAACAGGAAAGGGAGGTAATGACAGTGGCACGTAAAGTGCCCTCCGCCACACACCGTTGGGTGGCTTGCGGAGTATCAATGTAGATGTAGATGTAGCCTGACAAACAGGTTCCAGGTGCTGCCTGTGGCCGACACTGTCGCTGAGCCAGATGCCTTCGCCTCTTCTGTTTCAGAGGAAACCACTCAGCCTGCAAGTTCTGGGCAATCACAGAGGGTGGGATTATAGATATTTGGGAGCTCTAACGTTAGGCGCGTTATGGGGCTCCTTAGTGACGTGGCTGCCAAGAAGGGAAAGAAAGCCAATGTGCACTCATAGTGAATACCGCGTGGAGTCATTCCAGACGTGGCACGGGTCCTCCCGGATGCCATGAAGAGCACAGGGTGCAGCCAACCGCAGGTGGTTGCTCACATTGGTACCAATGATGTGTGTCGCTTTGGATCAGAAGAGATTCTCTCTGGTTTCGAGCGGCTAACAGAAGTGGTAAGGGCAGCCAGTCTTGCTTGCAAGATGAAAGTTGAGCTGACCATTTGCAGCATAGTCGACAGGACCGATTGTGGACCCCTGGTACAGAGCCGGGTTGAGGGTGTGAATCAGAGGTTCAGACGGTTCTGCGAGCGTGTAGGCTGCAGATTCCTCGACTTGTGCCAAAGGTTGATTGGGTTTCAGGTTCCGCTGAATAGGTCAGGTGTTCACTATACGCAGCCGACGGCTACACGGTTAGCAGGGGCTGTGTGGTGTGAACTGGGTGGTTTTTTAGTTTAGAGGGTCTCGGGAAAACACAAGAAGGGCTTCAGTCACAAAGGGTGCAGACCAAACACAGGAAGAACGTAGATGCAGGAACCATCGGTATAACAGTTGTAAATTGTCGTAGCTGTGTTGGAGAAGTACCAGAGCTCCAAGCGCTAATAGAAAGCACTGATGCTCAAATCTTTATAGGCACTGAAAGCTGGCTAAAGCCGGGGATAAGCTCAGCCGAAATTTTTGCGAAGAACCTAACGGTGTTCCGCAAGGATAGGCTAAACATGGTTGGCGGTGGCGTATTTTTAGAAGCAGTTATTCTTGTAACAAAATTGAAGTAAATAGTTCCTGTGAGTTAGTATGGGCAGAAACGATTGTTGGTGGCTGGAATAAAATAAAGATTAGATTGGATCCTTTTACCGACCTCCCAATTCAGATGATACAGTTGCTGAAAGGTTCAAAGAAAACTTGAGATTGATTTCAAACACGTACCCAACTCATACAACAATAGTTGGTCGTGACTTTAATTTACTCTCGATATGTTGGCGAAAATACATGTTTCATTCCGGAGGTGCGCATAAAACATCATCCGAAATTGTGCTAAACGCATTCTCTGAAAATTATTACGAGCAGTTATTTCATGAGCCCACGCGAATGGTAAACGGTTGTGAAAACACACTTGACCTCTTAACAACGAATAATCCTGAGTTAGGAACGAGCATCGAAACGGATGTCCACATTAGTGAACGCGTTGATGTCGTAGCGAGATTGAATATTGTAACCCCCAAATCCTCCAAAAACGAAAGAAAATTGTATCTGTTGAAACGTCCCCCTAAAAAAATTAATGAATTACTGTGCTGATAAACCTCTTACACTATTTGATTTTCAAACAGCTGAGCAGAACTGAACGTACTCAGACATTTCGCTCTTTACCTATTCTGATCAACACTAAACTGACACACAATATTTTTAGCGCAACGCAATCTGACTTTCAATAATTTCTACAAAAGAATGGCCCTGACTAACGATAACCTATACCTTTCACAAATCGCTTACCTCACAAAAATCTTCGTTACTCGAACTACTGCAATACAGCGAGCGCCACTACTGCCAGCTAAATAGAAGATTCAAACTACTGAAGGCACTAACTACTGATAGGCATAGTTAGCAAATGAAAGATTTTGATAGAGAACAAACAATGTATTTACCTTAATAGTGTTCAAAAGTCATAATATATATAGCAGTTCATGACATCCAGTCTTACAAATTTACTGTCTCTGATGGACAGACGTCCAGATCATCCGCTCTCAAAACTCCGCCATTTCTCTCCCCACATCCACCACTGCTGGCGGCTCACCTCCAACTGCGCAACGCTACGCGCTGTTAACAGCCAACTGCCCAACACTACAATAGCATATACTCCAACAATGCAAACCAACCACACCTTCGCACAGCACAGTCAGTGATTTTCATATAGAGTGCTACGTAGCGTTACCAACGTAAAAACCTAAACAGCCTACTTACACACCGACTGAGGCGTCCATAGCTTAAATCACTTAATAAAAGCAGGTCTTCTGGTCCATAGTGCATACCAGTTAGGCTCCTTACAGCGTATGCTGCTGCATTGGCTCCATACTTAACAATCATATACGACCGTTCGCTCGACGGAAGGTCCATACCCAAAGACTGGAAAACTTCACAGGTCACACCAATATTCAAGAAAGGTAGTAGGAGTAATCCACTAAAGTACAGGCCCATATCTTTAACGTCAATATGCAGCAGGATTTTGGAGCATATATTATGTTCTAACATTACGAATTACCTCAAAGAAAACGGTCTTTTGACACACAGTCAACAAGGATTTAGAAAAAATTGTTCTTGTGAAACACGTGCAATCGACAAAGGATTTCAAATTGATTCCGTATTTTTGGATTTCCGGAAAGCTTTTGACACTGTACCACCCAAGCGGCTTGTAGTGAAATTGCGTGTCTATGGAATATCGTCTCAGTTATGTGACTGTATTTGTGATTCCCTGTCAGAAAGGTCACAGTTCGTAGCAACTGACGAAAAAACTTCGAGTAAAACAGAAGTGATTTCTGGTGTTCCCCAACGGAGTTATAGGCCCTTTTCTGTTCCTTATCTATATAAACGACTTGGGAGACAATTTGAGCAGCCGTCTTAGGTTGTTTGCAGATGACGCTGTCGTTTATCGGCTAGTAAATTCATCAGAAGATCAAAACGAATTGCCAAATGATTTAGAAAAGATATATGTATGGTGCGAACATTGGCAGTTGACCCTAAATAAGGAAAAGTGTGAGGTCATCCACGTAAGTGCTTAAAGGAATCCGTTAAATTTCGGTTACACGATAAATCAGTCAAATCTAAAGGCCCTAAATACAACTAAATACCTAGGTATTACAATTACGAACAACTTAAATTGGAAGGAACACATAGAAAATGTGGGGAAACTAACCAAAGACTGGGTTTTATTGGCAGGACACTTGGGAAATGTAACAGACCTACTAAGGAGACTCCCTACACTACGCTTGTCCGTCGTCTTCTATAATACTGCTGCGCGGTGCGCGATCCTTACAGATAAGATTGACGAAATACATCGAAAAAGTTCAAAGAACGGCAGCAAGTTTTGTATTATTGCGAAATAGGGAAGAGAGTGTCACAGAAATGTTACAGGATTGGGATAGACTTCATTAAAACAAAGGCGTTTTTCGTTGCGGAGGAATTTTCTCACGAAATCCCAGTCGCAAGCTATCTCCACCGAATGTGAAAATATTTTGTTGACGGTGACCTACATGGGCAGAAACGATCACCGTGATAAAATAAGGGAAATTAGAGCTTGTACGGAAAGATGAAGATGTTCGTTCTTTCCGCGTGGTATACGAGACTGGAATAATAGAGAATTGTGAAGGTGGTTCGATGAACCCTCTGCCAGGCACTTAAATGTGATTTTCAAAGCATCCATGTAGATGTAGATTTGAAGAACATCAGACTCAAAGTAAATGCAAACAAGAATAAAATAATGGTGACGGATAGATCGAAAAGACAAGTAAGGGCAAAAATTACGATAGGAAATCAGTTTCTAATGCCAGTAAATGAATTTTAGATTTGGGAAGTACAGTGAAATACGATCACAGAATTATAATGGGTTTTAAAAGAAGAACTTCAAAATGGCTTTAAGCACTATGGGACTTAACATTTGAGGTCATCAGTCCCCTAGACTTGTTGTTGTTGTTGTGGTCTTCAGTCCTGAGACTGGTTTGATGCAGCTCTCCATGCTACTCTATCCTGTGCAAGCTTCTTCATCTCCCAGTACCTACTGCAACCTACATCCTTCTGAATCTGCTTAGTGTATTCATCTCTTGGTCTCCCTCTACGATTTTTACCCTCCACGATGCCCTCCAATGCTAAATTTGTGATCCCTTGATGCCTCAAAACATGTCCTACCAACTGATCCCTTCTTCTAGTCAAGTTGTGCCACAAATTTCTCTTCTCCCCAATCCTATTCAATACCTCCTCATTAGTTACGTGATCTACCCACCTTATCTTCAGCATTCTTCTGTAGCACCACATTTCGAAAGCTTCTATTCTCTTCTTGTCCAGACTAGTTATCGTCCATGTTTCACTTCCATACATGGCTACACTCCATACAAATACTTTCAGAAACGACTTCCTGACACTTAAATCTATACTCGATGTTAACAAATTTCTCTTCTTCAGAAACGATTTCCTTGCCATTGCCAGTCTACATTTTATATCCTCTCTACTTCGACCATCATCGGTTATCTTACTCCCTAAATAGCGAAACTCCTTTACTACTTTAAGTGTCTCATTTCCTAATCTAATTCCCTCAGCATCACCCGATTTAATTTGACTACATTCCATTATCCTCGTTTTGCTTTTGTTGATGTTCATCTTATATTCTTCTTTCAAGACACTGTCCATTCCGTTCAACTGCTCTTCCAAGTCCTTTGCTGTCTCTGACAGAATTACAATGTCATCGGCGAACCTCAAAGTTTTTACTTCTTCTCCATGAATTTTAATACCTACTCCGAATTTTTCTTTTGTTTCCTTTACTGCTTGCTCAGTATACAGATTGAATAACATCGGGGAGAGGCTACAACCCTGTCTCACTCCCTTCCCAACCACTGCTTCCCTTTCATGCCCCTCGACTCTTATAACTGCCATCTGGTTTCTGCCACCTTCAGAATTTGAAAGAGAGTATCCCAGTTAACATTGTCAAAATCTTTCTCTAAGTCTACAAATGCTAGAAACGTAGGTTTGCCTTTTCTTAATCTTTCTTCTAAGATAAGTCGTAAGGTCAGTATTGCCTCACGTGTTCCAACATTTCTACGGAATCCAAACTGATCTTCCCCGAGGTCGACTTCTACCAGTTTTTCCATTCGTCTGTAAAGAATTCGCGTTAGTATTTTGCAGCTGTCACTTATTAAACTGATACTTCGGTAATTTTCACATCTGTCAACACCTGCTTTCTTTGGGAGTGGAATTATTATATTCTTCTTGAAGTCTGAGGGTATTTCTCCTGTCTCATACATCGTGCTCACCAGATGGTAGAGTTTTGTCATGACTGGCTCTCCCGAGGCCATCAGTAGTTCTAATAATGGAATGTTGTCTACTCCCGGGGCCTTGTTTCGACTCAGGTCTTTCAGTGTTCTGTCAAACTCTTCACGCAGTATCTTATCTCCCATTTCGTCTTCATCTACATCCTCTTCCATTTCCATAATATTGTCCTCAAGTACATCGCCCTTGTATAAACCCTCTAAATACTCCTTCCACCTTTCTGCGTTCCCTTCTTTGCTTAGAACTGGGTTGCCATCTGAGCTCTTGATATTCATACAAGTGGTTCTCGTCTCTCCAAAGGTCTCTTGGATTTTCCTGTAGGCAGTATCTATCTTACCCCTAGTGAGACAAGCCTCTACATCCTTACATTTGTCCTCTAGCCATCCCTGCTTACCCATTTTGCACTTCCTGTCGATAACATTTTTGAGACGTTTGTATTTCTTTTTGCCTGCTTCATTTACTGCATTTTTATATTTTCTCCTTTCATCAATTAAATTCAATATTTCTTCTGTTACCCAAGGATTTCTATTAGCCCTCGTCTTTTTACCCACTTGATCGTCTGCTGCCTTCACTACTTCATCCCTCAGAGCTACCCATTCTTCTTCTACTGTATTTCTTTCCCCCATTCCTGTCAATTGTTCCTTATGCTCTCCCTGAAACTCTCTACAACCTCTGGTTCTTTCAGTTTATCCAGGTCCCATCTCCTTAAATTCCCACCTTTTTGCAGTTTCTTCAGTTTCAATCTGCAGTTCATAACCAATAGATTGTGGTCAGAATCCACATCTGCCCCTGGAAATGTCTTACAATTTAAAACCTGGTTCCTAAATCTCTGTCTTACCATTATATAATCTATCTGATACCTTTTAGTATCTCCAGGGTTCTTCCAGGTATACAACCTTCTTTTATGATTCTTGAACCAAGTGTTCGCTATGATTAAGTTATTCTCTGTGCAAAATTCTACCAGGCGGCTTCCTCTTTCATCTCTTAGCCCCATTCCATATTCACCTACTACATTTCCTTCTCTTCCTTTTACTACTATCGAATTCCAGTCACCCATGACTATTAAGTTTTAGTCTCCCTTCACTATCTGAATAATTTCTTTTACCTCATCATACATTTCATCAATCTCTTCGTCATCTGCAGAGCTAGTTGGCATATAAACTTGTACTACTGTGGTAGGCATGGGCTTCGTATCTATCTTGGCCACAATAATGCGTTCACTATGCTGTTTGTAGTAGCTTACTCGCACTCCTATTTTTTTATTGATTATTAAACCTACTTCTGCATTACCCCTATTTGATTTTGTATTTAATACCCTGTATTCACCTGTTCAAAAGTCTTGTTCCTCCTGCCACCGAACTTCACTAATTCCCCTATATCTAACTTTAACCTATCCATTTCCCTTTTTAAATTTTCTAACCTACCTTCCCGATTAAGGGATCTAACATTCCACGCTCCAATCCGTAGAACGCCAGTTTTCTTTCTCCTGATAATGTTCTCCTGAGTAGTCCCTGCCCGGAGATCCGAATGGGGGACTATTTTACCTCCGGAATATTTTACCCAAGAGGACGCCATCATCATTTAATCATACAGTAAAGCTGCATGTCCTCGGGAAAAATTACGGCTGTAGTTTCCCCTTGCTTTCAGCCGTTCGCAGTACCAGCACAGCAAGGCCGTTTTGGTTATTGTTACAAGGCCAGATCAGTCAATCATCCAGACTGTTGCCCTTGCAACTACTGAAAAGGCTGCTGCCCCTCTTCAGGAACCACACGTTTGTCTGGCCTCTCAACAGATACCCCTCCGTTGTGGCTGCACCTACGGTACGGCTATCTGTATCGCTGAGGCACGCAAGCCTCCCCACCAACGGCAAGGTCCATGGTTCATGGGGGGCCCCTAGACTTAGAACTACTTAAACCTAACTAACCTGAGAACACCACACACATCCATGCCCGAGGCGGGATTCGAATGTGCGACCGTAGCAGCAGCGCGGTTCTGAACTGAAACACCTAGAACCGCTCGACCACAGCGGCCAACAAAGTAGAACTGTAATGACTGAACAAGCACTGACAAATAAAAGTAATTAATTAACAAATAACCACGTTCATGTAGAAACAAGTAAGAAATTCATTAACCCCTTTATTTGGAACATTTTAAGCTATGGGTATAAGAAAGACGGATTCTGGGCAAATATGAAAAAAGAATTATAAGCAGTAGAAATGTGGATATGGAGAAGAGCCGCGAAAATACACTAGACGAATAGAAAATCTAATGAACAAATACTAAACGAAATTAAAGAGAAAAGGACACTGACTAACATCATATAGAGAATAAAAATTATCTCAATTGGACACCTAATTCGACTTAACAGCTTCATAAAAAAAAAAAAAAACATCGTGGAGGGCAATTCATATTGCAAAGTGTTACCAGTGGAATGAATTGCGGCAGCCGCAACCAAATGGTACAGTTAGTGAGGGACAGAGAAGGACAGCTACGTCAACAAGGCGTTGTGTTTAGTATCTGATGAGATGATGAACACAGGAATACGAATACGTGACCGAAGAAGTAGCACACGTGTGGGAATAAATGAAAGTTGTGAACTCGTAGTCTTAAAGTTGGAATATTGTACGTAAATAAAGTGTCTACATAGAATTTCTGTGTTTCCATTATTCTGTGTGACACGTGTAATATAAATAACCGTAAGCTACGTCGCGTTCTCGTGTGGATATTACAGTAAACTGTTTATTCCAATTCTGTTAATAACGCGGTCTACATCGCGATTCTTATCACACTTCCGACCAGAGGTTTCAGGTAGTATAGACCTCCTTCAGTTCAAAAGACATGTCACACGAACTGATATCGCGACGAGTTTTTGGATCCGGTGATATCCTACGCTAGCAGAAACCTGTAATCGAAAGTATAGTCAAAGTAGATTGTGTTACTGAGGCAATCTCTGGTATTCATATTTGAAAATACTTTAGGTCCTGTATTCAGCTGCCTTGCAAGTAGTTGCAGGGCTGCTGCAATGCACAAATACTGCGCTTACGTCAGTTTCTCATTAGGTTTTTATTTCAGCTCAAAAAATCAAGCTGAGACCACGAGACTTTGCGGTGCTGTTTCAAGCTTCAAGGCGACACATTTTTTTAGACGATGGGTAACCAGGGGGAGACCTCCGTTGTAGAAGTCTGCTGTCGACTGTTCAGGAAACGTTTCCACCGTGTCATCGTTATGGAAAAGCCTGCCACTCAACAGAGCGACGTAATCAACTTTTTTGTTTGTTTGCAGGTACACGTGTGCAGCACTGGTATACGTTGAAATACGTCGTCCCAAACGAAAAAGGTATACACTATTGATAAAGTGTCGTATCATGTGCTCAATCCTTTTCGTACTTGAAGAAGAACAAGGCTGCAACGATTCATGTTGAAGAGTTTGCTTCTTAGGGGATCCACAGCCGCTGAGCGTTTGATAAAAGAATTCATTGTACGATGTAGGCCGTATTGTGCGTTTTATTGCTAATTCCGGCCGTGAGCCATTATCAAACACATTTGTTGTTTATGATGTTCACGATATGTAATACACGAACATAGTACATGTGCTTGATAATGGCTACAGGACGAAATTAGGTAATAATACGATTTCAATAAAGCACACAGTTTTAATCTGCCAGGAAGTTTCATTTCCGCGCACACTCCGCTGCAGAGAGAAAATCTCGTTCCGGAATCACAATACAGTCTACAATGGGCAATGTATTCTTTTATTAAATCCATGTTGTGTTTGTGGTGGAGTACGGCATGTGACATGGTGGTCAGGTGAGGCAGGTCCGCCTCCGTGGCTGAGTGCTCGGGGTAGAGGACTTTTCCTTGCTGGGGGGAAAGGCATGAGGCGCACTCTGTCTCGTGATGCCAACTGAGGAGTTACGTGATTGAGAAGTAGCGGCTCCAAGTTCTGTAAAGTCGGCAAAACAGCAGCGAGAGCACGTTCTTTTACAAAATATATTCTAAAATTCAGTTTTTAAAACATAATTTCTAATAACTGGAAAAATAAAACGTCCGGTCTGAGAGGCTGTGCTCGATCTGTAAAACTTCTGTTGAGTGGAAAATTCGGGGGGCGAATTTCTCGGAAGGGTGGAGGAATGTTGAGCGGTACTTAAGTAAATAAATTAGTGAAATCAAAGTGAAGTACAAATTAGAATATAAATGAAAAACTTGGTTTAGTTTAGAGAGTTACATACTGGCAAACAGCGGGCAGAACAGCGGAGCAGAAGAGACAATGACCGTGAATTCAGCAAGTTCCACTTAAGCGGGCGCTGTCGATTCAGCCGTCAGGGCATCGCCCGACCGGCTCACGTGTTTCTCAGTTGTCGCATGTGAGCAAAGGCCCTCGCCTACATTCCAAGAGCCAATGACCGACGTTGAGAAGATTCTTCGAGAAGCTTCTCATCGTGACATAAGAGGCAATGACCGTGAAGTCGTTCACCTCCAGTAAACTGAAGTGAATAAATAGGCGAGACGCAGTGAGCCCGACAGACGAGAGACGAAGAAGACGAAGGAAGAAGAGAAGAGTAGCAGTAGTTTTCAGTCAGTTTCGGTGCTGAAGACCGCCATGCAAGAAGAGACTACATCATGCACAGACGCACCAAGTCCGCCGCTGTAATGGATTAGCAAGCAGCAGCCTCGGCGCCAGAAGACAGAAGTTAAAAGGTATTTCAAGTCTGATTTTTATACCCGAGTGACTCGTGAAGACGGGAAGGAGACGGCCTCACATCAGCAGTCGCCTGTGAGCTGGGGTGAAGAGCTGACAGCCGAAGACTGGCAAGCGGGAGTCTGTTGTTCGAGTCCGGGACACTGGCCTTCCCCCGCTGCGCTGCTCCGCTGGCCGACGCACAACACACGCGGCCGCTTAGAGAAGAGAAACACTGGGACGCCACATCCAAGGTATCATCCGATGCACGACTTCGCTCGCAATAATTAAACGGGCCACCTCGCGCTGCGCGTCTCCAGTCAGCTGGGCGAGACGGCGACACGAGATACACACTGCCACGCGTAATCAGACGCCGCCGCTGCCGCAGCAGGAGACGACACAGCTGCCGCTCTCCGAGCCAGAACATCGAATAAGAAACAGATGTACAAATCTTCAATAAAAGTTATCGTATGGAAAAATGCTGTTTCATTCTACCTCATACCCGAGCCAAGGAAGAACCCACCCTGCCCACATGTTTTTAAGAGAGAAAAATTAATTTATTTGGTATTGTCATCCTGACATAATGCTTTAGAATTAAATGCCCATTACAGTAGTGCTCATCCTGACAATTGACTAGCATCAAAAGAGAAAACCCAGCTACATTTAGTAGCAGAACTGTTACACTTCTTCTTCCTGACGTTTCGTTACCAACTGCGGGCAACATCTTCCGAGGTGAGAAAGAGGAGGTTTTACAGATCGACCACGGCCTCTCAGCCCGGAAGTTTAACTACTGAAGCCGCCAACCGTGAAAACCTACACGTTATGATAAAAGAACAAGATTTAATATAAGCAAAATGTACTGCCACCTGTCTCCTCAGCAGCGTCACTTCACTCTCTATAGATCAGCTCGACACGTTACCAGTACAAGTCGCGGTGACATCATGTTTACAACTGCTACCAACCTTTACTCTCAAACAGCTGCATTGTAGCTGCTCGGTGAATACGTGTCCATATTAATTAACAGAACCTCTAATGATGAATGAGGTTGAGTATATTTCTGGTCCATCAGGAACACGTACAATTCCGTCTTCCTGAAGAGTGAGGAAGAACACAACACGATGTGACATGAGACATGGAGTTACATGTTTAGAAACTTTTGCCTTCTGCTCATTACATTCTGTCAGAATACAAAACTACCTGGCATGAGTACATGTCGTCGTCAAAAGGCTGCATTTTCACGACGACATGTACTCATGTCAGGTAGTTTTGTATTCTGACAGAATGTAACTTTGCAGTGTTACTTGAAAATGGCCATAAGGCCGAAATTGCAGTAGTAACAATAAATATTTTATACAGTCAACGGCGACTATGATGTCTTTTAAAAAATATTATATGACTGTGAATCCCAACCATGAGAAGTTTTCCGATATGTACCGCCCACAACTTCGGAACGAAGCTCAATTTTTTGGGAGGGACGTACTACACACGCACAGATACAGTTCCTTTGCGTGTATCACACCCACACACACACACAATCACCCTCACACCCACCCACCCACGCACCCACCTACCCACACACACACACACACACACACACACACACACACACAGTACCTCGCCTCATGCCGCTACCCTTCGCATCAAGTCGGTCACCCACTGGTGTCAACGCATTGGCAAACTATAGTTACTTTGACGTTCAAAATGTTCAAATGTGTGTGAACTCCTAAGGGACCAAACAGCTGAGGTCATCGGTCCCTACACTTACACACTATTTAATCTAACTTATGCTAGGAACAACACTCACACCCATGCCCGAGGGAGGGACCGCGCAATCCGTGACCTGGCGTCTGAGACCACGCGACCACTCCAAACGGCAGTTACTTTGAAATTTAATACACATTTACTGCGGCAGTTACTTTCAAATTTAATACACGTATACTATTTTAAAACTCTCATGCCGACTTGTTCCACTGATTTAAAAAAAAATCCTGGCACGTGCCGGTACGTTCCGGTGGTTTCCGGTGGAATTTAAGGCTTGGGTCTTCAAGGCCTGGATGAGAAGTTCGTTCCCTCTTTAAGGTGGGGCCGACGCTTCCAGTTTGCTCCAAGACGATGACGAAGTTGGTAGACCATCTCCGGCGAATCGCAACCGAAGCGACAGCTGAAGAAATGAAAATGAGTCATTGATCAATTTTCAACATCTTGCAGATATCGAACACGACAACGGTCGGCCTCTGCTGGACTCTGTGACTGCTGACACCTATTCAAAAAACACCGCGATCCAAGGGAAGATCGGCAACATTGCAGGTGTGCCAGGCAAGACCAGATCACCTCTTTTGTTGCCTGATCTCCGTCGGCAGGTACTGGGTGTATCAACATCGCTCAAAAAGCAGAGACCCAATCAAAATCGGGAAAGGTGATGCTGGGTATTTTTTGGGACTGATATGTTAATGACGCTAACAGATCATGCAAACCGTACCGGAACATACTACCGATACTGAAATCTCCTGAAGATCTCAAGACGAAGCGTGGCGGAAGGCTGTCGGAAGACGTGTTTCTGCCTTATGACAACGCCCCGTCTCATTTTGCAAAGGAAGCGTCGCACAAGCTCTTTCTATAGGCCATCAAATTTTGCCTCTTCCCCCCCCCCCCCTACCCCTTCCCCGCCAGCCCTGTTTCTCCCGGCATGACGTGCTCAGAGACTTTTCCTATTCGTCGTATTGAGAAACCATTACGTGGTATGCATTTACGTAATTACGTCGAGGTAATTTTTCGAAATGAAACGTTTCCCGAACAGCCAAACAACCAAGGTCTCCGACATGTCACCCCCAAGTGGGAGAAATATGTCGCACTGGTGGAGGGAAACGTAAAAAAAAAAACCTAAGTGCTGTGCCCGCATCTTGATTTTTTCGAGGTTATAATTAAATCTTTTCGACTATTCCTCGTAAATTAACGATAGGTAGCCTGTCTGTTCCTTGGTGTGCAACCCGCAGCCAGGTGTAAAGGAGCTGTATGTACCTTACGTACGTCTGAGAAAGTAGCCTGTTACCGCTGGAGAAGAGCTCACAGGGTGCCCATAAAAATCACGATAACAAATCATGTCTGTCTTCTCAATTTAAATAACTCCCACTGATCATGGAGGTGTAACACGTCTAATTCCATCGACATACATTTTCCGGAAAGCCACCGTATGGTGCGTGACTGAGGGTATCTTGTACTATTACTAGCCTGTTCCTTCCCTGTTCCACTCGCAACTAGAGCAACGGTAAAACGTCCATCTACATGCCTCCATAAGAGTCCTAACTTCAGTTTGCTCTTGTTCTACAATATTATTTTTATTGCTAACCGGTTTTCGGCTTACAAGGCCATCTTCAGACATTAGCAATAAAAATAATATTGTAGAACAAAAGCAAACTGGTGCTTTTCATTTATTATTATAATGTTGTTCTACCATGAACCGACGGAAGATTCTGTTAATATGAGTCCTAACTTCTATTACGCAACACATTTTCTTCGACCATTTTCGGTTGGAGAAATTCGGAATCTATTGTGGCACATTCTGGAATGTTCCCGCTTCAGCTCCTACAGTTCCATAAAGTTCCGACCAGTGACGGTGCTACACGTAACCTTCAAAATGGCGTCTGTAGCGCAGGTGCGTTCCAAGCAGACAGCTGTCACCGAGGTCTTTTTTTTTTTTTTTTGTGAAAACCAGAGCATCGCAGATTCTCGTACGCGCTTCCAGAATGTCTACGGAGACCTGGCAGTGAAGAAACGTACGGCGGTGCTACACGTTGGGCGAGGCGTCTGTTATCATCACAACAAGTACCGCAAAACTGTCCAGCGTCCTGCGTGCTGGTTGACATCTACATCTACATTTATACTTCGCAAGCGACCCAACGGTGTGTGGCTGAGGGCACTTTACGTGCCACTGTCATTACCTCCTTTTTCTGTTCCAGTCGCGTATAGTTCGCGGGAAGAACGACTGTCTGAAAGCCTCCGTGCGCGCTCTAATCTCTCTAATTTTACATTCGTGATCTCCTCGGGGGGGGGGGGTAAAAGTGGGGGGAAGCAATATATTCGATACCTCATTCAGAAACGCACCCTCTCGAAGCCTGGACAGCAAGCTACACCGCGATGCAGAGCGCCTCTCTTGCCGAGTCTGCCACTTGAGTTTGCTAAACATCTCCGTAACGCTATCACGCTTACCAAATAACCCTGTGACGAAACGCGCCGCTCTTCTTTGGATCTTCTCTACCTCCTCCGTCAGACCGACCTGGTACGGATCCCACACTGACCACACACAGCTGTGACTCCTGCAGTGTTGGAGCGTTATGACACTCTCACTCCTCGCCACGAGAACTAAACGCACTTCTCCATCTCCATGACAACGCGAGACCTTACGCAAGTCTGCCCATCCGAGAGGAGCTCACAAAACTTTATTGGACTGTTCTTCCTCATTCAACCTACAGCCCAGATCTCCCATTTTCCGACTTCCACGTGACTGGCCCAATCCAGCAGGAAGCAGTACGAGGATGATGGGGAGGTTACTGCTGCTGCGAGACGTTGGCTCCGCCGTCGACCTGTAGAGTGGTACCAAGTGGGCACACTGGCCCACCCAGAAAACAGGCGTAAGACCACACGTTGCACAGAATGTATGTCGAAAAATACCATATTGGAGCCAGAAGAGTGAGGAACAATATGGTATATTGGAATCTTGAATAAAACCAACCTGCTTCCAGAAAGAAAAGTTTTGCATCACTTATCAAATGCCCCTCGCACGTTATCGACAGGTGAGTCGTTCTGCAGTCAGCTTCAGATGCAGGTTCTGAAATTTTTCTCTGTTGTGTCCCATGAAGATAACATCATACCTCTGGGGACTCACTTTGAGTTCACAAAGCGCTTCTGTAGTATTCGCGATTTGATCGAACCTGCCGGTAATAACTGTAGCAGCTCGCCTCTATATTGTTTCGATGTCTTCCTTTAATCTGACCTGATGGGAATCCAAAACATTCGAGCAGTACTGAAGAATGG
The DNA here is from genome assembly GCF_023864345.2 of Schistocerca serialis cubense. Classification (NCBI taxonomy): domain Eukaryota; kingdom Metazoa; phylum Arthropoda; class Insecta; order Orthoptera; family Acrididae; genus Schistocerca; species Schistocerca serialis. The sequence goes on from NC_064638.1 coordinate 1,272,876,277, forward strand.
GTCTCGCGTTCTATACGTGGCCTCCTTTCAGAAGTGAGCTACATTTTCCTAAAATTCTCCCAATAAAAGACTTGAAAAAGTAATAGAGGAGAATCTCGGCGAGGAGCAGTTTGGCTTTAGACGGAATACGGGCACCAGAGATGCAATAGGGCTCCTACGAATCTTAGGAGAAAGGTTTATTGAAAAAGGAAGAGACCTATATATGTGCTTCATCGATTTAGAAAAGGCATTTGACAATGTGGTTTGGGACAAGCTGGCGACTATTATGAGGGAAAAGAGAGTGGACTGGAAAACCAGAAGACTTATAAACTCGTTGTACCTTAATCAAAAAGTTTCAGTTAAAGTGAGAGGAGAAAGTACAAACTGGATCAGACTAGGGAAAGGAGTAAGACAAGGATGCTGTTTATCACCTACTCTTTTCAACCTGTACTTGGAAAATATGATTGACCAATGCTCATTAGATGACAAAGGAGTAGAAATTGGAGGAAGAAGAGTAGGGTGCTTGAGATTTGCTGATGACATGGTCCTTCTAGCCACAGGGGAAAAAGAATTACAGGATTTGGTGGACACCATTGCAACTAACGGAAAAAAATATGGAATGAAAATTAACACAAATAAAACAAAAGTATTGGCAATAGGAGGAAATAAGGAACTAAAAATTGTGCTGAATGGAGAAAAACTAGAACAGGTGCAAAATTTTAAGTATCTTGGAAGCAGGATAGACACCGACTGGAAGTGCACCACAGAAATTAAAACAAGGATAGCAATGGCAAAAGAGGCGTTTTATAAGAAAAGGAGAATCTTCTGCAGCGGTATGGACAGAGAACTCAGAAAGAGACTCATAAAATGTCTTGTATGGAGTGTTCTTCTATATGGCGCTGAAACATGGACTATGAGGAAAAAAGACAGAGAAAGGCTGGAGGCTTTTGAGATCTGGACATGGCGGAAGATGGAAGGAATAAGTTGGATGGACAGAGTAAAAAATGAAGAGGTACTGACAAGAGTGGGAGAGAAAAGGCAGTTACTAGATGTAATAAAGAGAAGAAAAAGAAATTGGATTGGGCATTTATTAAGAAAAAATGATGGACTGATAAAAACAGTTTTAGAAGGTTATGTAGAAGGGAAAAGGAAGCGAGGAAGGAAGAGATTCCAGATACTGGATGACATGATGGACGGTACAACATACAGCAGCCTTAAGAAGGAAGCAATGGATCGCAGAAAATGGAGAGGCAAAGGACCTGCTAATATAGCAGATAACTGATGATGATGAAATGGTAGTCAGCCATTCGCCCAGCCTAGCACCGGCTTTACGCGCTCCTTCCATTTAAAATCGCTTTACAGTGTTGCTTCTAGATACTTGACTGACGTGGCTGTGTCTAGCAGCACTAGACTACCATTGCTGTATTCGAATATTACGGGACTTTTTCCTCCTACTCACTCGCATTAGTTTCTGTACTCAATGACGACACCTTTCCCGTACACCAAGGCGGAGAATTAATATAGCTGAGAATAACAGGGGTTCGATCACACTTCCCTGGGACACTCTTGACGATATTCTTCTCTGATGAACACCCACCATCGAGGACAACGTGCTGGGTTCTATCCCTTAAGAAGTCTTTGAGCTGTTCACATATCTGCGAGCCTAACCATTATGGCCGGACCTTCGTTACCACCAAGCACTGAGGCACCGTGTCAAACGCTTTCCAGAGATTTAAGAATATCAAAACAGCGTATTGCTCTTCATCAGTGGTTTACAGGGAATCGTGCAAAACAGAGCAGGCTGAGTTTGACCGACCAGTGGTCCCTAAATCCGTACTGATTTGTATACAGTTGCTTTCCCGTGTCAAGGGAATTAGTTACACTACTGGCCATTGAAATTGCTACACCAAGAAGAAATGCAGATGATAAATGGCTATTCATTGGACAGATATATTATACTAGAACTGACATGTGATTACATTTTTACACAATTTGGGTGCATAGATTCTGAGAAATCAGTACCCAGAACTACCACCTTTGGCCGTAATAACGGTCTTGATACGCCTGGGCGTTGAGTCAAACAGAGCTTGGATGGCGTGTACAGGTACAGCTGCAACACGACACCACAGTTCATCAAGAGTAGTGACTGGCGTATTGTGACGAGCCAGTTGCTTGACCAGCATTGACCACACGTTTTCAGTTGGTGAGAGATCTGGAGAATGTGCTGGCCAGGGCAGCAGTCGAATATTTTATGTATCCAGAAAGGCCCGTACAGGACCTGCAACATGCGGTCGTGCATTATCCTGCTGAAATGTAGGGTTACGCGGGGATCGAATGATGGGTAGAGCCACGGGTCGTAACACATCTGAAATGTAACGTCCACTGTTCAAAGTGCCGTCAATGCGAACAAGAGGTGACTGAGACGTGTAACCAATGGCACCCCATACCATCACGCCAGGTGATACGCCAGTGTGGCGATGACAAATACACGCTTCCAATGTGCATTCACCGCGATGTCGCCAAACACTGATGCGACCATCATGATGCTGTAAACAGAACCTGGATTCATCCGAAAAAATAACGTTTTGCCATTCGTGCACCCAGGTTCGTCATTGAGTAAACCATCGCACGCGTTCCTGTCTGTGATGCAGCGTCAAGGGTAACCGCAGCCAAGGTCTCCGAGCTGATAGTCCACGCTGATGCAAACGTCGTCGAACTGTTCGTGCAGATGATTGATGCCTTGCAAACGTCCCCATCTGTTGACTCTGGGATCGAGACGTGGCTGCACGATCCGTTACAGCCATGCGGATAAGATGCCTGTCATCTCGACTGCTAGTGATACGAGGCCGTTGGGATCCAGCACGGCGTTCCGTATTACCCTCCTGAACCCACCGATTCCATATTCTGCTAACAGTCATTGGATCTCGACCAACGCGAGCAGCAATGTCGCGATACGATAAACCGAAATCGCGATGGGCTACAATCAGACCTCTATCAGAGTCGGAAACGTGATGGTACTCATTTCTCGTCCTGACACGAGGCATCACAACAACGTTTCACCGGGCAACACCGGTCAACTGCTGTTTGTGTATGAGAAAGCGGTAGGAAACTTTCCTCATGTCAGCACGTTGTAGGTGTCGCCACCGGCGCCAACCTTGTGTGAATGCTCTGAAAAGCTAATCATTTGCATATCACAGCATCTTCTTCCTGTCGGTTAAATTTCGCGTCTGTAGCACGTCATCTTCGTGGTGTTGGAATTTTAACGGCCAGTAGTGAATTTTTGAACTCGGAAAATGTTCAAGAATTCTGCAGCAAACTGATGTTACGGTTATTTGTCTGTAATTTTTGCGGGTCAGTCCTTTCACTCTTGTGATATATAGAAGTCAGCTCGGCGTTTTTATAGTCGCCTGGATGAGAGTTTCGCAATAAATGCGTTGTAAGTAAGAGGCCAAAGCTGTGGAGTACTGTCTGTCAAAATGAATTGGTGTAAAGATTAATAAGTGCGCGTGGATGTTGATATCAGCATTTTCAGTAGTGGTCAGACGTAACCTAACCCGTGGAGCGGGCGAGTCCCCTCGCCGCTCATCGCTGCGGGGTTGGCAGCCCTGGGCGCGCGCGTGCCGGGTGCCGTGAAGCGCGGCGGCTCGGGTGCCCCACCGTGTTGGTGCAGCGACTGTACAGGATGGAGGGCGGCGCACAATGGGAATGACTTCAGCGATGGCGAGATGCTGCGGGCTTCCTGTGCCACGCCACGCCACGCCCTCTGTCTCCTTCATCACGCGACACTTCCGGCCGACAAAATGGCCGCCACGGCCGCAGCCGCCACCGCGGTTCACGGCGCCCCGTTTCCGCCACAAATCACTCAAATCTGGCCGCAGCTGGCCAACTGAATTACTCCGGCTACTTGTTCCTGCTGTCGTTTCTCCGTGATGCTTTTCGGACTTGTACGTACGGCATCAGATGATAGTTCACAGTTTTGAAAACAACTGACACTCGGCAAGTTTTTCGACATTTATTAGGAACCCCTGTTTCAATGAAATACTGAAGCAATTCTTCCTCTGCTCTCGACTTCTGCTTTATCAGCCGGCCAGTGTCCTTCAACTTCGTAAATCGGCGGAAAGCATGTGGAATGCTCCACGTAATAATTAACCCTACATTACTAAACCCTCGTAAAATTTACGATTGCAATTTTTTGGATTTGAGGTCCGCCAGTTATGCAAAACACCGTTTTCCTCAGTACCCAAACATGTTTCGGCACCACTGTGCCATCATCAGTGGGTTTTCGTTTTTATTTTTCTTTATATTCGGTGAGCATGAATTTTCTGGACCGCTATTGTGTTCATTATTAGAGGTAGCTTGTCATGTTTTCGCGTGGCAAGCACTTCCATTCTCCGCATCATGCTGAGATGTTGTGATGCATACGTAACTATAACAAGTATTTTCGACAAATAAACGTAGTAAAACGCTTTTCACTACACCAGAACACAGTGTGAGTGTGGTTTTTCACACAATGACACTGTGTTCTGGTGTAGCATGATGCGGAGAATGGAAGTGCTTGCCACACGAAAACATGACAAGCTACCTGTAATAATGAACAAAAAAGTGGTCCAGAAAATTCATGCTCACCAAGTATAAAGAAAAATAAAAAGTAAAACCCACTGATTATGGCACAGTGGTGCCGAAACATGTTTGGGTGCTGAGAAAAACGGTGTTTTGCATAACTGGCGGACCTCAAATCCAAAAAAATTTAACTGCAAACACAGCCAATACAAGGAGCTGAAAATCAAAAAGATGGATATTTTACGATTGCAGTTTGTAGCAATTCGCGGTTACCGCCAATCTGATATTGTCAGCATAGGATGTAATACATGACATTTTGTAATTATATTGTATGTGACATACGACTAAAGACCTTCCAAATTATGACTTACTTTGAATGAAATATGGAGTAGCAAAATTTACAGTAGTTTAATAACAATGTAACACTTTCCTCCCTTTAGTGTTCTGGGGTTAAACTGAATAGTGGTGACCATGGTCGTCTGCAGAAGTTTGCGCAAGAGGGAGCAAAATTTTAAAATTGTCACTTTTGATGTAACTGAATCGTTTAGTTCGAAAATGTGATGTCCCGAAAGAACTTAATTTGACAAGAAGTGCATATAAGTACTGTAACTCAAACGATTGATACTTATCACCTAAGTGTGAAATGCGAGCAATGTTCACGTTAGAATTTTGAACCGAGCATGCCACTCGGTAAGTGATGTATAAGGGCACTATTTCGATACGGTTACGTAAAATTTCGCAACCATTCCGAACGCAGAGGAGTACCGGAACCGGCGTCGTACCAAGGAATCTGCGTATTTTACCGTGAAAAAAAAAAGAAACAGAGACAAAAGACGTACACTGATTGCTAGAAACACGCATTTCCTGCTGCACGGGACGTGCTAGATCTGCGTTTTAGTTCCGTCGTAGACACTCTTTGCTATAAATTCGTGGGAACTCCGTAACGAATAAAAATCCTGTACACAGAATCCAGAAAGAGGTAAGTGCCTCCTTTTTCCATCCATTCAGGACGTCTATGATACTGACTACACTCTAGACAACAGCTTACAATTGAAAAAGAAAGAAGTCACGAAACATTGAAAGAACAGAAATGAAAAACGTTTTAAGTGCCATTTTTTCACAAAACGCATTTCAAATGCTGTTGTTTAGTTGGTACTCTGTTCCAAGAGTCAAATCATGGTGTAGATGGATCAGACATTCTTTACTATTTGGTGCACGGTCTTTGTGCCAAGCAGTGGTTCGCAGTGCTGTACTATGCATCAACGTTTCCTGCACTTAGCTTGGGATGGTTCGAAGAGATAACACAGAAGCTTTTAGTAAGTGGACACAGGTTTTTGAGCTACGTCAGAGAGTTTGCTATTATTATAGATAAACGACGAAATATACACAAGGTCCTTGTTCCGCAAGAAGTAAACAAGACTGTTGATTTCGCTAAAGCTATGAACACATTTGACATACAAAATTCCAGTGGATACAACCGACTTCCTTGATTTTTAAAGATGCCACTGTAAGATTGTTGCCAACGCACGCGTGTAAGATCCGAAATAGACAGATAAAAATTCTTACTCTGAAACAGAAGAATGGAAAAATGTCAGTGTATTCGAAAGAGGAAAGACCTTGGCAGAAGTATGCCATGCCGTCCTTAATCTGAAAGACCAGCCTTGTTTATCTGTTGCAAAACAGAACGACCTGTTGATGATGTTGCCATTTCTCCTTCCACAGCACAGTAACCTTGACAGAAAACTTTGCCAACATCTGATCTCAAGAAAGGAGTTGCATAAGAAACATAAATCAATACCTAGGGATTTGTTTTGTTGAATTTAATTTTGTTACTCTCTCGTAAAACATATAACAGAAATGAGATATGATTTTTGTTGACAACAGTTCTACCAGTTAAAATATTTCTTCTACAGTTCTCTGCTTGTATTATGAGAAATACAACGTAGTGCTTCTATATTAACGGCACCTGAAACAAAAACTTCCTTACTGGCACTCGGAACCAGTCGTTTCCTTGGTATGGCACCGAGGACATCCTTAATTAATTATTTATTTTCTAATTTGCCTCTTTGTTTTTTTCAGTGGTGAGATGGGAAGCGTAGTTCTGTGATACCAAAATATCTTCAGTTTTTTTGATACAATTAAGATATGTACAAAAAGAGATACGGTGTTTTATGATAAGCCTGAGAAATGAGAGATTTGCGACTTAGAAACTATTTCCATTCCCACTCTTCACTGAGTGTCCACACTACCTACACAGCAGTTGTTTGTGATGCTCTCGAATTACATCAAACAAAACTACTTCCGAAAAGGACACATAACTGACAGCACAGAAGCAGTGTTGTGAAATGAAAATCATTTGCTAATATTTTGAAATTGTCGCAATTCCGAAGGCACAATTTTCATTACATGTGCTTTGAAAAACCCGACTTGAAAGCTACTTCTACATCTGAACTCGGTGAACGCCCTTACGCTGTGTGGAGTATGTTACTTGTACTGCGATTACCTTTTCCTCCCATGTCCCATGTATGTGAAAATCGCCTATGAGCTCCCCTTCTCGATTTTCCTTTCGCGATCGCTCCCTGAAATGTACGTGACAGTAATAACCTACGTTCTTTCACACCTCTTGGAATGTACCCTCTCGGAATTTCAGCAGTAAACTGCGATACACAACGCCTCTCTTGTAGCATCTGTCACTCGTGTGTGATGAGGTTGTCCGCTACATTTTCTCTCACTGAACGAACCCGTGTCTAAACATACTTCCCTTTTGTCTATATTTAATTTGACCTGGTAAGACGATAACACTGACGACCAGCGAACAAAAATCGCTCCGCATTCACACTCCCACACATTTTAAAGTAGTTGCTGTTTCCAGTAGTTTAACAGCTTAATGTACTCGAACAATAATCGGACTTTCCACCTATTTACGCGAAATACTTCACGTTTTTTTTTTACGTTGAGGGGCAATTTCCAGGTCCTGCACCAAGCTTCCGTCTTCTAGACGTCATCCCATGTTTTGCTACAATTTTCTTCGTACAGTCATTTTGGTTTCTTTCAGCTTTTTTTAGTCAGCAGTGCTGTGATTTCACTTAACTCTGCGATGAACCTCTCTTTACTTTCGTAGTATCTTTCAAACGTTACTTTTGAACCTCGTCGGTTCTCTCCTAAATCCTTGATCGGCACGTACTAGTCAGTCTAAGGCGCACGGTGCACTGCTTTCAAATTTTATCCATTTTTCCTTCAGATATTCGTCCTCAGAGATGAATGTTTGTATCCGACTCCTCAGATACTTTAAAATTTGTTTCCTGTCATTATTGTTGAGCAAAACTTAACATTCTTTGCAACGCCTGCAGTCACTGATGATATCACATTCTAATGGTCACTGTTTCTACTGATGCCAAAAGCCTGTGTATCTTTGTTTGTAGCAGGTCCGAGATGTAGCCCTCACGCATCGGTTCTCTAGTAGTTGGTAGTATTTTTCAGAAGAACATTTTCTCTCGAGCCTTTCTCTCTGGCACGAGTTTTAACGCCATGACTGTCCAATTCCACGTTTGACAAATAGGTATCGCCCCCTATTACAATGGCATGATGGGAAACTTACTCGTGGTAGACACCAAGTAGTCTCCGAAGCACTCTACTCCGAGGCGGGTGATCTATAAAAGTATCCATCACCGCGTTTGACCCATCTCTGATCCTTACCTTCAGCAGATTATTTTAAGTCGGAGTCTGTAATGACCTCATTAGACATTATGAGTTTTTTACGGTAATAAATATGGCGTCACCAGTGAAGTCTACCCTCTACTTGCGATAAATGTTCCAATCTGAATGTAGGATTCGGCTGTAATGCATATCCTGTTTTCTGCTCCTGGAACCATGTGGGCACATTATCTGGAATAAGCGAGACTAATTGTGTCACCAGCTTCTCTATTCTGATATGACTTTTTTGTGTGCAAATAACAACACTTCCTTCCGAACAAAGGCTTTTCTCAACAGGGTTGTTTTCTACGTTTATCTGTGTTTGTCAATTCCAAATCCTCTACACTGCCAAAGAAACTAAGGAAGAAATCTGGTGATCAACATATAAATCACACAGGAAACAGGATACAGACAAAGTGTCGAGGATGGCTGGAGATAATCAACATTTCCAGTTCCGTATTTTACATTTCTCGTGTAAATTTTCCACTCTTCCTTCTTTATAGGTACGCTTTGTATACTTTATCCAGTGTCTTTGTTTACAAATGCAAAAGATAACAGTTTTGTCAGTCGGCAACGCCCGAACGAGGAGCATAAACTTCCTTTTTCTCCATAATTCTGCAGAGTGGGAACAGAAAACTGAACACTCCTCTTATTTGGCTGGTCACTTGAGGAAACGGAGAACTCAGAAAACAAACATTCCGTGAAGATAGAGTCAGTGGTGAGGAAGATAACGGAAGTGTATTGTCCACTGTACCCTAAGCATATAGTAGATACCAATATTATAAATTACGTGAGTCAGCTGATGGCAGCTGTTCGCAAAAAATCAGTCACGACTTTTCAGGAAATCAATCGCGGCTGCCTACGTACGGTTCAGTGACATTCTTCTTCTCCTCTGAGTGCTGCCCCCTTACAGAATGTTGGTGATCATAATGCAGTATTGTTCTCTGTCCTCGGCTGTTCTGATCGTTGTGACAATGTCTGAACGGCGAGAGATTCTGCGACCATGAAAGACTTCCCCGATCGGCTCCACGTTTGCCTTCTACGTTTCCTCACTTCGGAAGATTTGCCCAAGATACGCTACTTTCCTGGAGCTGATGATGCTTGGGACTGCTAGATTTTTACCAACACGTCAAAACACGTCGCCCTCTGCAAACAAATGAGAGGAGGAAGTAATAAGAGACACTATGCAGGTATTCCGTTTTTGAAGGTAGTCATTTCATTCAAAATCCTTAGCTACATCTGTATTTCGCCATTATTTATTACATCACAATGCGTATAAAAAGTATACCCCTGAATCTCTAAACCTGAAGAAAATGCAGGTATGTTCCTAATACAGTATCACATGAACGTCCAGTACAAACTTTGCTGGTAAATATTTGATACTTCAAGAAAATGTCTGTTAGAAATGGTCCCGATTAATCCGGACTGTTCGGGCAAAAAGTGAATCTAATAAAAGCGACTGTGAACAATGAAGCTCATCCAAGGCAAGAGAATCTTTATACGAATCAAATTTTTCCAAGACAAAAGCTCGACAGCGGACAATTAGCTGCAATGTACGTCACTCTTGAAAGAAACATAAAATTTTATAGATCAACTAAAAAATGTATCTAACGATTCCCTTGCAGCAATTTTTTTACAACATTAGCGGCGAACACGACAGATGTGGTATGTGAGAAAAGTAATGAGATTGATTTTTTTTAACTAATGAAGTTTCTTTTTATTTTTTTCAAACAAGAGTGTTGTTCCCTTCAAAGTAGTTCCCTTAGGCAGCAATAGACCGACGGAATCGTTGTCCCCGTCTTGATAGCAGCAGTAGGGCATTTAACACGTCAGTTAGTTGTTTGAATGTCCTCCTGAGTCCTAAAATGACATCCTTTTAAGACTTTTTCAATTTCGGGAAAAGAAAAAACTCACAACGAGTCATATCAAGGGAGGGTTTGGAACAGCAGGAATGCCTTTTGAGATAAAAAAATTCCGTGATGGAAGTGGCCGTGTGATACGGGGCGACTGATGACCACAGAAGTTAAGTCCCATAGTGTTCAGAGTCATTTGATACGGGGCGTAGTCATGATGCAGCACCCACCTGTCTGCAATATCCGGTCTGACTCAGTTCACCATTTTCCTAAGCCTTTCAAGGATATGTTTGTAAAACACTTGGTTAACAGTTTGTCCTGGAGGAACAAATTCCTTATGCACGATACTCTAAGTGTCAAAAAAGCAAATCAGCATATTTTTGATCCTTGACTTACTCATTCAAGCTTTCTTCGGTCGAGGAGTTGTCCCAGTGTGCCACTCCTTACTTTGCCGCTTTGTCCCAATCAGAATCGTACTCAGTGATGCAGGATCATCATCCGTGATCATACGACTGACCCATTCGAGGTCATTGGCAGTCGTCTTAAGATCAATGCACACGTTTCTTCGACTGTCCTTCTGCTCAGTTGCGAGGTTTTTCGGCACCATTTTGGCACAAACCTTTCGCATGTGCAAAATTTTGGTCGAAAGTTGATGTACGGTGAAAGTGTTTAACAGGTCACTCATCATCCATATTATTAAATATCAGTCTGATCTCACAAGAGTACGCACACATCCGTCATTTTCGTTGGTTTTTGAAGTTGAAGCTCTTCATGGGCGAGATTCATCTTAAACATATTCTCGGACATCCAAAAATGATTTCTGCCAGCGAAAAACTTGTGCTGCCATTAAGGAATATTCCCACAGGCCTGTTTTAACTTTTCAAAGGACGCCAAGTTTAACACAAAATTTGGTGGCATAACGTTGCACTAAATTCCGCTGTTTCATTCTGATAACACACGACAAAAATACGACTTGACTGATGGCGTTCTCAGACATCACATTATGATTGTACGTAGCTGAAACTCGGACTGAGCATCTGGAAGGGATGAACACATCGGTCTACCCAAGCAGAACAACACGGCATTAACTGATCGTTCGCAGTGTAGTCAGTCTCATTACTTTCTGGGAAAACTTTGAAACACTGGTGTGCATCTTTAAGGAGAATCGTGACTAATTCTAGGGTACCGTTCCAGCGTTTGGACTCCTTATCAGGCAGACATGACAGCATGCATAGAACTAATTCGAACATGTACTGATAGGATCGTATCAGGTCAGGATAGCACGTACCTAAGAGTAACAGAGATGCTTGGAGAATTAAAATGGATGTCTTTGGAGAACAGGCGATGTTCTCACGGAACCCTGTTGGATAAATTTAGAAAATGCGTATTCATGGAGGACTATGCAGTTATTCTCCTGCCACCATCGTGTGTATTGCGTGGGAAGTGTGTGGTCGTTTTCCCCGCGTTCATTACGCAAGTGGAATAGGGTAGAAGATCGCTAATGTCTGAATGAAGTACTCTCCACAATGCAACGTGCAGTAGCTGGTGCAGTACACAGGATGTTCAAAAAGCGTCGAATCTTCTGAGAGGAGATAGAGCTCACCGAAACCCAAAGAACTAATCCAATGAACATGCGTCCGAAAATACATACCTTCCGAGGTCTAAACGTTTGTTCATAGGAGAGGCTGAAAGACGTTTCGTTGGCGGTATGGGCGCACCCGTGGCAGCGTTGTGATGTGTTTCTGTACCGCATTACCATACATCTACATTATGCTGAGTAAAATGTAATGTTCACTCCTATGTGTGCTTCCACTTGAGTCAGATATTATTTTCAGTCATTTGTGTCAGATATTATTTTCAATCATTTTAAAGCGTGTTATTTTCCAAAAAATTACTCCCATATATGTTGCGGTGTCTCACATACACGCTGTTACTGTTTCGTTTTTACGTCTGAACAGTGCAGCATGTTTTCTCTTCTCCTTTCCACCGCTTGTTAGCAATCGAATCCAATTACTACACAAGGTATATGGCAGGCACGATTTTCTGGTAATATTTAATAAATGTAATTAACCTGTGAGCCCCTACCCTCTTCGCAGTAAAACTGCTCAGGTTGCACAGCACCATCTGACAAGTTGTTAGGCCGCCTACTCTAGCGTCTTTTAGGAACCCAGATTCTCTATCACACCATAAGATAAACCGTAGAAGCCTTCGTTCAGCTGGTGCAGTTACGGTTGAGAAGTGCGGGCTACACATAGTGTGACATTAACAGCAGCAGAATTCTGTTAACGGTTCTTGCAAAACTGTGTTGTAGATCTACTAGTTGCACCTGTCACACTTATTGACGATGTGGGGTTCGCAAGAGATAATGCTGTGAATTATCATACTCAGTCAATTGCAGAAATAAGGCAGCAGCATCGGTTTTCCATCAAGGTAGGATTTTTTGGGGGATGATTAATAGGGCCGTAAATATTAACACACAAATGAAATGGGGCTTACTATAAGGAACGTTTTAGGAAGGTATTGACCACATTACTAGAAAAAGTGCCACGTCAGTAAAGGCCACAGCTGGGGTTCATGAGAATGGTGCACCAGCACATTTTCGCAGGGTCACTGGGGTGTCTCTTCGTTCCCCAGACTTACCTGTTTGGACATTTGAGGGTTAAGGCACTCCAATGAACACTGTACATGTTCTGCCAGATCTCGCCTTCAACGCATGTCAACATATACACAACATCCGGCTCAACTCAAAAAAAGAGTGCGTGATTAATCATATCGAAGGGAAGAGGAATGCTGTGCCTTGGATGGACGCCATGATGCATATCCCTGGTGAAGATGTGTAGCGAATGTACGTCACGTTATTGGGACTTTTTTTTTCGTTTGAGTGATTGCTACCACATAAGGCATTGGCGCGTTAGATCGTCAAAATCCCGAGATCGTTGGAGGCCCCTGCCCATAATGAAAAAGACAACCAGTAGAAACTTCCGATTCGAATAGTTAACAGCGAGGACTATTCGGAAAGTAAGGGCTGATCGGTCGCGGAATGGAAATGACCGTCAAATCAAAACTGTGTTGTTTGCAGCAGTTAGCTACATCTTCCAGATACTTTTGCACATAGTCACCTCTCCGATTTCGTAGCGTTGTGCCAAGTTACAACACTCTCGTCATAGAAAGCAGTGGCTGTGCTTTCAGCGAATTATATTCTCTGGTCTATAGCCCATTGTCTGTGCCAAACTGATGTCTTCATAGTCAGTGGTTCACGTAAGCAGAGATGGAACACACGGGAAGCCAATTATGGGGTGTTTTGTGGGTGATCGAACACTTCCTGTTGAAAACTCCACAGTAGCATCTTCATTGCCCCTGCAGAGTAAGGTCGAGAATTGTCATGAAGCCGGCCGAAGTGGCCGTGCGGTTAAAGGCGCTGCAGTCTGGAACCGCAAGACCGCTACGGTCGCAGGTTCGAATCCTGCCTCGGGCATGGATGTTTGTGATGTCCTTAGGTTAGTTAGGTTTAACTAGTTCTAAGTTATAGGGGACTAATGACCTCAGCAGTTGAGTCCCATAGTGCTCAGAGCCATTTGAACCAATTGTCATGAAGAAACAGTTATGTTGTGTGGGCTGCATGAAATCAGTCGAAATATCTCACCAGACCCTCAGACGCGGGGGAAAACACTACTTTCTAGGCATTTTTACGTGCTTACTGTGCGCTCAGAACTGAAAAAAGACACGTGATGCGATCGACGGGGATACTAGAGACACTTCCCAACATACCTGCACAAACCTTCATCGGTTTTTCTCTGTGGTTTCCATTTCACGACCGATCGGTCCTTACTTTCCGAGAAGCCCTCCTACAATACATATAGTTTGTAGAGTTAGTTGTAGGAGTTTGAGACGCGATAGACATCAATAAAACATCAACTGAGTCACACTTTAAGCAGAACAACACAAGGAACCTTTATAAACATTCAAAAATAGTTTGAAGAAGTACATACCACAAAGTTTACAGTTTACAGATTCAAAAACGCAGAAGAATGCATATATAACACTGAGAACTATAGAATACTTGCCGACTACTTCAAACAACAACACCACTGTGATCCACTAAAAGAAGAGTTTCATTCTGATAATGTAACCCAATTACAACAAGACTCCAAGCCATCAACAACAGAGGTAATTGGAGAAATCATAAAACAACTTAAAAATAACAAAGCATCAGGAGAAGACAATATAGTTGCTGAACTGTGGAAACGCTCTAGTGACACCATTATTCTATGTCTAACATAAATCATATAATGGAATTTGGGAAACCAACAGGTTATCACCAGAATGGACATGGGCATTAATATTGTTGTTGTTGTGGTCTTCAGTCCTGAGACTGGTTTGATGCAGCTCTCCATGCTACTCTATCCTGTGCAACCTTCTTCATCTCCCAGTACTTACTGCAACCTACATCCTTCTGAATCTGATTAGTGTATTCATCTCTTGGTCTCCCTCTACGATTTTTGCCCTCCACGCTGCCCTCCAATATTAAACTGGTGATCCCTTGATGCCTCAGAACATGTGCTACCAACCGATCCCTTCCTCTAGTCAAGTTGTGCCACAAACTCCTCTTCTCCCCAATTCTGTTCAATACCTCCTCATTAGTTACGTGATCTACCCATCCAATCTTCAGCATACTTCAGTAACACCACATTTCGAAAGTTTCTATTCTCTTCTTGTCCAAACTGTTTATCGTCCATCTTTCACTTCCATAAATGGCTAAACTCCATAAAAATACTTTCTGAAACGACTTCCTGACACTTAAATCTATACTCGATGTTAACAAATATCTCTTCTTCAGAAACGCTTTCCTTGCCATTGCCAGTCTACGTTTATATCCTCTCTACTTCGACCATCATCAGTTATTTTGCTCCCCAAATAGCAAACCTCCTTTACTACTTTAAGTGTATCATTTCCTAATCTAATTCCCTCAGTATCACCCGACTTAATTCTACTACATTCCATTATCCTCGTTTTGCTTTTGTTGATGTCCATCTTATATCCTCCTTTCAAGACACTGTCCATTCCGTTCAATTGCTCTTCCAAGTCCCTTGCTGTCTCTGATAGAATTACAATGTCATCGGCGTACCTCAAAGTTTTTATTTCTTCTCCATGGATTTTAATACCTACTCCGGATGTTTATTTTGTTTCCTTTACTGATTGCTCAATATACAGATTGAATAACATTGGGGAGAGGCTACAACTCTGTCTCACTCCCTTCCCAATCACTGCTTCCCTTTCGTGCTCCTCGACTCTTATAACTGCCATTTGGTTTCTGTACAAATTGTAAATAGCCTTTTGTTCCCTGTATTTTACCCCTGCCACCTTTAGAATTTGAAAGAGAGTATTCCAGTCAACATTGTCAAAAGCTTTCTCTAAGTCTACAAATGCTAGAAACGTAGGTTTGCCTTTTCTTAATCTAGCTTCTAAGATAAGTCGTAGGGTCAGTATTGCCTCACGTGATCCAATATTTGTACGAAATCCAAACTGATCTTCCCCAAGGTCGGCTCCTACCAGGTTTTCCATTCGTCTGTAAAGAATTGGCGTTAGTATTTTGCAGCCGTGACTTATTAAACTGATAGTTCGGTAATTTTCACATCTGTCAACACCTGCTTTCCTTGGGATCGGAATTATTATATTCTTCTTGAAGTCTGAGGGTATTTTGCCTGTCTCGTACATTTTGCTCACCAGTTGGTAGAATTTTGACAGGACTGGCTCTCCCAAGGCATTAATATATACACTACATAAAAAGGAAAGAAAACTGATTCTAACAACTACAGAGTCATCTCCCTCTTGCCACTGAGTATAGGATCCTATCCATTGCAGACTGAAGGTATACGCGACCCATAATTAGGAGAATATCAAGCGGCGTTGAGGAAGCGAAGGTCTTGTGCACGTAAAGAACCTAAAGAACATAGGAAATTGGAAACTTGAAATACGTGATGACTTTTGTAGGTTTTAAAAAGGCATATGACTTAAGTGATGGAAATGTACTGGTCATCATTACACAGGAATTAAATCGACAATAAAATAATAGAAACAATTATGGACTTTCACAAACACAACATCATAAGTAAAATTTATGGGGGAACTGTCAAAACCTTTCGAAATTTAATCAAGATACAGACAGGGAGGTGGTTTATAAACTCACTTTTTAACTGCGCATTAGAGAAAATAATAAGTGACTGGAACAAATCCGCCGATTCTAAGGGTGTTCAACTAGGAAGAAACCCAAATAAAATCGCATTAGATTGACTAGCTTTTGGCGATGAGATGGTATTAACTACTGACTCACTGGATAGTGCCAAAGCACAAATCACAGAACTACAGAAACAAGCCGACTAAAAATATTATACGAGAATATATTTCATGACTAATATCAGTGATGCGCGGTCAAATCGTAAAATTCATAACAATACCCTAGCTAAAACGAACTGTTTTAAATGCCTAGGAGAATAGATAACAAGTAACACAAAAGAAAAGATAGCCACAGAAAATAGAGCACACAAAATGGAAAGGCATTCCAAATCACAAAAATCATATGTAACAAAAAAACTATTCTGGAAAAGGAAACTAAGACACAATAAAACATTGGTAAAGCCTGAAACACTGTGTGCAGCAGAAACACTCAAACTAGCGATCTGGGGGTCTCGAAAAAAAATGGGAAAACTTCGAAGAAGAATTCTGAGAGCTAAAAATCCAAACCCACATGGTTCAGCGAAATTGATAGAGATATGAAAAACAGAGGAATTAGGATGAACATATTAGATAACAGAATACTGTTTAGTAAAGGAACACAAAAGACAGGATTTAAGAAAAGAAAGAGGTCTATAAAAAGGAATAAAGTGGACCCAGCAAGAAAAGGAACGACACTCTCGAAAGAAAAGGGTAGCCTGGGAGCAACAAAAATTAAACACAAAGAAGTAAAACCGAAGTTAATTTATCGCACAAAAAATTACCCGAATAAATAAAAATAAAACATGATTATTTATTATCGGTAACACTTCCACGTGGCCTGTAATTGAAAAAGTGTCATTATGATCTCTCCGTTGGCAAAAGATTCCGGAATTGTCACCCATTCGGATCGCCAGGAAGGGACTGCCAAGGGGAGAGGAGGGGGGGAGGGTGACCATGAGAAAAAGATTGAATAATAAACGAAAGGATAATGTTCTACGAGTCGGGGCGTGGAATGTCAGAATCTTGAATGTGGTAGGGAAGCTAGAAAATCTGAAAAAGGAAATGCAAAGCTTCAGTCTAGATGCGGGGGTCAGATGAGTACAGGGCAACAGCAACAGAAAATGGCATAACGGGAGTGGGTTTCGTTATGAACAGGAAGGTCGGGCAGAGAGTGTGCTACTGTGGACAGTTCAGTGATAGGGTTGTTCTTATCAGAATCGACCGCAAATCAACACCGACAACGATAGTTCAGGTATACATGCCGACGTCGCAAGCTGAAGATGAAGAGATAGAGAAAGTGTATGGGGATATTGAAAGGGTAATACAGTACGCAAAGGGAGATGAAAATCTAATAGTCATCGGGGACTGGAATGCAGTTGTAGGGTAACGTGTAGTAGAAGAAAAGGTTATTGAAGAACACGGGCTTGGGGAAGGGAGTGAGAGAGGAGAAAGACGAATTGGGTACTGTAATAAATTTCAGCTAGTAATAGCGAATACTCTGTGGAATAATCACAAGAGGAGTTACACTCGGAAAAGGCCGGGTGATACGGGAAGATTTCATTTAGATTGCATCATAGTCAGACAGAGATTCTGAAATCAGATTCTGGGTGGCAAGGCGTCCAGGAGTGTGGTAGTGATGAAGCGTAGGCTGAAGTTCAAGAGATTAGTCAGGAATTATCAATACGCAAAGAAGTGGGATACAGAAGTTTTGAGGGATGACGAGATACGCTTGAAGTTCTCTAACGCTGTAGATACCGCAATAAACAATCGTCCACTAGGTAGAGGAATGGACATCTCTAAAAAGGGCAATCACAGAAGTTGGAAATAAAAGTGCAAAGAAGGTAACTTCAAAGTAACCATGGGCAAATGAAGAAATACTTCAGCTGATCGATGAAAGTATGAAGAACAAAATTGTTTAGGGAAATTCAGGAATACAGAAATGCAAATCGCTGAGGAATGAAATTAACAAGAAGTGCAGGGAAACTGAGAGGAAACAGATGCATTAAAAATGTGAAGAAATTTAGAAAGAAATGATTGTCGGAAGGACTGACTCCTCATATAGGAAAGTCAGAACAGCCTTCGGTGAAATTAAAAGCAAGGGTGGTAACATTAAGAGTGCAACCGGAAATACATTGTTAAATACAGAGGAGACAGCAGACAGGTGGAAAGAGTACACTGAAGGCCTCAATGAGGGGGCAGATTCGTCTGACGTGATAGAAGAAGAAACAGAAGTCGATTTAGAAGAGATAGGGAATCCAGTATTAGAATCAGGATTTAAGAGAGCTTTGAAGGACTTAAGATCAAATAAGGCAGAAAAGATCGATAACATTCCATCAGAATTTCTAAAATCAATAGCAGTGGCAACAAAACGGCTATTCACGTTCGCGTGTAGAATGTATGAGTCTGGCAATATACCATTTGACTATCGGAAAAATATCATCCACACATTTACGAAGACTCCAAGATCTTACAAGTACGATAATTATCGCACAATCAGCGTAACATCTCCTGCATACAAGTTGCTGACAAGAATAATGTACAGAAGATTGGGAAAAGAAAATTGAGGATGTGTTAGATGACGATCAGTTCGGCTTTAGGAAAGGAAAAGGCACCAGAGAGGCAATCCTGACATTGCGGCTGACTATGGAAGCAGGAAAATCATGTCACATTCATAGAGTCTGTCGACCTAGAAAAAGCGTTCGACAATGGAAAATAGTGCGGGATGTTCGGAATTCTGAGAAAATAGGAGTAAGCTATAGGGAGAGGTGGGTAATATACAGTAGGTATAGAAGAAACAATAAGAGTGGACGACGAAGAACGAAATGCTCAGATTAAAAAGGGTGTAAGACAGGGATGTAGTCTTTCGCCCCTACTGCTCAATCTGTACATCGAAGAAGCAATGATGGAAATAAAAGAAAGGTTCTGAAGTGGAATTAAAATTAAGGATGAAAGGTGTCAATGATACGATTGGCTGATGACATTGCTATCCTGAGTGAAAGTGAAGAAGAATTACATGATTTTCTGAATGGAATAGACAATCTAATGAGTACAGAATATAGACTGAGAGTAAATCGAAGAAAGCCAAAGTAATGAGAAGTATCAGAAATGAGAACAGCGAGAAACTTAACATGAGGATTGATGGTCACGAAGTAGATGAAGTTAAGGAATTCTGCTATCTAGGGAGTAATATAAACAATGACGGACGGAGCATGGAGGATATCAAAAGCAGACTAGCACTGGAAAAAAGGGCATTCTTGACCAAGAGAAATCTACTACTGTCAAACATAGGCCTTAATTTGAGAAAAAAAATTCTGAGAACGTACGTCTGGAACACAGCATTGTATGTTAGTGATACATGAGCTGTGGGAAAACCGGAACAGAAGAGAATCGAAGCATTTGAGATGTGGTGCTTCTAACAATACCACCACTTGCAAAGTAGGTTAGAAATCAGATTAATAATGTTGCTCACGCAGCATATGTTCGCTTTACCGGGCAACAACGAAGTTGCTCCATTAAATTTCGGGAATGCAGCCGCATAAATTCTACTTCTTCTTCTAATATTTCGGCTGTATATCTTTCAGCAATCTTCAGAGAGAGCCGTACGGCAGCAATCTTCAGAGAGAGCCGTACGGCTCTCTCTGAAGATGGCTGAAAGATATACAGCCGAAATATTAGAAGAAGAAGCAGAATTTATGCGGCTGCATTCCCGAAATTTAATGGAGCAGTCTTTGCGCCGCGAAAACCTGAAGATTCACAACAACAAAGTTATTGACTGCGGATGGTATCGTCAGAATGGAAATAATGAAGTCATTGTAAAAAAAGTCATAAATTTTGGCACTTATCTTAAATGGATTCCCACGTGGATTTCGTCGAAGTTGTTATTACTCATCTTGCTGATTCTAGGTTGATTCCACGTTGACTGCTAGAAGGTCCAGATCTGTATTTTAGCAATACTTGAAGACCTAACAAATGCGTTTTTTTAGGAAATTCTTAATGATCAAACAATCCCAGATCAGAACAGTGATATGGTAGAAATAATTTTTGACTTGGTGTTCACATTTTTATTAAACTTCTTGTAATTCACATATACTTCTTCTTAATTGTCACATCATCAAGAAAACAGTTTTTCATCAATTTTCATGTATTTAATTTCCACTTTAACCAAACACAAGACTTGACTGTTCTTTTACAAAGCGAAATAACAACTTCTGCAAAGTGAAACAAAGACTGCTCTGTGCGCATTCGCGCCAAAACGGTTACAAGTAAGGCAAAGATTATGACAGTCTCACAGAAATAAATACACACCAGAACCATATCACTGTAATATATCGATACATCGGAGTACCTATACATTAATAAAACCAAATGTGAATATTGTCACAAAAATATGTCTGTTACTTCGCAGAAAAGTAGTACGATATTACTGGTATCGAGAACTGGGTTTGGAGTGCCGTAATGGTCACGTAAATAAAGAACCATTACATGCTACAGAAGAATGCTGAAAATTAGGTTGACTTATAAGGTTCTGAGGAGGTTCTGCGTAGAATCGGAGAGGAAAGGTATAAGTGGAAAACACTGACAAGGAGAAGGGACATCTGTTAAGACATCAGAAACTGACTTCCATGGCACTACAGGGAGCTGTAGAGGGCAAGAACAATTGGGGAAGACAGAGATTGGAATACATTCAGCAGATAGTTGAGGATGCAGGTTACAAGTGCAACACTGAGATGAAGAGGTTGGCACAGGAGAGGAATTCGTGGCGGGTCGCATCAAACCAGTCAGAAGACTGATGATTCAACAAAAACAAAAAAGACTTCCATGTTCCGCACATCAGTTTTATCTCATCAGCGCCACGTCAGTATTCCGGGTACAGACGTAGATGGACACGTGGAAACAGCAGATATGCTGTAATTCACTACGGCAATTGCTGGTGCGAAACCATTTATAACGCCACTCGGCCCTTCGGAAACGTAGTGCTCCAAAAAGTTTAGAAAACTTCAAAGTTTCCTCAAGACTGGTCGAAAAAGAAAACCTGAAAGGCGTGACTGAGACCTGGATCAATGGCCGGAGGAAACCTATCGCCCGCAGCGCCACCTCACACACACTCCAGACGAGCGCCGCTGAGCCTCCTCGTGGGCGGTGTCACGCTGGACTGGACTGGGCTGGAGAGGACCGGAGTGTCCGCGTTCTGCATGCCGGCGGCGCTCTTTAAGGATGAGCGTCCAGCTTAAAGCGACAGCCCTGGCAGGGCTCCACCTCTGTGCTCCGAGGCGTGACTGCGACCCCCGGCTGGCGGTGTGCTGAGGCGGCCTTCGTCTTTCCTCTGCTTACCTCAGTGAGACGCATTGTTTTTCTCTAACAAACCGCCTTAGTATGTGAATGTAGGCTTTCCCGGTGTACACTGCTGATGAAATCTTCTCCGGCTTCCATCCGGGTAGCTGCGTCGAAAATCCGCGACGTTTCGACGAGTGTCATTCTCATCATCTTCGTCAGAAGCCCGAGAAGATTTCTACATCTACATCTACATCCATACTCCGCAAGCCACCTGACGGTGTGTGGCGGAGGGTACCTTGAGTACCTCTATCGGTTCTCCCTTCTATTTCAGTCTTGTATTGTTCATGAAAAGAAGGATTGTCGGTACGCCTCTGTGTGGGCTCTAATCTCTCTGATTTTATCCTCACGATCTCTTCGCGAGATGTACGTAGGAGGGAGCAATATACTGCTTGACTCCTCGGTGAAGGTATGTTCTCGAAACTTCAATAAAAGCCCGTACCGAGCTACTGAGTGTCATCAAACCGCTTTAGTATTCAGCACACTTGACTGTGGGGTGGAATGGCGGACCCAAGGTGGTAACAACACCAGCTTCGCAGTTCAAATGAATACAACACTTCGTTTAATAAAACGGGCTCCAAAACGTGACAAGGCATTAGACCACTGCAACGTAATGAGTCAGTGAGGTAACAATGATGAACCATTGCAAGATAATCTAACTACAATCGTCTGGATTATTTCTCATAAATGGTAGAAGCTTCTACTTGAAATTCAAAATACTTACAGCTGTTAAGTTCTGAATTAAACAAATGCAGAGGCAAACTAAAATCAGAATCTTATTAACTATGGTTTAAATCAGTTTCTAGCTGCATCAACAAATGAAAAGTTTTGCGCGGGATTAGCCGAGCGGTCTAAGGCGCTGCAGTCCTGGACTGTGTGGCTGGTCCCAGCGGAGGTTCGAGTCCTCCCTCGGGCATGGGTGTATGTGTTTGTCCTTAGGATAATTTAGGTTAAGTAGTGTGTAAGCTTAGAGACTGATGACATTAGCAGTTGAGTCCCATAAGATTTCACACGCATCTGAACATTTGAAATGAAAAGTTTCAAAAAAATGAATGAAGTGGCTTAGTAAATAATGGCTCCCTGTGACGCCACAGTTACGTTCCAGTCAGCTAGGACGCCGACGCTACTGCCGGGGAAACAACGGCCGGGTCCGCTCGGCAAGGCAAGTTAACAGCCAGCCAGACCAGGCAGAGCGCTACCAAAATCTGTAAAAAAAAACTAAAACTGAAGTTAAATTACAGAGCTACAGGCCGATTAACGGACAAAGCTTTACATGGTTAGAAGGAGGCCCAGATAGGGGCGTGATGGTAAAATGGCCAGACTCGACTGATAGGGGCTAATCCCACAGAAGGCCGTTTTAGGGAACTGTCACTAGTCACAGTAAAATTGACTTCAGTACTAATATCAAAAAATTGAAGAGATCATTTCACTACACGCCAGATAGTGAAAGACTTAAATAAATGGCCTAAATACACTACTGACCATTAAAATTGCTACACCACGAAGATGAGCATTCACACAAGATTGGCGCCGGTGACGACACCTACAACGTGCTGACTGAGGAAAGTTTCCAACCATTTTCTCACACACAAAGAGCAGTTGACCCGCGTTGCTCGGTGAAACGTCGTTGTGATGCCTCGTGTAAGGAGGAGAAATGCGTACCATCACGTTTCCGACTTTCATAAAAGTCGGATTGTAGCCTATCGCGATTGCGGTTTATCGTATCGCGGCATTGCTGCTCGCGCTGGTCGAGATCCAATGACTGTTAGCAGAATATGGAATCGGTGGGTTCAGGAGGGTAATACGGAACGCCGTGCTGGATCCCAACGGTCTCCTATCACTAGCAGTCGAGATGACAGGCATCTTATCCGCATGGCTGCAACGGATACTGCAGCCACGTCTTGATCCCTGAGCCAGAAGATGGGGACTTTTGCAAGACAACAACCATCTGCACGAACAGTTCGACGACGTTTGCAGCAGCATGGACTATCGGCTAGGAGACCATGGCTGCTGTTACCCTTGACGCTGCATCACAGACAGGAGCGCCTGCGATGGTGTACTCAACGACGAACCTGGGTGCGCGAATGGCAAAACGTCATTTTTTCGGATGCATCCAGGTTCCCTTTACAGCATCATGATGGTCGCATCCGTGGTTGGCGACATCGGGGTGAACGCACATTGGAAGCGTGTATTCGTCATCGCCACACTGGCGTATCACCCGGCGTGATGGTATGGGGTGCCAATGGTTACGCGTCTCGGTCACCTCTTGTTCGCATTGACGCAACTTTGGACAGTGGACGTTACATTTAAGATGTGTTACGACCCGTGGCTCTACCCTTTATTCGATCCCTGCGAAACCCTACATTTCAGCAGGATAATGCACGACCGCATGTTGCAGGTCCTATACGGGTCTTTCTGGATACAGAAAATGTTCGACTGCTGGCCTGGCCATCACATTCTCCAGATCTCTCACCAATTGAAAAGTCTGGTCAATGGTGGCCGAGGAACTGGCTCGTCACAATACGCCAGTCACTACTCTTGATGAACTGTGGTATCGTGTTGAAGCTGCATGGGCAGCTATACCTGTACACGCCATCCAAGCTCTGTTTGACTCAATGCCCAGGCATACCAAGGCCGTTATTACGGCCAGAGGTGGTTGTTCTGGGTACTGATTTCTCAGGATTTATGCACCCAAATTGCGTGGAAATGTAATCTCACGTCAGTTCTAGTATAATATATTTGTCCAGTGAATACCCGTTTATCATCTGCATTTCTTCTTGGTGTAGCAATTTTAATGGCCAGTAGTGTACTTCACCTAACAACCACCAAAATTATAATTACAGCTTGGGCGAATTTTAATTCGGCCTGCAACTAATAGTTGTTAGCTAAGGGTAAACAGTCGACCCCTAGAAGTCCAAGTTAACACCATGTTCATGCTCACGTTGTAGTTCACTGACAATCATCAACCCACAATATAAGAATTGGCCAGAAAGCTTAGTCAATATGTTTACTTAAAATTGCTTATACAGTTAACAAGAAAAGACTCCTAAATTTTAAGACACTTAAAAAACAACCCACAATAAGACGGTTATTTCGGCCTGAACCACAATATCAATTAAACAAGTATAATAGTAATAATTTAGCTCAGGAATGCACTCGGGAATAATACAATGTACACTAGGCACAGCCTTTAAACTATTCTCGTATAAATAATTGCGGCCCAACACACTATCGATGTACGCAACTTAACGACCGCAAGATTCATGTAAAAGGTTTTTATTCGCTGAGGCAATATTCAGACTCCAGCTCCTCAACAAGGGAAAAAAAATGGTTCAAATGGCTCTAAGCACTATGGGACTTAACATCTGAGGTCACCAGTCCCCTAGAGTTAGAACTACTTAAACCTAACTAACTTAAGGACATCACACACATCCATTCCCGAGGCAGGATTCGAACCTGCGACCGTAGCAGCAGCGCGTTTCCGGACTGAAGCGCCTAGAACCGCTCGGCCACAGCGACCGTCTCAACAAGGCACCAACAGTCCACAATGTGAAACGGACCGGCCGGTTGCATCTGGCAGAGGATGGCAGCAAATCCACAATTTAGGTTGTCCCTCAAAAACTTACTTCCCCAGACATAGCTCGGCAGGCACAAACAGCGGGCGTGGTTCACTCAGCGTCGCGTTCCTTACATACAACTCCGCTGGCCATTCAAAACTCCTGCATACCCCAAAAAGCCCACGGCTTCCCCAACTAATACCACACGCGCGGTTAAAAAAAAATGGTTCAAAAGGCTCTCAGCACTATGCGACTTAACTTCTAAGGTCATCAGTCCCCTAGAACTTAGAACTACCTAAACCTGACTAACCTAAGGACATCACACACATCCATGCCCGAGGCAGGATTCGAACCTGCGATCGTAGCGGTCGCGCGGTTCCAGACTGTAGCGTCTAGAACCGCTCGGCCACCACGGCCGGAGTTGGAGGTTCGAGCCCTCCCTCAGGCATGGGTGTGTGTGTTGTCCTTAGCGTAACTTAGTTTAACTTAGTAGTGTGTAAGCCTTGGGACCGATGACCTCAGCTGTTTGGTCCCATAGGAACTTATCACAAATTTACAAAATACGCACAATACACCACGAAGGAATAACCCGAATGGTACGGAAATCGGATGCGATGTAGATGTAGAAACAAACAAATTATTACAGTTTCAGGAAAATTATTATCGAAAAGGAAGAGCATCACAAACTGAGCAAGTCAACCTCGCACTGGTCACCCTCTATCCTTTATTCAAGCAGTTCTTCGGCTTTTCATTGATTGATAGAGTCGTTGGATGCCCTCCTGAGGGTTATCGGGCCAAATTTTATCCAAATGGCGCTTCAGATCGTCATACCCAGAGATGGTTGGAGGCCCTCAACGTTCTCAATTGAGGAGAGATCTGGTGATCAATTGTTTCAACGCATTGAAACAAGCGTTCAGTTCATACTGCTGTGAAATGTGGGAAAAAACCGCAAATTGGCATTCATAAGAAGAAAAAAACACCAAAAATGCAACAGGAGCGTAATATGTAAGAAATTGTCCACGCAACCCACCACTGATGATGCCTTGCAGAAAATAAAGGCGAAACGCGTATGGCACTAAAATTGTGTTTTATCCAGTTGCTGTCAGACGGTCCATAAGTAAAAATTATCAATATACCGTGATAGCAAACAATTATACATCTGTTTTCAAGAGGCACAAGGACTTTCGGCCCATATACTTTGTTTTCCAAACAAAGATATTATGCTGAAGATATTAACACAGAAAACAGCAAAATATTGTCAAGCCTTGATGTTTACTTATTTCGGCAATATAAGGTCTACGTCGAAAGTATTGCTGATTTTGTAGGGCTACAGTGCGTCAAACCGCAAGTTAGGATACATGATCATAATTTTATTTCATCACCAAACTTCACTCTGTGATTTACAATCAGTTTTCTGTACCAAAGTATATGCTTATGTTGCAATATGTTTGTCGTGAGACACGTTATGACATTCACATACTCACATCATTTGAAAATATAATTATTGTGGCTTTTGATATTGGTCTGTTTTTACATGGAAATGACACAGACCACAGCTTTTTTATAATCGGCTATCGTTCTAGGCATGGTTTCGTGGGGTTCCGAGCGTTCGACTCTTAAGATGTCCCTTGTAAGAAAGAAAGTACTCACTTCAGTTACCTCTTCTGACGTACTGACTGCCCTGAAACAGCGTAGAATACGGTATTCTTCAGCTGAGGCAAGCTTTAAAAACAAGCCACATTACACGTATTAATAGGGTGCATAGAGTTATTTAAGTATTTTACGTAAAAAACAATTCTAGTAAGCTGCTGAAAGGTTTTTTGACTTCGTACCCTAGGTCTATTTTAGCATTAGTGCCATTTTCTAGTACAACTGGCAATTAATATGAACACTATAGATATCGTCTACTTGGTGGTGGTCTACGTAAAAGGTGTATGACAACTTCACTTACGTCTAGATTTTGTGGACGTACGAGCAGGTTGCATCTTTGCGAGGTCGTTGTTCATTTTCTTTATCTGTTGTGAAATATTGTTTATTGAACGTAATTTTGAGAGATAGGTTGAAGTTTGACAGCTATTTGACGCATTTAAAAGAAGCTATATGTTTACATTTACTTTTATTTATCATTGATGACGTTCGGGTTGCCTTCTATAGTCGTCATGTGTGTAATCTTCGGGTTTTGATTCTGTATGGTTCATCGTTTAAGACGGTTAACAAAATTTTGTAGGAAAAGTTTGTGTTTTAGGCCTGTTTGTGCGTTTAAAATACTTTGCGGTTGATTTTACACATGTATGTAAATTTCAATTTCTTATAAAATATTCATGGTGATCCCTTTCGGAATTTTGTCTAATATTTGGAGTGCAGTTTCTGTGTTTTTTGCTTTACGATTTTGCGTTTTTAAATGCAGGAAGAAGTGAGACTGGTTACTGTTTGAATCTCTTGAGTGTTCTCTATATCTGACTGTGAAATTTCTGCCTGTTTGTTCAACGTAAAATTTGTCGCAGTTATCGTAGTTAATTATAGGTACTCCTAGATATTCTTTATTTGGAGACTTTTCCTGTGCGTATTTTTGTGTTCGAATTGTTTGTTGTTCTGCACGCTCATTTAATAGCCTTATTTTTGAGTGACGTATTTATTTTATTAGAAATTTTGCCCATGTAGATGGCAGGTATGTATATGGTTATCTGTTTTAGTGGATGTGTAATTCTGTTTATCAGTGCATGGAAAATGCACATATTTTTGAGATTTTTGATTGCACGAGCTGTAATTTATCATAGCGTCAGATATCATTGTCTTTCTATACATTTTGAGAGTGTGCTTGTTGTTAATGTTTATATTTTTAGACCCAGAAAGAACGGATTTATTGTTTTCCATTTCCGTGGTACTTTGTATTTTTGTGTCTAATGTATTACGTTCTTGGAGAATTAGTTGGGTCCCTAGTTCTGTTCCTTTTATGAGCAGTGATGTATCACCTACATATCTGTAATAATAGATGATTTTGCTTAAGAGTGGGATTTGTGATTTCAAGAATTTTTCTTCCAACTTATTTAAGAGGATATCAGCTGTTATTCGAGATATTCTGCTGCCAATGGCTATTCCATCTGCTCGTTTGTAAAATTTTTCGTTAAATTTTATGTAGTTTTCTGATAATGTAAGCTTAAGAAGCTCTGTTATTTCTTGTTTACCTGTGATAGGTGAACTCCTTTAATGTGTGTGATTTTGTTGCATGATGTCTATTAATTTTTATATAGGATTGTTGGCGTATAAATTGGGTAATGTCAAAGGATACATGTATTCCATTGTTTAGAATTTTTATGCTGTTTATGTTGTTTGCTAATGGAAAATCAACAGCAAAGTATTTTAAACGGACAAGCAGACCTAAAACACAAAGACTACATAGAACTTTTATTGACCTTTTTGAAACAGTGAACTATATAGAATCAGACCCCAAAGATTTTACACAACAATTATAGATGACAACCTGTCATAAACGTAAGTAAACATATAGTGCCACTGATAAATGTAAAACAGCTGTCAAATTGAAAACAACTGTCAAAATTAAGTTTAATAAATAACCTTTCACAGTAGATAAAGGCAGCTAACAACGACCATACAAAGATGCAATATATACATATGGCAAGGAAACATAGATGTTGGTAAAATCGTTAAACTTCTTTTACTTAAACAACCACCGATTATACAGTATCTTGTTCGTATTAATTCCAAGTTGTACTATAAAATGGCACTAACGCCAATATAGGCCTATAGTATGGAATAAATAAACCTTTCAGAAATTTACTGGAGTTAATTTTGTATAAAATGTCATACTGTGACAGATATTATGCTGCAGGCCCTACAGCGCTTAGATTATTTATTTGTATTATACTGGTTACGTGAGTTAATTTTATCAGGTCTAGCTGTAACTAATAAATAAAGGAAAGTTTTAAAAAATCGTGGTAAAAATCTTCCAAAAATTGTAGGCTCCGCTTGTAGCTGCTAATCCTCGTTTATTGTAGAATCAACTGGTTTCGCAGTGATGAATCGCATCTCTAGTTTAAATTTGGCTGGATGACATTAAGTCGTTAAACCAATACGATCTGCCTGGGTTCTACAGGGCACAGAATGCAGACCGAGCCGGTAGTAAGTCACAGGACTATGTCTACACACGATGTTACGATTTCTCCACTGCAGCCAAGATAGCTGTTTTTGTATGTACTATCAGGAGTTCAACATTGGTCCAAAACAGAATACACCTCAGTGTATGGCTCTTCTAACATCCATTGCATTTGATGGTGCCAGGATAAGTACCCTATACAACGTTGGGAGGTCGTATTGGTTTAATGACTTAATGTAATGCAGCCAAACTTAACCTGAAGATACGATTCATCATCGCGAGACCAATTGTACCTTGACCCCACAATAAACGAGGGTTAGCACAAAAGTTTTTGGAAATATTTTAAACTATTCATATATTAAGCTGGTGTTGCCCAGATAGAAAGCTTATAATAGTCATCGCTTGTATATCTGTTCAGTACTGCCATCTGAATTCATACATTTTCTGCGCTATTAGGTAATGCTCCGGGCTGTGTCGTCACAAGAACTGAGTATGTTGTCTTCTTAACTCACTAACAAAATTGTTCACCCAGTACCAAAAAGTGCAAAATCTTCGCTGACTGGCCGAATAACATAGTAACCGTCGACATCTCTCCAGCCCTTAGCGTCCAACATCGCTATCGTCTCTGGTTCGGGTTATTGAAGATGAATTGACTGACATTCCTCCACAGACATTCAGAGACCTCATTTAAAGTGTCTTTGGCAGAGTTCAAGTTAGTTAATCAGTTAGTTAGTTATGTGTTCCATTTATCAATAGCACGGAAAACCGTTATGATGTGGAACGTGTCAAATGCACAAGAAATGCGCAAATGAAACAAGTTTTTTTGTTTTTTTGTTTTTTTTGTTTACATTATAGTGTTATACTTAAATATTTCTATTATCTATCCCATTCCCTTAAATGGCACAAAATGCATATATTATATCTCCAGATTTATTTACTCATATTCAAGAATTCATCTACGGTATAGAAGGAGTTGTCAAGGAGGTATAATTTCAATTTCTTTTGAAATTATTACTGCTGTCTGTCAGACATTTTATTTCATCTGGTAATTTATCAAAAAGTTTTATAGAAGCAGATTTTACCCCTTCCTGTGGCAAATATAGGTTAAGTAAAGGATAGTGTAGGTCTTTCTTTCTTCTGGTATTGTAATCATGAATGTCGCTGTTGATTTTAAACTGGTCCATGTTGTTGAGAAAAAATTTCATTACTGAGTAAATGTACTGTGAAGCAGTTGTAAGAATTCCTAACCTTTTAAACAGATTCCTACAAGATGTGCGACTATGAACCCCATACATTATTCTAACTACTTTCTTTTGAGCAGTAAATACCTTTTGCTTAAGTGTTGAGTTGTCCCAGAATGTTATTCCGAATGGCATCAGAGAGTGGAAGTATGCAAAGTATGTTAGCTTACTAATTTCTACATCCTCAAAATTGGCAATTATTCTGATTGCAAAAGTTGCTGAACTTAGTCGCTTTAGGAGATCCAAAATATGAATTTTGCAATTAAGATTCTCATCTATATGTACACCCAAAAACTTAGTATGCTCTACCCTGGTTATTGACTTCTTTTGATGTGTTATGTTTATTAAAGGAATTATACTTTTTGCACCAGAAATTTGGATGTATTGTCTTTTTTCAAAGTTCAGAGGAAGCCCATTCGCAGAAAACCAATTAATAACTTTTACAGAGACCTTATTTGTATCATTTTTCTATCGGACTTTCTTTTACTGGATTAATAATTATTCTTGTATCATCAGCAAACAGTGTCAGTTCAGCATCTTGTTTCACATAAGAAGGGAGGTCATTCACATATCTCAAGAACAGGAGGGGACCCATGATCGAACCTTGTGGAACACCTAATGTAATTTCATCCCAGTTAGATGAAGTGGCAAACTCCTTTGAATCACTTGAAGCATACAGGGTGTTACAAAAAGGTACAGCCAAACTTTCAGGAAACATTCCTCACACACAAATAAAGATGTTATGTGGACATGTGTCCGGAAACGCTTAATTTCCTTGTTAGAGCTCAGTTTAGTTTCGTCAGTATGTACTGTACTTCCGCGATTCACCGCCACGATTTCATACGGGATACTTTACCTGTGCTGCTAGAACATGTGCCTTTACAAGTACGACACAACACGTGGTTCATGCACGATTGAGCTCCTGCACATTTCAGTCGAAGTGTTCGTACGCTTCCCAACAACAGATTGGGTGACCGAAGGATTGGTAGAGGCGGACCTATTCCATGGCCTCCACGCTCTCCTGACCTCAACCCTCTTGACTTTCATTTATGGGAGCATTTGCAAGCTCTTGTCTACGCAACCCAGGTACCAAATGTAGAGACTCTTCGTGCTCGTATTGCGGATGGCTGTGATACAATACGCCATTCTCCAGGCCTGCATCAGCGCATCAGGGATTCCTTGCGACGGAGGGTGGATGCATGTATCCTCGCTAACGGAGGACATTTTGAACATTTCCTGTAACAAAGTGATTGAAGTCACGCTGGTACGTTCTGTTGCTGTGTGTTTCCATTCCATGATTAATGTGATTTGAAGAGGTAATAAAATGAGCTCTAACATGGAAAGTAAGCGTTTCCGGACACAAGTCCTCATAACATATTTTCTTTCTTTGTGTGTGTGGAATGTTTCTTGAAAGTTTGGCCGTACCTTTTTGTAACACCCTGTATAAAGAGACTTTTTGCTTCCTGTTCTGTAGATATGACTTAAACCACTCATATGCTGTTCTATTTATACCCTACAATTGTAATTTCTCTAACATAATGTCATGGTTCACACAATCAAATGCTTTGGATAAGTCACAGAATATTCCTGCTGGTGACATTTTACTATTTAAAGACTCTATTATGTGGACAGTGAAATTGTATATTGCTGTCTCAGTGTGTAACCTCCCCCTCACTTATCGACCTTAATGACAGTGAAACATAAACCGTGTGCACCTAATGGAAATTTGAGAAAAGCAATCGTCACCGAAGGTAATTTGTCGGTAAAGAGGGAGGAAAGGGTTACATCTAATGAAAGGAAAAATGCAAATGAAATTGGTGGAAATTAATTTTGAGAAAAGGGTAAAATTAATAAAGAAAGTAAATGTACAGTCGTTACGTTAACAATTAATTGGCGTTAATTAGATATTTAAGATTTGGGGAGAATTACGGTCGCCAGTCCTATGGACAACTCCTATAATAATTGAAAAGAAAGGTTATTGCACATATAATTAACACTAAAAGCGTGGCAACTGAGGGTTGACACGTGTTGTGTGAAAACTGAAAGTTTGTTAGAAGTAATAAATTTCGCTACACTCTGACTTAATTTAGCAAAAGATTCAATAAAACTGGAAAATTGAAAGTTAATTTAGTGACTGAAATTAATAGTGAACTTTGTTTCTGAAGCACTACGAAATTCAATAAAATAAGGTTAGTCTTGGACTATCTTAACCGTCATTTCAAAAGCTACTTGAATCTACGCAATTTAGAAACAAGAGATTTAACTTTGAACTTGAATTAAATTATTCTGAACAATTAACAATAGTAAAATTTAGTACGTACCAAGCTGAGCTGGTAAGCTAAAATATGCAAACAAAACTCGCACTGTTAATTTGTGCTTGTGTAATCTAAATATTGTAGCCAGCTATGAATACCTTAACTGAACTTTGAAATTAAAGCAGTGAAACGGAATGATATTACTTTAATGCTGGCGTATGAATTTCAACGACACTCGGGTTCATTCCAGAAAAGGAAGGGACCCTACTTGGTAATGCAATTGGGACAATGAGTAACAAAGGTTCATGCTAAGTTGCTGTAATTTAGTGAGAAAAATTTAACAGTTTGAAAAGGTGAGGTCTGCCATACAGTTCTAAAACTTTACGTGCTACCAGTCTTCCTTGTTGGTTGATTGAAGGTTTGAAGCTGTCGATCGAGGAGGTGGCGACAGTCACTCATTGTCGGCCGTCGCTGTTGCAGATGCTGGATGTTGGCGCGCCTTCTTCTCGACACGGTCACCAGGCGAAACGGGCTCTTGATGTGCGCCAGCTAATGCTTCCCGTCCGCGACACCGTGTCAGAAACTATCATAGCAAGTCGAGCGCAATTACATGCTGCCAAACCCCGAAAGCGCGGCAACTCGCGGGATCGTCACACAACACACCCGCTCCACTCGCTACCCCAGCCAGACTCCGCTCTGCCCGCGCTCCACGCGGCAGAGTTCACACTACCAAAGATCCTAAACGCTTTGGTTCTCCACACGACCTATCGATGTATTCGTTCGATAGCATAGTTTTCCCTAGGCAAGACCCAGCGTAAAAATACAAATAGTATTTACAAAACAAACCAACTATACATCGACATAAATGCATGTATATACAAATAGTAAAACAATTACCATATACAAAGACACAGAAACGTCATATCTTCAGGTAACAAAATAAGGAAAAAAATTTATAGTAAAATAGATGGAAATAGGAGGATATGCATTTCCGGCGCTACAAGTGGAAGAGCATTTCTGAAATCCGAACTGTGATTTACTAAGTATCCAATTACTTTTGAGATGGCTAACCACTCTTGAGTACATTACTTTCTCAAAGATTTTTGAAAATGCTGTAAGCAAGGATACTGGCCGGTAATTATTGACATCTGTGGTTTCCCCCTTTTTGCAGAGAGGCCTGACAATGACATATTTTAACCTGTCTGGAAATGGGTTTTAAGGGTAGACACACTCCACATTAGTGTCCATTGCTTGTGCCAACATGCTTTTGATCAGACAGTGTATGTCGCTCTCAGCGTGCAGAAGTGTTCTCTGCGGTCATGATTCACCTTGTATGCAAGAAAGCGTCTGCTGCTCCTCATCAAGGCTTTACCAAAGATACCTGCGGTGCCCGCCACAGCAGCAGCAGTGCATTCTCTCAGGAGCGTTGTCCGCCTTGCGCGTAGCGCTGTCGATGGCGCCACCATCAGATTCACCCTTCTTTGGTGTAGCTGGCAAAGCTGTCCGTGCGCGTGCAACATGTCACAAAGGAGCGTCTGTTGCCCAATAAGGACCAGTTTCGCTGAACGTGCGATAACCTCCGTCGTCGATCTCTTTATAGTCTCCATGTTCTTCATAATACCTACAATTGGAGGCTGTTGCCATCGCCTTATTGGTAATTTTTGAACATAGCTGCTAAGGTTCAGTGACCGTGTCAGAATTATATTAGAACAAATAAGCCCTCCGTCACAAATACTAAGTCAAAATTGACCAGGTTTCGACGCTACTATGAGCGCCGTCTTTAGAATTAAATTAACTGTTCTAAAACATATTAGGTATGTAATACATTAATAAAATTAAAGTTTGTACTGACTGGAAAGAAATGCAGCACTTACAAGTCACATTTAAAAAAAAGTTTAGGCTTTAAAGGTGACGTCATGAATTTTTGAAAATAAGATGGCGAGCCGCTAAGGGCTGCTCGTACGTGATTGAAAAATGGTTGCAACAAGACTGAGGTGCCCACGTTAGAAAGTGTGGGCAAGTAAACATGGTGTTGCTACGAGTGCCATCTAGTAGCCGCAGAAACAACTAGGCTACTGTACATTCACAACTAGGCACATGAAATTGTGATGAAGCTGATTCAGGCATAGCGTAAGCACTAATAATAACAGGATGAAGTTACATATTTATCTGCTTTAAACAGAGATACATTTTGTAACGTAAAAAAACGTCAGTTATGACATACAAGAAAACAGCAAAGATGTAACAGGAAAACAACATTTCGGCAAACTGCATGAGGAATGTGGTGTCACCGCCAGACACCACACTTGCTAGGTGGTAGCTTTAAATCGGCCGCGGTCCATTAGTACATGTCGGACCCGCGTGTCGCCACTGTGTGATCGCAGACCGAGCGCCACCACAAGGCAGGTCTCGAGATACGGACTAGCACTCGCCCCAGTTGTACGGACGACTTTGCTAGCGACTACATGGACGAAGCATTGCTCATTAGCCGAGCCAATAGTTAGAATAGCCTTCAGCTAAGTCAATGGCTACGACCTAGCAAGGCGCCATTAGTAACATTGCATGTATCTAAAGAGTCTCACTTGTATCGCCACAATCTCCAGATGTACCAAAAAGGATGGATTAAAGTTAAGTATTCCAGAAGCTACGTACTTTTCTTTATAGCATTCATTACGTATCCTGTTTCAGACCTCACGCCATCCTGCTTTAACTTAGCGCGTGCCTTTCGGCTTCCTCTCATTGTGTCTAGGCTGTCTTGTCTAGACACAACAAGGAAATCTGAATCAAATATCAAGCAATGGCTTTATACCGTCGAAAATGTTTTTATTTCGCAGCTGTAGCTGTTCGTTCAGAATGAGGTCATCATGACGAGTGAGATGTTTGAAAATCTCCAATTCCTCTAAGACATTTAACCTACGCCCCTTCTTTTCGGTATGCACGTGTCCAGTAATTAAGAGATCATCGGCAAAGGATGAATTTAGGGGACTGGTGCCGTTCTTTCTCAAAATACGTTCTTTATATCTGAGGGTGGAGGCACGTCCACTTTGTCCTATACAGGGTGAGTCACCTAACGTTACCGCTGGATATATTTCGTAAACCACATCAAATACTGACGAACCGATTCCACAGACCGAACGTGAGGAGAGGGGCTAGTGTAATTGGTTAATACAAACCATAAAAAAATGCGCGGAAGTATGTTTTTTAACACAAACCTACTTTTTTTAAATGGAAGCACGTTAGTTTTGTTAGCACATCTGAACATATAAACAAATACGTAATCAGTGCCGTTTGTTGCATTGTAAAATGTTAATTACATCCGGAGATATTGTAACCTAAAGTTGACGCTTGAGTACCACTCCTCCGCTGTTCGATCGTGTGTATCGGAGAGCACCGAATTACATAGGGATCCAAAGGGAACGGTGATGGACCTTAGGTACAGAAGAGACTGGAACAGCTCATTGCGTCCACATGCTAACACCTTTTTATTGGTCTTTTTCACTGACGCACATGTACATTACCATGAGGGGTGAGTTACACGTACACACGTGGTTTCCTTTTTCAATTACGGAGTAGAATAGAGTGTGTCCCGACATGTCAGGCCAATAGATGTTCAATGTGGTGGCCATCATTTGCTGCACACAATTGCAATCTCTGGCGTAATGAATGTCGTACACGCCGCAGTACATCTGGTGTAATGTCGCCGCAGGCCGCCACAATACGTTGTTTCATATCCTCTGGGGTTGTAGGCACATCACGGTACACATTCTCTTTTAACGTACCCCACAGAAAGAAGTCCAGAGGTGTAAGATTAGGAGAACGGGCTGGCCAATTTATGCGTCCTCCACGTCATATGAAACGCCCGTCGAACATCCTGTCAAGGGTCAGCCTAGTGTTAATTGCGGAATGTGCAGGTCCACCATCATGCTGATACCACATACGTCGACGCGTTTCCAGTGGGACATTTTCGAGCAACGTTGGCAGATCATTCTGTAGAAACGCGATGTATGTTGCAGTGCTCTCCGATACACACGATCGAACAGCGGAGGTTCAAAATGGTTCAAATGGCTCTGAGCACTATGGGACTCAACTGCTGTGGTCATAAGTCCCCTAGAACTTAGAACTACTTAAACCTAACTAACCTAAGGACATCACACACATCCATGCCCGAGGCAGGATTCGAACCTGCGACCGTAGAACAGCGGAGGAGTGGTACTCAAGCGTCAACTTTAGGTTACAATATCTCCGGATGTAATTAACATTTTACAATGCAACAAACGGCACTGATTACGTATTTGTTTATATGTTCAGATATGCTAACAAAACTAACGTGGTTCCATTTTAAAAAAAGTAGGTTTTTGTTAAAAACATACTTCCGTGCATTTTTGTATGGTTTGTATTAACCAATTACACTAGCCCCTCTCCTCACGTTCGGCCTGTGGAATCGGTTCGTCAGTATTTGATGTGGTTTACGAAATACATCCAGCGGTAACGTTAGGTGACTCACCCTGTATAATAGGAGGAACACGTACCACAGATGATCTTATAAACGCCAGAACTTTCTGTAGGGGAGCGAATGGATTTCAAATTATGAATGAATTTTCACTTTTTTACGTTACAAAATGTATCTCTGTTTAAAGCAGATAAATATGTAACTTCATCTTATTATTATTAGTGCTTACGCTATGCCTGAATCAGCTTCATCACAATTTCATGTGTCTAATTGTGAATGTACAGTAGCCTAGTTGTTTCTGCGGCTACTAGATGGCGCTCGTAGCAACACCATGTTTACTTGCCCACACTTTCTAACGTGGGCACCTCAGTATTGTTGCAATCCTTGTTCATTCAAGTACGAGCAGCCCTTAGCGGCTCGCCATCACAACTATTCATGACGTCGCCTTTCCGGCTTAGATTTTTTTAAAGTGTAACTTGTAAGTGCTGCATCTCCTTCCAGTCAGTACAAACTTTAGTTTTATTAATGTATTACATACCTAATATGTTTTAGAACAGTTAATTTAATTCTGAAGACGACCCTCATAGTAGCGTCGAAACCTGGTCAATTTTTACTTAATATTTGTGACCGAGGGCTTATTTGTTCTAATATTACTGGTAATTTATCTCGGCTCGCCATCTGAAGCGGGTGAAAGGCGGAGCGTTCCCGCCGTCGCGGATTCCGCGTGGTTCCAGCTGTTTGCGAAACGGGGCGCCGCGGAACCTGCGCTCAGCGCAGCATTATCTCCGCATCTGGCTCTAAAAATTCATTGTGCACGACTTGTTGTGCGCCGCTGTAATTACGACGCGCGGCCGTAATGTCTGGGCAGCTTATGTACAGCTCGGCCCAGTTTCTGGAGTACTGCCTGCCAGCGGGGGCGGGGGAAGGGGAGGGGGAGGGGGTGGGGGTGGGGGCAGAGTCGTTGACCCCGGCAGGCAGGGGTACCCTGACCTGAGTAGGCGCAACTCGCAAGCCCGAAAAAATAAGTAAATAAAATAAACAACATTTTCTTCAAAATTATGAACTAAATTCGCGCATATGGACTGTCAATGAACTTGGATAAAACAAATGCAAGTTTGCACCACGGTCCGCCAATAGCGTTAGAAATATTGCCTGAGGAGCAATCAGTAAGTGAAACAGAATATTTCTAAACTGTTGGGTGTTTATATAGTTTAGAAATCACATGTTCTTCGACTCCTAGGCTCCACAAGTTTTGCATTGAGGTAATATCGTAGTTTGAAAACGATAATGTAAAAAATTAATCTACTTTTCCTATTTTCATTCACTAATGTCTCGTGCCATCATATTCTGCGACAAATCTGCATCGACATTCAACGTTTTTGCTGTGTGTAGAAAGGATGCTACGTGTTGTGCTCTCTGCAACCTGCCGTACGTTTCTCTTCAAATATTTATTTATTTATTTGCCTACATACAATTCAGTTTCTATATACGTATCAAACATAAGATACTGCACAAACAAATCAGTTTTACGCGTTGGCTTTCCAACATGCAAATACATCTCATTTAATTTTTTTAATCGAACTGGATCCATATGAGGTATAGGCAAAGCAGGCATGGTTAGAGGACGAATGTAGGGATATAGAAGCATATATCACTAGGAGTAAGATAGATACTCCCTACACGAAAATTAGAGAGACGTTTGGAGAAAAGAGAACCACCTGTATGACTTCAAGAGCTCAGATGGAAAACAAGTCCTAAGCGAAGAAGGGGAAGCAGAAAGGTGGAAGTAGTATATAGACGGTCTATGGAAGGACGATGCACTTTAGGGCAGTATTATGGAAATGGAAGAGAATGTAGATAAATGGGAGATATGATACTGCGTGAAGACTTTGACAGAGCACTGAAAGACCTAAGCCAAAAAAAGGCCCCGGCAGTAGACAACATTCCTTTAGACCTACTGATAGCCTTGGCAGAGCTAACCATGACAAAATTCTTCCATCTGATGAGCAAGATGTACGGACAGACTTCAAGAAGAATATAGTAATTTCAATCCCAAAGAAAGCAGCTGTTGACTGGTGTGAAAATTACCGAACTATCAGTTAAATAAGCCACGGTTGCAAAATACTGACAGGAACTCTTTATAGACGAATGGAAAAACTGGTAAAAGCCGACCTCGGGGAAGATCTGTTTGGAATCTGTAGAAATATTGGAACACCCGAGGTAATACTGAGCCTCCGTCTTACCGTACAAGATAGGTTAAGGAAAGGCAAACCTACGTTTCTAGCATTTGTAGACTTACAGGAAGCTTTTGACAATGTGGACTGGAATACTCTCTACCAAATTCTGAAGGCGGCAGGGGTACAACACAGGAAGCGAAAGGCTATTTACAATTTACGAAGAAATCAGATGGCAGTTATAAGAGTCGAGGAGCATGAAAGGGAAGCAGTGGTCGGCGAGGGAGTGAGACAGAGTTGTAGCGTATCCCCCATGTTGTTCAGTCTGTATACTGAGCAAACAATGAAGGAAACAAAAGAAAAGTTCGGAGTAAGAAAATCCATGGAGAAGAAATAAAAACTTTGAGGTTTGCCGACTACATTGTAAATCTGTCAGAGATAGCAAACGACCTGGAACAGCAGTTTAAAGGAGCGGACAGTGTCTTCAAAGGAGGATGTAAGATGAACATTAACAAAAGCAAAACGAGGATGATGGAATGTAGTCGAATTAAATCAGGCTATGCTGAGGGAATTAGATTAGGAAATGAGACACTTAAAGTAGTAGATGAGGTTTGCTATGGGGAGCAAAATATCTGATGATGGTCGAAATAGAGACGATATAAAATGTAGACTGAGAATGGCAAGGAAAGTGTTTCTGAAGAAGAGAAATTAACATCGAGTATAGATTTAAGTGTCACGAAGTCGTTTCTGAAAGTATTTGTGGGGAGTGTATGCAAGTGAAACATGGACGATAAATAGTTTGGACAAGAAGAGAATAGGAAGCATTTGGAATGTAGTGCTATAGAAGAACGCTGAGGATTAGATGAGTAGATCACGTAACTAATGAGGAGAGACTGAATAGAATTGGGGAGAATAGGAATTTGTGGCATAACTTGACTAGAAGAAGGGATCGGTTGGTAGGACACGTTCTGAGGCATCAAGGGATCACCAGTTTAGTATTGGAGGGCAGGGTGGACGGTAAAAATCGTAGAGGGAGACCAAGAGATGAATACACTAAGCAGATTCAGAAGGATGTAGGCTGTAATAGTTATTCAGAACGGTCTGCTTTACGCCCCGTATGTCATGAATAGTTACAAATTTGAGTATATCAGTAAACATCCGAATCTTTAAATAATCTAACTGCCATCTATAAAGTAGCTTCAAAGGTCGAATTGCATCAGAAATCAGTTAACGCTTTGAGCAAGGAAGCGAGAAAGAGTTTAGGAAAATTTGAAATTATGCTTGAACCTTGTTGGAAGTTGTTGAGTGCTCTCATTATGAAATACTAGTCATTATGAAAAGCTAGTTTTTCACGCATCTCAATGTTCATAACGTGAACTGCGTGCCGTACAATGCTACTTTGGTTGATGTGGATACTGTCTACAAACTGTGTTACGAATAGAGTCGGTAGGCCTACTAAAGAAGT
The DNA here is from genome assembly GCF_023864345.2 of Schistocerca serialis cubense. Taxonomy (NCBI): domain Eukaryota; kingdom Metazoa; phylum Arthropoda; class Insecta; order Orthoptera; family Acrididae; genus Schistocerca; species Schistocerca serialis. The sequence continues at coordinate 1,272,917,162 of NC_064638.1, forward strand.
AATAAATTAAAAAGTCATGCCTGATGCTGACGTTTGCATGAACAGCAAAAATGTAGTAAGCCACCATCTTTTTTTCCTGTCATCAATTTGTTGAGGGTATCAGCGAGAAAATATTTCGTAAATATTTGAAATTGTGAGTAAAGTTTGTTGGAAGTCGCTTATTGGTATCATTCTCAAACACTTTATGAATACGGTCTACGTGTACGAATGCATACTCTCGCGGCGATGTCTAGCAATGAAATACTCTCGTTTTTCACGGCGCGTCAAGTGGTTAAGTGCCCACGAGCTTTCGGCAGAGATCTCCTCTGCCGCTGGTAAGTGTGACTGCCGGTGCCGCGCTTACGTAGCCTCGCCACCGCCAGTGACGCCACTGGTGCTCAGTACCGCGTTATGGCGACGCGGCCGCCGCCCCCGCTTCAACCGCCCAGTGACAGGATCCTAGGTCGTACTCAGCTGCAGTACACAGTATTGATAGAAGGTGTTGTCCGATATTTTGATCGCTATTGCTTCATTTAATACGCTATCCCACAAGCCGTGGGTCCGTTTGATACTAGAAGTATCGTTAAATGCAATTGGGAGTCCATTTTCCAGTGTATGCTCTGCTACATCTGATTTTTTTGGGATAGCGTGGGCGGAAACACCTTTCATGTTCTATGTGGTGCTGTTCAATATTTCGGACAGTCTAACCGACATTAAACTTCCCAGACCCACGCGGTACTTAGTATATTCCAAGAGCTCAGAGGCATACATCTTTTCTCACAGGCTTCATTATTTGCCGGAGATTTGCTGGGGGCCTGAAAACTTTGACGATTTTATGTTTCTTCAGGAGCCGGCTGATCTTCTCTGTTATTGAGTCACAAAACGGTAAAAACGCTATCTTCTGCGTGTCTTCCTCGGAGGCCTTCTGCTTTGGCGGCTTATATGAAACTGCTTGCGAAATCTGACTGTTGTTGCAACCGCTTACCTCGAAAACTTTACGTTAGTGTCTCAGTTCCCTCGGCAGGTTTTCGGCGTCTGAGGCGGTTTCAGCTCGATGTGCCAACGTCCTCAGATCAGACCAATTCTGTGCTGGCTGGTTGTTGCTGGTGGCGACCAGATACCGATCTGTGTGAGTGGGCTTGTAGTAAACGCTGCGATCCAGACTCCTGTTGGGTTTACGGCGGACAGGAACTTCCAGGAACGGCAAGGAACCGTCGTTCTCTACTTTCACCGTGAACTTTATGTGGTCGTGGATGTTGTTGACTTGTTCCATGAACTCTTCCATGTTTTCACGTCCATGTGGCCATATGACGAAGTTATCGACGACGTAGCGTTAAAAACAACCAGGCTTTGCAGGAACCGTGTTCAGAGCGTTTTCCTCAGAATGCTCCACGACGGTCGGCTGTGTTGTGCCCTTCGTTCCTATCGGACGCAGTTCCACCGAGCTGTAGGGCAGCGACAAAAGACCACTTTCGCTAACCAGCACTCTGCTGCTCCTAATAGGAACTTCCATCAACTGAATGCTTCAGTGATAGCGTTGCTCATTTAGACTTCACAAACAGTCAACTGGAGGAAACATCGACAACCAATTTTTAAGTGTCTTTTACGAAGATATTCCAAAAAGTAAGTTACACATTACAATGGCAGGTCAAGTAACTTTTATCCAATGCTGTACTGCACTTCAGAATGACAGACATACATGATACTATTTTCAACATTGGCCCCAGATCTATATAAACAACGATCGATACGTTCTACCAGTTGTTCAGTTCATCGACAAAAAAAAATCCGCTCCTCAGTTATCCAGCCGTTCGAGAACTGCTCTGTGAAGGTTCTCACCGTTGGAAAATCTCTTTCACACAGATGTTCTTTCAGCTTGCCGAAAAGATGGAAATAACATCATGCAAGATATGGACTTCCAAATCAGCTTCGCCCACGTCTTTGTGGCCTTGGTCGAACTTTTGATACCATTTCACTTTGGCTTGTAGCGACACTGCATTTGTTCCATTTACCATCGCCAATGAACGGTGAATACGTGAATAATTTACTCGTTTTATCCACAATACGTGCTCCACTTTGGAGCACGTATTGAAGGGTTTCCCCCTTGAATTTGCCACAAGAAAATGCCTGAGTTATTTTAAATAAAGATTTTCGCAGTAAGTCACGGCAGAAATACCATACGATTATTAATCCTTGATTATAATGTAATACCACCACGAGCGAGAGAAACGTTCAAAGATGCTATACCTTATCCAAAATTCTAGGTAAATGGAATTAACGATTGCTGTCAAAGCACGATAATTATGCTTTCACGTAATATTTCAAGTAGCCGTCTGGTGATTTTGGTGAGGCACGATACATGAAACCAGTGAAACGATTGCCGACGCCATTGTTTGAAGGCAGCTGACCGATCACGCTTACAAGATTTTTGCGTAAAAAGTATACGCAAGGAATTTGAAGAAATGATCGGAAAATCAGTCTCAGGGAGGTTCTGCTCAGTTATACAGTATAAACAACACGAACAGTTCGTCGCCAATCCTTTTTTTTACAGCATCTGAAAAGAGTGCTAAAATTCGTACAAAGTTATGGTCACCAACATGGGAGATAATCAGATCTAATGTTGTAAATCGATTCCACATACACAGGTATAACAATACTCTCTATTTAAGTCAAAATTACTGTGCACAGAAATATGGGTGCTTGCTTTTTAAACTGCCAGGAGACAAAAGACGCATAATTAAGGCGCGAATGAAAGAAGTGCACCGCTTGATTTGTTTCACAGAAAAAGATAAACAGAGTTTCTTTGCGTTTGGCCTCTTTAGCAAAAGTCTCTGGTCAAATCTCATAACGGTGTTCTTAATTACATGAAGTATTTCATAAAGAAAGAAAAAACAGAAATCCTTATAACATTATAGTAGTAATATGTTTTCATTGGTACACGTTTATGTTCTTCTTCATATATTTACGCCGTTGCATGGGAGAACTGTGGCATTAATATACTTCGTAGCTGTCGTATATACCGTTACAGTTTACAGTTGCCGTGCACTTTCATCCGCACGGTTGGAAAGGACCTGCTAACGGTACCGCAGCGGAACTGCGTCTGCGGGAAATCCAGAGCACGTACTTTCTTTTGACAGTGCGCCACGCAGCATGCGACGACATGTGTAACTTACTTTGTGAGGTCCCTGTGTATTACAGTCTAACGTACACGTTGTTTACCGGTCTCGTTCAAGTACTGAACGTATGCCGATCTCCAAATCGTACTTTTCGCTCTGTAACAGAGCGTGCTCTGTTTTGAAACCTTTTGCCACATACAAAACTGTGCTCCGTACCGGAACGCGAACCTAGGACCTTTGCCTTCCGAAAGCAATGCTCTTGTGACTGAGCTATCCAGAATGGGCTCAACGGCCCGCCCTCATAGCCAGTACTTCACTGCTGACATCCAAACTTCACTGTTTTCCTGCATTCTTTCTAGGACTGGCGTTCCTGGGAGAAGAGGAAAAATTCATTCCGAAAAGCGTCCGCTGCGCTTTGGCTAAGTCATTCTCTGCAGTGTCTTTTCTTCCAGCAGTGCTAGTCCCGCTTGGTATGAAGGAGAACTGAGAGAAGAAGTTTGGAAGGTGGGAACAAGGTACTTCCAGAAGTAAATCTGTGATGACGGGTCGTGAGTGCACCTGTGTAGTTAAGTCGGTAACAGCATTACCTCGAAAGAGAAGGTACCGGATCGGAGTCCCTGAACGGAACACACTTTTTACCTGCTAGGAAGTTTTATCTCATGGCAGAAACGTAAGTGAGGTCGTATATATCTGATCCAGTACACTACATGTCATAAAGCAAAAGAGTACGTACGATACCAGTAGTTGTTACAGAGTAACCAGCTGAAGATGCTGAGTAGTCGCCAACGTTCACAGGAGAAAAGTAGAGGAGTGGGAGGATACACATCCGGTAAAAATTCGGAGGTCACCTATATATATACAGGGCGGTCCATTGATCGTGACCGAGCCAAATAACTCACGAAATAAGCGTCAAAAGAAAAAACTACAACGAACGAAACTTGTCTAGCTTGAAGGGGCAAACCAGATGGCACTATGGTTGGCCCGCCAGATGGCGCTGTCATAGGTCAAACGGTTATCAACTGCGTTTTTTTAAATAGGAACCCCCATTTTATTACATATTCGTGTAGTACGTAAAGAAATATGAATGTTTTAATTGTACCACTTTTTTCGCTTTGTGATAGATGGCGCTGTAATAGTCACAAATATATGGCTCACAATTTTAGACGAACAGTTGGTAACAGGTAGGTTTTTTAAATTAAACCACAGAACGCTCGTTTGAATATTTTATTTCTGTTGTTTCAATGTGATACATCTACCTTTGTGAACTTATCATTTCTGAGAACGCATGCTGTTACAGCGTGATTACCTGTAAACACCACATTAACACAATAAATGCTCAAAATGATGTCCGTCAACCTCAATGCATTTGGCAATACGTGTAACGACATTCCTCTCAACAGCGAGTAGTTCGTCTTCCGTAATGTTCGCACATGCATTGACAATGCGCTGACGCATGTTGTCAGACGTTGTCGGTGGATCACGATAGCAAATATCCTTCAATTTTCCCCACAGAAAGAAGTCCGGGGACGTCAGATCCGGTGAACGTGCGGACTATGGTATGGTGCTTCGATGACCAATCCACCTGTCATGAAATATGCTATTCAATACCGCTTCAACCGCACGCGAGCTATGCGCCGGACATCCATCATGTTGAAAGTACATCACAATTCTGTCATGCAGTGAAACAAAAATCGCTCTGAGCACTATCGGACTTCATTTCTGAGGTCATCTGTCCACTAGAACTTGGAACTACTTAAACCTAACTAACCTAAGGACATCACACACATCCATGCCCGAGGTGCAGTGAAACATCTTGTAGTAACGTCGGTAGAACATTACGTAGGAAATCAGCATACATTGCACCATTTAGATTGCCATCGATAACATGGGGGCCAATTATCCTTCCTCCCATAATTCCGCACCATACATTAACTCGCCAAGGTCGCTGATGTTCCACTTGTCGCAGCCATCGTGGATTTTCCGTTGCCTATTATGCCGGTTTACGTTACCGCTATTGGTGAATGACGCTTCGTCGCTAAATAGAACGGGTGCAAAAAATCTGTCATCGTCCCGTAATTTCTCTTGTGCCCAGTGGCAGAACTGTACACGACGTTCAGAGTCGTCGCCATGCAATTCCTGGTGCATAGAAATATCGTACGGGTGCAGTCGATGTTGATGTAGCATTCTCAACACCGACGTTTTTGAGATTCCCGATTCTCGCGCAGTTTGTCTGCTACTGATGTGCGGATTAGCCGCGACAGCAGCTAAAACACCTACTTGGGGATCATTATTTGTTGCAGGTCGTGGTTGATGTTTCACATGAGGCTGAACACTTCCTGCTTCCTTAAATAACGTAAGTATCCGGCGAACGGTCCGGACACTTGGATGATGTCGTCCAGGATACCGAGCAGCATACATAGCACACGCCCGTTGGGCATTTTGATCACAATAGGCACACATCAACACGATATAGACCTTTTCCACAATTGGTAAATGGTCCATTTTAACACGGATAATGTACCACGAAGCAAACACCGTCCGCACTGGCGGAATGTTACATGATACCACGTACTTATACGTTTGTGGCTATTACAGCGCCATCTATCACAAAGCGAAATAAGTGGTCCAACTAGAGCATTCATATTTCTTTACGTACTACATGAATATGTAATAAAAAATGGGGGTTCATATTTTAAAAAACGTTTGACCTATGGCAGCGCCATCTAGTGGGCCAACCATAGCCCTCTTCAATCTAGATGAGCTTCGTTCTTTGTAGTTTTTTCGTTTGAAGCTTATTTCGTGAGATATTTGGCCCGGTCACTATCAATGGTCCACCCTGTATATATAAAACTGAATATGGTCCTCCCCCACGTATTTTTCGCTGTATTTGAATGCTAATCGCTTCAATATATAACAGACTGATTCACAAGGAACGTTTGTTACTTCTACGCCAGAACGCGCCGTCCGACAGTGGAAACGTAGTGCTATGCGGATAACATTACGAGGAGAATACAAATATTTTAATAGACGACAATCATTCATTTCGCACATCGAATGTAGTCATAGCAGCAGAGAGCGCCGTTAACTGTGGCTAAGGGTCAGCAACTACTAACAGCTTCACACTGAAATGACAAAAGTAATGGGAGAGCGATATGCACATGTAAATATATGGCTTCAGTGTCGCCTGAGTAAGGTATAAGAGGGCATTTCACTGGCGGAGCTGTCATTTGTAGTCAGGTGTACTGAGGTAGGACGTGATTATGGGCGCACGACGCTAATTGACAGACTCTGAACGAGGAATGGTAGGTGGAGCAAGACGCATGGGACTTTGCATTTCAGAAATCGTTAGGGAGTTGAATATTCCGAGGTACACGGTGTCAAGAGTGTGCCGAGGACAATAAATTTCAGATATTACCTCTCACCACGAACAACGCACTGACCGACGGCCTAACAACCGAAAGCAGCGGCTTTTAAATAGTATTGGCAGTGCGAACACACAAGCAACATTGCGTGAAAGAACCGCAGATATCGATGTGGGACGTATGACGAACGTATCCACCAGGGCAGTGCTGTGAAATGGGCTGTGGCAGTAGATTTTAACGACGCAAGTGCCCGTGCTAACAGCACGGCATCGCCTGCGGCGTATCTCCGAGCCTCATGACCATACCGGTTGGACCCTAAACGAATGGAAAATCGTGGTTTGTTCAGATGAGTCGCGATTTCAGTTGGTAAGGGTTGGCGGTAGGGTTCGATTGTGGCGCAGGTCCCACGAATCCGTGGATCCAAGTTGTCAACAAGGCAGCGCCGTGCAAGCTGGTGGTGACTCCACAATGGTGTAGGCTGTGTTTACATGGAATGGACTGTGTCCTCTGGTCAAACTGAACCGATCGTTGACTGGAAATGATTATTCTCGGCTACCTAGTGACCATCTGCAGCCATTAATGGACTTCGTGTCCCAAACAACGATGCAATTTTTATGGATAGCTATGCGCCATGTCATCGGACCACAGTTGTTCACGATTGGTTTTAAAGAACATTCTGGACAGTTCGAGCGAATGAGTTCGCCACCCAGATCACCTGACATGAAACCTTTAGAACACTTATGGAACATAATCGAGAGGTCACTTCGTGCACAAAATCCTGCAGCGGCTACAATTCTGCAGTTATGGACGGCTACGGAGGCAGCGTGGTTCAGTACGTTCAGGACTTCCAGCGTCTTGTTGAGGCCGTGCCACGTCTAGTTGGGGCACTACGCCGGGAGAAAAGGTGTCCGACGCAATATTAGGAGGTGTCCAACGACTTTTGTCACATTAGTGTATATCCAGAACTTTGACCAGGGGACTAAGGCACTAGCCATTCAGAAATGTGCTTTTCCGTAAAACGAAACTAAACTCCTCCCGAACAGACAATGAAGGCCCAACGGTACCGACCGGCAGTCGTGTCATCCTCAGACCATAGGTGTCACTGAATGCGGATACGGAGGGGTATTTGGTCAGCACACCGCTCTCCCGGTCGTATGTCGGCTTCCGAGACCGGAGCCGCTGCTTGTCAATCAAGTAGCTCCTCAGTTTGCCTCACAAGGGCTGAGTGCATCCCGATTGCTAACAGCGCTCGGCAGACCGTATGGTCTCCCATCCAAGTGCTAGCCCAGCCCGACAGCGCTTAACTTCGGTGATGTCACGGAACCGGTGTTACCACTGCGGCCGTTGCCTTTGCTATATTAATACAAAAAAGGATATGAAATGTCGAATGACCAAGTGACCTTTAGAAATATTATGAAGATAATCTCTGTGTCAAAGAAATCTGAGAAAAGTCATAAGGAAATACGGCTCCGATATTTACTTCCTGAACGAAGATCTCTTGGAACGATATCCTGTAAATATTAGCCCAACCCCAACACACTGAAGGGGAGGAAAATGTTACACTGTTACTAAACCATCGTACATTTTACAACTCCATATTTCAATCATAGGAGTCACATCTGATAGTTTATGTGTTGTGGCGTAACAAGCTAGCTACGCCACATTGAGAAGGGAGCCGAAAGGCACGCGTACACACACGCCGTCTGGAACAGGATAACTATTGAATGGTAGCAAGAAAAGTACGTAGCTGCTTTATACTTAACTTTTAATCTTTGTTGGTTTACAACGTTCTTCTTGAGACATTTATACGATAACTCTCAAAGTAGGTAAGGCTAATGGCGCCTTGCTAGGTCGTAGCCATGGACTTAGCAGAAGGCTATTTTAACTGTCTCTCGGTAAATGAGAGGGAGGCTTCGTCCGTATTGTCGCTAGCAATGTCGTCCGTACAACTGGGGCGAGTGCTATATCGTATCTCGAGACCTGCCTTGTGGTGGCGCTAGGTCTGCGATCACACAGTGGCGACACGCGGGTCCGACATGTACTAAATGGACCGCGGCCGATTTAAGCTACCACCTAGCAAGTGTGGTGTCTGGCGGTGACACCACATTATGCACTACATAATTACAGTTATAAGTCCTCCAATGGTGTTTCACATACAAAATAACCACAAAATGTGATGTTTTTTTACACCCTATAATGATCATTCCAGACTGACGCAAACTGCGAATTGGTAGCAACTGCAATCGTAACTTCTACGAGGGTTCGGTAATGTAGAGTTACGGTCTGTGAAAGACTAAAACCGTACTTCTTACATGTGTCCCTCGTCTCTCCCTTTCGCTCACTCTGCAGTTGGCAGCACAGATATCCGACCTCACGTCGCAACGCAACGGCGAACATGAGTTTCCCGCACTTATTTATCGTCCGCGACGGCTATGCAGTACCTCCGGAGAGTTTCCGTGGACGGAGACGGAACAGAGACTGCACAACGCTCTGAAACGGCGTCTCGGAAGGTAGCAAACGTGGAGTTCCGCAGCTTGTGTACGCGTGTGAAGCGGAGACACAGCAAACAGCTTGGCCTATCAAGTTCCGCTGGTGAATGACAGGACGCTGTTGGTGCTCCTCTCACTGTGAGGTCCAAGCAACACTGAAATGAACTCACTGTACACGTGCATCTATAGTCCTCTAGCCACATTACAGCGCGCGACGAAGTGGTAACCCGTCTTCATTACTAATTTCTCCCCAATGCTGTTCATTTTCGGAGTATTGTTTGACCAGAACGGCGGCCGCTGTGAGCTCTGATTGCTCTGATTTTGCCGTCGTAGTCATTATACAGCACGTACGCCGGAGGAAACAACATTTATGAGTTTGCTGTAGATTTTCTCGATGTTTACTCCACACGCGCGGCAAAAACCGCGACGTTTCGACGAGTGTCTTATTCGTCGTCCTCGTGTGCAAGAAGATTCGTGGAAGAGAAGCCTTTTTCAACACTGCCACGCGGTTGATAAAGTACGCCATCTGACCCTTACTGGAACGTCCAATTTCGGTATTTTAACAAAAAAATCTATCTGGTGCACAACGGCCCTTTTGTAGCGTCTGACACTGGGGCTCGTTTCTCAGGTCGGTAATGTTCCTGCGTTCGCTAATAGTAACCGCAACGAAACGCACGAATCTCCTTTGTATCTCCTCTACTAATCCTACCCGGTAGGGTTCCATGCTGACGATAGATGCTCGAGAATCGGCCGAAGGAATGTCTTGGAAGCCACTTCTTTCACGGATGGTCTATGCTTCCTGAGAATTCTTGCATGAATCGCAGGCGGGCATCTGCTTCCCGCAGAGGCACGACCTGCCAGCAGCGTCGTACTGCCGTCGCCACGCTTACATCCACCTCCCCCCCCCCTCCCTCTCCCCTTGACGTCAACACACAGAGCCAGGGCCAGCCAGACTCTGGTTTGGACGTCTGCACGCTTGGCGGGCGAAGCGTTACGTCTCAAACACACATACAGGCCGTGACGTCACCAGCTGTCAGGGACATGTGGGCCCCGTAAAGGGGATCCTCCACCGCCGGGGCTCCTGCCTGGGGACCCGCCACTCACACATACATTTAGCCGTCTCTCTGGATGCAACTACTTCCTCCCAAGTAGTCATCTGCTGCGATTCTCTCCCTCATCGCCTCCTGACGTTTTCATACCTATGCAACACCTACACCCAGCGTCTCATGTAATATTTTAACCTTTGTCTGCCCCTACAGTTAGTGTCCCTGTACTACCCATCCTAGCTCTAAGTCAATTTCACCCGAATGCTGCACCAGACGTCTCACTGACCTGCCCCTTCTATTTGTTAATACCTACCATAGACTTCTTGCCTCATGTATTCATTTCATTACGCCTTCATTTCGTGCTTTATCCACCCACTTGATTTCTAATGATTCGAGGTTGTCTTCTCCGGACTTATGATGCTGGATACAAAGTTACCGAAATATACAACACAATAAAAGGTACACATCTAATGCTGAAGCAGCAGTTTATAGTATTGCATATGTGTTCAATATAGTCACGTACGCAAATGCGAACGATACAAGAAAATTAGCAGATGAAGTTCGGGTAATATATAATACTAGTAATTTTTGTTGTTGTAGCTCCAAATTGACTCATTCTTAGATCTCAAACACTCTTTATCGTGCACTTTAACTTTTTGACAATAAGTATTTGCATTTCTCTTGTTAAATTAAAGAAAAACCTTACTACCGAGAAAAAAGGTTTAAAAATTTGCGCCTCAAGGCTAATAGGGAGCAGTCGGTAAATATGCAGATAATCGTGCAATTTTTAAAAAAAAAACATATTTATGTACACAAAATACAATTCTGAGATTGCTCTTCATTAAAACTCTTTAATGAATTACTTATCAGTAACAGGAAAAAGTAATTTTATTCGACAACAGATCTCTTAAGTTTACTAACTTCAAAACAGTGTTCTCAAACAATTGTTTGTTTGTATAGCAGAGTTTAATAGTTTCGCCTTCATCTATTTGCTCAAGTCAGAAACCTAATATCGTTCTCAGAGTCTTCGCTGTCAAAATAGGATTCATGAATACCAAGAACTTCATATCTCTCGACATGCTGTTTTGGACTTCAGAACAACAGAACCAAGTGCCCCTGTAATCAAAAATCAAACAATACATAACGATCTAATATTATTTTACTTTTTAAGCTGCACAGTTTACGTCGTTAATGGGCATTCAATAATTGTTGCACATTTTTGAAAACTTATCTCCAAAATTTTTCTCAAACTAGTGAAAAGTTTTTCTGCGCCGTAACTCACACGATGTCTGGATAGGATCTGGTCTCGGTATAGAGCATCTCGGGATCATTTTGAAGCAGATCGTGCTTCTTCTGTTTGCGAGCACTATTCGAAGGATGAGAAAGTATCGTATTCTATGTTGTCCGACTAGTCCATAATATACTAAGCGCATCTGCAAATCATCTGGAGTGTCACATCGTTTTACTGATAGTAATGCAACAAAGTAATATGAAATGCAGTGAACTCTTGAAATGAGCAATAGACAAGGCGAATATAAAGCCAAGATTTACTGCGAAGATTCCGGCGAAGTTCAGTGGCTCTCCCAAGGAAACAGCAAGCAAACTTCTCCTGCAGCCTACTCCACGATATGGTAGCGAAGGCGTTTAGAGAGGCGCTGCTACAATTATACTAGTCGGCGTACCGTATACGAAGGTGTGACGCAGACACCAAGAGAACTTAAATTAGAATCGTCGGGGAGGTAGCAACGCTATTCATAGGAACCCTGTTGGATAATCTCAGGAGGTGAGTATTTGTGTCCATGACCTCTGCTGTTTATGTCTTATAGGTATCATGAAAACATGTTAAGACAGGCGAGGCGCCCTACCGAAGTCATAGTATTAAGTTTGATAGTTTTTTCCTATTTTTATGTGCACAAGTGACTATTTCAGTATATAATATTTCATAAAAACCTTACAGTACAGTCGCAGCCCTCAAATAACATACAGATAATATAGATAAATTATTTTCCTAGCTGGAGGCAGATCTGAGCAATGGCGTGATGTGTCAGAGCCAATCAAACAATGCTGGTAGGACGGCTGACAACAAAAAATTTTGAGCGGATTCGACGAGCAGACTTTGCAGTTATCCCCAGAACTGTATGAACACTAAATGAATAGCCTTGATCGCTCAGAAACGTATTATACTTTCACCTTACAACGCGTTTCAGAATATCTCCATCATCAGATATGTGGTACAATAGCAACAACATCTGCGCATAAACAAGATAAATAAGTGACGTTGCGATCAGATAGAGCTCTGTATATAAAAACTATTAACGTCAACCCAGACTATCATGTCAGATTGTGCTGAGTATGGATATACGTGATATTCTGATTTAGCTGTGTGAATTTCGGTCGAGGTAAGCATTTGTGTCGACAGGTGTCGTTGGGCGATTACACCGCTAATGTGTCGTTTCTCTTATTTAATGGGGGTTGGAACTATTGGGATTATTTTCTAAACGTCCCAACCACCCCTTCCTGAGCGGGTACCGAGCGAGGTGGCGCAGTGGTTAGCACACTGGATTCGCATTAGGGAGGACGACGGTTCAGTCCCGCGTCCGGCCTTCCTGATTTAGGTTTTCCGTAATTTCCCTAAATCGCTCCAGGCAAATGCCGGGATGGTCCCTTTGAAAGGGCACTGCCGACTTCCTTCCCAGCCTTCCCAGTCCTTCCCTAACCCGATGAGACCGATGACGGTAGGTCTGGATAATGTCCATCAAACATCGCCCTAAAACAAAATGTCTGCGAGAAGCCCAATAGATAATTTGTTTAGAACCTGTTTGGTGCCCGTAAATGTTACAAAATTTAATTCTTCACCACGCAAAAAGTACAACAGTAAAGGAGTTTGTAGCTGTTCCAATCAGTAAATATTTTCCTCCCAATTCGCGTGATCTTCTTCAATTTAATTAAAAGCTACACTGCGTTTTAAATTAGCAGATTTAGCTTCACACTTCATTACTCAAACACCCTCATGAAAAAGGGTCCTATCTTAGATCAAAACTTGAATGTAAGTTCTCAGAGTCAACGTTACAAGCAATGCGGCGTTCTGTAATCCCTGTCTGGCTTTAAATAATCCTCTCAACATTAGTAAGTGCCCTCCGCCACACACCGTTGGGTGGCTTGCGGAGTATAAACGTAGATGTAGGTGTAGATTAACAGATTCATACAAATATTTGGTGTAGTGCAGGCAATAGTATTCTGTCATTCAGATATGTGTATGACGTGTGTGTAGCGTAAATCAAATCATCTTTAAACTGCAGTGCCTTTCGTCCTTTGCAGGTTGCAGCTACTACTCGCGAATTACTGTGTGGCGGCCCTTAACTTTACAACAACGATTTTTCAACTGGATTAATACATGTATTGTAACTCATCCGTAGCTTTAATCCCACAGCTCAGGGAGAAATAAAAATGACGGATGTAGAGCCTACGCAATCAGACCATCACACTAAATAATCGTAGGCCATGGAGAAAAGTCTGGTACTGTATTGCACATTTGGCACATTCCCCGCTTAATTCTAACATATTTAGTTTGTTTTCTTTTTTTCTGTTGCTTGTTTCTTCAACAATTATAAGACGTATACATGAAATGAAAAGTATATTGATGTTTGTGTATCAAATAATCGTCTCTTAGACTTCGTCTCTGTGTAAGACATATTTTTGGAAGAGCGCACGTCGCTGTACAAAAGAATGGAGGATCAGGATGTAACGGCGCGTCGACGTTGCGGTCATTAAAGACGGAGAACAAACTCAGAATGTTTCAAGGATGGAGAAGAAAATCAGCAGTGCCTTTTCAAGAGCTGGCCACATACGACCGGATCTTAGCGACAGGTCACGGATATTTTCTACGGATTCTGAAAAACCTGCTGGCCCCGCATTGGTGGAGGCCCTACTTGCAGGCCTCTACCGCATTTCTCGGAGCTGGGCACACAAGTTTTCAGGTTAGTTGCTGCGAGTACAGTGGAGGAGTGGACTAATGACCACATCGAAATACATACACAACCGTACCGCGAAATACCTTGTTTGGCACGTGGAGCATTACATTACCTGAACAAGAATGTAAAAAATAGGTCGTATAAAGAGATGGTTGAGAAATTTGTAAGCACTGTTCCAGCTGTGGTCCAAAGTGTAATAAAATCTAAGATACAAAATTCGAAATGAAGTTTCAGAACAGGAATTCTTCGTTTGTGTGTTCATATTGTCCGTAGTTACTTTATAATTGCTGAAGGTATTTTACATCTTTCTTTGTAACTACAAGAAAACGCGTATCGTGTCATGAAACGCGTTTTGTTTGATTGAACGAAAACATGATCAGTACCCTGTAATGAAATATGTTTACAGTTTTGCTTGTTTTCTAGATCTAAAAATAGTTCGGCACAAAATTCTACTAAGTGTCTCACGTCTGATTTTCGTCCATGTCGGGAAACGGCGTCTGCTTGTACGTCATGTTTCATATACAGAAATATGTAGTTCTGCAAAGCAGTGTGGGATTAAGCGGAAAACAACGGTGACAAACGGGAGACTATCTTAAAAATGTGAAAGTGGACCATGTTTCCTGACGCGAGTTAAAATCGGACATAAAATACCGCAAGTAAAATAAACAGCTTTCGTAACAGTTTTTAGGTCTAAAAAGCAAGCCAAATTGTAAATACGTTTGAGATTACTCATGGTGTTTTTATTTCAGTCAAACGTAACACGGTTGGTGAAAAAATATGCATTTACTTCCAGCTGGAAAGACTAAAGACGGATTTAAAATACCTTCAATAGTTTCAAAAAAGTGTTCAGAAAGCTGTTGGCCTCTTGAAAGAAGCGAAAAACGGGGGAGGGGCTATGAATTGTACAGACCAACCCTATGCTGAATGTCAGTGAAAAGGTGCTTGTTCTTCTTTATTATTGTTTTACCCGAAACTGCGTTACGTCCATTATGTTATAGACGTTACGAATTATGGTAGTTTGCAAAGAATCAAGAACGTCCTCTTCTTAGAATACTGTATTCTTTTATGGAATCAGTATAGGTAATCATACAACGGTGTGAGTAATCTCGGAAGGGCCGGCCGGAGTGGCCGTGCGGTTCTAGGCGCTACAGTCTGGAACCGAGCGACACTACGGTCGCAGGTTCGAATCCTGCCTCGGGCATGGGTGTGTGTGATGTCCTTAGGTTCGTTAGGTTTAATTAGTTCTAAGTTCTAGGCGACTCATGACCTCAGAAGTTAAGTCGCATAAAAAAAAAAATCTCGGAAGGTAGACATACGCTACAAAAGTCTTCAAATTAATCTATGAGTCATGTTTTGGATCCACGTATTGTTAAATGCCTGTAAAGTTTCATTTATTTTCTTACCAAATTTCTTGCGCAATAGTTTTACTTTCACGAATTGGGTAAAATTCTTCCGTCGTCGTTTCATAGCCACTAGGATTGTAGTCTTCTTTTCTTGGACCGTGTAGCCCATACTTTTAAAAAAGAACTTTACTTCATAGTACTACTGAATAAAAACACAAAAATTATTTTCTATTCATTTGCAACTGTGTTCTTGATGTACGTGCAGCAGCGTTACTTCACAACTGATATGCTTTTCACATTCGTAATAAATTAACTTCTGTTTATTATTCAGAAAATAGATTTATATTGAAACTTCCACAATGTCCATGAGAAGAATCTCAAATCGTTTAATATAAAGTTCGTAATACGTCATATGATACCACGACTCAAATGTGCAGTAAGCTATAATGTAAAGTAATTGTACTAATAATTATTCCATGACACGGAATCTTTATACTCAAAAAATTTTCAAATGTATGTGAATTCCTAAGGAACCAAACTACTGAGGTCATCGGTCCCTAGACTTACACACCACCTAAATAAACTTATGCTAAGAACAACACGCACATCCATGCCCGAGGGAGGACTCGAACCTCCTGCAGCGCAATCCGTGACATGGTGCCTCAAACCGTGCGGCCTCACACCATGGCCTTTATGCTCAAAAGCACCTATAGTATCATTTGGATTTAGTAAAAGTAAAGTTTAAAGTATTATTATTTGTTTTCTTTTATTGCATAATGATTGACCTTTTAGTGTTCGTTAGAAATAATCGTATAATTTTAGACGCTAGCCTTCAGCAGCATTGTATGCTTGAACGATACACCGGGTGATTAAAAAGTCAGTATAAATTTGAAAACTTAATAAACCACGGAATAATGTATACAGAGAGGTAAAAATTGACACACATGCTTGGAATGACATGGAGTTTTATTAGAACCAAAAAAAAAAAAGTTCGCAAAATGTCCGACGGATGGCGCTGGACTGCTACCGTGACGGGTGAGAGGTACGCCGATATGTTACAGAATCACATCATCCCCAACCTGGCTCATAAACACCTGCTGGAACGTACGATGACTATGCAGGATGGCGCTCCCCACCATATTGCTAGACGCGTGAAAGATCTCTTGCGCGCGTCGTTTGGTGATGATCGTGTACTCAGCCGCCACTTTCGTCATGCTTGGCCTTCCAGGTCCACAGACCTCAGTCCGTGCGATTATTGGCTTTGGGGTTACCTGAAGTTGCAAGTGTATCGTGATCGACAGACATCTCTAGGGATGCTGAAAGACAGCATCCGACGCCAATGCCTCACCATAACTCCGGACATGCTTTACAGTGCTGTTCACTACAGCTATTGTTGTGGAATGACGGTGGACATATTGAGCACTTCCTGTAAAGAACATCACCTTTGCTTTGTCTTACTTTGTTATGCTAATTATTGCTATTCCGATTTGGTTCAAATGGCTCTGAGCACTATGGGACTTAACTTCTGAGGTCATCAGTCCCCTAGAAATTAGAACTACTTAAACCTAACTAACCTAAGGACATCACACACATCCACGCCCGAGGCAGGATTTGAACCTCCGACCGTAGCGGTCGCGCGGTTCCGGACTGTAGCGCCTAGAACCGCTCGGCCACCCCCGCCGGTGCTATTCTGATCAGATGAAGCGCCATCTGTCGGACCTTTTTTGAACTTTTGTATTTTTTTGGTTCTAATAAAACCCCATGTCATTCCAAGCATGTGTGTCAATTTGTACCTCTCTATCTACATTATTCCGTGATTTATTCAGTTTTCAAATTTATACTGACTTTTTGATCACCCGGTACTAAATTCGCCTCCTTCCTGCCGTTTGAAATACTACTGTGTTTATGGATTACGTCAGACAGTATTTATGTCTGTAATGAATGTATATATTTGCAGGGACTTTGACAATTAATTCAGTTACTGGGTTTTTTTACGTACTTTGAAAATATGATGATGATGATGAGTCCCATACTTCTTTACAGAGCGTAGGGGAGCGACGCGGGAGGACCGTGCCGCCTTACTAGGCAAGGTCCTAGTGGAGGTGGTTTGCCATTGCCTTCCTCCGATCGTAATGTGGATGAATGATAATGAAGAAGACGACACAATGACACCCAGTCATCTCGAGCCAGGAAAAATTCCTGACCCCGCCGGGAATCGAACCCGGGACCCCGTGCTCGGGAAGCGAGAACGCTACCACGAGGCCACGAGGGTTTGAAAATATACTTACACCTAAAACTTTCATTTCATCGGGTTCAGGGATAGAGAAACCCTTTATTAGGGACCATTACTTTGAAGGTACATGTCCGTTCAGAATCTCTTATGAATAACGTACATACCAGAAACAAAAGTTAAAAATGAAGTGAAATACAGGTAGCGAGACTGGTAAGTCGGAACACATTCGAGTATCCACTGACATTTTCGGACGTTTCGAAGCGCAAATATTCATCCCATACAGTTTATACAGGATTTTTAATATCATGTTTCTCTCATACGAATCTTCTAATTTAAATTCGAGTAAGCCTTTTTTTGTGGACTGCTGTTCGCGGTACTTTCCCACGTTTTGTAGGTTATTGTTGTTCGCGCTACCTTCCCAAATCACATTTCGTCCGCTCTCAGTATCGGTTGCCTTTGCGATGCAAACAGTTAGTAACTATGAAGCATTTATATGGCTTGGTACCCTGTCAGCACCGAGTGGTAATGTTCCGGCCGCAGGCGTACGGCAGTTTGTGTGAAATTAGAGAGACGAAGAGCACCCAACGCACAGCATATCACAGACACACACACACACACACACACACACACACACACACACACACATCATGCTCTTCTTTTCTAATCAGTAGAATCCCAGTTCGGGAAGTCCCTTAGAATGTGTGTTCGTTCGTCGTCGATACTCCGATTTCCAGTATTTTAATCATACCTCTATTTTGACTGGATATTGGTCTACAGCATTTAACACATATGCTTTTCCACATAGCATCTGGTTATAGCAATTTGATCACTTACACTTTGCCCAACTCTTGAAAATTATTTTCATGCTAGTTCATTACAATACGTACAATAAATGAAACTTCCTGGCAGATTAAAACTGTGTGCCCGACCGAGTCTCGAACTGGGGACCCTTGCCTTTCGCGGGCAAGTGTTCTACCAACTGAGCTACCGAAGCACGACTGACGCCCGGTACTCACAGCTTTACTTCTGCCAGTACCTCGTCTCCTACCTTCCAAACTTTACAGAAGCCCTCCTGCGAAACTTGCAGAACTAGCACTCCTGAAAGAAAGGATATAGCAGAGACATGGCTTAGCCACAGCCTGGGGGATGTTTCCAGAATGAGATTTTCACTCTGCAGTGGAGTGTGCGCTGAAATGAAACTTCCTGGCAGATTAAAACTGTGTGCCCGACCGAGACTCGAACTCGGGAGCCAGAGCGAAAATCTTATTCTGGAAACATCCCCCAGCCTGTGGCTAAGCCATGTCTCCGCAATATCCTTTCTTTCAGGAGTGCTAGTTCTGCAAGGTTCGCAGGAGAGCTTATGTAAAGTTTGGAAGGTAGGAGACGAGGTACTGGCAGACGTATGACTATGAGGAGGGGGGCGTGAGTCGTGCTTGGGTAGCTCAGATGGTAGAGCACTTGCCCGCGAAAGGCAAAGGTCCCGAGTTCGAGTCTCGGTCGGGCACACAGTTTTAATCTGCCAGGAAGTTTCAAATCAGCGCACACTCCGCTGCAGAGTGAAAATCTCATTCTCGCACAATAAATGTTGTACAATAATTACAATAAAAATTAATATCTTCTACACAGCCACATACAGGTTTACATTTAAGTATAGACACGTAAAAGTAATACTAAAATTCTATGTTTCTGTCCTACAGGCAAGGATAGGTTTTCCCGTCACATTGGTCGCATCTGCGTGCCATATAAAGCTTCTGGACCCCACAGAAGAATGCACAGACCTATTTGCATTCATTTCATTCACTACAAAATAAACAACTTTCTAAGAAGTTCAGTATAAGACACTACATACTAAAAAGTTTAAAAAGAACAGAGAGAACTACTTTTCACAAAAGAGAATGAAACAATCTCAACATGAAGTCACATAATATCATCAAACAGCGTTTACCTAATTGTCAACACTTCACTCACTGAGGTACTTCAGCGCCTCGCTGCACCCTTATGACGATTTTGTGGTTTACACTTTATAAGCACTTTTATTAGTATCTGCATATCAGTTAACGTGTGTTACGACATGGTGTGTGGCATAAGTATTTTCTTGCATCTTTGACAGGTGCATGTCAGTAATCAGTTTTTTAAAACTTGTTTGTTCAGTGGGAATATCTTTACTAATCCATACACGACAAGTTCTTGTGTGCAAATGATTCAAATGGCTCTGAGCACTGTGGGACTTAACTTCTGAGGTCATCAGTCCCCTAACTAACCTAAGGACATCACACACATCCATGCCCGAGGCTGGATTCGAACCTGCGACCGTAGCCGTCGCGCGGTTTCAGACTGTAGCGCCTAGAACCGCTCGGCCACTCCGTCCGACTGGTGTGCAAATGTATTTTCCTCCTGCAACTAGTTACTTCTCTCTTATGTACCAGTTCGTTTAGTATAATGTCCAAAACAGTACTGATTCATGTAATTACTGGTGTGGTTGCCGCTATCCGCAAATATAGCTAAGACAAATATGCATAGTCATTTTATCTTGTTTCTTTTCTTAATGTTGTATGAGACTCATATATAAGGGCGTGTTCGCATTTATGAATACGAGGAGGTATGCATGGTTTAGAGTACGTAAGTAATAGGCAAGGAATCTTGTGTTCCTTCGAGACTAACATAAAATATTATTTCTGCCTTTACCAGCATTCATATTCGTTTTTTTTCCTGTGTTAGGTGAATATTCCGATATAATACGGGCTTCCTAATCATTGTTTCCCCAGCGAACGAGGTGGTGCAGTAGTTAGTACACTGGTCTTGCATTCGGGAGGACGACGGTTCAATCCCGCGTCCGTCCATCCTGATTTAAGTTTTCCGTGATTTCCCTAAATCGCCTCAGGCAAATGCTGGGATGGTTCCTTTGAAAGGGCACGGCCGACTTACTTCCCCATCCTTCCCTAATCCGATGAGACAGATGACCTCGCTGATTGGTCTCTTCGCCCAAACAAACCCAACCCATTATTTCCCCGTCCAGAAACTACCTTCACACAAAATAATTATAACAACATCGCCAGCAGGGACTACCATCGATGCGTCTGCCTTAATAGAAAATGGAACATAACAAAATAATGCGTTTACCCTGTATCTATTTGGATTACGAGTAGGGCTATTTCAGTTAAATTTATACATCTTGTCTGTCATCAATTGAGCGTAGCTTTGCTCTATGGTACGTTTGCTAATCTACGCCGTTTCTTCTACACTTAGTACCCCTTTTCCTCAGACGTAGTGCATGGTATTATACACTATACTAGGATATCTGACACACACGATTCTCAGAGGAATGCCCATGATTCTGTACCAGATTCATAATTCTGAAACGCTGTCTTTCGGAAATCCACTTTTTCACCCGTTTTGTGCGGTTTTCCTATCGAGACGTATATGAATACGTGGCGCATAAATCGCCGGCGACAGCCGCAATTTACTTCCTCCTATTGTCCTTACTAGCTTGCTGTCTACCATATAAAAAGAGTTTCAGAATCCGAAAATGTGTTACAATAAAATGTCTAGAAACGTCGAACTGCGCAACATACTTCGTCGAGATACGCTCGCACTCATGAAATCCGTCGCCCGTTGTCCCTGGCTTGCCGATCATGGACCGCAGCCCTGTGTCCGCGGATAAATCACGAAAATCCGCCGGTTTCCGCCTCACACGAAGAGAGACTAGATTCGATGGGCGGAGTCCACACACTAGTGGAAAACGACGACCCCAGATCGCCAGGCCATATCTGTCGAAAATATCCGCGAAAATGGCCCGCTGTTAGGGGCTGTCGCAAAAATCCGTTCATGTGAGGCCAGGCTTAAGGAAATATCCCAACATTTCCGTGGTGAGATATAGCGAAATCACGGAAAAATTGAATATGGACAGCCAGATACGGATATGAAGCGTCGTCCTCTCAATTGCGAGTTCATTGTGGTGGGCATTGCGTCAACTTTACGGTGTCGTGGTACAAGAAGGTATGTCCCACCATCCATCGTTACTTCTTTGATTTTAGTACCTAAGCTACACATGCTTCCCTTCCGCCGTCGTGACGCTATAAATTGGGAGTTTTGTATAAAGTATGCTGTGACCAAAATAGAAAAGTATGTATCTGGTCTTCTAAAGAAATATTGCCAAGTTCTCTGTTTTTATAGAAATTATTCGTTTTCCTTTAACCTTTCGATATCCTTTTAGATTATTGGATTGTTTGCTAGCACCACCCGGCGTTACAAAAGTATCTCGAATCTCTTTAAAAAAAAGTCGCTTCCATATAATAAAATGTACCGTGTTCTGTGAATGAGTAATTTTTCTCTGTTTTTACAGCATCAGACCAGTCTCGATTGCCTCTTTACTTTTACCAGCGGTGTGATGCGTCAGGGCCACCCAGTAGCATACAAGGTGGTGTAACGCCGGAAATGCATATCCTCCTATTTCCATCTATTGTACTATTATTTTTTTCCTTATTTTTGTTACCTGAATATATAACATTTCTGCGTCTTAGTATATTGTAATTGTTTTACTATTTGTATATATATATTTATGCATTTATGTCGATGTATAATTGGTTTGTTGTGTAAAGATTATTTGTATTTTTACGCTGGGTCTTGCCTAGGGAAAACTGCTATCGAACGATTTCATCGATAGGTCGTGTGAAGAATCAAAGTGTGTAGGATCTTTGGTAGTGTTAACTCTGCCGCGTGGAGCGTGGGCAGAGCAAGAGGGAGTCCGGCTGGAGTAGCGAGTGGAGCAGGTGTTGTGTGACGCTCCCGCGAGTTGCCGCGCTTTCGGGGTTTGGCAGCATGTAATTGCGCTCGACTTGCGATGATAGTTTCGGACATGGTGTCGCGGACGGGAAGCATTAGCTGGCGCACATCAAGAACCCGTTTCGTCTGGTGACCGTGTCGAGAAGAAGGCGCGCCAACATCCAGCTTCTGCAACAGCGACGGCCGACAATGAGTGACTGTCGCCACCTCCTCGATCGACGACTTCAAACCTTCAATCAACCAACAAGGAAGACTAAAAGCACGTAAAGTTTCAGAACTGTATGGCAGACCTCAGCTTTTCAAACTGTTCCATTTGCCTCGCAAAATTACAGCAACTTAGCATGAACTTTTGTTGCTCATTGTCCCAATTGCGTTACCAAGCAGGGTCCCTTCCTTTTCCGAAATGAACCCGAGTGTCGTTGAAATTCAAACGCCAGCATAATTCCATTTCACTGCTTTAATTTCAAAGTTCACTTTAAGTATTCATAGCTGGCTACAATACTTAGATTACACAAGCACAAATTAAGAGTGCGAGTTTTGTTACCGTATTTTAGCTTACCTGTGACTGCAGCTCAGCTTGGTACGTACTAAATTTTACCTTTGTTAATTGATCAGAATCATTTAATTCAAGCTCAAAGTAAAATCTCTTATTTCTAAATTGCGTAGATTCAAGTTGCTTTTGAAATGATTGTTGAGGTAATCCAAGACTAACCGTATTTTACTGAATTTCGATGTGCTTCAGAAAGAAAGCTCACTATTAACTTCAGCCACTAAATTAACTTTCGATTTTCGGGTTTTATTAATTCTTTTGCTAAATTAAGTCAGAGTGCAGCGAAAGTTATTGCTTCTGACAAACCTTCAGTTTTCACACTACACGTGTCAACCTTCAGTTGCCACGCTTCTAGTGCTAATTATATGTGTAATTACCTTTCTTTTTCAGTTACTATAGTAATTGTCCTTAGGACTGGCGACCGTAATTTCCCCCAAATCTCAAATATCTAATTACCGCTAGTTAATTGTTAACGTAACGGCCGCACATTTACTTTCTTCATTAACTTTACCCCTTTTCAAAATTAATTTCCACCAGTTTCATTTGCATTTTTCCTTTCATTTAGATGTGACCCTTTCCTCCCTCTTCACCGACAGATTAACTTCGGTGACGATTGCTTTTTCCCAAATTTCCATTAGGTACACGCGGTTTAATTTTTCACTGTCATTAAGGTCGATAAGTGAGGGGGAGGTTACACGTGGCGACCTGGTGACAGGACAATCTTCAGTTTTTTGCATTGTGCAAATCTCGTAACAAAGTACTGGTTACGTACAGGCCGTTACGTCAGCGAGAATAAGTAGTGGGAGTAATCCTAATTATATTTGAGATTTGGCATCTATATTGAAAATTATTAAAATGAGTGAAGGCAACAATTGCCAAAATTTGGTAGACTTGAATACGGAACAATCGGTCGAACAGTGGGAAACGCGCACCGCGGTACCCATTGTTCAGGGGCAGGCGGCTAGCATGAAAGACGCGACCGCCGAAACGCAGCAAAGAGCAGAAATGGAATTCCATACTTTAGAAAATGTCTCGGGATCGGAAGTGAAAATCAAATCTGAATCCCTTGATGACGAATACGGGGGGACAATTAAAGAGGAAGCCGCTACGGAAGAAAAACCGGTAGTTTCCGGGAATTTAACTGATTTATTGAATGTTTTGATTAACGAAATCAGGAGTGAAGCTCAGGCTGCCAAGCAAGAAGCTCGGGCTGCCAAGCAAGAAGCTCAGTCTGAAAAATTTGAACGGATGCTAGACAATCAGAACAAAGCTATTAACGTTGTTATCAACAATGTTGGAGTTGTTAACACAAAAGTTGATAAAATCAAAGAAGATATTGTTGTAATTAATACCGAAATCGGTAATCTCAAACAGGAAATGATAGGCGTTCAGGCGGAAATTGCGAGCATAAATACTCGTTTTAATTCCGAAATTAGCAGAATCGAGAAAAGTGTAGGAGAATCAGTTGCTCCGATCATCGAGAATAAGGTGACGGAACAAATTCAATTAGTGAAAAAAGAGGATCAACAGAAGGTGGAAACTTTAAAGGCTTTAGTATCCGAAGTAGATACCAAAGTGACGAAGCAGGCTAATACCTGCGAAGAGAAAAAAAGGGAAGTAGAAACGCTTGCAACAACCACTTGCCAAGTAATTACGAGAGTGTCGGAATTAGAAAAGAAACTTGACGAAAAACAGAGCTATGTGCCACTCTATGCACATAGTTCGGAATTGTTGACGAAAGAGGAGCGGTTCGACCCCTTGAAAAAAGGCGGTATACACGCGACGGATTTCATTAAGAATTGTGAAAGGGTTTTACCCAGATCATGGACTAATGAGAGAAAAATTAATGCGATTATTGATGTGTTGACTGGTGATGCCAAGCGTTGGGGCTTAAACCTCAACATTACGAACCTGACTTTTGACGAATTTAAAAATTTGTTTCTGGCTGAATACTGGTCAGAGCAAAAACAGCAAAGTGTCTGGCGCGAATTTGTCGTATCGAGGCCTTTCGATGCGAATTCGCGCGGTTTGATGAAGGAGTTTTGTGAGGGCTCGATCCGCAAGTTGGAATATTTGCGTGATCGCCGCACGGAATCCGAAATAGTCTGGGAACTCTACAAGAAGCTTCCAGATGATACAAAACGCTGTGTAGGAAGCAATCACAGGACAATCAATGATTTCCTGGGAAGAGTTGAGGACGAGGACTATTGGCGCAATAATCGCGACAGTGGTAGAGGCCGTGGTAACAACAACGGGTACCACAGCAACCACAACAACGATAACCATGGGAATAATGCATACCGCAACCATGGCGGCAATAACAATAATGGTTCGGACCGTAATAACAATCGGTACAATGCAAATAACAACAGGAATGACAGAAACCAGTATCATACTAACGTGATACGGGCTTCACGGAATAGTAATAACGCTAGAGGGTGTGATCAGCCGCCTCAGCAGCATCCGAGGAGCGTATCTGCTGGGACGAGACAGGGAAACCATTAGCCGCGCCGGTGAGGGGCCGACCGGGCGTGGAGAAATTTTGGCGGCCCAATAACAGGAGAAAACTCAGGTGTCGTCGTTATGAAAATTCCGTATGGAATAATCAACGGCGGGAGAGTGTGCCAGTGTTAAGAGAAAGGAGTGCGCCCACAAGTAGTAGATCAGCTGTATACACGGCAGTAGAAAATACATTCACTGTCAGTGAGAACAATTTAAGTAGTGTTCCGGAAATCGATTATAAAGTGGCAGCTGTAATACCCACAGCGGAACTGGAGATTGAGTTTAAGAATGATTCGCAAGTGTTGAGAGAAGATCAGATGTCGGATAACACGTCCGTCATTGAGCGAGGGGATGCAGAGAGGGATGAGGTCTGGTTAAGACAGTTCGGTCGCTTATACGACGAACTAAGAGATTATAGGGGCCTGTACGGGAGAAGCATTTATGGAGAGCGCGGGCAGAATTTGCCGCGTCTCGTCCCACAGGAAGATAGTAATTGTGAAGTGATGGAAAGTTCTGGCCCTAACCGGCAGACTTTACCAGAAATAGTTGATGTTAATGGGGAGTACGAGCAAGATTCGTCGTGTTTCGTCCCGCAGGAGTTAGATGTTGAAGTAGTAACGGAAAGTTCTGGCCCTAACCGGCAGACTTTACCGAAAGTTATAGTGGTAGAAGTAGCCGGCCCATCCGACGCAAACCTCCAGTTTAAACATTGCGAGAGTATTAAGGAGAAAGATTACGAAAATTTTAGTGATAGCCGGACACGATTGGTAGAAAAGCACATAGATTACAGCGTGTATGAGGTTAGAGCTGACATTATACAGTCAGACGATAACAGTGTGGGTTGCGCAGATCTAGAGGAAGTAATTGCAGATACTACTGGGCACATTTCTCCAGGTGGATTGGCAGATGAGATCAATCTGACTAAAGAGGAATCAACGAAGGTGACAATTAGTGAATTGATAGCAATGCAACACTCACTAGTTGACGAGTTACAGGAAAAGGTTTCGGTATTGGAGTCGAAGCTACAGACTAAGCCTCAGGACAGACGTGTTGAAATTAAAACTGTATGTGAACAGAGGCTGAAAAAGCCGCCAGATAAACCGGATTTAGGATCAAAGCCGGATGGTTTTTTTCTGGAATGACCTGGATATAGACGAGGATTCACTGTGGGAAAATAAAGAAACAGTCGAGGACAAGTGTAGACAGATGGTAGTGTCTGTTAATATGCACGACCTACAACTAAACGTGTTGATTGACACCGGTGCAGAATTGAGTGCTGTATCTGGAAAAATATTTCAGTTACTGAAAGACAGACCTGGCATCGTAGTTATGCCAGTAACAGGAGTGAAAATTATCGGTGCTACTGGGAAGGCCAGTAAACCGGTCACAAAACAGATTTTTGTCAACTTCGAGATATGTGGGGCACGATTTGAACAAGAGTTTGTCGTCGTGCCAGACTTAACTACGGAAGTAATTATCGGGTTAGATTGGCTATTAAAGTACCATGCAGTGATTAATTGCGAAAGCAAAACTTTGACATGTACGTCACAAGATAAAACAATAGTAGCTAGTTTTGACGATGCAGGAGACGGTGTGCATAGGCAATACCAGCCTATACACATTGTTAACTGGCCGGATGCCATTGACGTAGGCATGAATTAGAACTACTGTAACGTGAGGAAATTCTGTTAGATGACAGAAGTAAAAGTTTAGTGGAAGAGATAATCAAATTCCCTCCACGGATTGACATTAGTATTGGTGCGAAAAAAGATCGTTTGCGAGAAGTAATGAAGCTAAAAGCCGATGCTCGCATACGTCGTCATGACGCTAAAGCGCGTTTTGCTAAGTTTGCAATCGGAGACTTAGTACTTGTAAAAGCTCATGAGAAATCGAGCGAGATAGACAATGAAATCCCTAAATTTAAGTTTGTTTATAATGGACCATATAAAGTCATTGGTATACCTCACACAAATGCTTATTGCTTAGAGTATCCAAGCTCTGGAAAGCTATTAGGTATACGGAACATTGTAGACCTGAAATTGTACCAACCAAGGATTGATTAATACCACAGAAAGAGTAATTTGTACAGTATGTAAATATAGAGTGTAAGATTTAAGGATGTTCTATGTTGCGATGCTTTTGCCTGACCTAGAGGACATTAAAGAAGTTGTAATTAATAAGTAATTAATGTTGATTAAATGATTTAAGAGTTACTGAATATTAATCAACTGAAAAATCCAAGCTGCTAGTTTAAGTTTTCAGCTGAGTCACAGTAGATTAAGGAATGTAAATATGATTTTGTAAATAGCTGTAAGATTTCATAAATATGTGATTTACTAGTCATTGCCGATGTACTTAGACGCTGTTTTAAGTTTCAGGCTAGTACATGCGTGTGATGATGGACAGTGTTGAGTTATCCACTGTGATAGTGTTTATGGACTCCTTGAGATTACTCGGGAGTGAGTTTTTCCTAAATAATTCAGTGAAACGGACGTTCTGGAAATGCCGTTACACAGGCGAGTGAGATCACGCGTGCCGCACAGGCGGGCGCAACAATACTGACGAGGCGGAGCCGCTGTCGGCTCTTGTGCCGGTCGGCATTCTTTGTACTTGCGGGTACGGAAGGCGGAATTGTTTTTCTTCCTGGACAGCTGATAGAATTCTACTGTCAATATTTATGGTTTTTTCGATCTGCTGAATATTATTTTCTTGTTTAGCATTAAGTGGACTCTCATGGCGAGAGTATTAATAATGAAAAGGTTATACAAAACGTGTATTCTATGTAATTAATAATTAATTTGCGTATTTTGAACTACCTGTTTTTATGGCCATGTACGCTGATTAATTTTGTAAATAGTATTCCATTTCTATAGTGTTACGGATTTTGACGATTTTGGAATAGCTAAACCATTTTCTATATTTTCTATGAATTTTAATACGTTGTCAACCTGTTTTATTTTGATCAAGATGACAGAGTGGAATAAGATTAGGAGTGTCTCCACTCAATTATTATCGTCTAAAAATTAGTTTATGGTTAATTAGGCAAATGCTAAATTTTGTTGATGTTTTGAGCATATGCATTTCCGCTGTTTCTTTTTTGGGACATTTTCTGAGTCTGTTTAGGTTACACGAACATCCTCAGACAATGTGGGGCACGTGTAACGCAGGAAATGCATGTCCTCCTATTTCCATCTATTGTACTATTATTTTTTTTCCTTATTTTTGTAACCTGAATATATAACATTTCTGTGTCTTCGTATATTGTAATTGTTTTACTATTTGTATATATATATTTATGCATTTATGTCGATGTATAATTGGTTTGTTGTGTAAAGATTATTTGTATTTTTATGCTGGGTCTTGCCTAGGGAAAACTGCTATCGAACGATTACATCGATAGGTCGTGTGAAGAATCAAAGTGTGTAGGATCTTTGGTAGTCTTAACTCTGCCGCGTGGAGCGCGGGCAGAGCAAGAGGGAGTACGGCTAGAGTAGCGAGTGGAGCAGGTGTGTTGTGTGAAGCTCCCGCGAGTTGCCGCGCTTTCGGGGTTTGGCAGCATGTAATTGCGCTCGACTTGCGATGATAGTTTTGGACATGGTGTCGCGGACGGGAAGCAGTAGCTGGCGCACATCAAGAGCCCGTTTCGTCTGGTGACCGTGTCGAGAAGAAGGCGCGCCAACATCCAGCTTCTGCAACAGCGACGGCCGACAATGAGTGACTGTCGCCACCTCCTCGATCGACGACTTCAAACCTTCAATCAACCAACAAGGAAGACTAAAAGCACGTAAAGTTTCAGAACTGTATGGCAGACCTCAGCTTTTCAAACTGTTCCATTTGCCTCGCAAAATTACAGCAACTTAGCATGAACTTTTGTTGCTCATTGTCCCAATTGCATTACCAAGCAGGGTCCCTTCCTTTTCCGAAATGAACCCGAGTGTCGTTGAAATTCAAACGCCAGCATAATTCCATTTCACTGCTTTAATTTCAAAGTTCACTTTAAGTATTCATAGCTGGCTACAATACTTAGATTACACAAGCACAAATTAAGAGTGCGAGTTTTGTTACCGTATTTTAGCTTACCTGTGACTGCAGCTCAGCTTGGTACATACTAAATTTTACCATTGTTAATTGTTCAGAATCATTTAATTCTAGCTCAAAGTAAAATCTCTTCTTTCTAAATTGCGTAGATTCAAGCTGCTTTTGAAATGATTGTTGAGGTAGTCCAAGACTAACCGTATTTTACTGAATTTCGATGTGCTTCAGAAAGAAAGCTCACTATTAACTTCAGCCACTAAATTAACTTTCGATTTTCGGGTTTTATTAATTCTTTTGCTAAATTAAGTCAGAGTGCAGCGAAAGTTATTACTTCTGACAAACTTTCAGTTTTCACACTACACGTGTCAACCTTCAGTTGCCACGCTTCTAGTGCTAATTATATGTGTAATTACCCTTCTTTTTCAGTTACTATAGTAATTGTCCTTAGGACTGGCGACCGTAATTTCCCCCAAATCTCAAATATCTAACTACCGCTAGTTAATTGTTAATGTAATGGCCGCACATTTACTTTCTTCATTAACTTTACCCCTTTTCAAAATTAATTTCCACCAGTTTCATTTGCATTTTTCCTTTCATTTAGATGTAACCCTTTCCTCCCTCTTTACCGACAGATTAACTTCGGTGACGATTGCTTTTTCCCAAATTTCCATTAGGTACACGCGGTTTAATTTTTCACTGTCATTAAGGTCGATAAGTGAGGGGGAGGTTACAGGGGGAGGGTCACTAACTATTGCCACCAAGAACTCCAAAAGTATGATAGGACCTGAAACGTTTGTGGGACAAAAGTTGCATGGGACAACGGAGGCCATAATACGACGTTGGTTTCCTGTTGCTAGGTGGGGTCGCTTTAGAGTTATGAAGGCCAACTTTGTTTCTTTAAATGGGATGCTATAGTTTGGTACTTATTTTCTGAAAACGGCTATCGAGACAAATCCATCAACGAAGGTCAAAAAAGTGGCATGAACGTCCATTTACAGAAGGTGTTCGAAGTGACGACCATTGGTATCAATGCAGTGCTGCAATCTTCTTATCATGGATTGAGTGGTGTTCCTTATCAGATCGGCATTTATCGAAGCATATACTCTGACGATTCTCTCTCCCATATCTTCAGATGTAGTTGGAACGTCTTTATAAACATTGTCTTTTACGAATCCCCACAAGAAAAAAAATCTAGAGACGTCAAGTCTGGCGAACGAGCCGGCCACGACACATCTCCTCCGCGTCCAACCCAACGAATTGGGAATTGTCTCTGCAGCTCATTTCTAGCCATCAGCGAAAAATATGCCGGACACCCATCGTGTTGATACCACATTCTGTTCCTTGTTCCTAAAGGTATTTCTTCCAATAGAAAACCTAACGTTTCTTCCAGGAATGTGGTTTACTTCCTACCATTAAGATTTCCTTCGACGGTTTAGGGGCCTATAATTCTTTCCTCCAGAACCATACACCATACATTCATCGACCACGGTTTTCGGTGTGCAACTTGCCGCAGTCAACATGGATTTTCAGTTGCCCAATAATGCGTTTTATGCAAATTAACATTTCCATGATTCGTGAATGTAGCCTCGTCAGTAAATAAAATAAAATAAATAAATGTGTCATCCCTCTGAAACTGAAGTTGAGCCCATCGGCAGAATTCAGTGCGACGCATACAATCAGTGCCTGTTAATTCTTGGTGGCGGCTGATTGGTAAGGATGATCTCTATGGCGATGCAGAACACGAACGACACTACTCTGGCTCATGCCAGATACCCTTGCGATTTGACGCGAACTAACACAAAGATCTAAAACCACAGTGGCAAAGTACCAGTTTCCGTTTCCTTGTTAGTAACTTTCCTTTGCCGGATATGTTTCCGATGCGTTAAAGATCCAGTTGTTCTCAATTTATCATGTTGTTGTTGTGGTCTTCAGTCCTGAGACGGGTTTGATGCAGCTCTCCATGCCAATACACACATTTAAATGTACGACGTGTAGGGTGAGTACGTTGAGGGTATTTTTCTGTGTATAAGTCTCTAGCTCTCACTGAATTTCGTTGACATCCTCCGTAAATGAGAAGCATATCGACTTGCTCTTCGAAGGAATACATCACTCACATTCGCTCGATTCGACGATACTAGTCTTGCCGTTCCTATTAGTACTGTATTGCGAAACCGTTGAATGGTGTTTACATGTCAATGGCACGTTAGATGGATACTATTGCACGATATACCAGACAGAATTGTCAGAGCATGTGCTTCGATAAGTGCCGCATTCATAAAGAATACCACTCGATCCATGATAAGAAGACTGCAGCACTGCATTGATACCAATGGTCATCGCTTCGAACACCTTCTGTAAATTGACGTTCTTGCCACCTTTTTAACCTTCGTTGATGGATTCGTCTCGATAGCCGCTTTCAGAAAATAAGTACCAAACAATAGCATCCCATTTAGAAAAATAAAGTTGACCTCCATATCTGTCACGCGACCCCACCTAGCAACAAAAAAACAACGTCATATTATGGCCCCCGTTGTCCCATGAAACTTTTGTCCCACAAACTTTTCAGCTACTATCATACTTTCGGATTTATTCTAGGTGGCAACAGTTAGTGAGTCACCCTGTGTATTTACCTTGTCCTTAACACACACAGCTAAATCTGTAGATGATATGTCCTCATTGATCACAGTTTGCCACGAAGCTCTGTATCCATGTTAGTACTGTAGAATGTATAACGAGTGTTCTATTAGGTTTTTCTGCTACATATCTCTCTTGTCTATAGGGGATGAGTGGTTATGTCGACATCAGCACTGGTAAATCGAGCTTGATACGCCAGACTGACAGAGCCTCATTGCTCACGATGATGGGGCTCCATTGATACTGACTGGGCCTCCTGTCCATGTCAACACGACGTGCGTTCAAGTTCTGAAGTCTCCAGTTTCATTTTTCACACTCAGTCAGGCAAATATTTGAAACTTCTGTCGTTTCTCAAAGTAATCTACCTGTATATGTGCAAAGTTTTCACCAAGTCGACACCATGATCCCTTGGCCGCTACTAATGCTTCTTTACAAGCATGCGTTGACCACTGAGAAAATCACTGGCTGTAACATCTGCACGAATGGAGAATGTGCGAAAACACATCTTTCATCATTGAAACAAGCTAAAAATCGACAGAAACGATTCCAGGTGAGTATGCAGCATCATAAAACAATTCAAAGTTGAAACGTACTGACAGGTTAAAACTATATCGGACCGTGACTCGATATCGGGACCTTTACCTTTCGCTGGCGTGTACTTTACCAACTGAGCTAGCCAAGGTCGACTCGCGATCCCTCCTTTCACCTTTACTTCCGCCTGTACCTCATTTTCTACCTTCCAAACTTCACAGAAGTTCTCCTGAGGAACTAGCACTTCTGCAGGAATGATATTGTGGAGACATGGCTTAGCGACTCCCGGGGAATACTTCCAGAATGATTTTTATGCAGATTAAAATTGTGTGCCGGACCGAGACTCGAACTCGGGACCTACTGTGAATTTTGGAAGGGAGGAGATGAGGTACTGGTGGGAGTACAGCAGCGGCTCGTGAGTCTTGCTTGGGTAGCCCAGCTGGCACTCGCCCGCGAAAGACAAAGACCTCGAATTCGAGTCATTATTCGGTACATAGTTTTAATCTGCTAGGAAGTTTCATATCAACGCACTTCCCGCTGTAGAGCGAAAAATTCTTTCTGGCATTTCAAAGTCGTTTTTACGAAGAAATTCGTCGTGTTTCTTTTTTTGTACAATGCGTTTGTGCCTTGCCTTGCTGAAAGAGCCTTTTCCAGCAGATTTGTTCCCAATGCTGGAAGGAGCTTGCTTTTAAAAACATCTCATTAGCTCGTACCTGTCACAGTAGAGCCCTTTGGACCACAATTATGTCATAGCTGTCCCAAAACATTTTTCATCACCATAATCAATTTAATAGCTGCTCGACGAATTTTTCTCCTTGAACATAGAAAAGTTTATTAGATCGGCGAAAGAAAGCAGCACCTGACATTTCGAATGCCATTCTTTCAGAATTTAGAAACGTGATGACAGAGTTCGCGAGCTTTCCGGTACGCTTGCTCTAACGTGGCATAAATGAGGAGAGGTACATCCTTTGACCACGGAAAAATTCCAGACCTCGATCGATTCCTCGGAGGTAAATGTTTGTGCTCTCCTTAGCCTTTCGGCACTGCAGTGGAATCAGGTGACCGAAAAAATTCGCGGCTGAGGTGCAGCGATGCGACAGAATTTCGCTGCGTCTCTCAAAATCATCCAGCTATGTCACTGCCCGCGGTGACGTACGGGCACTTTTTTTTTCCTTTCAGTTTGCTCCGAGCGTAAGTTCAAAAGATGAAAGAGGGTAGAAAAAAAGAGAAGGAAAATCAATAAGGGACGTGGTGTTGTGCAAACAGAAGGCAGCACGCTCTAGTGAACTGGAAAAGTTTCCTGCCTCAGCGCTGGCGACGCGGCCTGAGAGAATGGGCGGCTAAAGTTTTCCCCAGGGAACTCGCAGCGCCTTCTTAGCCGGGTTCGACAATTCCGGTCGTTGATGCATTTCGCCGGCCGGTGTGGCCGAGCTGTTATAGGCGCTTCAGTCTGGAGCCGCGCGGCCGCTATGGTCGCAGGTTCGAATCCTGCCTCGGGCATGGATGTGTGTGGTGTCCTTAGGTTAGTTAGGTTTAAGTAGTTATAGGGGACTGATGACCTGAGCTGTTAAGTCCCATAGTGCTCAGAGCCATTTGATTATGTATTTCTCTCGAACCAATAGAATTTGGGAGAAGTGTCAG
The DNA here is from genome assembly GCF_023864345.2 of Schistocerca serialis cubense. NCBI lineage: Eukaryota > Metazoa > Arthropoda > Insecta > Orthoptera > Acrididae > Schistocerca > Schistocerca serialis. The sequence goes on from NC_064638.1 coordinate 1,272,951,376, forward strand.
ATCCTCTGTGGCGAGGAAATATGATTTGTTTTAATCATCTTGGGGTTGAAGCTCTTTTCTTCCATGTTTGCTTAACCAATATGTATGTTTTTGGATAGGGCCTGCCTTTAGCAAAACACATTTTTGTTTTTTAACCCAAACATGTTTCACTGCAGTGACAACCAAGACAAGCACAGACAAACACAACACATCTGGTATTTATCAACTAACATGCCAGGACTGCAAAGCAGTTTATATAGGACAGACAAGCAGAAACTTTAATACCAGATACACAGAACACAGAAGAAAATTAAAAAGTAACAGCTGTCATTCCACATTTGCTGAACACCTCATGGACATGAAACATAACCCAACAAACATCAGTACGGATTTGAAAATTCTCAAATTCAGCAACAGCCCCCCACAAAAACTAATAATTGAAGAAAATTATCAGACACAAAAAGCTATAGTGGAAGGCAAACAAGTGATAAATGAATACACAGCTCTCTGCAATGGCACTCTGTTCTCTGGCCTCAAGGAATTATCCGACAAGACCAACCAATAGAGCTCTCACCCACCCACCCCCCACCATCCCCCCCCCACACAGAAACACACACACACACACAAAATGGCTCTGAGCACTATGGGACTTAACATCTATGGTCATCAGTCCCCTAGAACTTAGAACTACTTAAACCTAACTAACCTAAGGATATCACACAACACCCAGTCATCACGAGGCAGAGAAAATCCCTGACCCCGCCGGGAATTGAAGCCGGGAACCCGCACACACACACACACACACACAAAGAACCCTAAACCTAATGCCACCCTCTCTCTCTCTCACTCTCTCTCTCTCTCTGTGTCCGGATTTTCACACACACACACACACAAAAGAAAAAAGAATCACTAACATCTCTGAAAGATTCAAAACAACCGCCAGGAAGACCTTCAACTGTTCCGCTGTCAGCCATCTTGTTTTTACACCTTCATTTGCTCCACTGCCCGCCATGTTTGCTTTTACAGCTGGTAAAGCTGTGAAACAGTTACAGTGACAGTGACAACAAAATATATAGTGTTCAACAGTGATGAAGATGATTAAAAGGAAAACGTAAGTGAAATAGAAATAACAAGTTTTCGAAATGTAATTTTGGCTTAAACAATTTGTCTACTTTAAGGTATAAGTGGTTGCAGATGACAAACTGTGCAAGAAACGGTCACTGTAGAAACACAACACATCACAAGAACCACACCATGTGGTAAGAAGGTATGAATTCGTAATTTATGCGTTTTTTTCAAATATCTGTAATTACGATTTAAAAACTAATAGCTACATGTATACAAACAGCAAAGAACATTCTTTATCTTTAACAGATTGGAAAAAGAAGCCCACTGAAGATGCTGCAACTGCAGTGAAACATGTTTGGGTTAAAAAACAAAAATGTGTTTTGCTAAAGGCGGACCCTATCCAAAAACATACATACGGCTCGCCTTGTTCAGGCTAGATATTTAGAAAAATCCACCGGTGTGCAAACAAAAGGACGAAAGTAAACTTCGCGTGATGTGTCTCTGTCAAGTTACATAGCTCGACGATACTTGCTCCATACGTTGAAAGAAATGCTACAGTACAGTACAGTGCAGTACAGGAAGTAACTTACAGAAATATACAATGGGACGAACGGAAATGACATTTTATTCAAAAGCAACAACCATAATGAAGTCACCGCGAGTCTTCTGGATATTCCAAGAGGCTCTCAACAGAATGTGTGACCAACTCGGACGGCAGTGCATGCCCTGCAACGTCCTCCGCTGCTGACCGCGAGGTTGTTGTGGCAGGGCGCTCCACTCTTCCACCAGCGCGGTTGATAGAGTTGCTGGATGATCGTCGGTGCATGTGGACAAACTGAAAAAAAAAAATCCACAACGCATCACATACGTGCTCGATGGGAAAGTCGGGGGAAAGGGCAAGCCAGTCCATATGCTGAATATCCTCTCCTTCCAAGAGCTCTTCCACCTGCATTGTTCGAAGTATTAGGGCGTTGTCATCAGTAAAAGTAAAGACAGGGCCGAGTGAACCCCTGAAAAGACGCGCGTGGAGAGGGAGAACAATGTTGCAACAACGTTTACCGGTGAGTGTATCGTATCCAATCATCTGGAGGTCGGTCATATGAGGCGGTCGTTGACTGTGGTCGACCACCTCCTCTTCTTCGGGCAGCAGTGCCTGTGGTTTGGAAAGATCCTCATGCACGTGAAACAATGCTTCGAGCAATACCAAACTCCTGGGCTGTACTCCGCCCTTCTTCGAGTTCCCCGCGGATTCTTCCCCGTGTGAGGTCATCCAAACGTCTGCGGGCCATGTTTTAATGAAGAACACCACCGCACTGCGCCGGAACTGCTCGCTCTCCTTCCCCTTCCTTCAACTGCCTCGTCTTACGGGGCATGCGACGTCCAGCTGTTGGTGCGCGACTTGGAGACTTCTGATAATATGCTGCCGCACTTTCATTCGTTTCCCCAATGTTGCTGTACAGGGTGGCGCCCAGAGAACAGAGTTCCAGGGTACAAAGAAACACAGCAGAGGAAAGACTATGAAGTACAAAACCTAACGACACAAATGTTGAAAGTGACCACCATTCGTCTCTTGTCACTTTTGTGCCATAGTCAGCAAGTTGCTGAAGGCGGACCGGAGCTGGGCTGCTGGAACTGCTCCATTCTCATCCGAAAAATTCTGCTGCAGTTCTCGAGGACTATGAGGGTTGGTGCAACAGTTCTATAGTGCTTCCCACACAAAGTGGTCCTGGTGGCCAGCTAGGGCCGCGACCACACTGACCTCTGCTAATAACTCAGTCAGGCGTGAAGATCGTGTAAATGCATTCCAAAGTTCGGCCGGCTGTATGGGCAGTAGCTGTAGGTCTTTTCCTCCTCCTCTAATGCTGTCACTCATGCACGTCCAATCGTGTCCATTCGTCCGGGCCACTTTTATTTGCTCCGCCTTGTATACTTAATGTAGCTCGCCCTTAAGGTTCGCAGAGCAGCGTAGTAAACGCAGTCTACGGGGCAGGATCCGGCCTCGTTTAGGAGTGGTTTTCGATACTGCACCACGTCAGTGAATGACAAGTGAGGCCCACGATAAAGACATGTGACACTGCAGGTCTTAAAAGTGTCAGCAGCCGTCCCCGGAGGTGAGCGAGTACCTATCTCAGACAAATTTAATAATTCCTGACTGCGCGTTAAAATGCATGTAGGCACTCGATAGCACACGAAAAAGCTAAAATCTTTTCAATTGCATATTGTTTTCCCGTGGGCCCTGCACGGAACTCAAGTTCGATGAGGGGTCCGTATATCTCGTGGGTCCCGATGGCAAGCTAGAACACTCCAGAGCGTTTTCGAAGATGTAACCTTCCCTCACTGAATTTTTAACTAACATATGGAGCAGCAAATGTTAAACAGAAACAGAGAAAAGCAGACTGTATCGTAAAGAACGCAACAGAATAGAAATTTTTCTAAGTATATACAAACGATTTATCACGTATGAAAATGCAGAACACCTTGGACGGTATTTCCACGTGATGCACTGAATGGCAACATTTTTAACTGTAGATAAATGCAAGGTAGTACCAATAAGACAGACACGGAGCCCAATAATGTCCTATAACAGAATTAGTAGATTAGCGATGACATTCTGGATCAAGTCGCACCGTTTATACATTTAGTGATAATACAACACTAAGAATCAGTATGATATGGGACATTCTAGGAACCAATATTACAGAAGACGAATGAAAGACTTAGATTTGCTGGAAGGATTGTGATAAAACACAGTGTAACTGTAAAGGAAACCGCACACATGACTGCATTTAATGTATTCTTCTGGGCTTTGCATCCCTAGCGAGAGAGGCATGACAGCACACGTCGAACGAAGTCAGTCACGCACTGCTACCATCGAAAAAGATTGGTGTGGGTCATATGAAGCCGTAACAGTTCGAAGCCGTAAGGGAATGTAGTTCTGTGTGTAAAAAAATTGTGATAATCATCGAAAAAACTGAAAAATGTTCATATACACTCCTGGAAATTGAAATAAGAACACCGTGAATTCATTGTCCCAGGAAGGGGAAACTTCATTGACACATTCCTGGGGTCAGATACATCACATGATCACACTGACAGAACCACAGGCACGTAGACACAGGCAACAGAGCATGCACAATGTCGGCACTAGTACAGTGTATATCCACCTTTCGCAGCAATGCAGGCTGCTATTCTCCCATGGAGACGATCGTAGAGGTGCTGGATGTAGTCCTGTGGAACGGCTTGCCATGCCATTTCCACCTGGCGCCTCAGTTGGACCAGCGTTCGTGCTGGACGTGCAGACCGCGTGAGACGACGCTTCATCCAGTCCCAAACATGCTCAATGGGGGACAGATCCGGAGATCTTGCTGGCCAGGGTAGTTGACTTACACCTTCTAGAGCACGTTGGATGGCACGGGATGCATGCGGACGTGCATTGTCCTGTTGGAACAGCAAGTTCCCTTGCCGGTCTAGGAATGGTAGAACGATGGGTTCGATGACGGTTTGGATGTACCGTGCACTATTCAGTGTCCCCTCGACGATCACCAGTGGTGTACGGCCAGTGTAGGAGATCGCTCCCCACACCATGATGCCGGGTGTTGGCCCTGTGTGCCTCGGTCGTATGCAGTCCTGATTGTGGCGCTCTCCTGCACGGCGCCAAACACGCATACGACCATCATTGGCACCAAGGCAGAAGCGACTCTCATCGCTGAAGATGACACGTCTCCATACGTCCCTCCATTCACGCCTGTCGCGACACCACTGGAGGCGGGCTGCACGATGTTGGGGCGTGAGCGGAAGACGGCCTAACGGTGTGCGGGACCGTAGCCCAGCTTCATGGAGACGGTTGCGAATGGTCCTCGCCGATACCCCAGGGGCAACAGTGTCCCTAATTGGCTGGGAAGTGGCGGTGTGGTCCCCTACGGCACTGCGTAGGATCCTACGGTCTTGGCGTGCATCCATGCGTCGCTGCGGTCCGGTCCCAGGTCGACGGGCACGTGGACCTTCCGCCGACCACTGGCGACAACATCGATGTATTGTGGAGACCTCACGCCCCACGTGTTGAGCAATTCGGCGGTACGTCCACCCGGCCTCCCGCATGCCCACTATACGCCCTCGCTCAAAGTCCGTCAACTGCACATACGGTTCACGTCCACGCTGTCGCGGCATGCTACCAGTGTTAAAGACTGCGATGGATCTCCGTATGCCACGGCAAACTGGCTGACACTGATGGCGGCGGTGCACAAATGCTGCGCAGCTAGCGCCATTCGACGGCCAACACCGCGGTTCCTGGTGTGTCTGCTGTGCCGTGCGTGTGATCATTGCTTGTACAGCCCTCTCGCAGTGTCCGGAGCAAGTATGGTGGGTCTGACACACCGGTGTCAATGTGTTCTTTTTTCCATTTCCAGGAGTGTATTTACAAATAAATAAAGAGAAATTACCTTTCGGGAACTGAACTCTGAATTCAAATACACGTCTGCCTGTTCGTTGTCCAAGGAAGTGGCTTCCTGTCACGCATATACAGGGTGTCTCTCCTTCGACGTCAGGCGAATTACCTCTGGTTTTTTCAGGTCATGTTTGTAATTTCGTTTATGAAGAGTGTAGCTGGAGTCAGCGCAAACAAGAGTGTAGCTGGAGTCAGCCCAAACAAATAGTGCTCATCACAGCTTTTCTGCGACGCCCAATGTCAATGGAGAGCGTCGATTTGTTTCCCGTTACAGAGAAAATTATTTTTAAAGTGAAATTTTACTTCCCCATTCGACAGAACAGTCCCACATTAGCCTAGTGCGATATTTGCTTTGTCACTATGTATTAACAGGGACAGTGAAACCTGAAGAACAGCCAGTGCTCCAGCAGCGGCAGCACTGCCCTGGCCCGCGCTGAGTGCCATCACCAATTGTGTAGCACGACTGAGTTTATTCTTCGTCCCTGCTAATACATGCGGACAAAACAAAGATATCACTAAACTAATTTGGCAGCTCTGTCAAATGGCCACATAAAATTCCTATTTAAAACTAATTCTGTTTGTAATGGGAAGCAAATCGATGCTTTCCGTTGACACTGGTTGTTGCTTGAAAGACATGACGAACAGTAATTGTTTGTGTTGGCTCCGGCTACACCGTGCGAAAACGAAATTGCAGATATCTGCTGAAACACCAGAAAACAGGGCCTGACGATTGTTAGGAGAGACACCCAGTACATACACTGACAGCAAGAAAATCGCAACAGCAAAGTACGAGTACAGTGACTGTCTAGGTAAGACTTTAAAGTGTTAGCATTGCAAGATCAAAGGTTAATTTAAGCGCCAGATGAGCTTTGCAAATGTGAAATGCTGGTACATTAATAACACAGGCCAACAAACGTTTTTTTGAAAAACCTTTTTACTTTAATAGCTGATCTTCATAGATTTTTATAAGCTGAATCCAAATCTAGCCATAGTTTTTTTTTTTTTTTTTTGTATCACCTATAGTTTTCGAGCAATATGCTTTTCATTATATAGTATAAAAATCCTTTGCTGTATGGTAAACGGGGAAATTAATGAAACGCTTTGTCACGACATAAGCATGGTTTGTATTTACGGTCAGCTGCTTAAGACAATGATATGTGTTAATAGAGGTTTCACTTGTCAGCTGGAATGGTTTGTATTTTCCTTCTCTTTTTTCTTTGAAGCTTCTTGTGTAGCTTTTCCTACGATGAGTCGCTTGTTGAACTTCTCGGTGAAGTGACCAACAGTAGTCCCCCATCATGTTGGTGTTCCAGCGGCCTTGGTAGCGGTTTTTCATCACTTTAATGTCCTGGAGAAAATGCTCTCCTTGCTCCTCACTAACATCTCCCATATTGTCCAGGAAGTAATCAAGGTGACTGTTCAAAAACTGCACTTTCAGGCTCATTGAACATCCAAAAGTTTTAAACTTCTTTAACATTGTAGCTATAATAGAAGCATATTCCGCGTCTTTTTCGTCCTAAGAACTTTGTAACGACTTGCTTGAATGATACCCAGGCTTCTTTCTCATTTAATGTCTTTGTGGATTCAAAGTTAACATCAAACATCAGTTTTCTAATGTCAGGTCCGACAAAGACGCCATATTTTAGTTTAGCTTCTGAAAGGTATGGAAACTTTTGGCAGAGATACTTAAAACGTGGTCCATCTTTAGGCAAAGTCTTTACGAACTGTTTCATTACGTCTAACTTTATATGTAGAGGTGGTAGGAGTACGTTTTTTGGATCTACAAGGTTTTTGCGTAGCATTTCTTCTCACCATGTTTTAAAGACTCCCTCACAGGCCAGTTCTTTCTGCACCAGTGTTGATCCCTTGCGCTACTGTCCCATTCACACAAGAAACATGGAAATTTTGTAAGGCCGCCTTGCTGACCAAGTAGCGTGCATGTTACTTTTAGACCGCCTCGTATCATCCAACCACGAGGAGAATAGCCTGCTTTATTTAGCACTATTTATAGGTTTTCATAGCTTTCTTTCATATGTACAGAACGTCCAACAGGAATAGATTCATACATGTTGCCAATGTGTAATAAAGCAGCCTTTAACCTTTAAACTAGCTTTGGATGAATCAACAAACAGCCTCCAGCCAGCAGCCAGTGGGGCGTCCACACAGCACCCCTGACGGAGTGTGACACCAGCATCACAGCGTTATGAATGTTATAGCACAAATTGTGTGTTTATCCAGCCACCATCGGTCAGCACCCACCATTTATGCTCCCTTCTGCACCTCAGCGTCTACAACGTAGTGGCCTCTTACCTCCGGGCCATTAGAACACCATCGCCAGTAATGTAAATGATGATAAGAGTTGCAAATCTCTGTGATAGGTCGAAAGGCCATCAGTGAGCATTACCGTTGTTCGTCTTTAGCGTTGTTACCAGGCATCGTAGGGTATAATAGGCACGTGGGTAGCCTCAGAAGTTCCGTGGTCACTGTGCGGGACATGTAGATGCCAGATACTCGTGTGAGCCAGCGTTATCAGCACCTGAAAGCGTTTGATCGAAACGTCGTTGTGTATCTCTATTTGGTCGGCTGGTCAATCGTGCAGTATCGAGATTTGAGAGTGATTCGGATTTTACAGTCAACCCGTGTCAGAGCAGGCACAGTCATCATCAAGGTTCCAGTCTATCACGTCTGACCACCACAAGGAAAGGTCGCCATATTGTGCACCAAGCTCAGCGTAACCCCTTCACATCTGCGCGTACCATCCAAGAACCAGCAATGGATTCCCAACAACGTTCTGTGTTATCTCGCGCTATTGGTCACAAAAAATGTTCAAATGTGTGTGAAATCTTATGGGACTTAACTGCTAAAGTCATCAGTCCCTAACCTTACACACTACTTAAACTAAATTATCCTAAGGACAAACACACACACATCCCCAAGACAGGACTCAAAACTCCGCCAGTACCAGCCGCACAGTCCATGACTGCAGCGCCCTGGTCCACTCGGCTAATCCTGCGCGGCTATTTATCACAGACTAGCAGCATCCCCACTAGGGTTTACCACGGTAAACATGGGCTGCTGTTAACACCACAACCCAGTCGGTTGCGCTTGGGTTGGCGTCGTGACCGGGGAATGCAACCACCGTCTTTCCCAAAACTTCTACAATCCGCGCACCTGCCCTCACCATAAGGAAACCCACTGCCTGAAACATTGTCCTAAACTTCAGTCTACTCCCGCATTTTCACCTGTTGTCAGTCTCAGTCTACGTATTACCGCAAGTTCAAATCCAAAAAATAACCTCTCAAACGAGAAAACTCTAAGAAACAGTAAGTCTACTTTATACTGCCGCCGGCACAAGCAGTTACCTCCATCCACCGCCCACGGCAGAGGACATCATCTGTTTCCTCATCTCTAATCTAAAGAATGTCTCTCCCCTCTAACGTCCCTACACCCTAAACTTCATTTTCCTTCCTATTGATTTCAGCTTCTAATCAACGTTTTCAAAAAATAACGTTTATTTCTTGTTCAAACAAACAGGAACACCTGTACTCTCTTTTCCATTCCCATGACTTCCATATCGCTTTGCCTATATCTGTGGCCTCATTTCTGAAGTTTTCTCTGGCCTCTACCCTTGTTGAACCCCTCTGCTACTGTCCGCCACTGAAGAGGAACGAAATTACAATAAAAGAAACAAAAGAAACGTGATTATAATTAATGCCTGTTTCGGCCCCAAGATGGCCATCTTCATCTTCATAACCCGTACGTCACAGCTAGCACATAGGACATTGTAGGGCAGTCTTATTGCGAATACCTACAAAAGTAGTATCGCATCTTCAACGTTACCTTGATGCAGACCTACGGCATCACGTCTATAATCCGTCTATGCGTCTACATATACAGGGTGTTACAAAAAGGTATGGCCAAACTTTCAGGAAACATTCCTCACACAGAAAGAAAGAAAATATGTTATGTGGACATGTGACCGGAAACTCTTACTTTCCATCTTAGAGCTCATTTTATTACTTCTCTTCAAATCACATTAATCATGGAATGGAAACACACAGCAACAGAATGTATCAGCGTGACTTCAAACACTTTGTTACAGGAAATGTTCAAAATGTCCTCCGTTAGCGAGGATACATGCATCCACCCTCCGTCGCACGGAATCCCTGATGCGCTGATGCAGCCCTGGAGAATGGCGTATTGTATGACAGCCGTCCACAATACGAGCACGAGGAGTCTCTACATTTGGTACCGGGGTTGTGCAGACAAGAGCTTTCAAATGCCCCCATAAATGAAAGTCAAGAGGGTTGAGGTCAGGAGAGCGTGGAGGCCATGGAATTGGTCCGCCTGTACCAATCCATCGGTCACCGAATCTGTTGTTGAGAAGCGTACGAACACTTCGACTGAAATGTGCAGGAGCTCCATCGTGCATGAACCACATGTTGTGTCGTACTTGTAAAGGCACATGTTCTAGCAGCACAGGTAGAGTATCCCGTATGAAATCATGATAACGTGCTCCATTGAGCGTAGGTGGAAGAACATGGGGCCCAATCAAGATGCTACGTACTGATGTGCTTGATGCTAGTACTGTAGAGCAATGAGTCGCATGTCAACACAAACACCGAAGTAAACATTACCTTCCTTCAATTGGGCCAACTGGCGCTGAATCGAGGAAGTACAGTACATACCGACGAAACTAAAACGAGCTCTAACATGGAAATTAAGCGTTTCCGGACACATGTCCACATAACATCTTTTCTTTATTTGTGTGTGAGGAATGTTTTCTGAAAGTTTGGCCGTACCTTTTTGTAGCACCCTGTATACCGTAGTTTTCACGTCAATGAGAAGTGTGTGGTGGAAGGTGCATTGTACCAGTATTAGCGATTTTCTGTCCTATTTCCTCCGCGCACTGAGCGAAAGAGAAATGACTATATGTTTCCGTATAACTTTTTGTTGTGATTTGTTCGTAAGATACACGAGAGGCGCAGCAGAATCGTCACGCGCCCGTCCTGGGATACCGACTCTCCCAGTTTACGCAGTAGAGTCTCGAGAGAACAAAGTCGTCTTTTTCCTAGATTCGCTATTTCAGAATGACGCCTCCGGTGTTCAGAAAACTCTTGGTGTCACGTTGTTAATATGAAATGCCTGGAAATGTGGTGGAATATTTTATCTACATCTATGTCTGCATTATTACTCTGCAGTTCGCATTTAACTGTTTGGCAGAAGGTTCTTAGAACTTCTTTCATACTATTTCTCTTTCAATTACTAATTTCATTCCGTGGATCTTTGGTCTTCTATTTGTGGGGCCAATGCGGGTCTCTTGGATTAGTAAGAGATCACAGTTGTGAGTTTTACATGCTACAGCAAATAGCACTTCTTTCTCATGAGAGAGCCCTTCAATGTTTATGGACATTATATTTAGCGCTGGCTTTGATAAAAGCCTTTTTGTGGTGTCTTGGTGTTGAAAGGATTGGCCGTTAGGCACAGGCCTAACGTTGTCCAGGGTACGCCCGATCAGAAGAAGGACTGCCGTAGAAATCGAGAAACATAAACAGGAGACAGATCCCAGGCATCCAATGTTCGGATACAATCTTCAACCTCGCCGACTTAAATCAAGGAGGAGTTTCCTACGAACAACTGAAGCAACTCTTTTATCGCCTAGAGCACGACGAGAAGAGCTGTAGTACAATGTGGACCCAGGATGACCAGGGAATAGCCGCAGGGAAGAACCCACAGCTGGCTCTGAACTCCCATATACGACCTGGAAAGCCCTGAATAGACTACGAACAGGCGTATCAAGATGCAGAGCAAACTTGGAAAAATGGGGCTACATCAGTGCAGACGAGCCCTGTGAGTGTGGAGAACAGCAAGACCCACAACACCTACTGGTCTGCAGGAAACTAAACAACCCGTGTTCGACTCAAGACCTATTTGAAGCAAATGACAAGGCTATTCAAGCTGCAGTGTATTGGGCTTCACGGGGGATATGAAAATCGCTCTGTTTCGCATCCTTAGCGCTTATCATTATTTGTTACATACTTTTCTATATTATTGTAGTTAATTTACCTTATAACCATGTATTATTGTATTATAACTGCTTCCCTTGCATTGTAATATAATTTTTTTTTTTTGTAAAATGGTGATGTCTTGGATACGATAAATAAATAAATAAATACTATTTCTCTGTCGTTTCACTTTCGAAAAGCAGTGAGAAAGGAATATCTAAAAACTTCCGTGGAAATTCGGGTTTCTCTTATTTCTTTAAAAAAAATAATATGCTCATTTCTCCTTGTTTGGTGGGAGTCAATAAAATAGTTTGCCATTCGGAAGAGGAAGTTGGTGTTTGTTTTAGTGATTGCCAACTCAGTTCACTAATCGCACCTGTGACACGTTCTCGCCTTTTTTGTGATAACTGAAAACTAGCTCCCCTTCTTCGACTTTTTTCGATATTCCCCGTCGGTGTAGTCTGGTTAGAATACCAGACACTCTCGCAGAAATACTGCAGAGGAATACGGATTATCGTAGTGGAGGCAGTCTCTTTAATACACAATACATTTTTTGCACCTTCCAAGTGTTCTATCGATAAAATGCAGTCTAAGGTTCACCTCCACTACAATATTTTCTGTCTGATGCCTTCAGACTAAACTATTATCCCTAGGTATTCAGTTGCATCAGTAACCTTTAAATTTGTGTGATTTGTTATGTAACCGAAATTTAACGGAATTTTTTTAGTAGTCGTGTGAAAAATGTCACACTTTTTACTGTTTAGCGTCAACTGTCACTTTTGGCATTGTTCAGGTGACTTGTACATAGTATTTTGTATTCGTTTTGATCTTCTGATGACCTTACTAGACAGTAAACAACTGCATCAACTGCAAAAAGTATAAAAAGGTTGCTCAGATTGTCTCTTAAAAGTCATTTCTATACATTAAGAACAGTAGAGGCTTATAACGCTTTCTCGAGGAATCCCAGATATAACTTTGGTTTCTCTCTATGACTTCCCGTCAATTGCTGAGAATTGCGATATCTCTGATGGAAATCACGAATCTAGTAGCGTAGCGGAGACTATATTATATGATGTTGTTCCTTACTGTATACCTACTTGCTGTCATTCAGAAAACTCTTGGCCCCCACTGGAACTGTAAAACCCCATTCCAGGTCCACGAGCATTTCTGTTAGTTTTGTACGGGCTATAGAAGCCTGTTGCGATGCTAGCGGCGTATGCCTAACTTAGTTGGATGCGTGGTGTCATACGAAGTCGGTAACCACTCAGAACATTCGATAAAGACTCCAAATGATCGAGCAATAGTCTACAAATCATCGCACTAGCCACTTGTATGGCTGCACTCCACTTTCTCAGAACCCTTCGCACTATTACCTCTTTGCCGAGCTCTGTGGCCGAGCGGTTCTAGGCGCTTCAGTCCGGAACCGCGCTGCTGCTACGTTCGCAAGTTCGAATCCTGCCTCGGGTATGGATGTGTGTGATGTCCTTAGGTTTAAGTAGTTCTAAGTCTATAGGACTGATGACCTCAGCTGTTAAGTCCCATGGTGCTTGGAGCCATTTGAACCATTTGATTACCTCTTTATAGACGATATGAGGTGCTCCAGACGTCTACTACTAGTCACGGAATACGGTACTATCAGGTTCTTTCTCCTTGTTATAGACAGTATCTAGCATTTGTCCTGACACCAAGTGGAAATTTCGTCCGAGCCTTCCTGCATTTTCTTAGTGGTACATTTGCTCACAGTCCTCGGTCAAACCGTCGGTCACTTCTGCTGCAGACCGTTTCTGCCACGTGCGGCATCCCGTGTCTGGTGGCCCTGCCGAGATAGTCGTCGCTCAGCAACGACAATGGCGGACAAATGAGCATCGTGCGGCGACGCGACGGGGACGCCGGGAGGCCGCGCTGGATCACAAAGATGGCGCCACCGATATCTGCAGACAGACGGCCAGCTCTCTCTCTCTCTCTCTCTCCCCCTCTCTCTTTCCCTCCCTGTCTCCATACCGGACACAATTCACTTTACCAAGCCCTTCTGATATATTAATATTGCTTGCAAGATGGTACAAGTGTCGACTACAAGCGCTTCAACATCTCTTAGTAAGCAGTTATAATATCACTTTTCCGGTTTTACCGGCGGATCTGTTGCAGATGAACTTCTCAGGTTTGTCCCCGGATAACATTGTGCAAGTCACACAACATTTCATCGAAGCAACTACACTACTGGCCATTAAAATTGCTACACCACGAAGATGACGTGCTACGGACGCGAAATTTAACCGACAAGAAGAAGATGCTGTGATATGCAAACGATTAGCTTTTCAGAGCATTCACACAAGGTTGGCGCCGGTGGCGACACCTACAACGTGCTGACATGAGGAAAGTTTCCAACCGATTTCTCATACACAAACAGCAGTTGACCGGCCTTGCCTGGCGAAATGTTATTGTGATGCCTCGTGTAAGGAGGAGAAATGCGTACCATCACGTTTCCGACTTTGATAAAGGTCGGATTGTAGCCTATCGCGATTGCGGTATATCGTATCGCGACATTGCTGCTCGCGCTGGTCGAGATCCAATGACTGTTAGCAGAATATGGAATCGGTGGGTTCAGAAGGGTAATACGAAACGTCGTGCTGGATCCCAACGTCCTCGTATCACTAGCAATCGAGATGACAAGCATCTTATCCGCATGGATGTAACGGATCGTGCAGCCGCGTCTCGATCCCTGAGTCAACACAGCGGGACGTTTGGAAGACAACAACCATCTGCACGAACAGTTCGACGACGTTTGCAGCAGCATGGACTATCAGCTCAAAGACCATGGCTGCGGTTACCCCTGATGCTGCATCACAGACAAGAGCGCTTGCGATGGTGTACTCAACGACGAACCTGGGTGCACGAATGGCAAAACGTCATTTTTTCGGGTAAGTGCAGGTTCTGTTTACAGCATCATGATGGTCGCATCCGTCTATGGCAACATCGCGGTGAACGCACATTGTAAGCGTGTATTCGTCATCGCCATACTGGCGTTTCACCCGGCGTGATGGAATGGGGTGCCACTGGTTACACGGCCCGATCACCTCTCCTTCTCATTGACGGCACTTTGAACAGTGGACGTTACATTTCAGATGTGTTACGACCCGTGGCTCTACCCTTCATTCGATCCCTGCGAAACCCTACATTTCAGCAGGATAATGCACGACCGCATGTTGCAGGTCCTGTACGGGCCTTTCGGGATACAGGTAATGTTCGACTGCTGCCCTGGCCAGCACTTTCTCCAAATCTCTCACCAACTGAAAACGTCTGGTCAATGGTGGCCGAACAACTGGCTCGTCACAATACGCCAGTCACTACTCGTGATGAACTGTGGTATCGTGTTGAAGCTGTATGGGCAACTGTACCTCTACACGCCATCCAAGCTCTGTTTGACTCAATGCCCAGGCGTATCAAGGCCGTTATTGCGGCCAGAGGTGTTTGTTCTGGGTACTGATTTCTCAGGATCTAATCACCCAAATTGCATGAAAATGTAATCACATGTCAGTTCAGTTCTAGTATAATTTATTTGTCCAATGAATACCCGTTTATCATCTGCATTTCTTCTTGGTGTAGCAATTTTAATGGCCAGTAGTGCATTATACATGCATTTTATTGGTGTTTTCACTGCTGGAAGATGTCACTGGTGACAACCGCTGCTTCTGACTAACATAACTATGAATGCTCAGTTTCCGTATGAGACCGTTGCGCTATTCGTGCGATCGTAACTGCAGCTGTGGAACGGCTAGCATAGCAGATGTGCTGGACCCTAATTCTAAGTCGTCGTCGTCGTCTTCACTTCGCGCTGGGCAGGTGTCGCAGTAATACTCCGAGTTCGCAGCAGGTCGGGCCATTTCCTTGTCTCGCGCAAATGGATCTTTTGGCCTGGAGCACGAATTTTTTATATTGCTGGCGTGGGCAGTTTTTCCCTGGAGCCGTCGCTCCGGCTTCTTGAAACGCTCGCGGAGGTGTGGCACCCCGGCCATTTTGTCAATAGTGAGCTAATTTGCTGCTGGCTCCGTCTCGACTGCGATAAAAAAAAATGGTTCAAATGGCTCTGAGCACTATGGGACTTAACTTCTGAGGTCATCAGTCCCCTAGAACTTAGAACTACTTAAACCTAACTAACCTAAGGACATCACATACATCCATGCCCGAGGCAGGATTCGAACCTGCGACCGTAGTGGTCGCGCGGTTCCAGACTGTAGCGCCTAGAACCGCTCGGCCACACCGGCCGGCTTGACTGCGATAGCTCGATTTGATTTTACGTATGCTATAGTTCGCCTTATGTTTCCAGCGGCCGCTGTGGGTTTTGACGAGGCTTTTCATGTCGATGAGACTGCAACAACCCTTACCTGGTACTCGCATTGGACTTCGCACACCGACATTCCTGACACTTTAACACTAACTTGCGGATGTTGGAATGGAGAGTTGGCCAAGTTAAAGGTTCCTTAACATTAGTTATAGTCTTAAAAGACCCTGCAGTCTGACATGGGAAAAGGAGAAAACGGCAGGCGCTAAATTAACCGGCAGACTTATTTTCAATGTATCATCCTCTCTGGCATGGAAGCAAACCAATCCTTTATTGAAGTTATAGCATAGTAATTCGAATCCTGAGTAATCTGTCGGAAAATACTAGTAAGCCTGCGATCTTTTGCCCGTTGTCTCGCCAAATCTAGGAATAACTCTGAGATTTTACTGAGAACAGCCACGTTAGACTCTGCAGGCTGTTGCAAGTACTTCGCATCCTGCTCACTGTCACTAAACATTGTACTAAGGGCATTAGCCAGCTGAATCTCCATGCCACGAGTACGTCTAACAGTGATTCGCAATGCGGAATTAAGGATGGTCCACCATACTACACGACCAGTTTTTCGTGTCCAAGCCAACATCGAGCTAAGGGCTTGATTACCAGTCTCAAACAAAAAGGTCCGATGTTCTAAATAAAATTTAAACTTCTCTGAGGTATATAACACTACCAGAACTTATAACTCTTAGACCGAATAATTGACCTCTACATCAGATAAGGCCCTCGATGCATATGCGACATGACGTCTCTCGCACTGTACTCCTGCAAAAGGACAGCCCCCAGTCCAGAGCTGGACGCATCTGTTTGTAGTATAACGTCTTTCTCAAAATCAGGAATGGATAACATGAGTGCCATACTAAAAGTCTACTTCATCTTATCGAAAGCAGCTTGCTAGCGATCCATTTACTGAAACGCCACCCTCTTACGAGGTAACATGTTAGGAGGAGCTGCTAGCTGAGCAAATCCTGAAATCCTGTAAAAGCTGATCATCCCAATAAACCGACCGATATCTCTCTTATTCTTAGGCTGAGCAAATCGCTGATGGCTCTGGTACGTTCTGCGTCGACCTTCACTCCACTTGATGACACTAAATGTCCCAAGAAAGATAATTCCGAGGGTGCCAAATTCACTTACTAGGATTTATACCAAACAAGCTTCTCTAAACCTCCCCAAAACCTGATATAGTCAACATGATGTGAATGTGTATCTATACACAACCACCTCATCCAAACAGTTGTTGACGCAACGAAATTTCAGTTCATTTTCCCCGTGGGTCGGAATGCGTCAGTGCAAAATTAAATTTGAGATGTTCTTCCTGTTACGAAAGGCTAAATTTCGTAATGAGATGTTGCTCTCTTGCTCATTAATTCACTTGTAATAGGTGTATTACATATTCTCAAGGATGTATAAAGAGACTGTTTTAATTTTGTTAAATATTTTCGAGACCTAGACACTTGCTGCTCAACCTAAACTCCGTTCTGTTACCATCTGGTATGAAACGAGGATTTGGGGTGAGCGGTAAACGTCTAGCCCGCAAAAATAGTTAACAAAAAGTGAACTGTCTCTTTAATAATTTAATAATCCTCGAGAATATTTAATACACCCAGCGCAAGTGAATTAATAAGCAAGACAGCATAACATAAACAACACTTCAAATTTAATTTTAAAATGACGCACTTCCGACCCACAGAACGGATTCTCATACTGGCCCCTTGGACAGTTAAGGCAAACTAAAACAGAGAAAGGTACATTGTAAAATATGCAAAACATAACATCTTAAAGCCAGCCACAATCGGCCACAAATAAGCTACATGGTGAAATTCTGAAGATTTCTTTTACTATTTGAGCAACCAGACCTTGAATAATGGAACCTTTAAGTTTAGGTAAAAAAAAAATCTTTAAAAACAACGGACTTTAAAAAACTAAGCAACAAGTAAAATTTAAGACTTATGATCTTAACTATAGGTAATGAACTCTTTAAGAACATTTAAATAACATTGACTTACTGGAAAACTTCAACTTCACGAATTTAACTAAGGTACACATTGTAGCAAACTCAAGATCACTGTTGTGGCGCCGCAACAGACAAATGATTTATAGCAAACAGCTTTCGTACTTGTGATACTGCACAACAGTAAGGTGAACAAGAAATCTGAATTGCACACCTTACAGTTCACTGCAAGATTAGTGTGTAACAATTTAGAAGTTAAGCAGAGAGCAAATGAGTGTCAGAGACTGGCAGTTAAAACCACAATAAAATTCACACGCACTATTCAAGGTGAATCCGTAGGACAATAACACGCGGAGAAAGTGGCCCAGGCAAACAGCTCGTTTTCAAGGGAACAGTTCATGCATCGAAGTCACGCGATGCTCACCTTTGGAGACAGCGGTTTGGGTCAACAATTTCTGTAAACGACCCCCTCATCTGCGGCCACTATACCGCAGAGAATATCAGGTCACTCTTCATCCCAAAAGAGACAAGTACATTCGACGTCCAACAAATGACTCAGCTCTTGAATCTGCCCCTACACTTGCTCTTCTTATGGACTCTGCCTGTGCCGACGACAACTCACCACCATGGGGCAGGACTTCAAATGTTTCACATCGTGGGCCAACTCTTCGTGGTCGCCTCCCCTCCCCGCTAGAAGACGCGTCGCCAAAATTCAAGGTGGCGCCATCAGAGCGGCCGCTGCCAACATGGCTCACGTAAAATCAAACCAAACTGTCGCACTCGAGATCCAGGCAGCGCCAAGACTGCCTCAAACAGTTTTAGTAGGATACCAAGAAGGTCTTCCAGTGCAAGTTCCAAGGCGTGATTTTGTACTGTCTGCAATATCTGTAGGATCCTTGTGCTGCATTTCACCATATAACAGCAGCATGTTCCAGTATCGCTTAACACTGTACTTTTATGTAGGTTGAGGCCTAGGTGACAAGTAAAAGAAGACATGGGGTTTAATACCGAGCTAAAGTTCCCGCATTCTCCCGGAAGCCTTTCCTCTGATCAGGAGAACGTTTTGGCGCCACGACAGTCTCCTATCCGACGTGACTAGGCTGTAGGGAACCTCATCGTGGGTTGAATGAATATGACGCCATCTTCTGTCTGGAGTGTGGGACTATGGCTGGTCAGTTTCCAATAATACAATACCAATCACCGTTATTTAGGTTTTATTTTTAGACCACCGTTTTCTACAATACATTATGTCATCTTCAAGCCTGCTTAAATCGAGTTTCGACAATACATTGTGTCATCTTCAAACCTGCTTAAATCGAGTTACTCTATTTAAGCAGGCTTGAAGATGACGTAATGTATTGTCGAAACTGGTGGCCTAAAAATTAAACCTGAACAACGCCGATTGATATTGTATTATTGGATATCATGGGTTCGTCCTGCACTGTTCCTTTTTGTAAGTCTTGGGATACCACCTTCCGAGTTACTATGATACTTTGGGTTTCCGAGACATTATATGAGAGACGCCGTTTCCTTGCTCACTCGACGGCGTCGAAATTTAACAGGGCGGGGAGCAGGAACTACGCATGAGCGCAGAGGCGCTGAAAGATTGGAGAAAATGGCGCAAATAGTGACCCCTGGCGGGAGTCGAAAAGAAGGCTTTCGCGTGTGCGCATTCGGTAGTGACTGTGCTACCGAACGCTGCTGTGGTTAAAAATTGAATAAAATCTATGTGACGCATTGCTTTGGGTCAAAAATCTGAGGTTGCTGTTTTCCTGTTTTAATTTAATTGCAGCTGATACAGGATTTCACGCAGTGCTTAGCTCAAATGCTCGCCGTGTTGATAAAATTGTCTGCCGTACGGATATGTATGGCCTCCTTGAAAACAATCCCAGATTGATGTTGATGAGGATAAAATTTCGGTCTTCTCATAAGACTTGCGATTCCCCGTGTTCAGGCACTGCTGCGCCACTTCTGACTAGTCAAGCGAGAGTAGGCGCTCGAAGTTGCCTGTTCATTTGGCACTTTTCCAATTATATTTTGCTTTTAAGAAATCGCGACATTCATCCTTGCAATACTTGACGTATATCTGCCATAATCAGCTTCAATCAATCGATGTAATCTCTTCAACGAATTTCTTTGCGTGGTCATTATATGTGATCTCGCACCTTTCGAGAATGATTTGTTTCGACCATTGAGAAGCCACGAGACTGGAAGCCACGGTTTGGAAGCCACGAGGCTGATGTAATTTCTGGTACCGTGTTCAGAGGGTCCTGTTAGGGGTCCTGCCTTGAGAGACTGGTGGTAAACTGTGCTGGTGTGGAGATTCTACAATCACGAAAAAACTGGCTGAGACTGTTCCAATTACGTGCCATTGGTAAGATTAGGTTAGGTGGTTAGGTCATTTCGACATTTCTTGTTCATGATTACTCCGCGAGTATGGAGGCAGCACTGCGCTTGGTCGTGTTACAATGTCAACTGTAGGTTTCTCATACTTTATTGAATGGGTGATAACTATAACATCAGTACATTATTCTTTCATTATTTTTACTGCTGTAAATTCAAAGTTGTTGCCCTCTCATAAATTATGAAGATGTTATTACTTTATTCAAAGTCGAGGACTGGATAGGTGATGTCCTGATTACCTGTCGTGAATTTGAATTTTGTGTCTTTTACTTTAAAGAACTGCGTGGGCTTCTAAATCATTTACACTATGTGATTAAAAATATCCTCACACATAGCTGAAAATGATTTACAAGTTCGTGGCGCCCTTCATCGGTAATTCTGGAATTCAATATGGTGTCGGCCCACCCTTAGCCTTCATGGCAGCTTCCACTCTCGCAGGCATACGTCGAGTCAGGTGCTGGAAGGTTTCTTGGGGAATGGCAGCCCATTCTTCACGGAGTGTTGCACAGAGGGGAGGTATCTATGTCGGTCGGCGAGGCCAGGCACGAAGTCGGCGTTCCAAAACATCGCAAAGATGTCCTATAGGATTCAGGTCAGGACTGTGTGCAGGCCAGACCATTACAGGGATGTTATTGTTTTGTAACCACTCCGCCACAGGCCGTGCATTATGAATAGGTGCTCGATCGTGTTGAAAGATGCAATCGCCATCCCCGAATAGCTCTTCAACAGTGAGAAGCAAGAAGATTCTTAAAACATCATTGTAGGTCTGTGCTGTGATAGGGCCACGAAAAACGACAAAAGGTGCAAGCTCCCTCCATGAAAAACACGACCACGCCGTAACATCACCTTTCCGAATATTACTGTTGGCACTACACACGCTGGGAAATTACGATCACCGGGTATTCGCCATACCCACAGCCTGCCATCGGATCACCATATTGTGCACCGTGATTCGTCGCTCCACGCAATGTTTTTCCACTGTTCGGTCGTCCCATGTTTACGCTCCTTACACCAAGCGAAGCGTCGTTTGGCATTTACCGGTGTGATGTGTGGCTTATGGGCAGCCGCTCGACCATGAAATCCAAGTTTCTCACCTCCCGCCTAACTGTCATAGCACTTGCTGTGAATCCTGATGCAGTTTTGGATTCCTGTGTGATGGTCTGGATAGATGTCTGCCTATTAGACATTACGGCGCTCTTAAAATGTCGGCGGTCTCTGTTAGTCGACATACGATGCCGGCCTGTACGCTTTTGTGCTGTACGTGTCCCTTCACGTTTCCAGTTCTGTATCACATCGCAAACAGTGTACCTAGGCATGTTTACACAAGTGACACCCAATCACCTGACCACGTTCGAAGTCCGTGAGTTCCGCAGAGCGCCCCATTGTGGTCTCTCACGATGTCTGATGACTACTGAGGTCGCTGATACGAAGTACCTCGCAATAGGCGGCAGCACAATGCATCTAATGTGAAAGACATATGTTTTTGCGGGTGTCCGGATACTTTCGATCAGATACTGTACATGTGGCTAGCAGCAACCCGTAACCCCACGATTCTTTTAAGAATCGAACTCCCATGCATAAAACAGCTACAAATGTCTGATTACTTTACAAATGAGTTAGTGAGTTACATATTTGACATTAAGCATACAAGCGAGAAAAAGTTAAAAAAAGGTTCGAAGTTATGCTTAAAGTTTTTGAAATTCCTTAAGTGCTCTCATTGTGAAACACTGGATAACTGTAGTCTGGAAGCGACTCGGTACCCAGGTTGCCTAACTAACGGATTCCAGGGGCAACCAAAATTCGATTTTCAATATTTCGCTTACTTAGTAGCCGAAATTAAAATTTTAAAGTGCTGTGATTAATCTACTGATTAATATATATAATCTTACATCAAAAGTTTAACAGAGTAAGACAAGTATTACAGATAGAAACTTTGTGTTTGCCTTAATGCAGCGTAACTGTTGGCGCACAAATACCCGGATTTTATTCATCCAGTATTTGAAAATGGGAGCACTTGGCGACTTCCAGCAAACACATAGTTTCAAATCGTTACGAAACTTTTTCTTCGAAACACCCCTCACAAACTGGTGAAAGCAAAAAAATTTATTGCTTAGTACATTTTCGCTGAACACACAGTAAAACTTCAGCAGGGCACATGACTGTTTAATTTATTACTTCTTTACTACCGACTCTACTCGAAATTCTGTTTGTGGACAGTATTCACACGTACCACTGAAAGTATCTGCAAAACTATACCATTGTTTGTATGATACGACATCATAAACATTGAGATGCGTGCAAAACTTGCTTTTGCTTAAAATGGAGCGCCAAAAGAGCAACAAAAATTTGACATGAGACTGTAATAAGGATCGAAACCGAGACAAAGGGTGAGAAGTCTCGTGAGCTATCTACGCTGTGAGAGGTGTTGACATTAATTATATCTGGCGGACCGCCTGAATTTGTGCGCGCAACGGCCCGATTGACTAACTTCAGTGGTAATTAACTCGGAAATGGTGCAACGTATCTAATTTTTTCATAACAATTATTTCTCAGCACAATCCTCCTACAAGTCGTTTATAGGCTTTTCAGACCGTTTCTGAGCATACTGTCCTATTCTTCCGGAATTATTTAGATCCAAACCACACCATTCCTTGTTACTGAGTTGCAGACAATAAAACATTAGCTTTTGTTTCTATGCTAACAGATTTCAGATGCAGAAAAGGTGTGTTGATGGATGCTGTTTCAACGATTCCTGCTTGCTAAATATTGGACGAAGTGATGTCGCACTTTACCACGATTTTACACGAAAAAGATGTTCATGAATTACCTATTGGTGGTGAAGGCTTAATTATTATTTCTCTTTTAAAAGTCAATCATTACAAAAGTGAGGAAACATTCTCTCTGCACTGCTGGACACTATTAACATAAAACTACCACTTGTTCAACATTGGATCACTGTCTGGATGAATAATTCATCACCCTGTAGTATTCAAATAGTAGCTATACAACCCAATTTTTTCATTCCCCCTGCATTGTGAAATTGCGTGTAAATGTAACTGTTTCTATTAAACTTTACGAGTCAGATAGAGTTACTAAATGTTTTCTGGGGCACTCGTAGATTGGAGGTTTCAGGGCTTAACTATCGCGGCCTGTGGGAGAACTCTGGACATCCCACACGGTCATGGGATCTAACACACGCTGTGTTTTATAATGCCGAGATCGTCTTTGGCCAAACTTTGTTGGTGGACGACAAACACACTTTGAGTCGTACTGCGCGCCTACGTAATTCCCGCTCTTGGCCCCGATAAATTTCGACTCCGCATGACAATGACCAATCTCGTATTAGGGGTTGATGCAACGTGTTGTACTTAACTGGCTGTGTGCAGATAGATTTTCTGGCGGCGTAGTCTTCATTTACGTGAGGTGTTACAACGAGTGCACATTTTCCTGAATGCAAAACTCAATGCCCCTTCCAAACGACCAGTCAGTCTGAAGTTTCTACTTAAAGACACGTTTCCACGATGCAGTGAATGGTATCATGTTCGGTTAGATCGTAGAATGTATCCAATACGGCAGCAGAAAAGGCAGGTCGGAAAGTACAGATGAAAGACGCCAGTTATGTGTAGCGTGTTCAGCCCTACTGTAACACTAACGTGCCATGAAACACGCTAATGATACCCTCCAAGAGGATTTCAAAGTACGACCGCGCGTGAGTCTAATGGAAAAGGGTATCGGACTATAATCTCGAATTTTGTAAAGTTAACAGAAACACCAAACGGGCTTTAACCTTGGGAGTTATCGGAAGTGGTAAAATCATAAATGAATGAAATCAAATGAACGCTTGCCAGCCCAATTCGGCACATTAATCAAGAAATAAATATTCGAGAAAACTGAATATAAGTTGTTGAAGTTACTTTTGTTGAGACTTCCCTTTGAATAGCAAACAGGATACAAACTGACACAGTGGACTCTGTACTGCGTGTAGCAGCAGTTACCAATAACACTCACAACAGTAAATTACGGAGAGCAAAATTGCACAGAGCTCACAATAATGACAGCCACACTCAAGAGCACTACTTAATCAAATACTTAAACATCACCGCATGAAGTGCAGAACTAATTTTGGGCATGAGGGCTTCTATCTTGACTGACTTGAAAAACACAAGCAAAGATAACATCTTAAATACATTGTTTAAGCTCCTCTGCATATAGCAGTTTTCCTTAGTAACAGTAATATTTCAACTTTTTCTTAACAGGTGGAGAATATGATGGGGACCCATAAACTGTTATAGTTTCACTAGCCAAGGATCTTTGATTATTGAAATAGTAAAAACTAACTCTAGAAGCTAATCATTCACTTAAATTACTTTACATGGTAATAGAATACAACACTGGGCTTAATTAACTTCAAAAGGAACCATTCATGATGGGTATCAAAACTACACTCTCTTTGAAAATGTGCGTAACTTCACTTCTAACAGCAGTACCGTAAATCTGTTCATTAAAGATTTATATGTACTTGAACTTTAATCACCTCTGAAACAGGTATTCTTGGCAATAATATTTACACAATCTTGCACTGTAATCCTACAAAACCACAGTTTATAATGAAGTAAGGAACTAAGAATACTTTAGCAAAAGTGTATCAGACTTCACTTTTGTGGTTAGGTTTTCACTTTCCTATTAATTGATCTTTGAATTTTCGTACTTGAACTTCCTACCTTAACAATTTCACTTGGAGTAGTTCGTTAATAATTCAAATGTTACTCTACTGTATCTTTTGCTACTCCTTTTACTTTAGACAAAAAATCACTTTTAAACACAAGAATTGTTCATTTAAATCAGGATAGTCGCTTTAAGTAGCACTTAAGTGAGGACCCCGCATAGGTTCGTGATCGGGATAGAAGTTATGGTTTCGAACACGAATTGACGTTTTATGTGATTATTATTGAAACAACACACAAATTAACTGGTCCATGCCCATATAAATGACGTAACTGTGAGCTCAGTGATCCAGTGGAGTTCCTGATTCGGTGCACGATCTATGCTACATTCGAGTGTAAGGAGGGAAATTCTTCAACCACGTCCCTTAATTTTTGTCAGTCTGCCTTGTGTAGGAGAAGTCCTTGTTTTTGTTGGTGTGAAGTTCGTGTTTGCGTATGAGTCTGTGTGGGGAATGGCGTTATGGTCATTGTGTGTGACATTTTCTAATACTTCCCGTTTGTTGACGTACATTATGGACTTTGCGTTTGCTAGCGAGACGTCGATATTGCTGATTTCCCTGCATTGTTGCAGTATGTAGGTGTTTGTCCTGCATTGTTTAGAACAAAGAGGTTGCATTCATTTATTATGTCAACTAGGATTGGTTGGCTGATTGGAGGGGGAGGAGGGGGCGGGGGGCAAACAGCGACCTCATCGATCTGAAGCTGTTTTCAATTAGGCAAGGTACGATGATGTGATTTTAATGTCTCCATATTTTTGAACACACCCTATTTGTAGGGGAAGAAGTAAACACACAGAGGAAGTGGTTACTTCATTGCACAAAAGGATCGTCAAAAACGTTGGTTACTTTATTGCACAAAAGATCGTCAAAAGGTCACTTTGTGGTGGATAAAAGTACACCACTGTATTAACAGGATGCGAGCGGTAGAAGTTTTGGCTTAATTCAGGGAAGTGTGGACCAAAGCAAGGTATACGTCGTTCAGCAGGAAGGGGGAAGAATCTACTCAGGAATATGGTCTTCGGCACCAATTTTTCATCATTGGTGCGACAACTACGCACGTTCAGGGGCCGTAGAACTACCACACAAGTGTGACGTTTAGTCACGGCTACTTGACGAGCTTCTGTCTCACGCCGTCCCAGTTATCACATCATTTCCACAGTTCTCAGTTTTTCTTTATCAGAATCCTCTTCCTCAACTTTCTTGCTGGGTGAAGACGTCTTCTAATGAAGGTGGTAACTGTACACCTGTATTGTCAGTGCACTTTTAGCAGAGCGCGTCTTGTCTGTGATAGAGAGCGGGAGAAGGGGACAAAGCAGCTTGCGTAACCTGCTCAGCCTGTCAACATGCCTCGAAACGTCATTTCTAGCTTGAAGAGTGCAAGCGTTTTCACTTTACCCCAACAAGGGCGGTCACGCACGAAAATTTGTCTGCCAGCTTGGTGTACACCTCAGCGACGCCATACAAACGTCCAGCCGCTGTCGTGGTACATAAAACACTGAAATTTGCCAAGCAGTAGTTGCCCGCCGTCAACACCGCCATCTGATGACCACTACATGCAAACTGTGGCTGGTAGGTGCCACGAGAAAAACACAACAGAACTGTACCTGTCAAGTTCTCTGTGTTGACGAGCGAAGGGTTGCCTAATGCCTGGTGACCCTCGTAGAAGAGTGTGGAAGCGATCAGGTACCAATATGAGGCTAAGGTATGCAGTTTCATCGGTCTAACAAGGAGGTGGATCAGTCATGTTTTGAGCCGAGGTGCGGATGTTAGACGCCTCTCGTCGCTGTAGAAGGTAATGTGTGGGGTTCCGTAGTACTGGAACAGGATCCAACTGCGACTGCTGAGGCCTACTGCTGACACTGAGTGGGTGGGTCCAACCGCACTGGCCCACCTAGCGAACGCCGTCCTCCAGGAGGCTGGAATCAACTCAATGTAACAATACGCGGCATCTGCTGACGTGAACAATGTTGAGCATGATTTGGACCAGAGGCTGTGTGTGGCGATAGAAACACTCTCCACTCACTGCATGACCTCTCGAGAGCCGCAATACAAACGGGGAAAAGACATGAGCTGGTGTCGAGTTCCTTGGGGATACCACACCAAGGACAGTCGAGCGTTTTATAACTTACTGAATGCTACCCAGCAGCAGATTTTGTTTTCACAGATGCGTACTTTGGAACAGACCACATTTACGAAAATTATTGTTTTCACCCTAGAGCTTCAATAATTTCATAAATCATAATTTTGAACCTAATCCAATACACATTCGGAGAAATGCAGGTAATGCACAAGGTTCAAGAGCAGTTTACAGTGAAAACTGTGATGCTACAGAATGTCATCGATAAGCGTGGAGTCAGCTTGTTGATGAAACTCGATACGCAGCAGGCAATAAAGGGACGAATTATCACTAACAATAAAAAATAAAAAAAGTTTTGAGTATGATACTCGTAGTTTTCGTGAAAGAGTTCGCCAACAGTGTTGACACTCTTGCTCTCCAGAACTGGTTCATATAATCATCAGAGAACCCACAACAAATGAGCTCCTGACGTCGAAAAACATGAGTAGTGTACACGAGAAAAATAATGGCCCTAAAGTGGAACCTTGAGGGACACCACTCGTAATTAGTTCCCATCGCGATGGAGACTGACAGCTTTCCTACTGATACCTTTTGTTTCCTGCGATTGAACTGCATCGCAAAATTTCATCTGACAGAATAGCATTACATTTTTTTTTTTTCCAGGCTGTTGTAATTTACGCAGTCGCTGACACCAGCTTGAGTATAGCCCCCGCGCTGCCCGGCACGCACGCAACAAGTGCCGGCCACGCGCGGCCGCCCCCGCATCCTGGCCGCCGAGTGCCGGCGCCAGATTTGCATCAGAATCAGAGCGGGCATCGCGTCCCCATCCTGGCGATAGCCACCACCTCCGGCGTCATCGGCACCGGCGGTCGCGGTTGCGCAGCGCCCCACTGCGGCCTTCCGTTCCCACAGCCGGCACTTCCGCGAGCGCTGCCCGCCGCCCGCGCCATTACACATTCAAATGTCCGCCACCCCTGCGGGGTGACGTGGTGTGGCTCTAAAAACAATGCGCTCGTATCGCAGTCGACAGGACGTGAAAAGCCGCTAAAACATCACGAGAACACTCCAGCCGTATCGCCCTCAGAGCTACACTGTCAAACCTACATGTGTCAGCCTCGTTGTTCATCTGACGCGGTCATTTGTTATTAAAAGGGGAACACATTTAGCTTACAAATTAATTATTCAAAATATGAGATGTATGTATTTTAATTGGCAATATCCAGAATAGAAAAATTTTTAAGGACAATCTCCTGGACATGAGTATATTACACTACTGGCCATTAAAACTGCTACACCTCGAAGATGAAGTGCTACAGACGCGAAATTTAACTGACAGGAAGAAGATGCAGTGATATGCAAATGATTAGCTTTTCAGAGCATTCACACAAGGTTGGCGCCGGTGGCGACACCTACAACGTGCTGACATGAGGAAAGTTTCCAAGCGATTTCTCATATATAAACAGCAGTTGACCGGCGTTGCCTGCTGAAACGTTGTTGTGGTGCCTCGTGTAAGGAGGAGAAATGCGAACCATCACGTCTCCGACTTTGATAAAGGTCGGATTGTAGCCTATCGCGATTGCGGTTTATCGTATCGCGAGATTGCTGCTCGCGTTGGTCGAGATCCAACGACTCTCAGCAGAATATGTAATCGGTGGGTTCAGGAGGGTAATACGGAACGACGTGCTGGATGCCAACGGCCTCGTATTACTAGCAGTCGAGATGACAGGCATCTTATCCGCATGGCTGTAACGGATCGTGCAGCCACGTCTCGATCCCTGAGTCAACAGATGGGGAGATCTGTAAGACAACAACTATCTGCACGAACAGTTCGAAGACGTTTGCAGCAGCATGGACTATCAGCTCGGAGACCATGGCTGCGGTTACCCTTGACACTGCATCACAGACAAGAGCGCCTGCAATGGTGTACTCAACAACGAACCTGGGTGCACGAATGGCAAAACGTCATTTTTTCGGATGAATCCAGGTTCTGTTTGCAGCATCGTGATGGTCGCATCCGTGTTTGGCGACATCGCGGTAAACGCACATTGGAAGCGTGTATTCGTCATCGCCATACTGGCGTAACACACGGCGTGATGGTATGGGGTGCCATTGGTTACACGTCTCGGTCACCTCTCCTTCCCATTGATGGCACTTTGAACAGTGGACGTTACATTTCAGACGCGTTACGACCCGTGGCTCTACCCCTCATTCGATCCCTGCGAAATCCTACATTTCAGCAGGATAGTGCACGACTGCATGTTGCAGGTCCTGTACGGGCCTTTCTGGATACACAAAATGTTCGGCTGCCGCCCTGGCCATCACATTCTCCAGATCTCTGACCAATTGAAAACGTGTGGTCAATGGTGGCCGAGCAACTGGCTCGTCACAATACCCCAGTCACTACTCTTGATGAACTGTGGTACCGTGTTGATGCCACATGGGCAGCTGTACCTGTATACTCCATCCAAACTCTGCTTGACTCAATGCCCAGGCGTATCAAGGCCGTTGTTACGGCTAGAGGTGGTTGTTCTGGGTACTGATTTTTCGGGATCTATGCACCCAAATTGCGTGAAAATGTAACCACATGTCATTTCTAGTATAATATATTTGTCCAATGAATACCCATTTATCATCTGCATTTCTTCTTGGTGTAGCAGTTTTAATAGCCAATAGTGTATTTGACTAGCTTTCTTTATCCACAGCAACATGACGTGCCGAATGAACGAAATGGTGATTTGACATCCTGGAAACTTGCTCTGAAGCCACCGGGCGTGCGGTAAAAGCTGGAGAGAAAGACACTGCGTAGCTTCTCTGTCAAGACGAGAAGGACGATGATCCCCTATGTCCAGAAATAGCGCTGACTATTTCTCTTTATTGCCACAGTACCGCCTTCAATAGTCAAGCTCTGCTTGGCTTGTAAAAATTCGGCTTCACTATGGGCACTGTTAGTCACCGGCCTTACCGCAGTGTTAACACTTTTTCCCGCCAGACCACCGAAGTTAAGCGCTGTTGGATTTGGCTAGCACTGGGATCGATGACTGTCCGGGTCTAATCAAATGGCTCTGAGCACTATGGGACTTAACATATGAGGTCATCAGTCCCCTAGAACTTAGAACTACTTAAAACTAACTAGCGTAAGGACATCATACACATCCACGCCCGAGGCAGGATTCTAACCTGCGCCCATAGCGGTCGCGCGGTTCCAGACCGTAGCACCTAGAGCCGCTCGGCTACCCCGGCCAGCTGTCCGGGTCTGCCGAGTGCTGTTAGCAAGTAGGGTGCACTCAGCCCTTGTGAGGCCAATTGAGGAGCTACGTCACTGAGAAGTGACGGCTCTGGTCGCGAAAACTGACAGTGCCTGGGAGAGTGTTGTGATGACAACATACCCCTCCAAATTTGCAACCTGAGGATGTCACGGAATTGTATTGTATTGTATAGAACCGGGGACCAAGAAACGACGGAGAGGCTCCATCCCCGCCGTAGTCCTCACTGGTTCACAACCCCTCAACAGGCTACAGCAGTCCACTTACCCCACCGCCCCCGACCCCCCCCCCCCCCCCTCCCACCGAACCCAGGGTTATTGTGCGGTTTGTTGGTCCCCAGTGGACCCACCGGGAACGTCTTACACCAGACGAGAGTAGCCCCAATGTTTGCGTGGTAGAGTAACTACGGCGTACGGGTACGTGGAGAAAGTGTTTGCGCAGCCATCGCCGACATAGTATAACCGGGCGGAACACGGGGAACCAACCTGCATTCGCCGATGCAGATGGAAAACCGCCTTAAAAATCATCCACATACGGTTCGGCACACCGGATCTCGACACTAATCCCCCGGGCGGATTCGTGCCGGGGACCGGCACGCCTTCCCTCCCGGAAAGCAGTGCGTTAGACCGCACGGCTAACCGGGCGCGCATAGCATGGCATACTGTTGCGCCTTCCGAGGCGTGTTCGGGCAGAGAGAGGGGGAGGGCACACTTAAGACACTTTATAAAGGAAGAAAAACACGGCATAGAAAGGAACGTAACTCAACACAGCTCCAATGAACCTCCACACAAGCGCATTAACAGAGGAGAGGAGGCAGCTGAAGTATTACAGCACGTACTGTGGATCTGCTACAGTGTCAGATCAGACGAGAGCACATGGTGTCTGGGCGCTTCCATTGTGGCCGCTTCACGGCTCCACCTCCAGCAGGATTGGGACACATCTGGATGCGCCTGGATGCGTGGCCGGTGTCTGTCATCGCAATTTCTGGCTCCACTGATAGCAGGTGATGCACTGCCCCTCCGTTCGTCGTCCTAACTGATAATTCTTGACAGAAAGTGCAAAATCGCTAAGCAGGAATTTCTAGAGGAATTGCCTATAACTAGGGGAAAGATAGATATCACCTATAGCAAAATAAAAGAGGCCTTTGAAGGAAACAGAAGCAACTGTATGAATAACAACAGCTCAGATGGAAAAGCAGTACTAAGGAAATAAGAGAAAGGAGAAAGATCGAAGGAATATACAGACTCTTCGTACTAGAAGTACTAGAAGACCAATACGTATTGGTCTCACCGCGGACTTCTAGTACATAGCCATACACAATTGATCTCATCAAAGTGTACGAGCCTGAAGATGACGTTGACGCAACGTCTAATCTAGTAGCCAAATAAATAGGAAATCTTAAATACAGTTGGAGGACTTTCATTTTCAATAAAAAAAAAAAGAATATACAGAGGTACTATCCACAGTACATGAGCTTCAAAGCAGTTTTATAGAAAGTGAAGATGAAATACATGACGGTACTATGTCAGATATCATACTGCGAGAAGAAGTTGAAAATAGGCCCTGGGCCAGACGACATTCCTTTACAACTATTGAGATCCTCAGGAGAGCCAGCCATGACAAACCTGATTCAGCTGGTATGCAAGATGTATGAGACAGGGCAAAGACACTCAAACGTCAAGAAGAATGTAATAATTCCTGTTCAAAGAAAACAGGTGCAGACTGGTGTGAATACTAGCGAACCAGCAGTCGAATAAGTCATGACTGCAAAGTACTGACACGAATTATTTACAGGTGAATGGAAAATCTGGTACAAGCCGACCTCGGAGAAGTTTAGTTTGCGTTCCAGAGAAATGTAGGTGTATGCAAGGTAAAATTAATCTACATTTATAGCATTTGTAGACTTACAGAAAGCTTTTGTCAGTGCCAGCTGAAACACAGTCTTTAAAATTTTGAGTGTAGCAGGGGAAACATGCAGGATGCGAATGGTTGTATAAAACTTGTCCGGAAACCAGATTACAGTTATAAAGGTCGAAGGATATGAAATGGAAGTAGTAGTTGAGAAGAGAATGAGACAGGGCTGCAGCCTACCCCTAATGTTACTCAATCTGTATATCGAGCAGAAAGAATAGGAAATCAAAGATAAATCTGAATGAGGAATTAAAGATCAGGGATAAGATATAAAAACTTTGAGGTTTGTCGATGACGTTGTTATTCAGAGAGGCCAAACAATTTCAGTAGATGGGAATGGACAGTATCTTGAAGGGAATATATAAGATGAACATCAACATAAGTAAAATAAGAGTACTGGAATGCATTCCAGTGAAAGCAGGCGATGGCGGGAATTAGATTAAGAAATGAGACACCAATCGTAGTAGACGAGTTCTGCTATTTGTCCGTAGTAGAGAGAATATAAAATGTAGACTGGAAATGGCAAGAAAAGCGTTTCTTAAGATGAGAAATGTGTTAACATCAAATACAGATTTATGTGTTAGGAAGTTTGTTCTCGAGATATTTGTCCGGAGTGTGGCCTTGTACGAAAATGAAACGTGGAGCATAAACAGTTCAGCTAAGGACAGAATGGAATCGTTTGAAATGTGCGTGTGCTATTCTTGGTCGGAAGTTTCCCTTCGGCGAGTTCGGCTGTCTGGTGCAAAGTCTTTTTCGGCGACTTGGGCTTCACCTTCAACGATTGGACATAAAGTCCTACTTTCGCATCTGTTCCTATTTCATTCATCGTGACGCTCATTTTCACGAATGCAGTGCGTTTTCTGGACCTCATTTGGCTACAGTTATCAAGGATCTTATCTACTAGAGCGTAGTAACTTGTTACACTCGAAGAAATATTTTAAGAATTAACATTTCATCATGCAGTAGCGTGTGCGCTATTTTCGAGACCCCGTGGCAAATATTTTTAATCTGTCAGGAAGTTTTAAATGTTTTTAGCCATCAAAAATTTTTGGCTGTCTCCTGCCCATGAAACCACAATAACGTTGGCAGTGGTCTTCATGATTTTTGTATTGTAACATCCACCAAATGCGATCATCGTTTGATGTTTGCGATCGAGGGTTAACATTGTCTTACGGAAAGCAGAAAATTGCATCAGAGTCTCTGGATTTTGTAATAATTTTACTTTTAAGAAAGATTAGCCAAAGCAGATATCAGGGCGGAGGGGTACTCTCTCAGCCCCTCCCCGTTAGAAACAATGGTTCAACTCTCAGTCCACGCTCCACTGAGGAACAACTCCACTTAGAAACAGTAGTTTGTGGAGATTTCAGTGTAGATTTCTTAAAAGATACGGACAGGAATAATGAGCTAGAATCTTTATTTGGGTGTTTGAATCTAATTTCAGTAGTCAGTTTTCTAACTCGTGTGCAGCAAGATAGCAGGACACTGACAACATGTTGTATAGAAAGTGCTAAGGCTGAAACAATTAATGTGCTCGAAATTGTAAATGAACTGTCTGATCATGATACACAATTAATAGAAATAAACAATATTGCACCTTACAGCTCTGAGTCAAGTCAATACAAAACAGTTGTTTTAATAGTAAGTTACGAGTGGTCATGCGAAACGAAATACATGTAGAAAGAGATGCTAACGTCAAACTCAGTTTATTACTTAGTAAATTTATGTCAATATTTTAAAGTTGCTTTCTTAAAAAGTTATCCATAAAATCCATTATAACAAGTAACCATGGATAACTAAAGGCGCTTCAGTCCGGAACCGCGCAGCTGCTACGGTCGCAGGTTCGATCCTGCCTCGGGCATGGATGTGTGTGATGTCCTTAGGTTAGTTAGGTTTAAGTTGTTCTAAGTTCTAGAGGACTGATTACCTCAGATGTTAAGTCCCAAAGTGCTCAGAGCCATTTGAACCAAATTTGATAACTAAAGGGAATTAAAGTCTCATGCAAGAGGAAGAGAAAAATTTGTATAAAGGCCAGAATGAGTCAAGATCTCGCATTACTTGCATACTACAAAAAATACTGTAGTATATTAAGGAAAGTCATTAAAATGTCCAGAAGTATGCATGTCCTGACAAAAATAAGGAATGCAGATAATCAGATTAAAACTACATAGGATATTGTCAAACAGGAGACAGGACAGCCAGTCGATGCAAAAGATACTATAACAATTAAACGAAATGGAAATGTTGTGACTGGTAACTCACAAGGTGCAAGTACTTTCAGCAATAAAAAAAGTTAAAAAAAGTGTGAAGAAGCAGCAGAATATATTAGGGGCATAGACGTATGTATGTGTGTGTGTATGAGCGGATGTGCCTGCGTGAGTGTGTGGGGAGGGGGGAGGATTGCGTTTTACCCTTGCTCGTCAAAGAATGACTCCGAAAGCTACCTGTTTCCTTTCTTTTGTGTGTGGGTATCGACAGCTCAACGCATCTATTTTACGTGAGTGGTCTCCATTAATCCTAAAGTATTTGCACAAGTAAACTTCTTAGTGACATATACAATGCATCTCTGGCTCACGGAATTTTTCAGGCAGGTTAAAATATGCATTTAACAAACCTCTTCATAAGAAAGGCAACAAGAAAGACTCCAGCAAATATCATCCAATTTCCTTGCTGACTGCTTTTCCCAAAAGTAATGTATTCACACTTGAATGGAAACAGTTTCCTTACCATATCACAGTTCGGATTCCAGATAATGTTATTTATAAGGCATTTGACTGTGTCGATCGCGTTTCTCTGTTAGAAAAGTTCAAGTTTTATCGAACTTATGGCTTTACACACAGATTGTCTGAATCACATTCAACAAGCAGAATGCAAAAGGTTGTGCTGAAAAATTCAAGCAATGTTAGAGGGCTAGAAAATTTTAGTGACTGGGGAGATATCACAAAAGAACTGTATGATTCATTCCTTATATATGTGAATGAGCTGCCACTAAACATTCAACAAGCAGAATTGGTACTTTTTGCAGGCCATGCTAGTGTTACAATAAAGTCCCATTAGAGAGAAATCAACAGAAGAGATGGTAAATGATACTTTACAAAGAATTATAAATTGGTTATCAGAAAACGGTCTGTTTAAACTTTGAAAAAAAAAGAACGCATCATATTCAGTTCTGTACAACAAATAGAGCCATACGCACAGTTGACGTAGCACACGAACAAGAGTTAGTAAATAGGGTGAAGGCTAGAGCTTCCGGAGGTAGCTGTCACGTGCGCGTGAGGTGTGGTTGGTTGTGTGACTTTGTGTGTTTCTCTTTTCCTTTCTGAAGAAGGCTTTGGCCGAAAGCTCATTGTGTAACACTCTTTTCGATGTGCCTCTCTGCAACTCAGAGTGTCGTCCTTATACATATCCTGTAAATTGACTTACCCCACAACATTTAAATAAAAGATTCGTTCTAATGATCATGGAACATGTAGATGACTCACTAAAGTACCTATGTAACCTGCGCTCACTGCTGGCTTTGCTTGTGCGATGCTGTCGGTAGTTAGCGCGTGCGCGTACGTGCGTGTGTGTGTGTGTGTGTGTGTGTGTGTGTGTGTGTGTGTGTGTGTGTGTGTGTGTTTTCACCGTGCTCCAGAATGTACCTTTAACATTACATCAGACGGTGACACTTCTTGAGTCGTGATATTGGCACAATTGTGTGAGAATTACTTACGAAGACTGTTGACGAATTTGCAGTGCGAGTTGCAGATCATTTCTTACTGTGCATGCTCTGTAGCTTTTAGGCCAATCTCTGTTTCATTCAATTACAATCACCTGACGATGTTCATTGAACGAAAGTGGTTGTGACATAATAAACGTGCCTTAAATGCAGCTGTGGCGTTTAAAATTAGCATGGTTCAGCTGAGGAGTAATGGTAAAGATTATCACAAAATTGCATTAATTATTGATATTATTGCAAAACCTATACTTCGATAATTTTTACATAATTCGCGCCTTCATGTCGAAATATGTTGCCCACATAGTTTTTTTATGGGTTATAATGTGTCTCCCGGTTTGTGTGGCCTCTTTGACGAATAAAAGTAGGCCTACACTAAAATCATTTTACATCACATAAATCTATAATTTCACCTGCTTTTACGTAGGAGCATTGCCTTATTGGAACACTTGGTTTATGAGTTATCAAGTCGTAAAAATTAACATTAATCACCATCAACTATTAAAACCAAAGAAAAATTAGAAATCTATAGACTGCTTTTATAATTCTATACTGCGGCAATACATACAATTTTTCAAATAATCTGATGCTCAAATGCGATTTTTAATAACAAGAATCTACATTCTGGCTCATTACTCGAATTGTACTGCTTGAATAAAAAACCTGATACTAACGTTCTACAGTGCTGAAACTTCCTGGCAGATTAAAACTGTGTGCCGGACCGAGACTCGAACTCGGGACCTTTGCCTTTCGCGGGCAAGTGCTCTACCATCTGAGCTACCCAAGCACGACTCACGCCTCGTCCTCACAGCTCTACTTCTGCCAGTACCTTGTCTCTTACCTTCCAAACTTTACAGAAGCTCTCCTGCGAGGCCGGCCGGTGTGACCGACCGGTTCTAGGCGCTACATTCTGGAACCGTGCTACCACTGCGGTCGGAGGTTCGTATCCTGCCTCGGGCGTGGATGTGTGTGTTGTCCTTGGGTTAGTTAGGTTTAAGTAGTTCTAAGTTCTAGGGGACTAATGACCTCAGAAGTTAAGTCCCATAGTGCTCAGAGCCATTTGAACCATTTTTTCTCCTGCGAACCTGTGAGGACGGGGCGTGAGTCGTGCTTGGGTAGCTCAGATGGTAGAGCACTTGCCCGAGAAAGGCAAAGGTCCTGAGTTCGAGTCTCGGTCCGGCACACAGTTTTAATCTGCCAGGAAGTTTCATATCAGCGCACACTCCGCTGCAGAGTGAAAATCTCATTCCGGTTCCATAGTGCTGTTCAGCCGCAGCCAGTGCACATTTTGTTATGATCCCTTAATACGTCTTGAAATTACTAATTTTCATCTACATCTTCCATCATCTCTAGCTAAAATATTCTTCTACGCACGCAGTGGAGCTTAAAACGTGCTTCCTGACCTCTCTTTCCTCTTTCACGTGGTGCGACTGCCTATTATTTAGCTGTATTATTACTGGTTTTACTGATACGGCGACCGTGAAATAATTTGCAGCCTTAGAGTTTTTACAGTATCGGTTCCCTCACGGCACACACCGCCTCGGAACGCCAACTTGCTCGGGGAAAACCGCTCGCAATAGCCTTTCGCATTACCTCCCGGCCTTCCGACAACCGCGATTTACTTAATTGGCGGCACATACCGCCAATAGCTAGGCACAGATGTCCGGGGTGACTCCAGATACGCCTTCAGTCCGGAATCCCACAGACTACAGTACAAGACTGTCTCCTGTGGTAAGTCCCGCTTCGAACTGAGCCCCGATGATTAGCGGTGACACTTCTAGAGGCGACCCGAACAGCACTGGGACACCAACCTGACCACCATACGACCGGACAGCCACGAATAATGGTCTGGGGCGCCACATCTGTACACAGCAGATTCTCTTTGGTTGTCATTCGCGCCACCCTTATAGCACAGCGGCACGTCGACGAAACTCTACGGCACGTTTTGTTGCCCTTCCTGGCAAGCCATCCTGGGCTTACATTTCAGCAAGATAATGCCCACCACACAGTTTATAACTGCTTATCTTCAAACCCTTCCATTGGTAGCATCCTCGCCGGATCTCTCCCCATTTGAGAACGTTTGGAACGTTATGGGCAGGGTCTCCATCCATTTCGGGATTTTTTTACTTATATCGCACCAACTGGACAGAATTTAGCATTATGTTCCTGAGGAGAACATCCAACAACTCTTTCAGCCGAGTAACTGCCTACATAAGGGCCAGATGTGAATCAATGCGTTTTTGACTTATTGGATTTGCGAAACTCTTTCTCTTCGATAAATCATCCATTTTTTCTGATACGGTTATCATTTGTTTGTATGTACATGTACACCACACCTTTCGGATAATTCCTTCGTGGTGTGTCGTTTTGTGACCACAGTTCCTCGAAGACGGAAAATGATCACGACATGTTTCGCTGATGATACAGCGGCGGTCAGCGAAGGTGAAAGTTAAGAGGAACTGAATCGGGTACGTAATGAAATGGGGGCATACCAGCTGACGGCAATAAACGTAAAGGACACTGAGGTACTTACGTGCTCAGCAGATGGTTAGGTTGGCTGGCTAGATGTTAATTTTAGACAAGAGAGGCTTGAAAAGGAGGACTGATATTTCTGTCTTGGAAAGAAACGAACGGAAAAGAAGTACCAAGTTGTGCGACACAGGCGAAAGTTTGTACATCTGAAAAATGATATCTATTCGAATTTCGCGCCAGTCGCTTAAGAGTGGTGCTAGCAGCGCCAGTATAAGGATGCAAATCAGGTTTGCTTTACACACACGGTGTAACTGCCGTGAGCTTCAGTTACCTTTGAGACTGGACGTGGTGAGTTCATGTTAGCCAAGAATGCCTTTAAGGCGACAAAGACTCCATTATCAACACCTCACTGAGTTTGGAAGGGTTCGTGTAACAGGTCTACGGAAAGTTGGATCTTCCTTTCGCGATATTGCTGAAAGATATGGCAGGAATGTAGCCACTGTACATGGATGCTAGCAGCGGCGATCACGGGAATGTACGGTCGCGAAAAGACTGGACTCTAGACGCCTTTGTGGCACTAGCGAGAGGGAAGACCTTAGTGTTTGGCGTATCGTCCTGGCAGATCGTACCGTATCTGCAGCAGCAATTTCAGCAGCAGTTGGTGCCACTGTGACACAACGAAGTATCACAAATCGGTTAGTTCAAGGACAGCTTAGAGTCAGAGCATTCCACTGTCCCCTTACCACTGTCATTTGGGATTCTAGTGGACACAAGCGAGAGCTCATTGAAGGGCAAGGTGGAGGTCTGTTATGTTTTCTGATAATAGCTGGCGGCAGTGATACTCGTGTGTTGGCTAGATCAAGGCCACTTGAGGGCTTGCAAGTTATACTCTGGCGTGCAATTTCGTATGACAGCGGGAGCACTCTCTCTGTCATCCCACGCACCCTGACTGCCAATTCGTACATCAACCTGGTGATTCGACCTTTTGTGCTACCGTTCATGAACAGCATTCCAGGGGTTGTTTTCGGGATAGCGCTCGCCCACTTACCCTTGTTGGAATCCACCATGGTCTACAGAGTGTCGACATGTTGCTTGGCGTACTCGACCACTGATTTCCAATTGAGAACGTATGGTCCACATCCGACGATAACCCTAGCGTCACCCGGAACCAGCATTAGCCGCCCCTGTATTGACCGATCGCGTGCAACAGGCATGGAATTATATCCCACAAAACGATATGCGGCACCTGTACATTTGGAAATTTGTGGTAAGGTCTTATGGGACCAAACTGGTAACGTCATCGGTCCCTAAGCTTACGCTCTATTTAATCTAACTTAAACTAACTTAACGCCAAGGACAACACACACACACCCATGCCGGAGGGAGGACTCGAACCTCCGACGTGGGGAGCCGGGCGGACCGTGTCAGGGTGCCTTAGACAGCGCGGCTACCCCGCGCGGCTGCATCTGTACAAAGCATGCATGTTTTCATGCTTACATTCAACATCCTGGCAGTTACACTGGTTATAAATGCACCAGTATTTTACATTTGCAATGGCTTACATTAACCTGTCGTTTTTCAATTTTAATCACATAAATATATCCCAAAATTTCATTACTTTGCATTAATTATTTTTTGGTGTTGAGATTTTTGCCGTAAGTATACAAAGATAGATAAAAAAGACAGAAGGTCGCCTCTGTAACTGTGCCGTCGGCATATCTGATTGACATGCGAGATACCCAGGTTCATCTCCTGATGCTGCCAACGATTTCTCCTCGGTGGGAGGACTGAAAAGGGCAGCGCACAGTGGGGCTAATTAGGGAGCTACTTGATTGAGCAGCAGCAGTTTCAAAGTCCTCAAGTCTGAGTACGGCGGTAATAACCGTGTGCTGACGCCACGCCCCTCCATATCGCATCCGTCTGACGCCAAACGGCAGAGAATAACACAGCGGGTCTCTGGACTCAGCTACGTTTCTTTGTGGAAGGAAGACGCAAGAAGGACATATTAGCGAGAACTACAGAAGGAAAGCAGCTTTATAAGAAAGAAACAGCTGCTGGCATCCAAAAATGCAATCTTTGAAATTGGGAAAAGGTTTACGAAAAGCTATTATTGCAGCACAGCTCTGTCAGCCAGCGTATCGTGGATAATGCAGGAGACAGAAATGATTGGGTGCCTCGGAAATGAAATATTGCAGCAGATTTTTGAAGATCAGATGAACTGACGGATTAAGGAGTGAAGACGTCCTGCAGTGAGTCAACGAGAAGAATATGTCCAGTGATGAACATGACAAAATGCACAAATGGAACGGTTGGGCCCATATTTAAAAGCGAGTGTTCGCTGAAAAATTGTGCCGGTTGATTATAAATTAAAGTGCCGCTACTCACGAAATTTGGTGGTTATGCTAATGCGTTAATGCGGAACAGATTTACGCTGGAAAAAATTAGTTCCAGTTCTGGCCACCAGGTGCAAATCTGGCGCTGTGAATGGAAGATAGACGTATAGAAATCAGCTTTTCTCCGTTTTCCGTCGTTGCTTAGCTGCTTCAAAATTCATGAGATAAATTCCGTCTTTGCAGCTAAATGAAAGACACTGTTGTTGTTTTCCATACGCGTTTCACTTCTTTTATTTAGGGAAGCATCTTCAGTGGCCTGTATATATATATATATATATATATATATATATATATATATATATATATATATATATATATATATATATATAATAAATGCATTCTTTAGTATTTACAAGTGTGCTGCGTCTTCTCGTGTCTTTCTCTGATTGTTACGTTAAAACAAATTTTGCAGAACAAATTTGGTGAGGTTAAATTCTCGTTTTTTGTTACAGTTCCCTATCCAACATGGACTAGCAAGATTGGAAATCGTAAGTAACACCAAACAATAATTTAAGCTCAGGAAACTTGTGCTGTGAAGGTTGTTTCTAACCTAAAAAAACACAGAAAAACTCGACAAAATAGAGCATACTTGTAACTACTATATAATGCATATATTTTATATATAAAAACAAACATGTATCACAGGCCACTAAAGATGCTTCATAAATAAACGAAGCGAAACGCGTGTGGCAAAAAACAAACTTCCTTTCGTTCAGTTGCAAAGGCGGAAGATACTGTACCTCCATGAACCTACTGAAATATTTCAATACGTAATGGATTAGGGACGGAACATGGGCAAAAACAATCAAACAAGTGATAAAGGCATAAGCTTGATTTTATCATTAACCACCGCTTACACAATTTTTGGTCAACATGAGCACCAGAGACGTCGATAAGATGCTGCGTCAGTAAAACAACCTGATCAATAGCGCCATCTGGTTGCCAGGAACTAATTTCTTCCAACGTAAATCAATTCCACATTTAACGCATTAGCAAATTTGCCAAGTTTCGCTGCCGTACCATAATTACAGTCCATGTTGGACCTCCGTCAGTATCTGCACACGAATTACAATCACCTGGTAGCTGAAAGCATGGCCAAAGAAAAGAACTGCAGCGCTACGGGCAGGTACGAAGACGTAAGGCGAGATCGTTTTTGGTGTGCGTTGCAGTGCAGGACATCTGGCAAGTTAAGAGCCACTGACATGCGTCAGGCCAATGGTGCCACAGACAGCAACAACAACGGCGGCCGCACCTTACAAAACCGGCAGCCGTGCCCGAAGCGGCCTTTAGTGGTTTGACGCCCCGGCAATAGAACTGGCGCGTTATCACTGCCAGAACGTAGTTATGGCGACAAAGCGAGGGCGACCATGAACCCGGTTTTTCTTCCTTCCGGCCGTCCGACGGTGTAACGCGCCAGAATAAACTTCCACGGAATTACTTCTCCGATTCCTTTTGTCGGGGGCGATGACTTTTCATTATAGTAAACGCTTCCCACCGGGTTTCTCCTTTGTCGGGGCATTTCCGGTGGCCCGATTCGGACTGAAAAAGAAAGAAGCGGCGGGCGCGGCGCTCCGTTCGGCGTAAAAGGATGGCCGGCTTTTTCTGCGGGCTCCGTCACTCAGTGCGGCCGAAGGCGGCAGCGCCGGCCGCCGGAGAAAGCCTGAGAGCGGAGCGAGGCTTACCAGCCAGCCAGGCCGGCGGCGGCGCCCCCGCGTCCCGTCCATTAGACACGCTGCTTTAGCGATGTTTGCGTCGCGCCCGTCTCTGTGGCGGTGATGGGCCGTCACGCTGTGATCAGAACGCGCCACCGATTTATAAAGACATCCTGAAAATGGCGAGAAGCGAAACTGGTGTCAAAAACAGTGTGGCACAGCACGAACGAGATGAGGCCTGAATTGCAATCTCTGCACTGGCCGCAGGGCAAACACGCAGCAGACCTAACAGCCAGCGAGATCTAGCCTGGAGATTCATTTGTAGTTGCCTGACATCGTCAGAGCAGAGACGCGATCTGTTATTTCAGTAATTGTTGAATTTTTTATAATCATGTTACTAACGAAGATAGCATACACGAATTTCGGTAACCAGTTTCGACCGTTATCGGTCATCTACAGAGCGAAGGATACACAGCGGTGTATAGGATAAGAAGACCCTTGGTGAATTGGCTGTTAACAACGCGAAGGACTGTCACCTTCCTGCTCACACTCGTAACAGGTGTAAACAGTAAGTAGAGACAAGCATCTTTTAGTGTATCCAAAGTGACATATACAATACCTACTGTCCTACCAAAAAGAATAAAATATACATATATGCATATAAGAAACATTTAAAAGGATAATACAGTTGCGTTATTAGAAATGTTCTGTGCTGCCCTCCAATACTAAATTGGTGGTCCCTTGATGCCTCAAAACATGTCCTACCAACCGATCCCTTCTTCTAGTCAAATTGTGCCACAAACTCCTCTTCTCCCCAATTCTATTCAATACCTCCTCATTAGTTATGTGATCTACCCATCTAATCTTCAGCATTCTTCTGTAGCGCCACATTTCGAAAGCTTCTATTCTCTTCCTGTCCAAACTATTTATCGTCCATGTTTCACTTCCATACATGGCTACACTCCATACAAATACTTTCAGAAACGACTTCCTGGCACTTAAATCTATACTCGATGTTAAAAAATTTCTCCTCTTCAGAAACGCTTTCCTTGCCATTGCCAGTCTACATTTTATATCCTCTTTACTTGTATATATTGCATTCCTATTTGGTTGCTCCTTCTGCCAGTTTGTCGCGCATGCGCACAGGTCAATGCCTCCTCTGCTACTACTGACGCCAGCGCGTGTTGGTGAGCGCAGACAGCTGCGCCATAAGCTAATTTTGTTTGTACCTTCGCTTTGCATTAAGCGGTTTATTACTCCTCATTGCTGTTAATTTTATGCCTACGTGTACAAATCAAAAGAATTACGTATGCCTTTACACATTACTTTATCTTAAAATACGCTCCAGAAGAAAAATTTTACTTCATCACTCTACAGAAGCTTTTAT
Source organism: Schistocerca serialis cubense (assembly GCF_023864345.2). Classification (NCBI taxonomy): domain Eukaryota; kingdom Metazoa; phylum Arthropoda; class Insecta; order Orthoptera; family Acrididae; genus Schistocerca; species Schistocerca serialis. The sequence goes on from NC_064638.1 coordinate 1,272,995,152, forward strand.
ATCTTTGTGAGGGTGGAAACCCTTGTCTCTCCCTGTTTTCTCGTAGACAAACCTGTACGTCCCAGGGTGTGGTATTTTGGAAATTATATATGGCCCTGAATAGAGTAATCGCCACTTCTTAATCAGTTTGCCAAATTTTATCAATTTAGGATGCGTCCGGAAAAGGACACGTTGACCTTTAGAAAATTGTGTAACTCGTTTCAGTTTCTTATTATAAATTTTCTTCCTATACTCGGCCCTGTTTTCTAGTGTAACCTTGGCTTATTTGATTTTGTCTTGTAGTGTCATTTCTGTAATGGGTACCTATGGTATGGGCGACTCCCAATCATTCGTTTGTTTTGACCAGAACATCAATTTGTTATGTGTGAAACATGTTGAAGAATGTGAAAGGTTATTGACAATTTGCAAGGAAGGAGTTACGTATTCTACCCATCGGGTGTGTTTTTGAGGGGTGTATGTCCTCATAAACCAGTTAAATTCTTTAAAGACTCGTTATACTGTGCTTGCTTCTGGGTGAAAAAAGCTTACTAATATGTACTTTATGCTCTGTGAGGTCATAAATTGTTTCCACTTTTTCCCAAAGGAATATGAAGCATTATCAGTTAGTAGTTCCTGTGGTTTACCTACTCTTCTCAAATAGTATCCCTCAATTCCTTTTCTGATAATTGTAGCTGTTGCATTTTTAGTGGTAGACATTTTGATATGTTTCGAGAAAACATCGTACAGTGCTACTACGTATCTTACTCCTCCTTTACTTCTAGGATGTGGACCAGCTATCTATATCTAGAGGGTTTTTTGTGATTATTGAGTGTAGCTCAGTATATTTTGACACATTGGACTGTTTTGACTTTTGACATATTGCACACTTTCTTAACACCTGTAGGACTCGCCCTCTCAAATTTGGAAAATAACAAAGTGTTGCAATTTTTTCAGTACATTTGCCTACTCCATAATGTCCCCACACTTCGTTTGTGTGCCTTATAAATTCGTCGATATAACCTTCAGGAATACACACACACCACTGATCAGATTTTTCATGTTTCCTATGAAGCCAAGTCGGCCTCTGTAGTCGAGCGGTTCTAGGCTCTTCAATCCGGAACCACGCGACTGCTACGGTCGCAGGTTCGAATCCTGCCTCAGGTATGGATGTGTGTGATGTCCTTAGGTTAGTTAGGTTTAAGTAGTTCTAAGTCTAGCGGACTGATGACCTCAGATGTTAAGTCCCATAGTGCCTAGAGCCATTTGAACCATTTTTGTGAAACAAAACGCCCTTGTACTCCTGATACCATTTATTTACCTTTCCACCTTCATCCTGCTTAATGTTTAACATGACTTCACTCAATCTGCGATCTTGCTGTTGTATAATTTTCATTTGCTTACAAAACTTATGGTAATCAGACAGTTATGTTGTACCACGTTTTGAGTTCTGCATCTCGCTCTGTTAATTCACCAAATTCCTCTAAACCTTGTGGTAAACTACACAAGTCATCTGCAATAGCATTCTGATTGCCTTTGATACAAATAATCGCGAAATTGAATTCTTCTAAATATAGACACCACCTAGCTAATATACGGTACAATAGTTTACATGTTAAAAGAGATGACAATGACCGATGGTCACAGTAAACATTGGTATTCTTGCCCCACAAAAAATCAAACTTTTTAAATTCCCATATTACCGCTAAACTTTCCAATTCTGACACAGAGTAAGATCTTTCTGCTTATGATAGCGTGCGACTTGCAAAACTGATGACCGTGGGTACTTCCTTACCTTCTTCTTCTCGCATCTGGAACAAGGACGCCCCCAGCCCCTGAGATGAGGCAACTGTGCATAGATAAAAATCCTTGGACATATCAGGGTGGCTAAGAATGTTTGCATCGACTAATAGCTGCTTAAAGTTATTAAAGTCCTCCTAACACTTATCATCCCATAACCAAGGCCTATTTTTTTGTAACTAGTTGAACAATGCATCACTGTTCATCAGTTTCTGTGGTATGAATTTACGGAAAAAAAGCTAGTCCTAGAAAAGCATTTCGTTGTTTTTTGTTCCTTGGAGCTGGTCAGTTGCGTATGGCATCAAGTTTTTTCAGAGCAGGTAGTGTACCTTGTTCTGACACAACATGTCTTAAAAATTTGATTTGCTCCCGACGAAAACTAGACTTTTTTTACATTGACTGTTACTGCGTAATCTGAAAATCGTTGAAGCATCTGTTCAATGATCCTGATATGTTCTAACCAAATGGGTGTGGCTATTAGCAGGCCGTCTGCATAGACAGTAACTTTGCTATGCAATTCTGGTCCTAAAACCTCGTCCAATGCAGATATAAACACGCCTGCACTAATGTTCAGTCCAAAAGACAGAACACGGAAGTCGTAACTTCTGCCACCACAAACAGATGCTGTATATTTTGGACTTTCTCCATGAAGCTTTATTTGCCAGTAGGACACTTGAGATCGAGTACACTGAAATATTTTGTATTGTAAAACTTTACGATCTGTTCGTCCAAGTTGTCTGGTCTTATGCGTATTGCCAATATAATCTTATTGTTACCTCTAGTATCGAGAACTAATCTCACGGAATCGTCCGGTTTACTTACAGGTAATATTGGACTACAGTAGGGTGAAAATGAAAGTTGTATAATTCTCCATTAAATCATATGATTTATCTTTTCTCTTACTGTCTCTCATTTTGCCCATGGAACAGGATATGACATTACACAAAATTTTGTACATGGATAGACTTCAAATTTATATTTATAGTCTTTGATTACTCCTGGCTCCTTACTGAAAACATTTACGTACTTAAATAACAAGTCAGAAAGTTCTTGTCGTTGCATATCATTTAGTATCTGTGATTCACTTACTTTCTGCTCTACCATTTCGTAACTAACCCCAGTGTTTGCTTCTTGTTCAGTATCAAATTTGTTTGTGAAACATACAGTTGGAAAGGAATATTGTACTATTAGATTTGACCCTGCTTTGTTTTTGTTACTTTCAGCAGGTGTTTTGACTACATCAATAGAAAAGAATCTGACCCTTTACATAAAAGTAGCATTTACCATTACCTATGTCAGTCTCAGTTTTGTATGTCCTGAACGTGTCCATGCCAATAAGACAATTAACTATAAGTTTGTCAATAATAAGAAAATTGCACTTGACTGTAAAATGTTCAATTTGTAATGGAATAAATGCCTGGCGTTTAACTAATCTGGTCTTACTGCCTGTATCGGTTTGCACCTTGCAATTTTGGGCAGGAAACGTCGAGAATTTGCATTCTTCTTCAATTCACAGAAAAATGCATTTGACATTAGGTTGGTAGTTGAACCTGTATCTAAAATTAACTGGGTGTCAGTATTAAATATTTTCAGCTTAATGATTGCTTGCATTTGTTCTTCCTGGATATTGTTTGTTGTATCTAACTCATGCTGATACAGATCATCCTTCATGTCACTTTGTTCGTCAAACCTTATGAAACATGTTTGTAGTTTTGCTTTGCCCCCACTCCCAGAGAAGTGAATATCCTGGGGCTTAACTAAGACCGGTTGGTGTTTTCCGACGGCGTAGTGTGACTTAATTCGTTACCTGGAGTAATTTCAGTTAGTTGCACTGTGTGGGTACTTAGCCAGTTTGTGTCGTTAGCTGTTGTGCTGCTGCGCTGTCATGGTGGATTGTAATTCTCTCGTGCGTTGAAATTACTCCTGTTGTTTCGAAAATTTCTTTGAAATCGTTTGGTTTTTCCGTTCCCGTTACTGTACTCGTTACCTCTGGGTATGTAACTTTGCTGTTGTGTGTATCATCCTTGCTGTGTGCTTAGATAACGTTTTACTAACTGATTTACACAACTATGTTGTTGTTGTGCCTGATTTTCTGTTGCTCTATTCGGTACAGGTCTTTCCTCACACATTAAGTCGATAGACTCAAGCACTGTCAGAAAATAGTCAGTGTGGTGCTCTGGCGTAGCGACCAATTTCTCTCTAATGTGCGATGGTAAACGACTTTTCAAAAATTTTAGCACGTCTACCTGTGATTCGTCCAGAAGTGTATCTTGTTCAGGTATTTTTCAAAGTATCCGCGTAGACTACTGTATTTGCCATTGAATGGTGCGGGGTTGAAAATCTCGCGTCTTAATCTTTCTTGTACTGCCTCAACCAGCATTTGTCGAGGAAAGCTCGTTCAAATTGGATATAAGTGCTACAGCGTTCGTCCACTTCAGTTGCCCATAAAACAACGTCACCTTGCGTATATCCCACGACAAATCTGATTTTCTGTGTTTCCGTCCAGTTGCGTGGGAATACATGGCGAAAAGCACTGATAAATGCTACTAGATTCATTCTTTTACCTTCGGTAGTGAATGTAGGAAACTGTCTATGTCTCAGCAAACCTTCGTCTGCAAAAATAGTTGATGGACTCGTGGCATTTTCGGTCGTATTTATATTTCTATTGCAGTTGCCTGTAATTCCAGTTGGTAATTGCTCAGGTATTGGAGTTGTGGGTTTGTTTATATACTGCACTCTACTCATGTCACTGGTACCTGCTGTGGAACTCGTGACAATTTGTGGATAAATACCGACAGGTTGTGGTTTGTTCATTGTAGCCTATGTATTATTTATATGCATATTTCGAGATCCGGTAATATTTTCTTCTAAAAGACTGCGGATCCCATCTTTCGCGGCTTGTAGGTTAATGTTTACTTTGTTCACTATTTCATTTTCTTTATTCTGAATAGCCTTTTCTACTAAATCTGTGTAACTTACAATTTGTTACTAACTTCTCTCCAATAGTATTACCCTTATCTAAGGTACCTGCCTCAGCTTGACTAATGGTATCACCTAGACTTTCTTTGATCTTCTCTCTCTCCTTCTTAGCACTTGCTGATTCAACTTCTAATGTTGCTACCCTTAAAGTAAGCTCTTCTACAGCTAGAGGTACACCTTCATAGTCTTTATTTAGTTTGTTAACGATGGTGGTTACCTTTTTTACTGTCGAACACAACTGGTTTTGTGTGGTTTCAATGTTTGTGTTTGCGTCTGTGGTTTTCTTTATCTGTTGCTCTACTAGATCATGATGGTCGTTAAAAGAATTGTAATGTTGTTGCATTAATTTGTTCTGAAAGCGGTGCCGATATTCAAGACAGTAAAAGCGGGTTACAAGGTATGAGCTATCTGGGGAAGTTAATCTTGCATTACTGAGCAACTGTTTCACCAGGTATCCAGTCTAGCTTACCAAATTCCCAACCAGACTAAAATTAATTATAATCTTTTAATAGTCATCTTACGACAACCGGTGATATATATACAAAAAGAGAATTTAAATAAAAAGAAATAAATCATTTTATATTTGGACATTTATTTTAACATTGATCATTTTTTCGTTAAAATTTCAGCATATTAAACTTGATTCATAACTAAACTGGTGCCTTATTTAGGATTGTGAAAATGTGAGTTTGTAATCTTACGGAACACATCAAATATGGAGCCAAGATTGGGAGACTGCATACAACACTGCATTCATAAAATAACACACGAAGAACGTTGAAACATATGCAAGAGGAAATTAACCACAACCAACTGATTCAATTTTCACCCAAAGAAGTTACGTTCGTAGCACAATCCTGTCCGTCATGAAATTACCACACACACTTGTGTACTAAATTCATACTAACTCTCTGTGAAATCTTCCCGAAAAGAATAGCTGAGGGCTACTTTGATGATTACACCACATGCTTCACGTGGTCAACTTGGTTTACACAAAGAGTGTAACTCCACAATAATTTTCACAGTTAAAACAAATTACATCGAAACACAAATTACAAAAGAAAAACCTCGGACTGGTTACTATCGTCTTATTATGAACCCGATGGGTCAAACATTTGTATAAGCACGTGGTACTGGTGTCACAAAGTACACCCCACGTGGGTTGAACATAAAGAAAAGTTGCTATATTGAAAAATATTGTCAAGACGGGACGTTATAATCTCACGCACATTCGCATTTAAGATTGATGATCTACTCACAAGGTAGTGACAAAGTAACTACTGAAGATATTCTGATCTTCACACTCGAATTACACTGCGTTGCAATTTAAGATAACATTAGATATTTTAGAGCTAAACCTGAAATAAAGGTGATTAAATTTTCAGTTAGGCCGAACTTAAGAAATCCATTGTCCTACGGACTTAGCAGAGACGCGCTTAGCCGGAGATCTTACCACTTCAGACGCTCGCCACGGACAGACTGCCGTGGGCCCCCTACCGAGGGTGCTTCACAGAAACAAACGGAAGTGACCAGAGAGGCAGCTTCCTATACCAACATGACAAGGGCCAGACAGGACCATACTAAGAATAGAAACCTCTTTGCTTTTAGAAAGCGTAGCTACCTGCTCCGACGTTGGTCCTACCGTTCTCTAGCAGACAGGCTTGTCTGCTACCATCAAGCATGCAAGTAGAAATACGTTTGCTCATTCATCCTTTCACACAGAATGGAAGGGGGATGACAGTATCTTATCATATACAGTATATAAAAGAAAGCGGATGTAGGTTCCGTATGAGACTGTGTGACATGAATTACATATAAGCTGTGTTGTAAAGTGTAGTAGTGTGACTGATCGTTCTTGATTACGTGTAAACGTATCTCGCGTCCGTCGGCCGTCGTAATTTAATGTATATATTATTATTGTTATTATTATTTTTTGATTGTTGCCGACTTACGTGGCGGGCCTTCATAAAAATGATATTTAAGTTGAACAATGTAATAAACTTTTCATATAAATTTCCTCGGCTAGTCAGTTGACGTTAAAGCAAAAGATCTTTAGTTATTAATTACAATTGCGGCCCACACACGCGCGAGAGTATTTTTCTTACCTCCGTTAACCATTGTATTGTAGTCAGAGTCCTGGCTCTGGGTCTCGGCTATGCTACTGAAAATAAGAATCTTAAACCTAAGTATTTCTGCAACTTCGTGCGGCTGTGGAGAAAAATTAATATTATGCTAATAGCGGGCGAGTTTTCCTCTTCCGCTAATTTTTCATAAGTTAATATCGCCACGTAATGGCGTCGTTGGCTGCATCGGCCGCTGCCATTGTTGAGCTGTAAATTACTTGAATGCAGGTTAATTCAAGGAAGGCGGACATGAAATCGGGATCACCTCTTACAAATTAAAAGTGAAGAATAATATTAAATCAGTATATTATATGCTTAACTCATACAAATATGCTTACATTTCTCAGCACACACAAGATGTCCCTCTAGACACATTCAAGACAAAAGAGGAAGTGAAGTCGACTAAAAAAATTAACAAAAGAGTGTAACTGGGCTTCTCTTTAGATCATTCTGTCATAAATTATTTCTTTGCAATCTAAACCTACACAGAGAAATTATTATTTTACGGCTACATGATAAAAAAAATCTCTTACAAATTATGAATGTCTTCTTTATAAATATTGTCTTTTCGTAATATGGCACTGGGGACGCTATATTGCCCCCCGAAATGTTTATGTCATAAAAAATGTTCGTGTTTTTGACATAAATATTTCCTCTTTCATGTCCACCGTGTCCACACGCAGATTTTTCTTTCACAGTTTACATATGTCACATCGTATATTTAAAGCGTTAAATTACTGAGGTGTGTTGTCCACAAAGTGTAATACAGATGAGGTTCAAGGTATACAACCACGAGTTAATCCGGAATATTTGAAGTCCCAGGGGTGTCAACTGTTCGCTCCCCATTTGGCGCGGCCGTAGGGAAACCTGGGGAAAACCTCGGCGGAGCGACAGACTAACTGCTTTGGTCACTTTCACTTAATTGTTTCTGGAATGTCATTGGAGTACAGGATGTGCATACAAATATTTTTGTTGCACTATGCAAAAAATGAGGTCATTAAAACAATTGATTGCGGTGTCGTTGATGATATACGCCGCGACGTTTGGCTCGCGACGGCGTCGGTTGGTGTGTTCGGTGCTCGGCGTTCGCGGCGGCTGCGGAGAGAAAAACGCCCGCTCGACGCCAGCGTGTGTCTCGCCGTCGCGGAACGTCAGAATCAGCTGATCGGCTGCACCGTTGGCGATGCGCTTCTGTCTCGGCCGGGCGTGGCGGAGTGGGATGATATCCGCCCCCCGCTCTTGTTGGCAGGAGTCAGCTCTGCTACGCATCTCCGACGTAGTACATGAAACACACACACAACCAACGTAATATTTGTTTCCCGCTGCAGATGGTTACGCTAGTGGGAAAGGAGCATTTATTAGTGCGGCAGTTGTTGTTAAGTTTTCGCCAGTTTCCGAGTGTCAAGCTAGCACTGTCTTGCAGAAAACATGACATGGACCTTCTCCCGTGAATGCAGTTTTGATGCAATACTGTTTCCATTACACGTCAGTTTTTGTCTTGATAAAATTATTTATGTTTTCGCCGCACTCGCAGGCACTGGTGAGTGTCCCAATACGAGCTTAGCACAAACATTCGCCGTTTCTGCGGTCGCTGTTTTGCAACAGTCCACGCATCGCATTCCAATCTCGCATTATTGTGCTCACTGAAACTACAGTCTGTCCCAAAAATATTGACTGTGGGTTCACTTCACGTTAACAGTTCACATTTATAGGCAAATTCACAGTTTTTCGTGCGTAATATTGGCGTTTGGTGTCCTCACCGCTGTTGAACGTTCAATACTAGCACTTCACTGTCCATATCACAGTTTCACCTTCACAGTTTTTCACACTGCTTAAAGTAACTGTTTCGATTAGTTCACAAACACTAATGTATTTCGTTCAGTCTGAACTGGATTTTGGCTAGTGCTGGATTTTACCAGTCTCTCGCACTAATTGTCTCTTTTCATTTTCCACTTAGAGTCGTACTTGCCTTCAGATTTTTTGACTATACAATTGTATTTCCGTCTCATCTGAGGTAAGTCCCCATGTCATGTCTGCCCACTCATTGCGTACTTGCCCTCCAGAGCCAGGCTCGACTTTACAAAACTTTGCCTCTCGCATTATTGTACACATTTTATAATCTAGGCCTAGCGTGCAAGTTCCTAGATTAATGTTAGATTTGTGACTTTTGTTTGCACTACAAATTCGTGCAAATCTCTGCCTTAGCAGATGGCAATATATTTTAACAGTGCTTAGCGGTAGTCGCGTTTATTGATTTGCTTTGTACCTTGTCCACAACACATGAGGTACCTTGGGTGATGTACACCCTGCACTCATGTTGTTTAGTAAATTATGATTGAGCATATTTCAAGATCGGTATAGACATAAATACATAGAACAACATATACACTATAATATTAAATTTCATAAGTTGCGTTACTACTACAGTTCAAAAATATTCATGACACACTAATGAAAAATTCTTTCATCATTACATGCTATTGAATTTTTTTAAAAATATTTTTAAAGCATTTTTCAACATGAAATTTTTAACATATTCTTAAACCTACGTTCATTTTTTTCTTCAAAATGCAATTGCTTAAAAATACTATTATTCCTTAACATCTACAAAATTGAATCGCACTAATCTTGTGTGCCTCATTGTCTTTAAATATTACACTAAAATCTTAACATTTACACACAGAAAAAAAATACACTCTAAACTTAACCTACTACACATATGTAAACGTTGCTCTACTGAGCGAACTTCTTTAAGTCTTTGTAAGTATTTTTCTTGTTTCCTTCGTAATTGCCTCCTTCTTTGACCACGGGATGGTGTAGTTTGCGTGACAGAAAGTATCGTGAGGTACCACTTCGATGTTATAGGTGTAGCCCTCGATAACACCGGGTTTTTCCGAAAACACATTCTCATAATCTGTAAGTAGCTGAGTCAATTCGTTTTGTTGTGCTTCAGTCAAATGTTCTGACTCCCTAACTTTCATGGCTATCAGTTTCCTTTTTTCCTCTCTGTCTTCAGTAATAAACTCCTTATAACATGCTTGTCTTGTACTTAAGTCAGAATATAAATTCATTACCTGTATTCCTTCGAATCTCGTTTGAAAGCTCCGGCAATATTTACCGTGCACTTCCCGTGTCCTCAACAACGGCAAAATTACACGTCTATCCTCATTCATAAGGCTTACTTCCCCGCACAAGAGGTCGATTTTTGCGTCCCTCTGGCGTAAAAATTCCATCCCCAGGATGCAAGCAACACCTAATCCCTTAACTACTAGGAACGAGCTTTTCATTGCTTCATTTCCTACCGTAAACTCGACCTGCACCTGGTGCTTTATGATATGAGATTGTGCACCTATTGCACCTGTAACACGACAATTCTTCACTGGCAATACTGGTATTCTATTATTTTGACTCAAGTACTTGTAAAAATTTGCGCTCATGACATTGGTTGACGCACCGGTATCGACTATTATGTGTATTGGTGCTCCATACATATCTGCTTGCAATATAGCCTGCACAACACTTTTGTCAGTTCGGTTACATGTCTGCGGTATGTCTACAAGTTCCTTTTCTATTTTTGTTCCTTCATTGTATCTCAGCATACAAAGTTTATGGCTGTCATCTGTGAATGTGCCCTCACTACACCATCCTGCAGCCAACAACGGAGAGCGTATTGTGGCTGTCTTTAGTTTAACGGATGAGCATTAGTGGGTTGACAGTTGTCTGTCACTTCCACTAACCTCACATTGTGGTTCTGGTTGTTGTTGTTGCTACTGTTGGGTTGGCCGCCCTGCCTCCCCGATGGTGTATTTTGATATTGTGTATGGCTCTGGTTTTGCGGTGGTCGGTTGTAACTTCCTGACATGTTCTGTGATGGACCTGGGTTGGCGTTCCATTGTGGCGCTGTGTTTTGTTGCCACTGTGGTGTCGGTTCGTTACGACCACGCCACTGGTTTCGGTTGTTCCGCCATTGCGGATTGCCGTTACCATTATATCCATTACTCATGCGTCCATCATGATGTCTCTTTCGATTTTCACGATTATAGCCGTTGCCGTTATAACCATTGCCATTGTTTGTGCCTTGATTCTGTTGCCGGTGCTCTTGCCTATTCCCGTTACCATTTGGTACTAAGTTACTACCGTTACTGTGGCTGCTATTGTAATCGGCTTTGTGTTGATTATAGCCTGCATGGTTCCACTTGTTTTCGGTTTTCATATCTTCGATCAATAGGTCAACAGAATCCACTATTTCCATGAATTGTTCTATATCGTATTCCGGCACATTGATGAAATATCTTTTAATTTCACTGGGCAACTTCATTTTTATTAATCTGATTATGTCACGATCGGACATTGGCTCGTCCCAGTACCTGGTTTTGTTTATATACTTTTCGAAATATTTGCGTAACGTTCCCATCTTAGGATTGTACATTTCTGGACTGTACAACTCCTTTCGTAGTCTTTCTTGGACGCTATCGGACCAGAATTTTTGCAAGAATGCACCTTCAAACTGTTGCATCGTTAGACATTTTTCGGACACGTCGGTGGCCCACAGTGCCGCGTCACCTTGAATAAAGGAGACCACGAACTGTATTCTTTGTCTTTCCGTCCATGTCCTGGGAAACACATTCCTAAAGCTCTTAATAAATACAACAGGGTGGACATTTCGTTTTTCGCTATTGAAGGGTTGGAATGTCCTGTGTTTTATTACATTGTCCTCTTTTTTGCATATCTGATTGCTACATTCTGGGACATTCATCACTTCGTGATGTACGCTGCACGGTATCGCATGTTGTTCGTGCTCATAATTCGCATTAGGTTGCGGTTGCCCACTCGCACCCTGGCTACCGTCAGCGTTATTATAGTAATCAGTACGCGGAGTCGGATTCATGATCTGTCCGCCACTGTTTACATTGCTTTCCAACGCAGACAGTCTCCGCGCGACCTCCTGTTGCCAATTTGGCAACTCCGCAGTCACACGGGACTTAATCTGTGTTAATTCGGCATGTAGTGCGGCAGCGCTGGCGTCAATATTTACACTCGCGGCCGCAGTCGCTTGTTCTACAGCTGTTTTTACGTCGCTTTCAATCTTTGCAGATATCTCGCGATCCTTTACTTCTAGCCATTCATTTAATTCTTTTTCTACTTTTTGAGCTTGCACTTCCAAATATGCGTCAATACTTTTCCGTGCATCTATCTCCACATTATCCACGCGGTTGGTTAAAGTCTGGACATTGTCTTCAAGCCTAGCCTGCGATATCTGTAATTTTTGCATCTCTCCGGCTAAGCCTTGCACAAGATCGGGGATCTCTTTGCACGCATCCCGCATCTCGGCTAGTTCGCTTTGGATCCTATCTAGTTTCGCTTCATTGCGCTGCTCTTGCTCACGTAGCATCTGAGCCAGTTTCTGATCTCTTTCCCTATCTCTTTCTTCTAACCTGCGCAGAAATTCTGCAAATGGGTCTGCAATCGGTGAGCATACTGGTGCCCCGCTTAATCTAGCACTCGATTGGCCCCCCTGCCCAGGCAGTGGAGTTGTTACTCTATTCCCATTCTGCTGTGGAGCGTCATTCACCGTCCACAGATCCTCGCCCCCCGCTCCGGAAATTATGTTATCCGAGGCGGTGGCTTGGGATTCGTTTACGTATTGCAAATGATCCTCACTTTCCATATTAACAGAATTTTGTTCTTCTGGTACGGATGCTTTAGGATGTCCTATCTTACCCATACTAAATTCACTTCAAGCCACTGACAAATCTTTAACACTGACACACACACGATTAATTATCCCCTCCAAAAATAAACATATAAATACACAAAACGAATAATTATCGCCTCCAAAAAATAAACACATAAATACACAAAACACCGAAGGTATCTCATGTGCACATGGGTTCGATATTCCGCACAGAGCTACACAGGATGCTTGCACAATAGGCCTTACCTTACTTATTTTTCTTTCTCGCAATCCTTTTTCTTTTCTACACTTTTTCCTCTCCAGATCTCCTCAGGGTGTGGTTTTGTTGTTGTACATGTAAAAGAATTCATACAAGCATTAATATTTTACAACAATTAGACACATACATAATTACATTCATTACAATAGAATCATATTAATCGGGCCCCACGTTGGGCGCCAATCTCGCGTCCGTCGGCCGTCGTAATTTAATGTATATATTATTATTGTTATTATTATTTTTTGATTGTTGCCGACTTACGTGGCGGGCCTTCATAAAAATGATATTTAAGTTGAACAATGTAATAAACTTTTCATATAAATTTCCTCGGCTAGTCAGTTGACGTTAAAGCAAAAGATCTTTAGTTATTAATTACAATTGCGGCCCACACACGCGCGAGAGTATTTTTCTTACCTCCGTTAACCATTGTATTGTAGTCAGAGTCCTGGCTCTGGGTCTCGGCTATGCTACTGAAAATAAGAATCTTAAACCTAAGTATTTCTGCAACTTCGTGCGGCTGTGGAGAAAAATTAATATTATGCTAATAGCGGGCGAGTTTTCCTCTTCCGCTAATTTTTCATAAGTTAATATCGCCACGTAATGGCGTCGTTGGCTGCATCGGCCGCTGCCATTGTTGAGCTGTAAATTACTTGAATGCAGGTTAATTCAAGGAAGGCGGACATGAAATCGGGATCACCTCTTACAAATTAAAAGTGAAGAATAATATTAAATCAGTATATTATATGCTTAACTCATACAAATATGCTTACATTTCTCAGCACACACAAGATGTCCCTCTAGACACATTCAAGACAAAAGAGGAAGTGAAGTCGACTAAAAAAATTAACAAAAGAGTGTAACTGGGCTTCTCTTTAGATCATTCTGTCATAAATTATTTCTTTGCAATCTAAACCTACACAGAGAAATTATTATTTTACGGCTACATGGTAAAAAAAATCTCTTACAAATTATGAATGTCTTCTTTATAAATATTGTCTTTTCGTAATATGGCACTGGGGACGCTATACGTAACACGTTCCAGTGCTCAGTCTTCTCCCAGATAGTCAGAAACACCACAGTAAATTTAGAAGTGGAATGTATGCCGTAAATGACAACAGGTTTAAGAAATTAACATGAAAGGAATCCAACAGAGACCTTTCAGAATCTACCTTCTGTTTTAACTCCGAAATGTTACTGTTACCTTCAGAAAGTACTTCATGCTTTACTTATTTTTCATATCATTCAATATTTCGTCGATTTCAGTGCAAAAATTTTTGGCTAAGCCATACAATTTCTTTGAGACCGTGTCTTTCAAATCCTTGAATACTTTTTTTTGTTCTTGCTTCATTGTATTTAGATCTTGTGTAACAGTGTTTTGTTGCTGTTTTACGTGCTCATATCTTGTGTGACGGTGTTCAGATTCTGTATCAAATTATCAATTTTGGCATTCATATCTTGTTTCATATCAATGAAATTGGTGTTCATATTAGCTAATTTCGTGTTTATGTTAAATAATAACTGCCATAGCAGGGCGTCAGTTGTACTACGGTGGTTGCTGTCAACTGTACTTTTCAAGTTAATGTTTGTGTTGTGAATTAGTGGTATTGTGTATTGTTAAGATTCATATTGGAATCCCTCTCCAACGTTTCATTCATGAGCGGTATGTCGCTCTGGGAGATGCGTGACATTGTCCCGTCAATTGTAAGCATTGCGTCATCAAGGTTATTCTGCTGTGGAGCATCGCTATCATTTGTCACACCTGCCACACTCATCTCTGATCTGCTTAAAGCTTCTGCAGTAGGCATGCAAGGTGCCTGAACTTCGATTGTTCGATCGCGCAATTCTACGCCAATTTGGCTGACTGCGTTTTCGCTATTGCAATCAACAATAGACATATATTTTTCGGCCATTTTATGTGAATATCCAAAAATAAAAACTTCAGAAAAAACTTAAAAATTTCATACGCTATTTATCACACTTGACAATTATAATTAACGGGATGTCAAAGCCTGTTTTACGTTTATTATGATGTGCAAACTATTGTATAGCAATTCTTTATGTTTTACTGATCACACGTATCACATTGAAAAATACCTGTAAATTTTCCACAGCAAAATTCAAGGAAGGGAATAATGAAGAAAAGCCTCTACGTCAAAAGAGGCGCTACTACGCGTAACCATGCAAGCAACTTACGTTGTCGTCCTACCTTTGCTGCGCCGAACAAAACAGCTTACTATGGAAAATTTACGTAACTTACTTCCAATTCTTATTGCTTTCCAAAATTTTCTCCTTAATTTTTGTCTTTCTGCTTTACTTGCTCCCCGTCGCGATTCATGCAAACACAAAATTCAGACAATTAGTTTCTATGATTCATAACGATGTCATAGAAATTTCTTACTACAACAATAGTTAACAAACCCTACTCACAATCGGTGCCCTGAAGTCCTGGCACACAGGTCGACAGTTGTGTTGTAAAAAAAATTTCATATACAGATGAGAAACATTTAAAGGGGGATACAATTGCGTTATTAGAAATGTTCTGTGCTTGTTCGAATTTGTAGGCAGTCGGACTTCTTCTCTTACATTTCAATTGTAGGTGAAGGCAGTAGACTCGAAATACACCAGTGCGTGTAATAAATAAGAAAATCCTCCTTACTTGGTTACACTTCACTTGAATAAAAAATACTTAATGCTGATATCAAATTTTTTCTTATTTCGAAACATGTATGATACAGAACACTCGTAGCCCGTCGTATTCCGGATGGCACATCTTAACAGAACTTCTGCATACAAGAGTAACAAAATCATGTACAAAAAAATTAATGATGGTTTTTTCATTTGTCTGCTCGTTACCGCGCATTCATAATCAACATCTATGCCAACGCTCATGGTCGATCGGTGTTTCATATTTTTTTTTTGTAATAAATTTTAACTTTACGACATCGTGGGGGTCTTTCATCGTGTACCTACACACTATGCTATCTGCTATTGTTTATGTCACTTTGTATTGATGACAACAATGCTTGTCTGTACTTACTGCTTACTCCTGAGTTCGAGGCTGGCATACCCTTGCGTCGTTAAAAGTAAATTAACAAATCATTCTTTTGTCTTAGACATTGCTCTGTATATTTTGAACTGAATACGACCGGTAACAGGTTGAAAATAGTTCTCGAGTTTCCTATTTGCGATGTTGTTTAGCAAAGATTTTGCAAAAAATCAACATTCAATGCTAGAAATTGAAGTCCTCGGTATCATTCCCTTATAGCAAAGAGTGCTGAACATTGTTGGTGACTGAAGATGAGCACCAGTGGCTTGAAACAAGTCGTAAACGAACTAATGTAAACAATAAGCCCGTCCAGCTGGCCGCGCGCTCTAACGCGCTGCTTCCCGAGCGGGTAGGCGTGCCGGTCCGCGCCAGCAATCCGCCCGGCACGGATTAGTGCCCAGATGTCTGGTGTGCCGGCCAGCCTGTGGATGGTTTGTAAGGCGGTTTTCCATCTGCCTCGGCGAATGCGGGCTGGTTCCCCTTATTCCACCTCAGTTACACTGTGTCGACGATTGCTGCGCAAACACCGTTCCAACGAATACGTACACCGTAATTATTCCACCACGCAAACACTGGGGGCTACACTCGTCTGGTACGAGACGTTCCTTGGGGGGGACTCTGGGGCCCGGACCGCACAACGACCCTGGGGTCAGTGTGGGGCGGCGGTGGGGTGGGTGGACTACTGTTGTCTGTTGTGGGTTTGTGAACCACTGAGGGCTACAGCGGGACGAAGCATCTCCGTCGTTTCTAGGTCGTCGGTTTAGTACATACATACAGACAATGTAAACAACGATGCATAAACATTGCGACTGCTTTAGGGCGAGTCGTGAATGATTGAAGACAATGCCTGAGACCACGCCGTTTCGTTACTCAGTCAATACTCTCAACTTCTGTATATTGCACTACGTACTTTTTTAATTTTTTTTTTCTTTATTAGTACTGTGCAGTTTCTTAACGGCATTCAATAGCTGATGGAAGACGAGTACAGTGGTATAACGCTTGTTAATTTTGGCTTTGAAACATCTCACTAAAGTATACGAGAAATGTGCTAATATCAAAATGGAATAACAACTGAAAATGTATGTCAGACCGAGAGGCGAATATACGTTTTCTGCTCGCAGCTAACAGTGGATTTAACCATCTAAGCTACCTGAGAAAGCCTGCAGACCCCACCCAAAGCTTCATTGTCTCTGATGTTTCCTCCTACGGTTCCGGGCACTGGCACCAGAGGGTCTCCTACAGGATTTGGGTCAGGTCTAGAGGCGAGCTTTGATACCCTAATGATGAAGGCGGCTATTCGCGAAAAACGCGAAATGTAACTTCGACAGCCGGCCGCGGTAGCCGTGCGGTTCTAGGCGCTACAGCCTGAAACCGCGCGATCGCTAAGGTCGCAGGTTCGAATCCTGCCTCGGGCATGGATGTGTGTGATGTCCTTTGGTTAGTTAGGTTTGAGTAGTTCTAAGTTCTAGGGGACTGATGACCTCAGAAGTTAAGTGCCATGGTGCTCAGAGCCATTTGAACCAGTTCACATCGACACACGGTCTGGCAAAAATTTCCGTTTACACTTCACATCCATTTCAATCCGGATTTTTCATACCTGAAAAGTTTGCACTTATATCATGAAATGTCGTTGCATCTACATCGGTTTCTTCACTATCGATTCTTTCCCTTCATTTCAGCAGATTTCATTCAGTTCGAAGCAAACTACGTAAAATTCAAGAAAAGTGGCTGGTATCTATTATTGCAACGTAAACATCACGAGTTTAGGCTCTCATGCTGAGCTCCTTCATCCTTCCGTCATCCTTGTTTCTCTGCTGTTGCATATTTTCTTATACTTTAGTGAAATGTCTGAAAGCTAATGTTAACAAAAATTATATGACTGTACTCGTGTTTCCAAGAACTTTCGAAAGCCAGTAAGAAAACACTTTCCATTACGAAAGTGTGTTTTTTTGTAACATATCATTTGCTGGCCGCCGATCCATGATGAGACAGGACCTTGAGCTGTATACTGGAGCGGGAAATGGCCAGTGGGAATGGCTACGTTCTCCTCTTGGTTCTGATTAGCTGAAAGGTCTGTGTGTTATGTGGTTTCTTGGAGCGGACTGGTAAAAGCGAGGAGTAGGACCGCAGCCGTCGTGAGGTGGGGACTTTTTTCACTGTGTCTGTCAGAAGGCGGGAGTAGGTGTCCTTCGCGATCAGACAAGTTATTTAATCCAATACAAAACAGAGAGAGAACCGAAGCAATGTCGTGGACGTGAAATTACACTCAACACTTCCAAGCTTTTCTCGGCCAGTGTCGTGGATGAATGAGTGCAGAGATATTAGCCAGCTGAAGGTCATGTTGGATAAAAGTTGTGGTGTCACCGCCAGACACCACACTTGCTAGGTGGTAGCCTTTAAATCGGCCGCGGTCCGTTAGTATACGGCGGACCCGCGTGTCGCCACTATCAGTGATTGCAGACCGAGCGCCGCCACACGGCAGGTCTAGAGAGACTTCCTAGCACTCGCACAACCGACTTTGCTAGCGACGGTTCACTGACAAAATACGCTCTCATTTGCCGAGACGATAGTTTAACATAGCCTTCAGCTACGTCATTTGCTACGACCTAGCAAGGCGCGATTATCAGTTACCATTGATATTGTGAATCATGTACCGGCAAGACCGACGTTCTTCATTAACGGATTAAAGTTAAGTATTCCACCAGCTACGTCCGTTTTTCTAAATTCTAATTTATCTGGAGGATAAAAATCGTAGAGGGAGTCCAAGAGATGAATACACTAAGCAGATTCAGAAGGATGTAGGTTGCAGTAGGTACTGGGAATGAAGAAGCTTGCTCAGGATAGAGTAACATGGAGAGCTGAATCAAACCAGTCTCTGCGCTGAATATCACAACAACATGTTTTTTTGATCCGATGTGTAGTTTTCGAGATATTTCAATGTCCTCATTTAAATTGAACGTCCTGAGTAGAATGTAACACAAATGAAAGAGGGTACATTGAGGAAGAAAGTATGCTATGTGATATGTCTCTGGGAATGCTTCATTTCCAGTTCTGCAGCTCTTTATGGTACATTACTTATGGGAAAAACACGCTAGCCAGAGATATCAACATACCATATGAAAATATTTGTTAGATGAGAAGTTCAAAACGGTAGCTGTTAGAACTGATATATGCATCAGTCCTCCACTGCATTGCTTCCCAAAAGCAATGACGATTACGGAAGTGTGTTCGGACTGTTTCACATCCTTCCACAGTACGAACACGAAAGATGTACTTCATGCCCAATGGACCTCCGCAGCCTAGTGTTAATCTCTGTCGACTTGTACACAACGGAGTCCGTTACAGGTGGATAGGAAGAGATGGGTAATCCCCTGGCCTCCACCTTCTGTAGATCCAACCCACTAGACCTTAATTTGTGGAGAATTTCAAAGTTGTGTACCAACCAGCGGTACAAGACAGACGGTCTCCTCACCATTATTGTGAAGAGCTGTGGGAACCATACGCAATAGTCCAGGGATACATCAGTACACGCTAGACTCTTCATTTCTGCATAATTATTGCAACCTATGCCCATTTTAATGTGTTTACTGTATTCTTCCCACGGTCTCCCTACAAATTTCGCCCTCCCCC
The DNA here is from genome assembly GCF_023864345.2 of Schistocerca serialis cubense. Classification (NCBI taxonomy): domain Eukaryota; kingdom Metazoa; phylum Arthropoda; class Insecta; order Orthoptera; family Acrididae; genus Schistocerca; species Schistocerca serialis. Next base: position 1,273,014,660 of record NC_064638.1, read on the forward strand.
CAGTTTTCTTTCCCTATTATTCCTTGACGCCTCAGTATGTAAACTCTGCCTCTTTCAGTCATTTTTTGTTAGAAATCTTTTCTCCACAAAGTAACTCAGGCCTTTTCATTAATAATGCTATCAAACCAACTAATCTTCAGCATTCTTCAGCAACCCCACATTTCGAAAGCTTTTTTTCTCTTATCTGACGTACTTTCTGTCATTCACGCTTTGCTTTCATCTGAGGTTTCCTTTCATAAAATACTTCGTAAAACTTAAATTTATAATCGATGTTAACATATTTCCCTTTTTCATGAAAATAAAGAATGGAACATCCAGGATGGAACAACAACGATGTAGAAAGAATATATTTCTACTCGCTACATAGAGGAAACGTTAAGCCGCAGACAGGCGCTACGAAAATATTTCTAGTCTTATTTTTGACTGTTTGTTGCGATTCGACGGCTCCCCTATGTCGTGAGTAGCAGTCTATCCTTTCCACATCGTTGTCTATATCAGAAACGTTTTTCTTCCTTTTCTTATCCCCGTAACCTCTACCATTCCCATTTACTGTGCTGCTGAAATAGGAAACGTCATCCACTACTTTTAGTGCAGAATACTGTAATGTAATTCCCCCAGCCTCACCCGGCTTAATAAGAGTACTCTCCACTGGCCCTTGGTTTTTTATATACTTTCGTCTCACATCCTCTTTCGAAGATGCTGCGCGCTCCCTTTAGCTGATCTTACAATTTCTCGTCTCCCACTGAATTACCGTGTTTTCGGAAAACCTTAAATTTTTTTTCTTTTCCCTGAACATTAATTCATTTTCCAATTTCTGTTTAGTTTCTTCTACTACTCACTCAACGTACGTATTGAATAACGTGAAAAATAGATTACAGCCCCACCTCACTCCTCAGCTATCGTGTCTGTTTCAGACCGCCAGCTCTTGGAATTGTAGAGCGATTTCTGCACAAGTTGTGAACTGTATGTTACCTATGTTATCTTTATAATTTCGAAGAGTGCCAGACAAGAATGTGAAAGAGATTTTCTAAAGTTGCAAATAGTAACTTATAAATAAGGGCTTTCCTGAACCTATGATTCACGATAAGTCGCCGGATCAGGATTGCCTTATGCGATTGTTCATTTCCCCGGAATGCAAACTGTTTCTACCAATGGTTCAAGTGCTCTGAAGGTAATTCATGTGAGTATTTTGCTACCATGACTTATGAAAGCGATGGTTAGTTAATATTCATACCTTGAATGTTTCTTTGGGTTTTCTGCCGGATTGTAAAATAAATTCGATTCAGTGTTTCGGATTTCCAACTATTGACTATCTTCAGGAAACGCTGTTGCTGCTGCCGAGTCCCGCTGAGAACTGGTGCCAAGTGTGCAAATCGATGGAGGCTTACATACGACGTGGATCTGCAGTCTTGGCATCAGTTCTCAGAGAGACTCATCAGCAGCAGTGTCCTCCTGAAGATGGCGAAATATTGAATCGAATTTATTTTAGAATCCGGCAGAAAACCCGAAGAGACTTTCGAGACTTATTACGGTGGGAAAGCCTACGAAGTCACAATGTTCATACCTATGAACTACTGCCCTCTTTCTAGCTGGAATTATTAAGGGCTTTTTCAAGTTCGAGGTTATTTCACGTATCTCTTATTGGACGTAGGTACCAAGTAAAACGAACGTGTCACGGTCGATTCTTCCAGGGACGTGAAAAATTTTGATAGAATAGTGTGTGCTTCAGATGCCTTCTTATGATTTCTACCTTTCAATGCTTCAGAAATTCTTCTCACAGCATCACAACTACCGTCTCATCTTCATCTACTTCCACTTCCCTTTCTATAACATTGTCTTAAAATTCGATTCCCTTGTCTAGCCTTTCTACCTATTACTATCACCTTCTAGCCAACCGTTCTTTGCTCCATAGTGGCTTGCCATTTGAGCTGTTCTTGTTGGCACTAATGGTTCTCTTTCCTTCAAAAGTTTCTTTAATTTTACTTTGCGTCTCGACAGTGTTTCATTAGCTCTCGAGCCTACACGTTTATTCACTCGAAACTTTCTGTCGATTTAACTTTTTAAATGTCCGTATTTCCTTTTGGACCAACGGCTGTGCTGCGGCGGATACATCAGTCGCCGTCAGAGCACCGAAGTCAAGCGCCTTCGGTCGTGGTTGGCACTTTGACTGGTGACGATTGGACCGCCTTGCGTCGTTGGGGTTGTTTTGGGGGAAGAGACCAAACAGCGAGGTCATCGGTCTCATCGGGGTAGGGAAGGATGGGGAAGGAAGTCGGCCGTGCTCTTTGAAAGGAACCATCCCAGCATTTGCCTGGAGCGGTTTAGGGAAATCACGGAAAACCTAAATCAGGATGGCCGGACGCGGGATTGAACCGTCGTCCTCCCGAATGCGAGTCCAGTGTGCTACCACTGCGCCACCTCGCTCGGTTTGCGTTTTTGGCCTACGTGTTGCACTCAGCCGCTTCAGGAGCTACTTGACCGAGTAGTGGCGGCTCCAGCTCATAAAAACTGACAATTGCCGGTACGTGTGCTGACTCGACGCCGCTCCGCAACCGCATCTGATGACGCCGGCAGCTGAGGACGACGTGTCGGTCGGTCGACGCCGTTGGGCCTTCCGAGGCCTGTTCGGCTGGAGCGCGTGTCTCCTTTTGCCTGCTCAACTTGCTGCATTTTTATACATTCTGCCTCAGTGCGTCACACCGAGTCCTGCAGACGGCGGGAACCTGCCACATATGTGGAGCCCCACAGTGCGAGGCGAGTGGTGGCTACTCTGGCTGGGCCAGTGGCTGCGAACTGCAGGGCGCAGAGGCGGCGATAAGACGGCGGTGGCGGCGGTGGCGAGGTCAGGGCTGCGTCGCGCCGCTCCCACGGGCGCGCAATACATATGTAGCAGCGGCGGCGGCGGCGGCGGCGGCGGCTGATAACGGCGCTACATCATCTGCGCGGCCTCGCTATTAATAACGCGCGCCGCGGCGGGCAGACAAAGGCGGGCCGGCCGGCCGGCCGCTGCAAAACGAGCATCGCGCGCCCCCGCCGCGCTCCCAGCTGCCGGCGGTGTATAGCCGGCACGGCTGCTGCCCTCGCGTCTCACCACAAACCATTAAACGATGCTACACCAACGTGGCCCACATAGCACCTCCTGTGGCCGTGTAAATTACCTGCGACGCTCGTCACAGTACGATAGAGACGGCGCAGAAAAGTGAGAATGCAGGCGCCGATGTTTTCGCCCTTAGGTCAGAGCGGCGTTAGCTCAGCGGTGGAGGCAGTCGGCAGAATCTGAAAAGATGGACTACTCGGCATGACACGAGCGTCGCAGATATCGCCAAACTAAACCTTAGTCCAGAGCTTATAACACTGCAACTTGTGCAATCATATACCAAATTCGGTTTATTACGTACTATGCCCCAACAGAACAAATAGTCCTGTCACGGAAAAACCACCTATCGTCCGCTTCTGTTATACGTTAATGTTTAGTAAACAGTAGCTTAGCTAGAACCTCAAAACTTTCGTAAAATATAACTTTGTCCATAGATAAACTTCTTCTATCCAAACAAAACTGTCAGTCGACAACATGGCGGATAACGCAGTGCGCCTGTGTAAAATACGTGACAAAAAGTGTTTGTGCTGTTACAAAAAAGAAGAAAAGCCAAGAAAAAACAAGGAGAGGAGAATGTAAGTAAAATTAACAACTGATAGTGCGTAACTTTAAACTCGCGAAATTGAAGTAAATGATTGGAATCGTTGCTTTTGCACAGGTCAGATGCAGCATCCAAACAGCTGTCGATATTGTACCACTGTAGAACCTGAAGATCATGTAATTTGCGAGCTGAAGATGGGTGCAAACCCGAAATGCATATTGGCATAAATGGCTCTGAGCACTATGGGACTCAACTGCTGTGGTTATCAGTCCCCTAGAACTTAGAATACTTAAACCTAACTAACATAAGGACATCACACACATCCATGCCCGAGGCAGGATTCGAACCTGCGACCGTAGCAGTCCCACGGTTCCGGACTGCGCACCTAGAACCGCGAAACCACCGCGGCCGGCTATTGGCATAAATAAAACTCATTAAAAAAAGTGGCTGGTCGCTGTATTTTTATAGTAAAATATCATTATCCACGGCCACGGAGCTCGACAGTCCTAATAAAATGGACAAATTAATATTTTACCCAACTACACTGTTCAAAGAGTAAGGAAAACGGTCGCCAGCTTAATTAGGCAAGAGAATGATTGACATTCTATTTCAAGAAAATAATTATGAATAACTTTAACGGACAAACACAACCTACACTTTGCCACACGCGAGTGCAATGAACACTGACACCTGCATATGTTAAAGTTAAGTTTGGAATTGACAGATAGAGCAGAACAAACTATTTGCACAAATGTAACAGATAACAAAACACACTATTACCTTGAGGACTTAGTCAAACTGAATGGTCTCAATAACATTACTATTAATATTCGCTGTAGAATCGTAAATTAGACATAGGTTTAATATTACTTTTCAAACAAATTCCTATCTGACAAAAAATTATAGATGTAGTTCACTGCAAAATTATAAGCTGGTCATAGGTTAACTCTCTATCTCAGCTAAATACGTTTTTATTTAGAATGAAAATTAAATGGAATTCACTAACAGATTACTTCTCATTGTCTTTTGAATAAAGAAGTTACTGTTTTCATAGATAGTTGTCTTTCAATTAATCATTATGTAGCATGAGCACAATAGACTAACTGTTGATCCTGTTACGACATTAATATGCACTTTTAATACTCAAGAGGAACCCAATATTGTACAGAATTTGACTTGAATAGCAAGAGAAATTGAGCCTTTCTATAATTAAGTATTTTTGTACATTTGAACTACTTTCACTGGAGGGGGGGCCTTAATCTTAACCACTGTAACAGATCAAACTAAACACACTTTCATTACATCAGTGAAACAAGTACTTAGCAAGCATGAACATATAACTCTCAACAGTTGCAGTTCTGGACTTTTACTGCATTGAAACACAAAATTGAGATATTTATAAATTCCTTTCAAAAAACAATATTAAATTCAGCACACTATATTGCCATATTAATTTTATTATGCTTTCAATAAAGGACACTCGGTAATCACTTTAGTTCAAACGGAGAGGAACCTGAGAGGTGTTATGGTACGGAAAAAATCAAGGTAGGTACATAAATTCAGTTATAAATTACCTTATATTTGAGCACACTAACACATCCAATGAGCTGATCCTTCACTGCACATTACCATAGTGTTCCATTACAGTGATTGCGCAATGTGGTGGCAATTGTATATTGGTAGGTGGATTTGCAGGTAGAATTGCTGGACTCTGCCATTTCTTGCTGGCGATGACAGACATCAATTCCAGAATAGTTCCAGGTCTTTATCCATCCATCCGAGGCATTGGACAGCGGCACGGAAAGCCTCTCTCAGCACCAGCACAATATACAACTTTTACATGAGCAGTTGACAGTTTGGTAGCTTGTCCCCGACTGACTCTACGTTCCACATTTTCTACCTAGGCCAACCATAATTTGCGCGCGCTACACAGTTCCGTTCCCGAGGGGAACCGCAACAGCTTTTACATACAAAATAACTAAGAACCCTAAGTGAAGGTCAGCAGTTTACGCAAGAGCAAACAAACATTTTAAATAAAACAGAACCTTTGCACATATTGACATTTCTATAAAAAAATTATTTAAACAAAATTATTCATCCTGAAAAGATAACCAAAGAGATTATGTGAGAAAGACAAAACATATCATTTGCTCATATTGTACATATTAGAGGGATTGCACTTCCTATACTCTAAAATACATCAAAGTTTTTAACAGAAAAGAATAAACACTCTCATGGTATCGATTCAATCCAACAACATTTACAGAAACTCAACGATATAACACTAAACAAAACAAAAGGCAAAATAAATCAGTACAGCATTGGAGCTATGGTGTTACAAACTCAACAAGTGAGACACAAGAGCGGACTCAGAAGTTTGCAGAATACTAGGGAAGAGTCGCACGATGATTTTATTCCACCGTGTACAAATTCTAGGGACTGATCGATGAGAGGATATGGAACGAAAAAGATCTCATGAACTTACGTCTGGAAATCATGGTTATCGTGCTAGATCATTTATTCAGTCATACTTTGTTACAGAGAATGCAGTCTAATATGCGTGGGGTCACCAACTTTCATTACATAATGTGTGGGATAGTATGCAGAACATCCATGGTATGGCGATAGCGAATCAACAGCATCGGTGCAGCCGGAATGTGTGGGCCGGGATAGTTGGCGACTGTATTTTGGGACCAGTCTTCCTTCCACATCGCCTAACAGGCCGGAACTATCGGGGTTTCTTGCGAGTGACTTTGCCTCCCCAGCTGGAAGACGTGCCACTGATGATTCGAAGTGACTGCTGCATGATGGTGCTCCGGCCCGCTTCGCCATAACCTCCAGACACGTCTCAACTGTGTCTTCCCTGGTGGATGGATCGGACGAGGGAGTCCAGTTGCATGGCCCGCTCGTTCACCAGATCTCACCACGTGCGATTTCTGGTTATGGGGCCATGTCAAAAGTATCGTGTATGCAGAGCCCATTCCAGATGTTGAGATACTGGAGCAGCGTACTCATACTGCACTTGACACTGTTCGGATGCAGCCTGGCTGATGTGAAAGTTTCAGTCAGAACATGCTACAGGGCGTACATCCATCCTCTCAGGCACATGGAAACCACTTTCAACACATACTGTAACTGTGGCCCCATGCTACAGCGCCGGCCGGGGTGGCCGAGCGGTTCTAGGCGCTACAGTCCAAAACCGCGCGACCGCTACGGTCCCAGATTCGAATCCTGCCTCGGGCATGGATGTATGTGATGTCCTTAGGTTAGTTAGGTTGAAGTAGTTCTAAGTTCTAAGGGATTGATGACCTCAGAAGTTAAGTCCCATAGTGCTCAGAACCATTTGAATCATGCTACAGCGCGTATTAGACCGCAGTCTCTGTAACAATGTATGATTGAATAAATGGTCTCTAGGATGGAAACAATGCATTTCCAGATATAAGACCATTAGACATTTTTTGTTCTGTATCCCCTCACCGATCAATCTCTACCGTCTCTACACGGTGAATATAATCACCTTTCCCATTGACATAAATCAGGTGTTCTAAATTGTCTTTATATATATAGTGGTCACCACAACTGCGTGGACGCCTCCCGTCAGACGCAAATACCTAACTTATACCACATGTTACTATCGTAACGGCCCTACTCGTTAGACTCATTGCTTGCTCCATGACGTTGATTCCCGTAAGAATTCGAGCTTGGTGTGGATCTGCACTGAAGGGACCACTGGCCTTCTTTGTCGTAATTATATACTTAGTGTCTGTTCTTTCTGACATGCGGTGTAGGTTCTTTTGGACATGACTGAAAGAACAGAGACTACATACAGAATTATGGCGATGACGGCCAATGGTCCCTTCAGTGCAGATGCACACCAAGATCGAATTCTTACGGGAATCAGTGAGATGCCACGAGTAATGAGGCTAGTGAGCAGGGGCACTGCATCTGTAATGTGTGGATAAGTTAAGTATTTGGGTCTAGTGAGAAGCGTTCTAGGGTAGTCCATGCAGATGTGGTGACCAGCGTGTCCAGATGGCGTAGTGGTCAGAGCATCTGGCGAGTAAATGGGAGACTCGGGTTCGAATCCCGGTGCGGCACAAATTTTAAAATTTCCCCATTAATATAAGTGAGTGCCCACTGGCAGCTAATGTCTTTAATTCCTTCATGTCTTGTCTCATGGTGGCTGCAGGATAAAAATAGTCTCTGTTCTTTCGGACATCACCGAAAGATCAACCACAACTCTTAATGGGGAACTGGGGAACAGGCTGGGAATTTGGGCTCATTGGCAAATGTGCTCGTAGGGCTGAGGCGGTTAACGTGATCGCTCGCGTTAAGCGGGAGATCCGGCAAAAATTTTCACGTGTTGACGCTGTTTCACTTCAATGCCCAAATGTGGCTAATGTCAATGTAAAACCTTTGAATAGTCTGCTGAGACGTCACTCAATGCTTTTCTCATTAGCAAAAAACTGTCATGACAGAGGCATTGCTGATGAATCCCGAGCCTTCGCACCCAACACACAGAAATTCTACCGCATATTGGGTATGTAGAAACGAAACGCGCAGAAAATTTCTATGCTATGGTCTAGGAAGTCAGATTTTGTTTGTTTAGGTAGATAGCGAATCAGTCTAACATAGATTCCGAATACAGAGTTAACGATATTGTCACTTGATGTTTCGTTCACGCTATGACAAAGATAGAATTTGGTGCTGAATTTGTTTGTTTCGAACTTTATTTGTAAGTACTCTGATCGGCGAAGTCGCAAGTCAGATTGCGAATATCTTGTTCTTCTCTGTTGTGTTCTGCTTCACTCTCACTCGTCGTGTTGTCTCTCCCGCTGCTGCTTGTTGAAAGCCTACTATTCTCTTTCTCTTTTGTGAATGTGTCCAACGTTTCCTTGTCCTTGCGGTTTATGGTTTCTTGTGCATTCTTGAAGTGCACCAAATCACTCATCTCGCGTGATCACAAAGGCTGATGGTGCCGTTGTGTCAGATGCTGTTTCATTACGATTTGATAACTCCTCCACGTTTGTGTTTAGCACTTTCACTCGTTATACTACCCTCTGTGCTGTGTCCTTCTGTTCATTTCCATGACTTCATTTCTTCAATGTCTTTGGTATTGGCAAGTAAGTCTTTCCTTAATTCGTCAGTTGTGCTTGAAGTGTCCTGTGTTAATATCTCCTCTCCTAAATTTAGTTCTTGCTTCTCTCCCTGTTCTTCGCATTTTCTTGATGTGTCCATCTAATTTTCTCGTTTAGGCTGCTATCTATTCATCTACTTTTTTGTTTAAATTTTTGAAGCTTTTTTATTTTCCCCACATTGTGCAACCCTCGTTTCTTCGATATTTTCAAGTCGTCCCCCTACTTGTTTTAATTCTGTTCTTTCATTTTGAAACTTTCATAATTTTTCCTCCTTTCGCATTCTCTTTAAGTTCTTCATTAATCTTCTTAAAGTGTTCAATAAATAAGCTTTGCGGCTCTAATACTATGGGTTGTGGCGGTGTAGGCACATGGACAGTATTACTCTATACTGCACTTCCATGGCCTGTAACTTAAGTTTTCTACCGCAGATGAAGCTTCATGTTCCTCTGTTCCTCTAGTTTCTATCTCCGACATCTCGTCACTACCTTGTTCCTGATCTTCTTCATTAATCGCGTTGGTTTCGTCCTGGGACGTTACTTCATATAGTCAACTGTTATCTTCTCCTTGGATGTTTTCCTGCGGCTCTCCCATCCCTGAATCTCCATTTAACGTTTCTGACTTATTCTAAATTTCTTTCGGTACCTCACTCATCTGTGTTAAACTTCTCGCCCTCGCTCTCACAAGCCTCGCCATTCCCTAATGCAAATATTAAATTCTAAACGTACTTAACATTCAAAACAATCTAACCAACATAACATAGAATTCAGAATCCCTCATTCTTCAGGCACACATTAAAACTCGTTTCGCTCCTAACACACAACATGCACATACACAAAATAAGCTCCCCTCCAAAATTTCAACGACTGTTCTACCGCTCGCGAACGACGCTCGAGTACTAACCAACATCATTGAAAAATATATATAAATAATTATGCCCCAGCACTTAAAACTATTTTATGTTTTGTAAATGTAATTATTTCTAAGGTAGTAATGTATATCCTTATCTTAAGTTCCACAAATGTAACTAATGTGTCAGGAGTTTGCAGATCAAACAAACCGTGGTAGGCTAGTCAAAAATGCAAGGAGAGCCAAGTTTAAGTGAACTGTAAGCGTGGCAGGTGTCGCAAACATTACAGAGACCTCCAAAATAATGAATGAACCACCTTACGACTACTGAATGAGACACGAATTACAATTACACTATTTATTCCGATAAAATTATTAAAAAAACGAATAACAAACAGTGGCAACATTAATATAATAAGACCTTCGATTATCTGACGTAGGGGTATGGGGAAAGACTCTAATAACTGCCCAAGTCAATTAATTGTTTTCATTGCGAAGCGCCCAGTGGCTGTTGTTATGTTAATTGAAAACAGACAGCACTACAGAAGGAAATACGTCACACATGCGGTTGGAGTCGAAATCAGATTGTTCATTGATTCGAAATACAAGTGTTCAAAGGGGAGCTTCATGTGACCAGAATGTTACGAAATACTTTATTTTGCCTACACATCGCCTCGCGGTTACGGCTCAGTCTCACAATAGTACTGTAAGCTGAAATGGCTTAAAAATCAGTTTCTGGCGGCACCAACGACCTTGCCAATGGCAAAGTGCAAATCAGCCCGAGATTTCTTAAGTCCCTCGATTCATCAACTCTGGTGGCAGCACTCGGCGGCGACCATGTTGAAGATAGAGGCTCAGATGACGAGGAAGTCCAAGATGAGACCAAAGATGAAGTCCAAGAAGTGATTTCTGCTCGAATGTTTACAAATGGCTGGGCTTCATCTCTTCCAAGTGCCAACCGGCAAAAATGCTCTTCAGAAGATGCATGATCCCTTCCCCGGGCTCTCCTCTATTTAGTTAACCGGTGACGTTCGTCGTACCTTCTTACGCAGAAAAAAGTCGCCTCTCACTCTTTCTCTTTCTGTGACCAATGAGGAGTCTTCGTCGGCACAGCTGAACGTCTCTGTCTGACCTTCAGCGTATTCAAGTGAGACGATCCCTGTGATTTTTAAGTCGTGTAAACATTTGTCCTTGTTTTGTGGAGTCAACACGTCCAGCGGCGACTCACCTCTTCAAAGGCCCAAAACTACGGGTCTCCATTCCATTTTGTAGATGTTTATCATTGCTCTTCTTTTTTGTGCAGAGAGAAATTCTGCTGTCTACTTTTGTCCTCAACAGTACTTTTTGTTAAAACGTTTCTCTCATTCTGGGTTGTGAAATTTGGCTGAGAGCTGGCGCCACCGGAGGTCCATGAAGTTTCAGGTGAGCCAGCACTGCGTGACAGTGAACTGCCTGGCCGTGGACTATTGATCCCTGCCTCTCCCACAGGAGGCTGCGAAATGGCCCTAAGGGTGGTAGCCGGCTCTTAGTGTCCGTTGTGGTCCGTGTGGTTTCTGCACTTTTCAGTATGCTTTCAACTTTCTCTCACTTCTACAAGGCATGAAAATCCGGGGGAAGACTAAATTCAGAGTAAAGTTACGTTCGTCAGTCCCCAACAACCACTAGTACTGCTGTTTATCATATTCCTCACTGTCAGTTAGATTTTCCAATCAAATTGGTCTTTCATAATTTGCATTTGTTATTTGAATGTTTCCAGGAAGACTTTCATGTAACAGTACCATATAAACTGTGTTTTAATTTAAATATATGATAAGCAAATTTGCGGTCTCATTTCATTAACCTAAAGATTACTTTTAAAGCATATGGAAAAATACGCACCCATTTAGAGTCTATGCATGTATAATTTATTAGTTAGAAAGCAAAAGGTACACTGCTGTTTCTTAAAAGAAATGCTTATTAAACTCGTTTATTTTAACGATGATGAGCATTTTTTAGTCAACACGATTTTGTTCGAAAGCTCTTTATTCCTTCTGAGGAGTATTACTTGTAGATTCAAAGAAACCATTTATAAAAACGATGTCACTGACTTAATGTATTACCAAATAAACAAACTCCATCAGTTTAATGTTACGATAAAGTAATTACAGATATAATAATCTTTACTTGGAAAACATAAGAAAACGCCAAGATTCATGCAATATTTCCAGTTTTTGTGTTGAAAAAAGTTTTTTAACCAGGTAATTTTGTTTCTTATTCTCTTAGATCCATCCTTCTCTTCAGGGTCAATGGAAGCACCAAGTTTTAATTTTTTTCACGTTATAAAAGCTTGAGGTAGATCTTAAACTGAATTGCAAGTTTAAAGTTAAGCACAAGATGTATAATCCCATATAATATTGATTTCCAGAGTTATTAAGCGTAGTTCACGTGGTCTAGGGGTAGCGTCTTTGATTCATAATCAAAACGTCTTCGGTCCAGGGTTCGATCCGCGCCACTACCTAAATTTCGATAAATAATCAGCATTGGCGGCCGAAGACTTCCGGCATAAGAAGTCAGCCTCATTCTGCCAACGGCCTTGTCAAAGAGGGCGGAGGAGCGGATAGAGGTTCAGGGCACTCTCTTGTCCTAGGGGTGGGAAATTGCCCCTAAAGGCGGAAGAATCAGCAATGATCAACGACATGAGGATGCAGAAGGCAATGGAAACCACTGCATTAAAGACACGTAACGTGTATCCACAGGACATGTGGCCTGTAATTGAAGAAGTATCATGATGATCTCTCCATTGGCGAAAGATTCCGGAATAGTGCCCATTCGGATCTCCGGGAGGGGACTACCAAGGGGGAGGTTACCATGAGAAAAAGATTGAATAATAAACGAAAGGATAACGTTCTATGAGTCGGGTCGTGGAATGTCAGAAGCTTGAACGTGGTAGGGAAACTAGAAAATCTGAAACGGGAAATGCAAAGGCTCAATCTAGATGTAGTAGGGGTCAGTGAAGTGAAGTGGAAGGAAGACAAGGATTTCTGGTCAGATGAGTATCGGGTAATATCAACAGCAGCAGAAAATGGTATAACAGATGTAGGATTCGTTATGAATAGGAAGGTAGGGCAGAGGGTGTATTACTGTGAACAGTTCAGTGACCGGGTTGTTCTAATCAGAATCGACAGCAGACCAACACCGACTACGATAGTTCAGGTATACATGCCGACGTCGCAAGCTGAAGATGAGCAGGTAGAGAAAGAGTATGAGGATATTGAAAGGGTAATGCAGTATGTAAAAGGGGACGAAAATCTAACAGTCATGGGCGACTGGAATGCAGTTGTAGGGGAAGGAGTAGAAGAAAAGATTACAGGAGAATATGGGCTTTGGACAAGGAATGAAAGAGGAGAAAGACTAATTGAGTTCTGTAACAAGTTTCAGCTAGTAATAGCGAATACCCTGTTCAAGAATCACAAGAGGAGGAGGTATACTTGGAAAAGGCCGGGAGATACGGGAAGATTTCAATTAGATTACATCATGGTCAGACAGAGATTCCGAAATCAGATACTGGATTGTAAGGCGTACCCAGAAGCAGATATAGACTCAGATCACAATATAGTAGTGATGAAGAGTAGGCTGAAGTTCAAGACATTAGTCAGGAAGAATCAATACGCAAAGAAGTGGGATACGGAAGTACTAAGGAATGACGAGATACGTTTGAAGTTCTCTAACGCTATAGACACAGCAATAAGGTATTGCGCAGTAGGCAGTACAGTTGAAGAGGAATGGACATCTCTAAAAAGGGCCATCACAGAAGTTGGGAAGGAAAACATAGGTACAAAGAAGGTAGATGCGAAGAAACCATGGGTAACAGAAGAAATACTTCAGTTGATTGATGAAAGGAGGAAGTACAAACATGTTCCGGGAACATCAGGAATACAGAAATACAAGTCGCTGAGGAATGAAATAAATAGGAAGTGCAGGGAAGCTAAGACGAAATGGCTGCAGGAAAAATGTGAAGACATCGAAAAAGATATGATTGTCGGAAGGACAGACTCAGCATACAGGAAAGTCAAAACAACCTCTGGTGACACTGAAAGCAACGGTGATAACATTAAGAGTACAACGGGAGTTCCACTGTCAAATGCAGAGGAGAGAGCAGATAGGTGGAAAGAATACATTGAAAGCCTCTATGAGGGTGAAGATTTGTCTGATGTGATAGTAGAAGAAACAGGAGTCGATTTAGAGGAGTATTAGAATCGGAATTTAATAGAGCTTTGGAGGACTTACGGTCAAATAAGGCCGAAGGGATAGATAACATTCCATCAGAATTTCTAAAATCATTGGGGGAAGTGGCAACAAAACGACTATTCACGTTGGTGTGTAGAATATATGAGTCCGGCGACATACCATCTGACTTTCGGAAAAGCATCATCCATACAATTCGGAAGATGGCAAGAGCTGACAAGTGCGAGAATTATCGCACAATCAGCTTAACAGCTCATGCATCGAAGCTGCTTACAAGAATAATATACAGAGGAATGGAAAAGAAAATTGAGAATGCGCTAGGTGACGATCAGTTTGGCTTTAGGAAAAGTAAAGGGACGAGAGAGCAATTCTGACGTTACGACTAATAATGGAAGCAAGGCTAAAGAAAAATCAAGATACTTTCATAGGATTTGTCGACCTGAAAAAAGCGATCGACAATATAAAATGGTGCAAGCTGTTCGAGATTCTGAAAAAAGTAGGGGTAAGCTATAGGGAGAGACGGGTCATTTTCAATATGTACAACAACCAAGAGGGAATAATAAGAGTGGACGATCAAGAACGAAGTGCTCGTATTAAGAAGGGTGTAAGACAAGGCTGTAGCCTTTCGCCCCTACTCTTCAATCTGTACATCGAGGAAGCAGTGATGGAAATAAAAGAAACGTTCAAGAGTGGAATTAAAATACAAGGTGAAAGGATATCAATGATACGATTCGCTGATGACATTGCTATCCTGAGTGAAAGTGAAGAAGAATTAAATGATCTGCTGAACGGAATGAACAGTCTAATGAGTACACAGTATAGTTTGAGAGTAAATCGGAGAAAGACGAAGGTAATGAGAAGTAGTAGAAATGAAAACAGCGAGAAACTTAACATCAGGATTGATGGTCACGAGGTCAGTGAAGTTAAGGAGTTCTGCTACCTAGGCAGTAAAATAACCAATGACGGACGGAGCAACGAGGACATCAAAAGCAGACTCGCTATGGCAAAAAAGGCGTTTCTGGCCAAGAGAAGTCTACTAATATCAAATACCGGCCTTAATTTGAGGAAGAAATTTCTGAGGATGTACGTCTGGAGTACAGCATTGTATGGTAGTGAAACATGGACTGTGGGAAAACCGGAAGAGAAGAGAATCGAAGCATTTGAGATGTGGTGCTATAGACGAATGTTGAAAATTAGGTGGACTGATAAGGTAAGAAATGAGGAGGTTCTACGCAGAACCGGAGAGGAAAGGAATATGTGGAAAACACTGATAAGGAGAAGGGACAGGATGATAGGACATCTGCTAAGACATGAGGGAATGACTTCCATGGTACTAGAGGGAGCTGTAGAGGGCAAAAACTGTAGAGGAAGACAGAGATTGGAATACGTCAAGCAAATAATTGAGGACGTAGGTTGCAAGTGCTACTCTGAGATGAAGAGGTTAGCACAGGAAAGGAATTCGTGGCGGGCTGCATCAAACCAGTCAGTAGACTGATGACCAAAAAAAAAAGGTTATTTTTAAAATTATCAGCTATGAGTCCCTAGTGCCTACTTATCACATCATCCGTGCACTGCCTGCTAATGACAAGCATTGCAGCGCTTCTGTAAACGTCCATCTGTCTTAAAGTAATAGCCAGCAGTCAGGAAAGTGAGCCAGAGATAATCAGTAATACAATACGTACATATTTCATTACATCCACTTTAAACTGACTGTCCTATGGAAAGATGTTGATTGTTTCATAATACATTCTCAATTTAAGTGTGGTCAAAATCAAGGTAGACTTGGCAAATTTAAAAGTAATTAAGAGGTTCTCAATTACATACTAGTAGCTGTTGTACCTTATTCTTTCATTTGATTCTGATTGGCAATGCCACACTCAGTGACAGATTTTTTAGTTAAAAATGTAGTCTACATACATTGGCATCTCAAGTTGCATATTATAATAAATCCATTGCTATATAGATTACCTTCTAGAGGGCTCTAACAAACTGATCACAACAGAAATGGCGTTCCAACATTAGGTCTAATACAACCTTCATTATACAACATACCGTACGACATGTGCTAATAATAGCAACACCACTTGCTTCAGACTTCATAGTATTCTCTGCCGACTTACTTGCATGGTCCCATTCACTCTCCAAACAAGATCACGCGAGTTGGATCCCAGTTCATCCGCGTGGTAGGCCCGCATCCGAGCAACTGAGAAGTTGTTCTGTTTGCACAGTTTTAGAAAGCATTCTGTATTTGGAGCAAAGCAGCGATCGGTATTAAAATGCTAAAAATCAATTAAAAACAGTCTGGATCGCATTTTCAGCTTTTTACTCGTTAGCAACCGGTTTCAGCCCTTTCCTCAGACCATCTTCAGGCTTTGCCCCGCAATGATGGCTGCTCGTGGAGGCAGACGGAGCGAGATGCTCAGTAGTAAGGAAGTCACTGAAGTCCTTACTTCTCCGGATCTCGCTCCGTCTGTCGTCACCAGCTGAAAAGCCTGAAGATGATCTGAGAAAGGGTTGGAACCGACTACTAACGAATAAAAATCTGAAAAATTGTGCACTTCACAAAGCGGGAAAACGCAGTGTCCTGTGATTATAATATCACTGAGTCACAGTTGGAATTGGTCAACTCTACAAACACCTGGGTTGTTGCATTTTGTAGGGATATGAAATGGAATGATCACACAGGGTTAGTCGTGGATAAAGCTGATGGAAGACTTCGGTTTATTGGTAGAATACTCGGGAAATGCAATCAATATACAAAGGAGATTGCTAAAAATCACTGGTGCGACCCATCCTAGAATATTGCTCAAGTGTGTGGAACCCGCGTCATATATGACGTGAGGTAACAGGCGAGTTTTGGAGCCCTGAAAATATTCTAAGTTCAGAGTTGGCGTGGCCGTGCGTGCCGCTGACCGCGTGCTGCCGGACAAGAGCGGTAGCCCCAGCAAGTGATCCAGCCACCTAGTGGCTGGCAATTCGATTGTGACGCTGTGTCGATGAAGGAGGCACGCCGGGAGTGCCAAAGATGGCAGACTTTGTGAAACCTTCATGGCAGACATTTCACAGTTCATATAGAAATTAACAGTAGCCAGATGAATCATGATACCTCAAAAACAAACATGTACATTACCATTATTTGCACGACGATTATGATGGTGTAATCAGATTTTCAATATCTTTATTAGTTTAAAGTTTGCTATCTGACGATAAATTATACAAGTAACACCCAGTAACGAATTTCCAATCATCCGATTTTGTCGATCGACGTGTCTTTAGAAAGGTATTAGCGTAAACCTAAATTGGTGTAAATTACGTTATTAATCATTTTGCTTTTTTATGATCGGAATACAGATTAGGACATGTAGTTTAAAATAGTAGACAAAGTTTAGGAATTTTGGTACCTAGGCTGCAAAATATCCCATAACGGTCGGAGCAAGGACGATGTAAAAAGGAGACCAGCACTGGAAAAAAGGGCATTCTTGGCAAAAAGAAGTCTGCTAGTATCAAACACAGGTCTTAATTTGAGGAAGACATTTCTGAGAATCAACATTTGCAGCACAGCACTGTATGGTAATGAAGCATGGACTGTGGAAAGACCGGAACAGAAGAGAATCGAAGCATCTGACATGTGGTGCTGTAGAAGAACGTTGAATTAAGGAACGAAAAGGTTCTCTGAAGAATTGGCGAGAAAAGGAATATATGGAAACTGCTGACAAGAACGGACAGAATGATAGGACTTCTAATAACACACCAGGGAATGACTTCCATGATGCTAGAGGGAGTTGTACAGGGCAAAATCTGTAGGGGAAGACAGAAACTGGAATACATGGAGGAAGTAATTGAGGACGTAGGTTGTAAGTGCTACTCTGAGAGGAAAAGTTTGGAACAGTTTAAAATAATTTTACTAGTATGTTCTGCCAGAAATCGAACAGCTCTATCCGTGGACGCTTGGTTTATACAAATCATGCAAGGGGTCGGAGAGATACTAATTTTTAAAGTTAATTTTAATCATAAAACCTTAGACATCGAATAACGCATGACCTCGTTACGTTTTCCTCTTTCTAAAGGTGTCACTGGTTTTTCTCCAACTGTCTAGGATCAGGTTTTATAGAGTTCACGTCTATTTACCGGTCACTTGATTTCCACCAATGCGAGCCTCTCCTTCCAGGCTTAGCGCAACTACCAAACCAAGCACGCGTTCGTCTCACAAGCTACAGCCGTCTGCTGCGCCTATCCGTCGCCACCTGGCGAACCCTGCAGCCCTAGCGAGGTTCACCGCTCTGTTTAGTCTAGTGAGGCCGCTCAAATACAGGTCGACAATTATTGAACTACATGAAATAAAATCCTCAAAACTTCTGAACGGTTTGCGTTAGGACTTTCTAATAGCATAGTTGGAGGCGGGACATGATTGGAATTAGTATGGTTTGGTTTAGCGACGAAGCCCTTTGTCATTTCGATGGGATCGTCAGTACCCAAAATTGGCGCTTTTGGGGGACACAGAATCCGCATTTCGGGATCGAGAAGTCTCTTAACCCTCAACGGATGACTGTGTGGTGTGCAATGTTCAGTCACCGAACAAACGGTGCGATGTTCCTTGATGGCGCGGTGACTACCGAACGGTACGTGAAGGGTTTGGAGGATGATTTCATGCCCATTATCCAAAGTGGCCCATATTTCGACAAGATGTGATTCAAGCAAGTCAGAGCTCGACCCCATCGAAGCAGGAGAGTGTTTGATGACCTGGAGTAGCACTTTGGGGACCGCATTCTGGCTTTGGGCTATTCAGAGGCCACGCGCATTGGCCTCGATTGGCCGCCATATTCTCCGGATCTGAACACATGTGACTCTTTTTTTGGGGCTGTATTAAAGACAAGATGTACACAATAACCACAAAGCCATTGGTGAGCTGAAACGGCGATTCAGGAGGTCATCGACACCATCGGTGTTCCGACACTTCAGCGGGTCATGCAGAAATTCGCTATTCGTGTGCGCCACGTAATCCCGAATGATGGCAGCCATATGGAATATGTCATAACCTAAATGCGAGTATCTATAGTGACGTTTACATGTTGAATAGAGCGTGTGCACGCCGAAGTTGGTAACTACTTTACGTTTTTTTAGATATAGTTCAATAATTGTCACCCTGTACACACCCGCTGTAGTGCCTCGTCTTGCCGACACCAAAGATGAGCGCATATGGCAGCGTCTACTTCATGAAGTTTTAATGGTTACCCTTATGTGGTGGAGAAGGGTAATGTCCAGATGCAAAAATGGTTCAAATGGCTCTGAGCACTATGGGACTCAACTGCTGAGGTCATTAGTCCCCTAGAACTTAGAACTAGTTAAACCTAACTAACCTAAGGACATCACAAACATCCATGCCCAAGGCAGGATTCGAACCTGCGACCGTAGTGGTCTTGCGGTTCCAGACTGCAGCGCCTTTAACCGCACGGCCATTTTGGCCGGCTGTCCAGATGCAGGAGAAGGTGATGGCCGAGGAGTATACTCCTCTTGAGATCGAGGAATCGATTGGCAGCAACATTGGATGTAGAAAGCATGTCCTGTGGCCTCTAGCAGTATTTAAAAGAGGTTAACGTTTCTCAACTGGCCTATTAGCGATCCATGAAGTCATTTTTCCGCAACATAAAATCTGTAAGAATTGGAATGTGTTGGATGTAGAGTTTTGATAAGCTATTTTTCCATTTTGTAGGTGATTGTTGAAGAGTAGTTCCCGAGCATGTGTCTCTCAGGTAGAGGCATTATATCAGTGCTTGGAGCCTTCACCTACACTATGTGATCAAAACTATCCGGACACCCCCAAAAACATACGTTTTTCACGTTAGGTGCATTGTGCTGCCACCTACTGCCAGTTACTCCATATCAGCGACCTCAGTAGTCATTAGACATCGTGAGATAGCAGAATGGGGCGCTCCGCGGAACTCACGGACGTCGAACGTGGTCAGTTGATTGGGTGCCACTTGCGTCATACGTCTGTACGCGAGATTTCCACACTCCTAAACATCCATGGGTCCACTGTTTCCGATGTGATAGTGAAGTGGAAACGTGAAGCACACTTACAGCACAAAAACATACAGGCCGACATTTGAGGAGGGTCATAATGTGTAATAGGCAGACATCAATCCAGACCATTACAAAGGACTTCCAAACTGCATCAGGATCCACTGCAAGTACTATGACAGTTAGGCGGGAGGTGAGAAAACTTGGATTTCCTAGTCGAGCGGCTCCTAATAAGGCACATATGCCAAAGGACGCCTCGCTTGGTGTAACGAGCGTAAACATTGGACGATTCAACAGTGGAAAAACGTTGTGTGGAGTGACGAATCACGGTATACAATGTGGCGATCCGATGGCAGGGTGTGGGCATGATGAATGCCCGGTGACGTCATCTGCCAGCGTGTGTAGTGACAACAGTAAAATTCGGAGACGGTGGTATTATGGTGTGTTATGGTGTTACGGTGTGATCGTGTCTTTTATGGAGGGGGCTTGCACCCCTTGTTGTTTTGCGTGGCACTATCACATCACAGGCCTACATTGATGTTTTCAGCACCTTCTTGCTTCCCAATGTTGAAGAGTAATTCGGGGATGGTTGATTGCATCTTGCTACGCGATCGAACGCCTGGTCATAGTGCAAGGCCTTTGGCAGAGTCATTACACGACATTTAAATCCCTGTAATGGACTGGCCTGCACAGAGTCCTGACCTGAATCCTATAGAACACTTTTGTGATGTTTTGGAACGCCGACTTTTTGCCAGGTCTGACCGACCGATGTCGAGACCTCTCCTCAGTGCAGCACTCCGTGAATAATGGGCTGCCATTCCCCAAGAAACCTTCCAGCACCTGATTAAACGTGTGCGTGCGAGAGTGGAAGTTGTTATCGAGGCTAAGGCTGGGCCAACACCATATTGAATTCCAGCATTACCGATAGAGGGCACCACTAACTTGTAAGTCATTTTCAGCCAGGTGTCCTGATAGTTTTGATCACATAATGCAGCTGGAGGAGGAGTTTCATCAAAGTGTTGACTTGGCAAGGTCTAATTGAAGGCAGTAACGGGGCGTATGTTTCCGAGGAACTTGAAGTGTGGGGTTTTTGTGACCAACTGACTTCGAACTGCTATCCTGTTTTCTGTTGGTGGAGCTGCTAGAAGCTAGCTGCAGGTCGGGTGCTGACAGCGACGTACGTCTCCCACTCCGGTGATCGGATATCGGAGGCATTCTGAATACAGTTAGACGGCTACAGGGTACGTATGGTTCGGTTTGGTGGACTGACAAATTCACTCCTGTCTCGTTGGTCGAAATGAGACTGGCGACTGTTTTTTAGACTGTTTTGGAAATGCATCGCTGCATAAAATTCAGCTGGGTGATTCTGATTAGAGTTCCCTACTTAATATCTCGAGCAACACATCTTGTAATATGTCTCGCGTAACAGCAGGGCGTGGATTTCAGCCACGCTGCGACCTATCCGGTTTCTCGAGAACACTTTGTAATGGTTAACTTGTCGGTTCCCCGTTCTTCACGCAAACTCACAAGGGGAACGTACGAACTTTCCTCACTGACTTGATTCGTATTGACAGTGTGCTTAGGTCTAAAATTTTCTAACTCGATTTTCTTGAAAAGGATTTAAAGTTACGTGTTTCTGTTTACTTATGTTGAAGTCACAGCCATGCCCTACATACATTGTCAGTATGAATCGTATCGCTGAGGGGAAGTTCGTGCTGTCCCCTTGTTAGCAGGCAGCGCTGATTAACCGGTTAATCATTTGTCGTCGGAACGCGAGCTGAGCTGGCCTGCCTGGAGAGCAGGCGGCATTCCGGCGGTCTTCGGTCAGGTGGTGTGGGTTTTTACTGCCCGCCTCGCGGCGCGTCAGATATTACACCGCGCTGGCGGCACCCGCGAGCCGGCGCTCCCAAATTAGCTTCGCACTCGGCCGCTCGTGGCCGCCCGCCTAAGCACACTCCCCATAATTACACTGGCTTTTTACCTGCGGCGCGCCTGGACCTTTCCGAAACCTCGAAATGTATTTCCATTCGGGCTTAAACGAGTCGTGGGAGGCACAAACGCCACTTTCCATCCTGCTCGGGCGGACGTCTGAGTGTTGGTGAGGGTGTGGGTGTGGGATCACTGCCGCAGTAACCGCCTGTTCAGACTGTAGCACTTCATTTCCAAAACGAACGCGAGAGACTGTGGCTTCCGTTCTCTCTCCAAAACTATATACAGTGAAAACACACAAATTAGTAGAATATTGACAATTGGAAGAATGAATGGTTGGCATATAATAAATCCATTCACTCGAAACACACTCCAAGACAAAATAAGCGACGCACCATTATGCAGTAATGCAAATTGGTCACAAATTGATATTCATACAAGTACCGACGGTAAATGTAAACCTGTAAACTTTGGCAATGAGGGACATGTCGATATAGCCCACAAAGTTTCCTAGCTTTCATTCCGTGAACTCAGCTGGAGAGCATCTACGTCTCGTGGACAGGAGTCATTCGAGAAAGAACGTGCAACTGGGCTCGAAGAAGCCGGCTGGAGTAATCGGCGAACCGATTGACATGTGAGTGGGAGTGATGCCACTATTCGAATGGAACGCAGGAATGGCTGAACCGTGCTCGAACACAGCGTCAAGAACGACGACCTAGAGAGAGGACAAAACCCGAGGATCGAGCAATTGCCAGCGAGGCAGTCACAGCCACGCATTCATCATTATCATCGATTGGACGTGCATCTGGTGCTTCAGTGACCACAAGGACCATTAGCAGGCGGCTCACAGAAAGGGGGTTGATCTCACGGTGCGCTTTCTGCCGACTACCATTGACCTCTGCACACCGACAACCCCGTTTGCAGTGATTTTGGGATATATTCGGACTGGAATCTCATTTACTGGACTAGAATTGTCTTCAGTGATGAGTCTCGCTTCGAACTGAAACCTGAAGACAAAGGCAGACCAGAACTTCTTTGGTTGTCGTCCACGGCACCCTCACAGCACAGCGGCAGTTTGACGGTATTCTACGCCCACGTTTTGTTGTCCTTCATGTCAAGCTTCCCTAGGTTTGCATTTCAGCAACATAATGGCCACCCGTACACGGAGAGATTTTCTACTGCTTGTTTTCGTGCGCGCCAAACCCTACGTTGGCCTGAAAGGTCGCCGAATGTCTCCCTAAATGAAAACGTTTGGAGCATTATGCGCAGGCCCCTCCCTACAGCTCGGAATTTTGACTATCTAATGCGCTATTTAGACAGAATGTGGCGCGATATCCCTCAGGACATCCAACAAGATTATCAATCAATGCCAACCCGATTAACTGCTTGCATAAGAGCCAGAGGTGGGCCAATGCGTCATTGACTTGCTCAACTTGTGAATCTCTTTGTCTTGAACAAATCATCCCTTTTTTCTAAAACTGTAATCATTTATTTGTCTGTACACGCACATTTCATCTACCGATTTGCCAGCCATTTAGATAACTCCTTCGTGGTGCACCGTTCCTTTTTTCTTATAATTTAATTACTACTTGCAGTAGGTCTAACAGCCTTTAAACGGCCAATCAAGCATAATGATTATAAATTGCCAAATCAGCTAATCACCTCACTATACTTTTCCCAAATTCTATTTTCGTACCATAAAGTGCGAGATTGCTAGCACATTTATTTGAATTAACAGTAATGTTAAATTACGTGAGAAAGTTACTTCCAAAGTTCTGATCTGGTAAAAGATGCGGCTTTTTAGGCGTTAGGCGGAGGTATATCAAGAGTCAATGGTAAAGCACGCAACGCTTTCGGCACCGTGTGGCCACGTCTTGTCAAGGGTGGGAAGTGCCTGCCCTTCGCCTGGCCAAGGTGAGAGTGGTTCCTTTCAGGTTACCACTGCTTCAGTCGGTATCCATAGCCAGATTCTGGGAAGCTTGCTAAATGGAAAAATTTGAGCGGCAAAGCTACAAAGCCGCCAGCATCGCCCTCTTAAAAAGTCAACTGTACAGTCGTTCTCGTTCTGTCTCCATCGACACTGCTGCACCAAAATGTCGGCAGTTTTGTCTTTACTCTCTCCTGCTGCGTATTCTATCCCTTCCACGCTGGTTATTCTCATGATGAAGCACTTCTTGGGGTAACTAGCTGTAGTAGAGCAATGTGCTGTTTCTAGGTTTTATATTAATGCCTTGACACTCTGTACTCAAGAAGATGTAAAGCTAGTTATTTGTGCTGATGATATAAATATAGTAATCGCAACCAATAAACAAGAATTAGATGAGGAATTTGTAGATAAAGTCTTTCAGAAATTTTTAAGTGGCTCTCTACAAATGCACTCTCACTAAACTTTGAGAAAACAGTATATACAATTCTGTACACAAAATGGCATAACACCATTGATAAATATATACTTTGAACGGAAGTCTGTGGCTAAGGCACAATATTCAAAACTTCTGGGTTTGTGCATTAATGAGAAATTGAATTGGTAAAAACACATTTAGGTTCAACTACTTATGCTATTAGGGTTATTGCAAATTTTCATGATAAACGAATCAATGAATTAGCCTACTGTGTTTATTTTCATTCACTCCTTTCATATGCTATCTTATTTTGGTGTAATTCATCATTAAGAGAAAAAGTATTCATTGCACAAAAGCGTGTAATCAGAATAATAGCTGGCGCCCACCCAAGATCACCTTGTAGACATTTATTTAAGGAACTCTGGATAGTCTGAGTTCCTTCGCAAAACATATGTTCACTTATGAAATTTGTATTAGATGGGTAGATCACATAGCTAATGAGGAGGTATTGAATAGAATTGGGGAGAAGAGTAGTTTGTGGCTCAACTTGACAAGAAGAAGCGATCGGTTGGTAGGACATGTTCTGAGGCACCAAGGTATCACAAATTCAGCAGTGGAGGGCTGCGTGGAGGGTAAAAATCGTAGAGGGAGACGAAGAGATGAATACACTAAGCAGATTCAGAAGGATGTAGGTTGCAGTAAGTACTGGGAGATGAAGCTTGCACAGGATAGAGTAGCATGGAGAGCTGCATCAAACCAGTCTCAGGACTGAAGACCACAACAACACTATTCTGGCTTAAATCTGACTTTGACAGAGAAAAGGGTGAATTATTCTGCAAGAAAAATCTTTGGTCACTGGCCAAATAACATTAAAAGTCTGAAAAACAGCCAACCAACATTTAAAAACAAAGTACAAGAACTTTCCTTCTACTCAACAAATGAATTTTTAGATATGAAATAGCAAATGTAAAAAAAAGTGTGTGGAAAGTTTATGGTAAACTGTGACACGTTTCACATCATTACGAAATGTCGTATACATGATCTGTGGAACACGTATCAATGTAATAAAATGTCATATAATGTAATGTAATCTGTAAAATTTGTGTTTGTATGGGCTCCAGTGTATTTTTGCGTTTAATTTCGCCATCATTTGTCCACAGCTAGGTGCTACCTTCAGCATGATGAACACGGTTCTGATAGCCCAATATCAACCATGTTCTTATTGCTAAAGGCATTAATAAATTCCTTGTACTGATTTTTCTCTGATAAACATAACTTTCTATTGTTCTGAGTAACAGCGACAGAAAGGAAATACCTTTACGGTAAATAGGAAATCCACTGTAAGAAAATGCCAGGACACAACCCTCTCCTGTGAGTAGCAAAGAAGTCCGAAATCCTTCCGCAGGGGATACATTATTTAATGACCATCCTCCTTGCATATAACGTACAATGCTCAAGAAATCATTGCGTTTATCAGCACACTAACATGAAAAGCATTTACTTCTTAAACATTTACTTTTTAAGCATTCAATACTACTACAGGAAATAAGTGTCCCTCTCAAAAACAAGCAAATACAGTAATTATTTAGAGAAAATCCAAAGAGGTCCTAAGAATAATTAACTGGCAGAAATTACTAACGGGAAAATTTTTTTAAAAACTTTTTACTTTTAAAGAAACAGACAATTTGAACAACTTCTTTCGATGATACACTATAACATGAGAAACATCTGAATCTGACACGATAACAAATGCAACTATTACATCATATCTCAAAGGCACGGGGAGAAAAGAGTACTCAATAATTTTTGACAATAAAGCTGTCTGCGGAATGCGCACATCGGGAGAGGCAGGCTCTGTGCACAGACGGATAACCCCTTGCCACCGTTACACACACCGGCTAGCATTTCCGATGTGTATGTTGCCCATGCGGGGACCAGAAAGCCGGCGGAACCGACCAAACGCTTACTCCCGCGGCTGGGAGAGTCCAGCCGAACTAAAGTAACAAATATGGCAGGCCCGCCTAAGATACGGAATATCTCATTAGTTAAAATACAAATATCAGATCTTCACTTGACCCACACAGAGAGGAAAAACAAAATACTGAACTACAGCCTGGGCACAAAACGTTAAGCAAGTCTTCGTGTTTAATATTTACATTTAAGATTGACACAGTCGTAAATTATCGGCCGAAATACAAAGGCGCCTCCAATTCAGTTAGTAGCTAGTGCCAACTAACAAATATACGGCAACAAGACCCTTTAATTAATTTTCGCCCTAGGCGACTCAGAAAGTGTGGATAAATACAAAAGGTATTTTATCACAATAAAAATATTAAGTCGGCTTCGTTAAACGGAATACTGCAAACAATACAAGGTCGTAAGGGGCGTTCTCCACTGATTACATTTCGTAAAATTTAGAAAGCGGGAAAAGAGAAAAACTCAGCTAACTTAAGTTTGGTTGTCTGCCGCCAGCAAGAAGGCAGGTAAATAACACGCCCTGGACACCAATCGCCACAATTGCACGGTGACGTAGGACACGCCGTAGACTTGGTAGGCTCCGTGAACAACAATAAAAGACAAAAATACACATCAATTTCTTACGCAAGCAAAGCGCTCTAAGCATTAAGTTAAAGCTGCTCGCATGTGGACTTAAGACTAATAGTGCGCCATACATACAGTGTCCCTCTCCAAGAACCATGGACCTTGCCGTTGGTGGGGAGGCTTGCGTGCCACAACGATACAGATAGCCGTACCGTAGGTGCAACCACAACGGAGGGGTATCTGTTGAGAGGCCAGACAAACGTGTGGTTCCTGAAGAGGGGCAGCAGCCTTTTCAGTAGTTTCAGGGGCAACAGTCTGGATGATCTGTAACGCCGGAAATGCATATCCTCCTATTTCCATCTATTGTACTATAATTTTTTTCCCTTATTTTGTAACCTGAAGATATGACATCTCTGTGTCTTTATATATTGTAATTGGTTTACTATTTGTATAGATATATATATATATATATTATGCATTTATGTCGATGTATAATTGGTTTGTTTTGTAAATATTGTTTGTATTTTTATGCTGGGTCTGGCCTAGGGAAAACTATACTATCGAACGATTACATCGATAGATCGTGTGGAGAACCAAAGTATTTAGGATCTTTGGTAGTGTTAACTCTGCCACATGGAGCGCGGGCAGAGAGAGTCTGGCTGGGGGAGTGCGGTGGAGCAGGCGTGTTGAGTGACGCTCCCGCGAGTTGCCGCGCTTTCGGGGTTTGGTAGCATGTAATTGTCCTCGACTTGCTATGATAGTTTCTGACACGGTGTCGCGGACGGGAAGCATTAGCTGGCGCACATCAAGAGCCCGTTTCGCCTGGTGACCGTGTCGAGAAGAAGGCGCGCCAACATCCAGCTTCTGCAACAGCGACGGCCGACAATGAGTGACTGTCGCCACCTCCTCGATCGACGACTTCAAACCTTCAATCAACCAACAAGGAAGACTGGAAGCACGTAAAGTTTTAGAACTGTATGGCAGACCTCAGCTTCTCAAACTGTTAAATTTTTCTCACTAAATTACAGCAACGTTGCATGAACCTTTGTTGCTCATTGTCCCAACTGCATTGCCAAGCAGGGTCCCTTCCTTTTCTGAAATGAACCCGAGTGTCGTTGAAATTCAGACGCCAGCATTAAAGTAATATCATTCCATTTCACTGCTTTAATTTCAAAGTTCAGTTAAGGTATTCATAGCTGGCTACAATATTTACATTACACAAGCACAAATTAAGAGTGCGAGTTTTGTTACCATATTTTAGCTTACCTGTGACTGCAGCTCAGCTTGGTACGTACTAAATGTTACTATTGTTAATTGTTCAAATGGCTCTCAGCACTATGGGACTTAACATCTTAGGTCATCAGTCCCCTAGAACGTAGAACTACTTAAACCTAACTAACCTAAGGACATCACACACATCCTTGCCCGAGGCAGGATTCGAACCTGCGACTGTAGCAGCCCCGCGGTCCCGGACTGCAGCGCCTAGAACCCCACGGCCACCGCGGCCGGCTGTTCATTGTTCAGAATCATTTAATTCAAGTACAAAGTTAAATCTCTTATTTCTAAATCTCTTATTTCTAAATTGCGTAGATTGAAGTAGCTTTTGAAATGATTGTTGAGGTAGCCGAAGAATAACCTTATTTTATTGCATATCGTAGTGCTTCAGAAACAAAGTTCACTATTAATTTCAGTCACTAAGTTAACTTTCAATTTTCCGGTTTTATTAATTCTTTTGCTAAATTAATTCAGAGTGTAGCGAAATTTATTACTTCTGACAAACATTCAGTTTTCACACAACACGTGTCACCCTTCAGTTGCCACGCTTTTCGTGTTAATTATATGTGCATTAATCTTTCATTTTCAGTTATTATAGTAATTCTCCATAGGACTGGCGACCGTAATTTTCCCCAAATCTCAAATACACTCCTGGAAATGGAAAAAAGAACACATTGACACCGGTGTGTCAGACCCACCATACTTGCTCCGGACACTGCGAGAGGGCTGTACAAGCAATGATCACACGCACGGCACAGCGGACACACCAGGAACCGCGGTGTTGGCCGTCGAATGGCGCTAGCTGCGCAGCATTTGTGCACCGCCGCCGTCAGTGTCAGCCAGTTTGCCGTGGCATACGGAGCTCCATCGCAGTCTTTAACACTGGTAGCATGCCGCGACAGCGTGGACGTGAACCGTATGTGCAGTTGACGGACTTTGAGCGAGGGCGTATAGTGGGCATGCGGGAGGCCGGGTGGACGTACCGCCGAATTGCTCAACACGTGGGGCGTGAGGTCTCCACAGTACATCGATGTTGTCGCCAGTGGTCGGCGGAAGGTGCACGTGGCCGTCGACCTGGGACCGGACCGCAGCGACGCACGGATGCACGCCAAGACCGTAGGATCCTACGCAGTGCCGTAGGGGACCGCACAGCCACTTCCCAGCAAATTAGGGACACTGTTACTCCTGGGGTATCGGCGAGGACCATTCGCAACCGTCTCCATGAAGCTGGGCTACGGTCCCGCACACCGTTAGGCCGTCTTCCGCTCACGCCCCAACATCGTGCAGCCCGCCTCCAGTGGTGTCGCGACAGGCGTGAATGGAGGGACGAATGGAGACGTGTCGTCTTCAGCAATGAGAGTCGCTTCTGCCTTGGTGCCAATGATGGTCGTATGCGTGTTTGGCGCCGTGCAGGTGAGCGCCACAATCAGGACTGCATACGACCGAGGCACACAGGGCCAACACCCGGCATCATGGTGTGGGGAGCGATCTCCTACACTGGCCGTACACCACTGGTGATCGTCGAGGGGACACTGAATAGTGCACGGTACATCCAAACCGTCATCGAACCCATCGTTCTACCATTCCTAGACCGGCAAGGGAACTTGCTGTTCCAACAGGACAATGCACGTCCGCATGTATCCCGTGCCACCCAACGTGCTCTAGAAGGTGTAAGTCAACTACCCTGGCCAGCAAGATCTCCGGATCTGTCCCCCATTGAGCATGTTTGGGACTGGATGAAGCGTCGTCTCACGCGGTCTGCACGTCCAGCACGAACGCTGGTCCAACTGAGGCGCCAGGTGGAAATGGCATGGCAAGCCGTTCCACAGGACTACATCCAGCATCTCTACGATCGTCTCCATGGGAGAATAGCAGCCTGCATTGCTGCGAAAGGTGGATATACACTGTACTAGTGCCGACATTGTGCATGCTCTGTTGCCTGTGTCTATATGCCTGTGGTTCTGTCAGTGTGTTCATGTGATGTATCTGACCCCAGGAATGTGTCAATAAAGTTTCCCCTTCCTGGGACAATGAATTCGCGGTGTTCTTATTTCAATTTCCAGGAGTGTATCCAATTAACGTCAATTAATTGTTAACGTAACGACCGCACATTTACTTTCTTTATTAATTTTGCCCTTTTCTCAAAATTATTTTTCACCAATTTCATTTGCATTTTTCCTTTCATTTAGATGTAACCCTTTCTTCCCTCTTTACCGACAGATTAACTACGGTGACGATTGCTTTTCCAAAA
This sequence comes from Schistocerca serialis cubense, assembly GCF_023864345.2. NCBI lineage: Eukaryota > Metazoa > Arthropoda > Insecta > Orthoptera > Acrididae > Schistocerca > Schistocerca serialis. Next base: position 1,273,044,862 of record NC_064638.1, read on the forward strand.
TTTCCATTAGGTACACGTGGTTTAATTTTTCACTGTCATTAAGGTTGAAAAGTGAGGGGGAGGTTACACGTGGCGACCTGGTGACAGGACAATCTTCAGATTTGAGGTTGTTCTGGACACGAATTTTGCGTTGTGCAAATCTCGTAACAAAGTACTTGTTACGAACAGGTCGTTACGTCAGCGAGAATAATTAGTGGGAGGAATTCTAATTAGATTTGAGATTTGTCATTTATATTGAAAATTTGTAAAATGAGTGAAGGCAACAATTACCAGAATTTGGTAGACTTGGGTACAGAACAATCGGTCGAACAGTGGGAAACGCGCACCGCGGAACCCAATGTTCAGAAGCAGGCGGCTAGCATGAAAGACGCGACCGCCGAAAAGCAACAAAGAGCAGAAATGGAATTCCAAACCTTAGAAAATGTTTCGGAATCGGAAGTGAAAATCAAATCTGAACCTCTTGATGATGAATACGGGGGGACAATTAAAGAGTTGTGTGAAGTTAGCACCCCTTTTTCGAGAATTATACTTTTTTTTCAGAGTTCTTATTAGATGTGCCATAGTTCTAGAGTTCTTTGCACAAAATTTCAATAGTTCTGCAAAATGTAACGAAGAAAACAACAATACTCGAAACAATTTTCGTATCGGAAACATTCTTTGGCAATTTCCGCATAATGTAAACAAGTACAATGGTTCTGAACACAGTTCTGAACAGAACTCCAAGAGTTCTATCGAAAATCCAAGTAACATTTTTTTGTGCAGCTAATAGTTTACGAGATAATTGCAATTTAAGGAGAAAATATTTTCGCTTACTGTGAAGTTGGCACCCTTTTTTTCAGAAATGTATAATTTTTTCTGAGTTCTTGACAGGTATGCCATAGCTCTAGAGTTCTTTGTACAAAATTTCGATAGTTCTGCTGAATTCAGCGAAGAAAACAACAATATTCGAAAAAAATTTCGTATCGAAATCAATTTGTCAATTTTCGCAAAAATTAATCTTATACAACAGTTCTGAGGACAGTTCTGAACAGAACCCTTAAGAGTTCTATCGAAAATCTTAATAACATTTGTCTATGGCGATAATAGTTTGTGATAAATTGATTTAATGTGGGACACACTTTCTCTGCAGAAAATATAAATATATTCGTACAACAGTTCTGATGAAAGTTCTGGACACCACGTGATGAGTTCTATCGAAAATCCTAGTAGAATTTTCTTGTGCAGGTAATAGTTTAAGAGGTAATTGCAACTTAATTATGAATTCCATAAGAGCTCCAACTGTGAAGCTAGCACATTTTTTTTGAGAAATATGTATATTTTTCAGAGTTCTTGATAGATATGCCATAGTTCTAGAGTTCTTTGTACAAAATTTCAATAGTTCTGCAGAATTCAGCGAAGAAAACAACAATATTCGAAAAAATTTTCGTATCGAAAACATTTTTTTGTCAATTTTTGCAAAAATTTAACTTGTACAACAGTTCTGAGGACAGTTCTGAACAGAGCCCCAAGAGCTCTATCGAAAATCCCAACAACATTTTTCTATGGCGATAATAGTTTATGAGATAAACTGATTTAATGTGGGACACACTTTCTCTACGAGAAATATAAATATATTCGTACAACAGTTCTGATGACACTTCTGGACACCACGTGAAGAGTTCTATCGAAAATTGTAGTAGAATTTTTTTGTGCGAGTAATAGTTTAAGAGGTAATTGCAACTTAATTAAGAACCCCATAAGAGCTCCTACTGTGAAGCTGGCACACTTTTATTTCAGAAATATATATTTTTTCAGAGTTCTTGATAGATAAGTCATAGTTCTAGAGTTCTCTGTACAAAATTTCAATAGTTATGCAGAAATAAGCGAGAAAAACAACAATGTACAACATAGCTGATTCAGGAACCCTTTCCTTCTGATACAATTCCTACTGTTGCCACAATAAATCACTTGTGCATAGATTCCAACTGTATTGATCATTACAAGAACATAACCATTGACCAGCGGCGCACATTTCTTGCAGCGTTGTAAAAAGCATTCGGCTTATCCGCTGTGAAAATACCACACTTAACGCTATTGTAAAATTTACGATGGATGGCTTCCGTTTATCTACAGTGTCAGCATCAATCGAATTATCTTCATGCAAATTTGTTGCCAGGATCACACACTTTCCCTTTTTAGGTACGGAGGAAACTAGAGTTCAGTCTTGTGGAAACCAAAAAAGGAAATGTGGGCAGCCCTTCTTTTACTGATAGCAAACTCTAGAGAGATCCCACACTTGTTTTTCTTCATCATGCCAACAAAAGAAAAATTCTCCCTTCATAGCTCTATTATCATTCCAGTGTTAGTAAACCAGTTGTCCGCTTTCACACTTCGACCTGACTGATATATAGATTTACACAGTCACAGAACAACATCAAAATGTTTACTGCTCAGTTGGTAAATCCTTCTGGTTGCAACACAGCGTATATTTCCAAATTGTACAGGTAAAATACTTAAGAATCCACACTTAAGAATCCATACTCGTTTGTTTTGATAGGTACATATTGGCGAAAACTGTACCTTCCACAGAATCCTTCCAGCTTCTTGTCTACTGTAACATTTTCTCCAAGGGTGTAAGATTTGTGGTAGTTGCGTACAAACACAGTAAATATTTCCCGAATTGCTGTTAGCTTGTCTAATTGTCTCCCTTCATCACGAATAGCGCGACTGTAAAATCTAAGGCACTCCACAATAAATTTGAAACGTTTTATGTTCATTTCCGAGGTGACATTTTTCAATGCCATCACCACACAGATCTTCCAGGCTTTATCTGTTGCTTTTGTTAACAAGAATTAAAAACAAGAGACTGATGATGGCTTTCAATTCAATAACATCTATTGATTTTACCCCTCTCTCACTCCGAAATGAAGCTTTGATGCTCTTAAAATTCTGATTGGAATACAAAACTACAATAGACAAATTCGTCATCTATGAGGTAATTACAGCATCACAAAGGCTGCTTTGGCTGCACCTATTGGTCTAGGTAAATTTCGAATAATACTATCCTCTTCGAACAATATGCTTTGGATTTCTTCAACACGATCTAGTACTTCCAACTTAAAATAATAAAATTCCTATAAAATAACGCAACCAGGCGCAGTGTATTAACCTGATATTTGACGTTCAGACAGCGGACACTGACGAGTAAACAGTTCAAACAGAATTTGCAGTTTACATTCTGGATTAGCTTTGTACTACTTACTACGTTGATAAACAAATAAATTAATTGCTGAAATGAAATACGAAAGGGCACAGTGGATAAAAATGAGCAATCGGCTCATATCTCATCAAGAGAGCATTAGCATCGATACTGAATCATAGAACAATGAAAGGCATACAGAGAAAGGAAGCTATAACGAGAAGGCGCCAATGCTGCCAATTGTTGACAAGTAATTTACAGAATCACACAACTATGAAAAGCATACGGAGAAAGGAAGCTGTTAACGAAGCAGCGCCAATACTGCAATTTGTTGAAAAGTAATTTACAGAAAATTTCGACATGTGTCAATCTGAACAGCTGCGCCCGATGGAAGGATAATGAAAATTATGATACATCCCTGAGACCTCTCAAGACCAAAAAATAATAAACAAAGCACAGCAACAATGCAAAAGTCGTGGCACTACATCTGGAAACAATGAACACGTGAACTGCGTCTTTTAAACAATCGGCAAATGACGTCAGTGTAGTAGTTACAATAGAGGTAGCATCAAAGTTTCTCGCGGTAGCATCAAAGCTAATGACAACAACAGCTGCACTTTTTGGGTGGCGCGCGCCGTGTCGTGTGAAGCCGCCCGCCTGCGCTACATTTCGCTCCTTGATCTGCCCCAAATGACTAAACGTAACAATACTGCTCACTCTCATGCGAATAATCATTATGCTCGTTCAGTCAGAGCTCTTGTGCAGTCGGTGCCTGTTGTGCAGTCGGTGCTGTTGTGTAAGTGATATTTATGAACCGTCGTACTCATAAAAATGTAGAATCTACCAGAATTGAAACGTCTTCTCAGCATGGAGGAATTTAAAGTAATCGATGATAGAGGCATTCAATTCACTCCGTCTCATCCGGTCTTCCAAAAACTGTCCGATGCAATGGCCGACATCGGCTCGAAAATGTCTTCAAAACATATTTACACAACAATTAAAAAAGATCGTCATGATCTGTTTACTTTTGTTAGAAACACTTACAGGCTGGAATTTTTTGTTGAAGAAAAAGACGAGGACAGCAAAGATGAGTCGTGGAATGTTTTTGGTTCTTCGTGCAACAAGGACATTGTGGTGTCACCGCCAGACACCACACTTGCTAGGTTGTTGTTGTTGTTGTGGTCTTCAGTCCTGAGACTGGTTTGATGCAGCTCTCCATGCTACTCTATCCTGTGCAAGCTTTTCCATCTCCCAGTACCTACTGCAACCTACATCCTTCTGAATCTGCTTAGTGTATTCATCTCTTGGTCTCCCTCTACGATTTTTACCCTCCACGCTGCCCTCCAATACTAAATTGGTGATCCCTTGATGCCTCAGAACATGTCCTACCAACCGATCCCTTCTTCTGGTCAAGTTGTGCCACAAACTTCTCTTCTCCCCAATCCTATTCAATACTTCCTCATTAGTTATGTGATCTACCCATCTAATCTTCAGCATTCTTCTGTAGCACCACTTTTCGAAAGCTTCTATTCTCTTCTTGTCCAAACTATTTATCGTCCATGTTTCACTTCCATATATGGCTACACTCCATACAAATACTTTCAGAAAGGACTTCCTGACACTTAAATCTATACTCGATGTTAACAAATTTCTCTTCTTCAGAAACGCTTTCCTTGCCATTGCCAGTCTACATTTTATATCCTCTCTACTTCGACCATCATCAGTTATTTTGCTCCCCAAATAGCAAAACTCCTTTACTACTTTAAATGTCTCATTTCCTAATCTAATTCCCTTAGCATCACCCAACTTAATTAGACTACATTCCATTATCCTTGTTTTGCTTTTGTTGATGTTCATCTTATATCCTCCTTTCAAGACACTATCCATTCCATTCAACTGCTCTTCCAAGTCCTTTGCTGTCTCTGACAGAATTACAATGTCATCGGCGAACCTCAAAGTTCTTATTTCTTAAAGCTGCATGCCCTCGGGAAAAATTACGGCTGTAGTTTCCCCTTGCTTTCAGCAGTTCGCAGTACCAGCACAGCAAGGCCGTTTTACTTGCTAGGTGGTAGCCTTTAAATCGGCCGCGGTCCATTAGTATACGTCGGACCCGCGTGTCGCCACTATCAGTGATTGCAGACCGAGCGCCGCCACACGGCAGGTCTAGAGAGACGTCCTAGCACTCGCCCCAGTTGTACAGCCGAATTTGCTAGCGATGGATCACTGACAAATTACGCTCTCATTTGCCGAGACGATAGTTAGCATAGCCTTCAGCTACGTCATTTGCTACGACCTAGCAAGGCGCCATTATCATTTGCTATTTATCTTGTGATGCATCTACCGTCAGACCGATGTTCACCAATTATGAATTAAAGTTAAGTATTCCAGTAGTTACTTACGTTCTTTGCTACTATAAATTCCCTTAACTGTTCCAGACCTCACGCCAGCCTGCATGAGCTCAAACGCGTGCCTTTCGGCTATCTCCTAGTGGCTTGGCTGTCTTGCCAAGTCACAACAGACATGAAAAAGCAATTCGACTTACTACTGTCAGCAGCAAAATGGTCTACCATAAAACCAACAAAGAGGAAACTTGGAAAGCCTTCAAGACTGGAAATAGGGAAATGGACCGATTTGATGGCTGATAAAATTTATGAACATCACAAAATTCCATGCGCCGTTTTTTCTTTCAAATACGCGAAAGTGTGAAAGTTCAAGTTCAAAGTACTTCTTGAAGATCAAAGGAAGATGTACAGAATGCGGAGCCACTTTCGAAGGGATTGCTCTGAAGAAGCCAAAAAAGGACAACGATATTATTCTAAACTGCAGACTTTCATACTTTTCAGACGATAGTATTCACCTGAAAAGAAGACAACCTCGTGGCACGTGAAGACAACAGGTAGCTGCTAAATTGGTTGATAACAGGATGCCTGCAGCTCTTTGGCGAAATTATGAAGCGAAAAATATGTCTTTCGGAGACATGATTCCTCCAAATTTACCAAATGCTGATGTCTTGAGAAAGGCTAAAGAAGAGGAAAGGGACAAACGATTTGGTATAACAACAAGTAAGCCTGTTGAAAACCTGCAAATTGCAAAACGTACTACCCATCGGGACGAAATTCACGCAATCGGATTGGACCCGTTCTTCTGTATATATTGGCTGAAAGATCAAAGTCAGTTGCACAAATATTGTCATCAAATCAATAGCAGTGTATACGATTCAGTAGATGCTACAGGTGGTGTTGCATTTCGAGTTATTTCACGATTTGTGGATGTGTCAAACAGCATTGACTGTGTGGAAATCAAGTCAAAGTACATATACCTGTATCAGTACATGTGCATCCGCGAAGTAAACGTCACTAGTAAAGATCCAAATATCGTCAATCGATCATCAATCAGTTGCCCAACTTATCAGATGATATCCTCTAGGCATGACGCATCATTCTTGTCATTTTTTTTATGGTAAACGTCAGATCTGGAGCTCCCAGACCAAAAATCATGGTAATTGATTTTGGTAAGGCTTTGTTGGTTGCCATTTCTAGAGCAATAGCCAATTGATCGGACTTAACAGATTATTTAAATAGGTGTTGTAGTCATATTGTTTTGTGTGAAAGAGTAATTCTACCTTCGTGTTGTTTGAGAATAGACTTAAACCATTTTATGGTCATGATTTCGAGGTGGAAATGCTTCTCGAGAGGTAAATCCCAAGTCAAACAACTTTATCCTCGTGTTTTGGCCCATATTTACATGATGACAGATTTTCGTGATATAGAAACTGGTTTGCGCTCACTTTTGGTTGTTGCGTTGAGTGAACATCTTGGTATTGATGAGTATGGTCAAGAATATTCATCAATGGAACATCAGCGCCACCTTGATAACATTATCAGAGGTGGTCCACATCATTCATATATTGACGAAAAGGAAGATGATGACAAGAAAACTGATGATGTTGAAAACAATGATGACTGTCTTTTGGAATCAATTTTGAACTCTAACGAATCTACTGAAAACGCGTGGATTGATAGGGCAATACGTATCTACAATGAAACTGAAGTCATCGCAAATCAGACTAAGGATGACAATCTCTTTGATGTGAATCCGCACAACATTCCTAATGCTGCAGATATGCTGAAAGAGTTGATGTACTATATACCACTGTGGACAGCTTTCCATATTCCATTATCTATTCGTTCGTCAGCAGCGACTGAAGGACAATTTTCAAAATTAAAGACAATGGGCTTTGACAAGCTGTCTTTACGAGTAGACAAATTCATTTTTCAACATTTGAAGTGGCTGCGTGAGGAAACAAAACTGTTAGCGCTATTTATGATGGAAAAACAAGATTCAAAGCAAGCTGTGAAGCACAAACCAACTGAAGCATCGTTGCCTTACCATGAAGAAGAAAATTGGAGAGGAAAATATAAGAAGCTGATATAACAAACCCCAAAAGCAATCATATCCTTGATAATTCTGAGAGCACGCTGAACAATACCTTACGAAGTGAGACCCAACTCGATGATGCCAATAAGACAGAGTTAAACAAAATTTTTAATAGTTTTGAATACAGATTTTGTCCTACTTTGAGCTCACTTGTTATGAATGCGGAGAACAACAATCTCTCAGTCAAAAGTGATAGTGTGTGTTTTCAGCGCTCGTCAGATAATAATTTACTGCCGAATTTGGACTCTAAAGAGATATGTCATTCCACGAAAGACTATCGAGAATCATGCTTCACCATGGATGTGACTGAAATTTCATCCTGTGGTTCGAAAACAGAAGAAAACCGAGAGACCTGAAACAATAAAATGGAGGAGAGTGAAATGCTGAAAAAGCTTCAAAATGAAATCATTGTCACATCGAGCATGCAAACTAAGAGCAAGAAAAACTACTTAGATGATTGCCCAAACTGGAATTCGATTAAGAAATTCATAGACATTAATTTGCTACTTTTCCCAAATGGGTCCTCAAGCAAATTCAAATCTGCTACCTACAACTTGAAGGGAACGTGCGGTTTCGATTCTTTGATAACCTTATTCATGCAAGCAATATCACTCAGTGATGATTTCAAAAGTACCATTCAAATGGTGAGCCATCCATTTTTGAATCTGGCTTTGGTTGTTTTGGACAAAAAAATTATAAAATCCCAGCATTTCAAGCAGAGATTTGATATTTTATACGTGATACCGTTCCTAAAAAAAGGAGTAATCTCTCGAAAATTATTCTCTGAATGCAGAGTCGAATGTTGGGGAATTATACGAGACAATATTAAAAGATAACCCGATTTGCAACAAAAAGATATCGTGTCTGACGTGCCTAAATTAATGCTATGTGAAACTACATTATATTTCCGTTGATACGTATGTGCTTTTCAGACTTGGTTATAATTTCATGCAAGAGGCTGTAGATGCAACAAATGGAGGTCTAAAGGCTATCATAAAATGCAAGAAATGTAAAGGAGAAGCAGTCGATGAAAAGAAATTCGGATGCTACTTGATGATGGATACTAGTATAACAACTTGTCCGTTAACTGAAGATCAGTTTCCTCCGAATCAAAGGAAGAAATGTGTGTTGCAAACGATCACGAAAGAAATCGTGGTCGACAATCAAGAGTACACTCTCGTGCCATTCATTATAATAGCTCCATCAAACACTACACGGCGTATTTCTTTGATGGAACCTACTGGAAGCAGTACGATGACCTGTATAAAGAAGTACAGAGAGTTTCAAAAGAAACGATAATTTCTCCACACCTGTTCATCTATGTCAAGATAGGAAAATTTTCAAATGGCAGCTACAAGACCGAAGAAGTGAAACAAGTAGTTCCTTCATAGGAACTTTGCTTTATAAAGTAAGCGATTGCCAAAAGTTGATATCTAAATAATACAAATACAGCTCTTATGTTAGTTCTTTGTATCTTTTTTTCTGGAACCACAGCCCTCCTGTTTTAGTTACTAGAATAAGAGCATTTTATGCCCTAAATTTCACGTATATATTTTTTGTACTTATTTTTCATAGTTGTTTCACACCTCATAAATTCTATGCTTATTTATTACTGAATTCCCTACATATGTATTTCCTTCTGGGTTTTAGTGTATCCTGAAGAAGAGCTGTTAAGGGGACTTGTAAATCACGGCCTGTAGTTTTTCCTGGTACTTTGAAATTTAATAATGCAAGACTGTCAATAGATTCAGGAGTTAATCTTTTATCAGAGAATTGGTATATTGTGAGCTCTAGGTGAAATACATTGTAAATCTGTGGAAGTAGCTTTTGAAATGATTGTTGAGGTAGCCGAAGAATAACCTTATTTTATTGCATATCGTAGTGCTTCAGAAACAAAGTTCACTATTAATTTCAGTCACTAAGTTAACTTTCAATTTTCCGGTTTTATTAATTCTTTTGCTAAATTAAGTCAGAGTGTAGCGAAATTTATTACTTCTGACAAACTTTCAGTTTTCACACTACACGTGTCAACCTTCAGTTGCCACGCTTCTAGTGCTAATTATATGTGCAATAACCTTTCTTTTTTCAGTTACTATAGTAATTGTCCATAGGACTGGCGACCGTAATTTCCCCCAAATCTCAAATATCTAATTACCGCTAGTTAATTGTTAACGTAACGGCCGCACATATACTTTCTTTATTAACTTTACCCCTTTTCAAAATTAATTTCCACCAGTTTCATTTGCAATTTTCCTTTCATTTAGATGTAACCCTTCCCTCCCTCTTTACCGACAGATTAACTTCGGTGACGATTGCTTTTGCCAAATTTCCATTAGGTACACGCGGCTTAATATTTCACTGTCATTAAGGTCGAAAAGTGAGGGGGAGGTTACATATTGACTGATCTGGCCTTGTAACACTAACAAAAACGGCTTTTCTGTGCTGGTACTGCGAACGGCTGAAAGCAAGGGGAAACTACGGCCGTAATTTTTCCCGAGGGCCTGCAGCTTTACCGTATGGTTAAATGATGATGGCGTCCTCTTGAGTAAAATATTCTGGAGGTAAAATAGTCCCCCATTCGGATCTCCGGGCAGGGACTACTCAGGAGGACATTATCAGGAGAAATAAAACTGTCGTTCTACGGATTGGAGCGTTGAATGTCAGATCCCTTAATCGGGCAGGTAGGTTAGAAAATTTAAAAAGGGAAATGGATAGTTTGAAGTTAGATATAGTGGGAATTACATAAGTTCGGTGGCAGGAGGAACAAGACTCTTGATCAGGTGAATACAGGGTTTTAAATACAAAATCAAATAGGGGTAATGCAGGAGTAGGTTTAATAATGAATAAAAAAATAGGAGTGCGAGTAAGCTACTACAAACAGCATAGTGATCGCATTATTGTGGCCAAGATAGACTCGAAGCCCACGCCTACCACAGTAGTACAAGGTTATATGCCAACTAGCTCTGCAGATGACGAAGAGATTGATGAAATGTATGATGAGGTAAAAGAAATTATTCAGATAGTGAAGGGAGACTAAAATTTAATAGTCATGGGTGACTGGAATTCGATAGTAGGAAAAGGAAGAGAAGGAAATGTAGTAGGTGAATACAGAATGGGGCTAAGAAATGAAAGAGGAAGCCGCCTGGTAGAATTTTGTACAGAGCATAACTTAATCATAGCTAACAGTTGATTCAAGGATCATGATAGAATGTTGTATAGTTGGTAGACGCCTGGAGATACTGGAATGTCTCAAATAGATAATATAATGGTAAGACAGAGATTTAGGAACCAGGTTTTAAATTGTAAGACATTTCCAGGGGCAAATGTGGACTCTGGCCACAATCTATTGGTTATGAACTGCAGATTAAAGCTGAAGAAACTGCAGAAAGGTGGGAATTTAAGGAGATGGAACCTGGATAAAGTTAAAGAACCAGAGCTTGTAGAGGGTTTCAGGGAGAGCATTTGAGAACGATTGACAAGAATGGATGAAAGAAATACAGTAGAAGAAGAATGCGTTGCTTTGAGGGACGAAATACTGAAGGCAGCAGAGGATGTAGGTAAAACGAAGGCAAGTAGAAATCCTTGGATAACAGAAGATATATTGAATTTAATTGAAGAAAGGAGAAAATATAAAAATGCAGTAAGTGAAGCAGGAAAAAAGGAATACAGACGACTCAAAATTGAGATCGACAGGAAGTGGAAAATGGCTAAGCAAGGATGGCTAGAGGACAAATGTAAGGATGTAGAGGCTTATCTCATGAGGAGTAAGATAGATACTGCCTACAGGAAAATTAAAGAGACTTTTGGAGAAAAGAGAACCGCTTGCCGGAATATCAAGAGCTCAGATGGAAACCCAGTTCTAAGCAAAGAAGGGAAACTGGAAAAGTGGTAGGAGTATATAGAGGGTCTATATAAGGGCTTGACTTGAGGACAATATTATGGAAATGGAAGAGGATGTAGATGAAGATGAAATGGGAGATATGATAATGCGTAAAGAGTGTGACAGAGCACTGAAAGACCTGAGTCGAAACAAGGCCCCGGGAGTAGACAACATTCCATTAGAACTACTGATGGCCTTGGGAGAGCCAGTCATGACAAACTCTACGATCTGGTGAGCAAGATGTATCAGACAGTCGAAATACCCTCAGACTAATTCCAATCCCAAAAAAGGCAGGTGTTGAGAGATGTGAAAATTACCGCACAATCAGTTTAATAAGTAACGGCTGAAGAATACTAACCCGAATTCTTTACAGACGAATGGAAAAGCTGGTAGAAGCCGACCTCGGGGAAGATCAATTTGGATTCCGTAGAAGTGCTGGAACGCGTGAGGCAATACTGACCCTACGACTTATCTTAGAAGATAGATTAAGGAAAGGCAAACCTACGTTTCTAGCATTTGTAGACTTGGAGAAAGCTTTTGAATATGTTGACTGGAATATTCTCTTTCAAATTCTGAGGGTGGCAGGGGTAAAATACAGGGAGCGAAAGGCTATTTACAATTTGTACAGAAACCAGGTGGCAGCTTAAGAATCGAGGGGCATTAAAATCCATGGAGAAGAAATAAAAACTTTGAGGTTCGCCGATGACATTTTAATTCTGTCAGAGACAGCAAATGGCCTGGAAGCACAGTTGAACGGAATGGACAGTGTCTTGAAAGGTGGATATAAGATGAACATCAACAAAAGCAAAACGAGGATAATGGAATGTAGTCGAATCAAGTCGAGTGATGCTGAGGGAATTAGATTAGGTAATGAGACAGTTAAAGTAGTAAATGAGTTTTGCTCTTTGGGGAGCAAAATAACTGATGATGGTCGCAGTAGAGAAGATGTAAAATGTAGACTGGCAATGGCAAGGAAAGCGTTTCTGGAGAAGAGAAATTTGTTAACATCGAGTATAGATTTAAATGTCAGGAAGACGTTCCTGAAAGTATTTGTAAAGAGTGCAGCCATGTATGGTAATGAAACATGGACGATAAAAAGTTTGGACAAGAAGTGAATAGAAGCTTTCGAAATGTGGTGCTACAGAAGAACGCTGAAGATTAGATGGGTAGATCACATAACTAATAAGGTATTGAATAGAATTGGGGAGAAGAGAAATTTATGGCACAACTTAACTAGAAGAAGGGACCGGTTGGTAGGACATATTCTGAGGCATCAAGGGATCACCAGTTTAGTGTTGGAGGGCAGCGTGGAGGGTAAAAATCGTAGAGGGAGACCAAGAGATAAAGACACTAAGCAGATTCAGAAGGATGTAGGTTGCATTAGGTACTAGGAGATGAAGAATCTTGCACAGGATAGAGTAGCATGGAGAGCTGTATCATACCAGTCTCTGGACTGAAGACCACAACAACAGCAACATACAGTGTGACAGTATTGAACTATACGAAAAAAAGAAACAAATTGGTTACAAACTACGGCGTGCACAAGCTTTATTCGACATGTAAACGTCACTACAGATGTTCGCATTTAGGTTATGACGCGTTCGATATGCCTGCCATCATTGGCGATGATGTGACGCTGACGAATAGCGAAATTCTGCATGACCCCCTGAAGCGTCGGAACATCAATGCTGCCGATGACCTCCTGAATGACTGTTTCAGCTCAGCAATGGCTCTGGGGTTATTGCTGTACATACAGCCCCACAAAAAGGAGTCACATGTGTTCAGATCCGGAGAATATGGCGGCCAAGCGAGACCCATGCGAGTGGCCTCTGCATACCGCAAAGCCAGAATGCGGTCCCCAAAGTGCTCCTTCAGGACATCAAACACTCTTCTGCTTCGATGGGGTCGAGCTCCGTCTTGTATAAACCACAGCTTGTCGAAATCTGGGTCGCTTTGGACAATGGGTATGAAACCATCCTCCAAACCCTTCACGTACCGTTCGGTAGTCACCGCGCCATCAAGGAACATCGCACCGTTTGTTCCGTGACTGGACATTGCACACCACGCAGCCGCCCGTCGAGGGTGAAGAGACTTCTCGATGGCGAAATACGGATTCTCACTCCCTCAAACGCCAATTTTGATTATTGACGAACCCATCCAACTGAAAGGGGGCTTTGCCTCCAAATCAAACAGTGAATGGCTAACCGTGCGCTCTGGACGTCCTAACGCAAACTGTTCAGAAGTTATGCTGTTTTTATTTCGTATAAATAAGTAATTGTCACCTTGTATAAACATAACAATTTTGCCGAGGCATCAAGTCTGTAATCGTGACTGAGATGCTATGTTCCTCTCACACCACCAGGAAGTGAAACAGCAGGACAAGGCGGTCACAGAGCATGCATTGAGATCGTAAGGACGCGTAATACCTCAGCTTCTAAAATAATAACCCTCATTCTTTTCAAGTTCGGCCCGAGACTCCAAGAGGAAAGGCCGAAGAAAATAAAATTTTGCGTGTAAGGGACGTGCGACAAATCCACGGGTCCAGTTGACGGATGTGTAACAGTTATATCGATTAGAAGTAGGTTTATATTGTGTAAATGTGTACCTTCAATTATGGAGTGTGTATTCTGTGTTAGTTAAGATCAGTGATTTGAGACAGGAAATTTAGAGTTTTATAATATATATATATATATGAGAACAGAAAAATGATTTGTTAAAATAATGAAATTTTATAATTTGTGTATCTTTATAAGAAAGAATGTTTTTTGGATGCTGGTTCATGCTTAGGGCACATGTGTTGTAAAATGTTAAAGATGTAGTGAAGTCCCTCCGCAACGGAAGTGGCGTGGCGCGATGTAAAAGGTGGTTTTGGCGGTCGAACTGGGCGGCTCCTTGGTGAGAACGGTAGGCAGTGAGTAACCAGCCGTAGCACGGTACACTTCGACGGTGCCAAGAGAGGCAATTGGAAGCTGCTTTGCAAGGAATTTTGCCTCGGATGTGGGTCTGGCTATTGTTTGGTATTCTCGGCAAAAAGGAGTATCTCTAATATGTTGAAAATCCGACGGCAAGAAGATATTTTATAGAGCATTCAAACATCAAGAGCCGTGTGCACAGTTAGCCGCCATGTCGCTTGCCACCAAAACATCGCCACTGCTTAACTAACTCCATACATCCAGATATGTATATGACCATGGACCATTTAATTTGTGTGAGTGATTTTAATAACAATCCAAATGCTATAAATCTGTGTTCGAAACCATATCTTCTACCCTGTTCACGAACCTGTGCACGGTCCTCTCCTGAGTGTTACCAAAACCGAGTATCCTGTTTTAAATGGACTATTCTTGCTTTCAAATGTTTTCAAAGTGGTTTCTTTTTGTTTGTCAAATGTGAAAGGGGTAGCAAAAGTTAAAGCTAAAACCACAAGAGTGAAGTCAGATAGTATTTTGTTGAAGAACTCTCAGTTTATTGCAAAGTATAGTTTGGCAAGAATACAGCGCCAGATTGTGTAAATATTACTGTCTAAAATACCTGGTTCACGGGTGATAAAAAAACAAATAAGTTAAGCTCATTTTAAACATAATGTGGTCTTGATTACTATCATGAATGATTCCTCTTTTTTTTTAAGATTCCGAGTGAAGTTTAGGATTAGCTTCGTTTGAATTAGTCTTTTCCACTAAAATAATCATAGAGGTTGACTAGTGACACTATACCAGTGTCTTCGCATATTAGATAGGTAATTGGATTATTACTGCTGCTAAGGAAATCGTATATATATATATATATATATATATATATATATATATATATATATATATATATATATGTATATATACTACTGGCCATTAAAATTGCTACACCAAGAAGAAATGCAGATGATAAACGGGTATTCATTGGACAAATATATTATACTAGAACTGACATGAGATCACATTTTCACGCAATTTGGGTGCGTAGATCCTGAGAAATCAGTACCCAGAACAACCACCTCTAGCTCTAATAACGGCCTTGATACGCCTGGGCATTGAGTCAAACAGAGCTTGCATGGCATGTACAGGTACAGCTGCCCATGCAACTTCAACACGATACCACAGTTCATCAAGAGTAGTGACTGGCGTATTGTGCGAGCCAGTTGCTCGGCCACCATTGACCAGACGTTTTCAATTGGTGACAGATCTGGAGAATGTGCTGGCCAGGGCAGCAGTCGAACATTTTCTGTATCCAGAACGACCCGTGCAGGACCTGCAACATGCGGTCGTTCATTATCATGCTGAAATGTAGGGTTTTGCAGGGATCGAATGAAGGGTAGAGCCACGGGTCGTAAAACATCTGAAATGAAACGTCCTCTGTTCAAAGTGCCGTCAATGCGAACAAGAGGCGACCGAGACGTGTAACAAATGGCCCCCCATACCATCGCGCCGGGTGATATCCCAGTATGGCGATGACGAATACACACTTCCAATATGCGTTCACCGCGATGTCGCCAAACACCGATGCGGCCATCATGATGCTGTAAACAGAACCTGGATTCACCCGAAAACATGACGTTCTGCCAATCGTGCACCCAGGTTCGTCGTTGAGTACACCATCGCAGGCGCTCCTGTCTGTGATGCAGCGTCAAGGGTAACCGCAGCCATGGTCTCCGAGCTGAGAGTCCATGGTGCTACAACCTTCATCGAACTGTTCGTACAGATGGTTGTTGTCTTGCAAACGTTCCCATCTGTTGATTCAGGGATCGAGACGTGGCTGCACGATCCCTTACAGCCATGCGAATAAGATACCTGTCATCTCGACTGCTAATGATACGAGGCCGTTGGGATCCAGCACGGCGTTCCGTATTACCCTCCTGAACCCACCGATTCCATATTCTGCTAACAGTCATTGGATCTCGACCAACGAGAACAGCAATGTCGCGATACGATAAATCGCAATCGCAATAGGCTACAATCCGACCTTTATCAAAGTCGGAAACGTTATGCTACACATTTATCCTCCTTACACGAGGCATCACAACAACGTTTCACCAGGCAACGCCGGTCAAATGCTTTTTGTGTATGAGAAATCGGTTGGAAACTTTCTTCATGTTAGCACGTTGTAGGTGTCGCCACCGGCGCCAGTGTTGTGTGAATGCTCTGAAAAGCTAATAATTTGCATATCACAGCATCTTCTTCCTGTCGGTTAAATTTCGAGTCTGTAGCACGTCATCTTCGTGGTGTAGCAATTTTAATGGCCAGTAGTATATATATATATATATATATATATATATATATAGAGAGAGAGAGAGAGAGAGAGAGAGAGAGAGAGAGAGAGAGAGAGAAAAGAGTATAAACAGTGTAATTATGGTATTATCTATCTTTATTTGTGTTTTTACCTGTCAGTTAAGACAGAATCCCCTCATGTCCAAAATCAGTTCTGCACTTCATGCATTAACATTTCAGTATTGGTTTAAGTAATGAACTTGAATGTAGCGGTTGTTTGTATGAGCTTGGTGCAAACCTGCTCTCCAAAATTACTGGTGTGTGCTTTATTGACAACTGCTGCAACACACGGCTCAGAGTGCCCTGTGTCGGTTTGTATACTGTGTGCTATTGAAAGGGAAATATTAATGAAAGTAACTTCAACAACCAATATTCAATTTTCTTAAAAATATATTTCCAAAATAGTGTGCCCAATTGGGCTGGCGACCGTTTATTTTTTCATTCATATATGAACTTTACCACTTTCATTAAGTCCCAAGGTTAAAGTCTGTTTAGTCTTTCTGTTAACCTCACAAAATTCTAAATTATAGTCCGACACTCTTTTCCAAGCCGGCCGGGTGGCCGAGCGGTTCTAGGCGCTACAGTCTGGAACCGCGCGACCGCAACGGTCGCAGGTACGAATCCTGCCTCGGGCATGGATGTGTGTGATATCTTTAGGTTCGTTAGGTTTAAGTAGTTCAAAGTTCTAGGGGACTGATGACCTCAGAAGTTAAGTCCCACAGTGCTCAGAGCCATTTGAACTGTTTTCCATTAGACTCACGCGCGGTCAAAAGTCAGAATCCTCTCAGAGGGGTAGCATTAGCTTGTTTCATGGCAAGCCAGTGTTACAGATGCAGTGGCAGGCCCAGAACAACACGGACCGCAACCGCCGAGCTCGACGCCGCGGCACGGGTCTGCACCAACTCTCTCGCTCCACCCACTGACCCAGCCCGACTTCCTTCTCGCGACCCACCTCACCTCACCTCACCACACCTCGTTCCCCGAACGCCACCTGCCTTCCTCGTACGGCGGCCGACCAAACAGTCTGCTTTTGGTGGAAGACCGACTCTGAGCGAGCCGCCACAGCTGAAGGATGCAAGAAAGACGCACGCATTACACGTTAAACAACGCAAGAGGTACAGAAATTAGTTCAACGTTCGATGAAGGGTCATAACATGACTGAGCAAGTTTTTGTAATCAGCACTAGGGTTTTGCTTTTAACAGTTGCTGCCGAGAAGCAAAGTGAACAATAATATTTAGAGCTACAAAAGACTAATTATGTGTTTCTTTTTTAATTTTATCGTCTTCTCACAAAAATTATTGTAACGAAAATTTACAGTGTGTCGCCATGAAAGGAGCAACGGATTCAACCAGGGTTTGCCACCACGATGCAAGTCAAACACGGTGCGTTATTGGCCCACTCTAGAAACCATCACTTCAAGCGTAGAGGAAGACACACTATAACATGAAAAACTATGGGACTCAGTGAGCAATAATAGATATTAGATGACTCAGATTAATTCACCAACATTTCCTTTTGCGGTCATATTAGATCGTACAAAAATAGAGCTGTTGTGAGAATAAAAAATAACGCTGGCAGGTCATAAATATTAATAGACAAGTCTTATACCAGACAATAAACATCGAAAAGGGATGCAGTTATTTAATTATGCACGAACTGCAGTAACAACTTCCGAACTGCAATATTAAAACATATACGTACTGTATCTTCCTCAGCGAAGAGGTGAGCTGCAGTAATGTCAAACTGTCAACACTAAGCCCCAAGATCAAGAAATGCTGCTCCTCGCACCTCATGAAACTTTCTGACGCTTTCTAATTTTTACCCACTGTTTTTTACATCTTTTATTCGTGATTGAAGAATTCACCACCCAGACTTTCTATAACAGAAACAAAATTTGTACCCTATCGGCTCAGGCAAGAGGAAGAAAACAAATGTAAAACTTTAATTACCTGATGACGGCATCAGAAGGACAGATATGCATCACTTGATAGAACACAAATAACTATGACTGGAGGCTTTTTTGTCACCGATAGATCTGTACCTACAGATTGGAAAATTGCGCAGGTCGCACCAGTGTTTAAGAAAGGTAGTAGGAGTGATCCATCAAACTACAGACCTATATCATTGACGTCGGTTTGCAGTAGGGTTTTGGAGTATATACTGCATTCAAACATTATGAATCACCTCGAAGGGAACGATCTATTGATACGTAATCAGCATGGTTTCAGAAAACATCGTTCTTGTGCAACTCAGCAAGCTCTTTATTCGCACGAAGTAATGGCCGCTATGGACAGGGGATCTCAAGTTGATTCCGTATTTCTAGATTTTAGGAAAGCTTTTGACACCGTTCCTCACAAGCGACGTCTAATCAAGCTGCGGGCCTATGGGGTATCGTCTCACTTGTGCGACTGGATTCGTGATTTCCTATCAGGAAGGTCGCAGTACGTAGTAATAGACGGCAAATCATCGAGTAAAACTGAAGTGATATCAGGTGTTCCCCAGGGAAGCGTCCTGGGACCTCTGCTGTTCCTCATCTATATAAATGACCTGGGTGACAATCTGAGCAGTTCTCTTAGGTTGTTCGCAGATGATGCTGTAATTTACCGTCTAGTAAGGTCATCCGAAGACCAGTATCAGTTGCAAAGCGATTTAGGAAAGATTGCTGTATGGTGTGGCAGGGTGCAGTTGACGCTAAATAACGAAAAGTGTGAGGTGATCCACATGAGTTCCAAAAGAAATCTGTTGGATTACTCGATAAATAGTACAATTCTCAAGGCTGTCGATTCAACAAAGTACCTGAGTGTTAAAATTACGAACAACTTCAGTTGGAAAAACCACATAGATATTATTGTGGGGGAGGCGAGCCAAAGGTTGCGTTTCATTGGCAGGACACTTAGAAGATGCAACAAGTCCACTAAAGAGATAGCTTACACTACACTCGTTCCTCCTCTGTTAGAATACTGCTGCGCGGTGTGGGGTCCTTACCAGGTGGGGCTGACGGAGGACATCGAAAGGGTACAAAAAAGGGCAGCTCGTTTTGTATTATCACGGAATAGGGGAGAGAGTGTGTCAGATATGATCCGCGAGTTGGGATGGAACTCATATAAGCAAAGACGTTTTTCGTCGCGGCGAGATCTATTTACGAAATTTCAGTCACCAGCTTTCTCTTCCGAATGCGAAAATATTTTGTTGAGCCCAACCTACATAGGTACGAATGATCATCAAAATAAAATAAGAGAAATCAGAGCTCGAACAGAAAGGTTTAGGTCATCGTTTTTCCCGCGCGCTGTTCGGGAGAGGAATGATAGAGAGATAGTACGATAGTGGTTCGATGAACCCTCTGCCAAGCACTTACATGTGAATTGCAGAGTAATCATGTAGATCTAGAAATAAAAGATTTCGGTTCGCTATTTATGTAACTGAATGATTTTGTGAGGTTTCTCTTACGCCTAACGTTGCTACAGCTGTCGCTCTACATCCAATGAGCATTGGGAACACTTCTTTCACGCTCGTTGACAGAAAAACATATGATTGCACCTAAGATGCTGATCTGGTTGATCATTAATTTTGGCTCCACGAATTCCACTCCTGCGTCAATCTCTTCATCTCAGAGTACCACTTACAGACTGCGTCCTCAATTACTTGCTGGATGTATTACGATCTCTGTCTTCTCCTACAGTTTATACCCTCTACAGCTCCCTCAGTACCATGGAGGTTGTTTCGTTGTATCTGAACACATGTCCTGCCATATTGTCCCTTCTTGTCAGTATTTTCCACATTTTTCTTTCTCCGTTGATGCTGCGGAGAACGTCCTCATTCCATGAAAGAACACACACGAGCAAAATACACTAAAAAAGAAGCATAAATAGAAAATATAAACATGTTCTCAATCCACCTAAATTGCAACATTCTTCTGTAGCACGACGACTCAAACGCTTTTATTCTCTTCCATTTGTTTTTGTTATTCACTAAAGACATAGCGGATAGCATTAGTTGCAATCTCAGACCTTTTCCAGGCGATACGGCTGTATACGGGGAAATTATATCCGTTACAAATTTCACTAATATATACCTTCACAAAATTTTATCCTGCTGCGAAGACAGAAAACCAGCTCTTAAACTGGAGAAGTGCAAAGAAATGCCCCTCACGGAACGTAATCTATTGAGTACAGGATTAATGACATGGTTCAAATGGCTCTAAGCACTATGGGACTTAACTTCTGAGGTCATCAGTCCCCTAGAACTTAGAACTACTTAAACCTAACTAACCTAAGGACATCACACACACCCATGCCCGAGGCAGGATTCGAACCTGCGACTGTAGCGGTCGCGCGGTTCCAGACTGTAGCGCCTAGAACCGCTCGGCCACCCCGGCTGGCGATTAATGAGTCACAGTTAGTGACAGTCATATGATACAAACTACATTCTGAGATGTTAAGTGTAACGATCACATAGATTCGGCTGTAGGTAGAGCAAACGGTAGGCTACTGTTTGTTGGCGGGCTACAGTAAAACTCTAGTTTGTCTGCGACACGTATCGCTCACAAAATACTGTTACGGTACATACTCGAATACTACTCAAGTTTCTTGGAAACGTATCACCAGTTCGGAATAATGGGCTACATTAAGCGTATACAAAGAAAGGACGTTTGTCTGACGAGATGTCGTACCAGCAAGGTTGAAACATCATAACTGGCAGACACTCATTGAAACACGTTGTGCCTCTCGTGAGAATTTGCTTAATAAAATTTTAAAGAACACTCTGTCAGCTGCTGAGAATTCTTCCGGGGTTGTATGGCCGTGGTCCATGGAACTCTTCGGTCCCTGACGTTTCATCCAAGGCTACGTTGGACATCTTCGGAGGTACTCCTGGTTGTACTGAGTCTTGCCGACTGACGAGTAGGACGCCGAGGAACGGCCTAAATACCGTGGAAAGTGGGCGTGGTCCGGATTTCACGTGATAACAGAGATAAACCTGTCAAATATAAAAAATTTTTAACTATCGATCATAGTACGTCAAAGCTAAAAAGTTCTCATCGATTCTGTAGCGCCACAGTCCGTATATCACTGAGTTTCATGGCTACTTCTTTTCTATTAAAATTATCCCCATGTTTATATATTTCGATGGCTTCTCTATATAGTCGTGGATAATAGTTCGTCGTAGTACACAAAACTTCAGTTTCGAAAAATTTCACTAGTTGATCGCCTGATTGAAGAGCATATTCCATAGAGAAGCCATCGAAATACAGGGTGATCAAAAAGTCAGTACAAATTTGAAAACTGAATAAATCACGGAATAATGTAGATAGAGAGGTACAAATTGACACACATGCTTGGAATGACATGGGGTTTTATTTTTGAACCAAAAAAATACGAAAGTTCAAAAAAGTCCGACAGATGGCGCTTCATCTGATCGGAATAGCAATAATTAGCATAACAAAGTAAGACAAAGAAAAGGTGATGTTCTATACAGGAAATGCTCAATATGTCCACCATCATTCCTCAACAATAGCTGTAATCGGGGAATAATGTTGTGAACGGTACTGTAAAGCATGTCCTGAGTTATGGTGAAGCATTGGCGTCGGATGTTGTCTTTCAGCATCCCTAGAGATGTCGGTCGATCACGATACACTTACGACTGCAGGTAACCCCAAAGCCAATAATCGCAGGACTGAGGTCTGGGGACCTGGGAGGCCAAGCATGACGAAAGTGGCGGCTGAGAACACGATCGTCACCAAACGACGCGCATCTGTGGGACATTTTGTGAACCTTGTTTCTTTGGTTCTAATAAAACCCCATGTCATTCCAAGCATGTGTGTCAATTTTTACATCTCTACCTACATTATTCCGTGGTTTATTAAGTTTTCAAATTTATACTGACTTTTTGGTCACCCGGTATATAAACATGGGGATAATTTTAACATGAAGCCATGAAACTCAGTGATATAGGGACTGTGGTGATACCGAATCGATGAGAAATTTTTATCTTTGACGTACTATGATTGACAGTTAAAATTTTTTATCTTTGACAAGGTTTATTTCTGCTATCACGTGAAATCCAGACCACGCCCACTTTTCACGGTATGTAGGCCGCTCTTCGACGTCCGACTCGTCAGTTGGCAAAACTCAGCACAGCCGGAAGCACCTCCGAAGATGTCCAACGTAGCCTTGGACGAAACGTCAGGGATTGAAGAGTTGCACGGACCACGGCCATACCACCCGGAAGAATTCTCAGCAGCTGAAACATCCGGTCTCGAAAGCCTTCATTGAATGAACACACTGTCAGCGCAGAAGGTGGTAATGTTCCTCAGCCCTCATGAGAGTTTGTGCTTACAAATTCAACGAAATAACAGCCCGCACACGTCTGCGAGCAGTCATTTTAGCCACGCTTCACCTGTGGATGGATCTCAATAAAAAGAAGAAGCACGTGCAGCGCAGTTGGCAGAGATGCGCAGTGCTCGGACGTCGACGCAGACTGCCCGGCTCCGATTAATAAGAGCGGCGGGTAGCGGCACAGGCCGCGCTCCCCAGCTACGAGACGCCGGCGACGGTTTTTGCCCGCCGCATCGAGAATCTCAGCGGCCCGTCACAAAAAGCGCTTCGGCCGCCGTCGGGGCCGTATCTTAGCGATCTGCACATAAAATATCGCCTCTGCTCGAGCCCCAGGTGGTCTCTATTAACGTCGGACTGAGTCCAAAGAAGCGGTGTTCAGCGGCGAGCCGCGACCGCAGCCCTCGAGTTTACAGTGGCCGGGGTCGCCGGAGAGCTTTTACTGCGGACCAGGGAACACAGCGGCCTGGGAACCCGAGCCGCACCTGCCACACTCGTTCTCTGCCTCCTCGCACCTCCTCTGTCAGCGTTCGTGACGATTTATTTATTTTTATTTATTTATTTATTTATTGTTCCTTGGGACCAAATTAAGGGCCGGCCGGGGTGGCCGAGCGGTTCTAGGCGCTACAGTCTGGAACCGCGCAACGCTACGGTCGCAGGTTCGAATCCTGCCTCGGGCACGGATGTGTGTGATGTCCTTAGGTTAGTTAGGTTTAAGTAGTTCTAAGTTCTAGGGGACTGATGACCTCAGATGTTAAGTCCCATAGTGCTCAGAGCCATTTGCACCATTTTTGAACCAAATTAAGGAGAAGTCTCCATGGTCATGGAACGAGTCAATACATGAAATTATAACACGATAGTAGAAACAGATAAAATGAAATATAAAAAACATATTCAGGCGACAAATCGTAAGTTTAAATAAAGAAAATCAACAATGTAACATTGGAATTTGCTTAATTTTTCAGCTCTTCCAGGAGCTCCTCGACAGAATAGAAGGCGTGAGCCATGAGGAAACTCTTCAGTTTAGACTTAAAAGAGTTTGGGCTACTGCTAAGATTTTTGAGTTCTTATGGTAGCGTATTGAAAATGGATGCAGCAGAATACTGCACTCCTTTCTGCACAAGAGTCAAGGAAGTGCATTCCACATGCAGACTGGATTTCTGTCTAGTATTAACTGAGTGAAAGCTGCTAACTCTTGGGAATAAGCTAATATTGCTAACAAGAAACGACATTAAAGACAGTATATACTGTGAGGGCAATGTCAGAATTCCAGACTATTGAATAGGGGTAGACAAGAGGTTCTCGAATTTACACCACATATAGCTCGAAGAGCTCGTTTTTGAGCCAAAAATACCCTTTTTGAATCAGAAGAATTACCCCAAAAAATAATACAGTACAACACAAGCGTATGAAAATATGCGAAGTAGACTACTTTTCGTGTCGAACTGTTACTTATTTCAGATACTGTTCTAATGGTAAATAAAGCAGCATTTAGTTTCTGAACAAGATCCTGAACATGGGCTTTCCACAACAGCTTACTATCTATCCGAACGCCTAGGAACTTGAACTGTTCCGTCCCGCTCATAAAATGCCCATTCTGTCTGATAAAAATACCTGTTCTTGTTGTATTGTGAGTTAAAAACTGTAAAAACTGAGTCTTACTGTGATTTAGCATCAAATTATTTTCCACAAGCCACGAACTTATTTCATGAACTACATTATTTGATACTTCTTTTCAATATTACACACAAGATCCTTCACTGGTGTCATCAGGAAACCGAAATATTTTTGAATCACCTGTAATACTAGAAGGCATATCATTTATATAAATAAGAAACAGGTCCCTTATATCAGAATACTCAGAGAATGTCCCTGAACAACCTCTCAAGTTTTGTCAATTGAGTTCTGGTTCCCACTACATTTAGGAGTCACAGGAAAGTAAATGAATTCGTGGAGGAACAAATTGGACACAGTAATGTCTCTAATGAAAATTGAGTAAAGGTGGGTAAGACACACGCGGTGATTCAGCTGCCCCTACCAATATCGTTTTATGCAACCCGCACTACATCTGTATCAGGAACGGTATCCAGACTGGTGATAAGCACTTAAGGGGGGTAGGACGTCAAACGGGCCGACTTTCAGCAGGAGAGGCATCACAGGACATTTTAATTTCCACTGTCTATACTTTTACAAATAAATTAATGAAACTTTGTCAGCATGAACAGGAAGGATTCAGAATTCACACTCATAGCATTGGAAGTTAAAAAACATAAGAAAAACCTTTTTTTACATGTGACATTTCATCATATTTTCTCTTACTATTGGCTGCGTTTGTTGCTATAGGTACACTTTTCTTCATGAGTAAGAGATATTCTTCAATGAATTTATCACAGGATACAAACCATACTTACAGCTGTATGAAACTCTAGAATTTATTTAATTTATGAAAACAGGAATGAGCTGTTACATTTTAAACTTCATGTTTAGAAAAAACTCAAATTTTATAGATAATTAACTCAATTTTTACCACCGTTTTTAATAGACTTGGAAAATTCTAGATTTTCGTGCACATATAAGTATGGTTTGTATGCTGTGCAAAATTCGTCGAACAATCTCTCTTACTCATGAAGAAAAGTGTACCTATAGCAACACATGCAGCCAATAGTAAGCGAAAAAATGGTGAAATTTCAGATGTGAAAAAAATTTATTTTGGTATGTTTTTGAACTTCCACTGCTATTATTGTGAATGCTGAATCCTTCCTGGTCATTCTGACAAAGTTTTATGACTTTATTTGTGGTAATTAAAATGTCCTGTGGCGCCTGTCCTGTTCCAAGTCGGCCCGTTTGACGTCCTACCCCCCTTAACCGATATAAACTCCTTGTCGGAATTTTAGGCGATTGTTAGCAAGGGAATCATACTGTAAAAAATACAAGTGAGGACTTGACGTGAGTTACACGGTATTTTTCGACCAAGATATACCATACTTCTGCCATACTTACCCAAGTGTTTCTAATCTTCCTTTGTGTAATTAACATTGTAGTCATAAATGTTTTGGATATCTCTGTAAGTTTATTCCGTTTATGGTACTTAATCTTTCGTAAATAGTTCAGAAAGGTTGTCCTATACCGTGCGCTTCACTTTCAGAAACAACGAAATTGACTGGAAATTTGTGGTAAGTTCCTATGGGACCAAACTGCTGAGGTCATCGGTCCCTAGGCTTACACACTACTTAATCTAACTTAAACTCACTTACGCTAAGGAAAACACACCCACGCATGCCCGACTGAGGACTCGAACCTCCGACGGGGGAAGCCGCGCGAACCACGGCAAGGAGCCCCAGACCGCGCAGCTAGCCGGCGCGGCCTCGAAATCGACTGCAGATATCAAAATGGAAAGTGTGTAAATAACAACTTTCCGGTATATAAAGCAATGAAAAGATAAATATATGACTCACTATGTTAACGCGCTAAGCAGTTACATAAACAAAATTTGTACAGTAGGTCTAAGATGTCTTCAAGTACTGCAGCAGTTATTCTGCAACATTTGGCAATGTGCTTCACATTTGTTGAGTGAAACACCCAACAACATTTTTCTGTCTTGTGCGGCTGTGTAACATGACATCGGTAGGGGCAGCTGGATTACGCTGTATATCTGGGTAATGGACGATAGATATATCAACAAAGTGTCACGTCCCGAGCGTGGGTTTTGCAAGGGATTGAGCGACAGGGGTTTGTGCTAAAGGGAATGCAGTCGGTTGACCGAATTGAGTGGGAGACTTGACGATCTGGCGTAAATTTCCCTGAGATGGATATATACTGGGTGATCAAAAAGTCAGTATAAATTTGAAAACTTAATAAACCACGGAATAATGTAGATAGCGAGGTAAAAATTGACACACATGCTTAGAATGACATGGGGTTTTATTAGAACAAAAAAAACTATTGCTAGACGCGTGAAAGATCTCTTGTGCGCGTCGTTTGGTGACGATCGTGTGCTCAGCCGCCACTTTCGTCATGCTTGGCCTCCCACGTCCCCAGACCTCAGTCCGTGCGATTATTGGCTTTGGGGTTACCTGAAGTCGCAAGTGTATCGTGATCGACCGACGTCTCTAGGGATGCCGAAAGACAACATCCGACGCCAATGCCTCACCATAACTCCGGACATGCTTTACAGTGCTGTTCACAACATTATTCCTCGACTTCAGTTGTTGTTGACGAATGATGGTGGACATATTGAGCATTTCCTGTAAAGAACATCATCTTTGCTTTGTCATGCCATTTATTGCTATTCTGATCAGATGAAGCGCCATCTGTCGGACATTTTTTGAACTTTTGTATTTTTTGGTTCTAATAAAACCCCTTGTCATTCCGAGCATGTGTGTCAATTTGTACCTCTCTATCTACATCATTCCGTGATTTATTCAGTTTTCAAATTTATACTGACTTTTTGATCACCCAGTAGAGGATGACGAGGAGAAGAAGAAACTCGGAAGGTAGAATTAATTTCTTTTACTGCGAATGCCAATTATATAAATGTCTTCCCTAGGCCGGCCGAAGTGGCCGTGTGGTTAAAGGCGCTGCAGTCTGGAACCGCAAGACCGCTACGGTCGCAGGTTCGAATCCTGTCTCGGGCATGGTTGTTTGTGATGTCCTTAGGTTAGTTAGGTTTAAGTAGTTCTAAGTTCTAGGGGACTAATGACCTCAGCAGTTGAGTCCCATAGTGCTCAGAGCCATTTTTTGTCTTCCCCAGCTGAGGTGGCTTCACACTAGTCCTTACGCAGAGGCAGTAACTGTTTAACACTGTGTCTGCTTAATGAAACCCCAAGACCAGCAGAGCCGTGCAGCTAACTAAATTCCGTCCAGTGACTCCAGCCTATAACTCCAGCTGCGTCCGCCCACGAATGCTTCTCATCTTTAACTCCGTAACTGCCTACTGCCTTCTTCCCAGCCACTCACTCTGAATCTAGGCGCTCCAAGTTTTGTCTTGATTTCCCCCTTGAAACGGCCTGTCGCTGACATGACTTGATGTCACAGACTTCTCGTCGCCTTATTGGTTACTATGATGCTTTGTACTTCATACATTTTTCAGAGGATAAATGGAAGGAATAGGAAGCCATTCCCTATATGGTCTCGAACTACGTCCTTGACCTTCAATGGCTTCTCATGACTTAGCGTGTTGCCCACCACGAGACCTCTTTCTCAGTTCTTAACCCCTCTACTGTTTAAGGATCTGGCTTCATTAACTGTGTAAATAACATAAGAAGACATGCAGTAGTGACCTGGATGCTTAGAGCCGACACTCGTAATGCATGGAGAATGGATGAGGCATTTGCACGGAAGCGAATGTCAGCTAGCTGATGACTAAATATGTTAGTCAGCTCTATACTGCGCGTATAAAAATTAACAAACGATACTTTACAGTGTTAGTAGCAGCACTCGGGTTGTGATCTCTGAAAAATATGCTAACTACGAGGTAAATGAAGCCACATAGCGTGTTTTAAAAGTGTCCCACAATGCCCATATTCGTATGAGATAGTAAGGATCTGATCAAAAGTAGAAAAATGTCCTTTAAACATACGCTCGGAAACAAACATTTGTTGAGACGTGGGGCGTTTTACTTGTGTGGAGGACGATCAGTAGTCTTGTCGAGATGTGGGGAATTTACTTGTGTGGAGAATGGTCAGCAGTGAGTGCTCTAGACTGCCTTCCTGTTCAAGTTCATCTACCATTTGTTATTGATTCTCTTTCGTCTCTCTACTTCGACATATGACTGCAAAGCTATTGTCAGACATAACTACTCCCTAGCTGTCTATTAACAGTGCACTCAACCCAGGTGGCTGATGAAAGTGACTTGCCCCCGTTTATAATGCAGGTGGTAAAGATCGACAGGCTGTCGGGTTTCCGAAAGGTTCCGACTTTCTAGGGGTGCTTGAGTAGTATAGAGACTGAGGAAGATTACATCAACATAAAACTTAGGTGAAGTGCACAGAAACTACTAAACTCGGTGGAAATTTATTTGAGCTAGACAAAGGGCGGTGTTGGACTGGGTGGAGAATGTTGGAGGGTATTCTTGAAGCCGGAGGGAGAATAATGAACCATAAGGTACCGATCCAGGTGAAAAGGGGGAGGTCTTGGTGGAAACTTCTCACAAGGCTTTGGTCGTAGCGTCATACGTTCACGCTTAACGTGCGAACGTATCTGTGTGCGTGTAACTGCAAGGCGGCAAGTACCTATGAGAAAATGTGCTTGCAACGCAGATGAAGTCTCATCTGTCGGTCGCCGTCAAATCTGAAAGTGAAGGGAGCTGGGGCGATCGCGCAGTCCGACCTTTTGTGACTCTGGAGGTGTTATCCTCCGTTGAGCTTCCGACCCCAAATTGACGGCCATTGTCAACTTATGTGGTGTGGGAAGGGCAAAAGACTGCCTGGTGAGACGTCGGGAACTGACCGCGTCTTTTGCCTATAGAAGCTTCACATTCTGGCTCAGTCCTAACACTCGGGAATACGGTCTTCAGTGTGTTCCTGCACATCAATGTCGAAGAAAAAGGAACCGTTTCAAAACTTGTAGAATTTTAACCACTGCCGTCATTTTGAGTAAATTAACAATTTCAAAATGATAGCAGAGTAAAATCAGATCTCGTTCCTCGGTAATTCAGGAATAATTACTATGTATCGTCCTCTCGGAGTTTTTACTAACGGGATCAATCGCAAGTGTATATCAAAGAAAGTGAAATAAATCCGCTATCAAAAAATTAGACTCCGGTATATTGTTCATTATCGCGGGATCAAAAAAAAAAAAAAAAAAAAAGGTTCAAATGGCTCTGAGCACTATGGGACTCAACATCTGTGGTCATAAGTCCCCTAGAACTTAGAACTACTTAAACCTAACTAACCTAAGGACATCACACACATCCATCCCCGAGGCAGGATTAGAACCTGCGACCGTAGCGGTCACGCGGTTCCAGACTGAAGCGCCTTTAACCGCACGGCTACACCGACCGGCTATCGCGGGATCCTGAATCCACAATCAGATTGCACGAATTTTGAAGCTCCTGACACAAACGTTCAATAATTTGGTCCAGGACTTCGAGTAGCCTGGCAATTTCTTAGATTTCTGGAAATATTTGAAGGTATTTCTGTATTTCACAGCCATCGACAACGCACACACGTGACAGGAGATTGAGTTCAATTCCTATGATCAAATTCGTGTAACGTCAGGTGTATACATAAGGATCTGTGATTCTTTGGGAAGGATGGGTAAGAACGAGTGATGACCACATTACGCACCACCTGCATTGTCGAGACAACTGGCTACTGTTCGGCAGAGTCGCCTACGAAGATAAAACTTTGTATGTAGGGCACCCAAAGTCGAAATATTCCATGCTGAATAAGAAGGACCGCTGCGACTGTTTGCAATATTTATTGAAAGATATGACTGCTTTCGCAAAATAAATTTGCATCATCAGGTGTTTATCTGCACACAAACGTACAAGACAATTTGTCAGAGGCAGGTAATGGAAAATAAAAGAGATTAGTTTTGTGTCTTATTACAGTCAATCCGTAAAAGCGGTTTGTTTAAAAGGCGGTAAAAGTATATTCCCCAACATTCTCATCACGATATTTAAAATTTCTGTCTCGCAAATGGGCGAACGTCCATAAATACAAAACTGGAGCTGAGTCCATACCGAAGCCTAAAAAAAGGGCCCAGTAAAAACATCAAGATCAGGAACGTAGAGGATATTAAATTAATAATTTTTAAAGATATTCTGTGAAAGAGCCGCGTTTTAAACGGTGATGGGAGAAACAACTGTTAAAATAACGTCACATTTTACCTCTAATGTGCCGGCCGGAGTGGCCGTGCGGTTCTAGGCGCTACAGTCTGGAGCCGAGCGACCGCTACGGTCGCTGGTTCGAATCCTGCATCGGGCATGGATGTGTGTGATGTCCAGAGGTTAGTCAGGTTTAATTAGTTCTAAGTTCTAGGAGACTAATGACCTCAGAAGTTAAGTCGCATAGTGCTCAGAGCCATTTGAACCATTTTTGAACCTCTAATGTAGACGACCTGGGGAGGAAGCGTTGTTGTTGCCAGTGTTGAAGAAACCGTAAGCTGCTGCGTGACATACGCGGAAAGCCGCGCATGCACAATGTAATTAGGAACGGCAATTGAAAGTGCGTTTACCGGCTGTTAAACAGATGGCTTTTAAGGATCTGCTGTAAGTAGACACAAACCTAATCGCTGTTAGTTTCCCTTACCTTACTATTGCCAAAATTATGATAAAATTGTTTATATATTTGTGTACAGATAAGAACCTGACGATACAAATATAAAACTTCCTGGCAGATTAAAAGTGTGCGAACCGAGACTCGAACTGGGGACATTTGCCTTTCGCGGGCAAGTGCTCTACCAACTGAGCTACCCAAGCACGACTCACGCCCCGTCCTCACAGCTTTACTTCTGCCAGTACCTCATCTCCTACCTTTAAAACTTAACAGAAGCTCTGCTGCGAACCAAGATTAGCACTCCTGAAACAAAGGATATTGCAGAGACATGGCTTAATCACAGCCTAGGGGGTGTTTCCAGAATGATATTTTCACTCTGCAGTGGAGTGTGCGCTGATATGAAACATTCTGGCAGATTAAAACTGTGTGCCGGACCGAGACTCGAACTCGGGACTTTTGCCTTTCGCGGGCAAGTGCTGTACCAACTGAGCTACCCAAGCACGACTCACGCCCCGTCCTCACAGTCATACTTCTGCCAGTACCTCGTCTCCTACCTTCCAAACTTTCGCAGGAGAGCTTTTGTAAAGTTTGGAAGGTAGGAGACGAGGTACTGGCAGAAGTAAAGCTGTGAGGACGGGGCGTGAGTCGTGCTTGGGTAGCTCAGTTGGTAGAGCACTTGCCCGCGAAAGGCAAAAGTCCCGAGTTCGAGTCTCGGTCCGGCACACAGTTTTAATCTGCGAGGAAGTTTCATATCAGCGCACACTCCGCTGCAGAGTGAAAATCTCATTCTGGATGCAAATATAGGTTGCGAAACCGGCCTTGCCTCAGAATAAAGATTTTAAACTGTCGACGCGGCCCTTCTTATTCGACGTAGACTGGGCTGTATCTCAAAGAGTACTTTCTTCCACACTTCTGTCTACAGGACTTCTTTTTCTAATATTGAGCAGTACTACCTCCAGTAAGAATATGAGACACTTCTGTTTTTTAACGTGCTGTACAAAACAAAGAAACCATTTAAGACGATCCACATGCGACGCCGCCGTCGAGAGACGCGTACCGTGCCGCGGAGCTGAGAGGCTGTTGTCTTTTAAACGTCCGCGGCCAGTGTACACAGGACCCGGCTGATGAGCCGCTAGTGTGTAGAGCGGCCTAAGCAGCTAGCGAGGGCTTTACGAGCCGTAATGGCGAGTCCGCATTGTTCCGCAGGCATTAGCATAGCCGGTATCGCTCCGCCGTTATTTAAACCGGTTATTTGCGAGCGTAAAGTCGGCACTCGGTAATGATAGCAGCAGCGACGACGGGAAAAAAGGCCGGGGAGGCAGCGACGAGATGAGGAGAGAGGAGATAGGGGGCGGCGCGTGTGTGTGCGCGCTCCTGATGGCTACTTACCGACAACTAGCGGGCGAGCGACCGCCTAATGGCTGGCCGTATACCTCGATGTGCGCACGCCGCTTGATCGCCGGCGGCGGTGGGCCGCGTTATCCCGCTAGCGTTACGTAGGCGTCCGATATAAAACGCAGCCCCTCATCCTGACCGCTGGGGAAGCACCCGCAGACGTGTTAGGGGAAGACGGCGCTTCTCTGGTTGTGCGGTCTAACGGCGACGATTAAGATGCCGAGGAAACCTTTGCGAGGAACTTATACACCTCGGGTCCGCTTCCGACAAAAGGCTACGCAAGAAATACGTAAAGCTAAAAATAAAAGAGCTAAACGACGAGGAGGGGAGACTAGGGTTTAGCGTGGTGTCGACGGCGGAGCTCATTAGAGAAGGAGCAAGAAATCGGATACGAGAAAGATGAGGCAGGATATCGGCCGTCTTGTACACGAAGAAAGCAAGAATTTGTCACAAGTGGTGCAAGGAAACCGTAGCTAGACAGAGGAAGGCAACAAAGAGCTGCAGCTTCTGATCCGATCATCATCTTCACTCCTGTCGCTGGTCATACGTCTGCCCAATGTGTAAGTAGGCTGTTTAGGTTTTTATACTGGTAACGGGACTTGCTATATTGTCCGCAAGACTCTTCGATGGTGATTGTGCACCTGCACAGTCGCAACAGATGGCTGCTGGCCGTCTCTACAAGGACTGCAGTGGGTCTGCACCTATGGTGGCCCACCAATACCATACTCTCTATCAGGACTACAGTGCGTCTGTTCTGTGATGACCTACCTGCCAATATTCTTTAACTTCGACTGACTCTGCTGTGGGTTTGCTCTGTTGTGGCCCATTACCTGTCTGCATGTCAAAAGTCAGCACTCTTTCCATTGGAAGGACAACACTACTTCTTCAAGACTGCATGGAAAACCACTACTTCCGTGTGCATTTTCTTTTACTGCTCAGACTTTGTGCATAAAATTGTAATTAATACTGTGATGATTGATCAAGACTGTCTTTATGGACTGTGAGAAAATTTGACCAACATTGTATCGATAAGTGTATGCATTTGATATATTTCTTAGCGTTAACATAAAAAAAATTTTTAACAAATATTTATTGGCCAGTGGCCAAAACAATTTGTAAAATTTTTTGTGGGGAGCATGGGGCTATGTAAGTAGGCTATTTAGGTTTTTATATTGGTAACGCCACGTAGCGCTCTGTATGAGAATCACTGGCTGTGCTGTGTGCAGTATGTGGCTGGTTGGCATTGTTGTAATATTCGCTATTGTAGTGTTGGGCAGTTGGATGTGAACAGCGCGTAGCGTTGCGCAGTTGGAGGTGAGCCGCCAGCAGTGGTGGATATGGGAAGTGAGATGGCGGAGTTTTGAGAGCGGATGATCTGGACGTGTGTCCATTAGAGAGAGTAAATTTGTAAGACCGGATGTCATGAACTGATATATATATATAATGAAAACAAATGGCTCTGAGCACTATGGGACTTAACATCTATGGTCATCAGTCCCCTAGAACTTAGAACTACTTAAACCTAACTATCCTAAGGACAGCACACAACACCCAGCCATCACGAGGCAGAGAAAATCCCTGACCCCGCCGGGAATCCGGGCGTGGGAAGCGAGAACGCTACCGCACGACCACGAGATGCGGGCATATATATAATGACTTTTGAACACTATTAAGGTAAATACATTGTTTGTTCTCTATCAAACTCTTTCATTTGCTAACTATGCCTATCAGTAGTTAGTGCCTTCAGTAGTTTGAATCTTTTGTTTAGCTGGCAGCAGTGGCGCTCGCTGTTTTGCAGTAGTTCGAGTAACGAAGAATTTTGTGAGGTAAGTGATTCATGAAAGGTATAAGTTATCGTTAGTCAGGGCCATTCTTTTGTAGAGATTATTGAAAGTCAGATTGCGTTGTGTTAAAAATATTGTGTGTCAGTTTAGTGTTGATCAGAAAAAGTAAAGAGCGAAATGTCTGGTTCAGTTCTGCTCAGCTGTTTGAAAAACAAATAACGTAAAGGGTTTACTAGCACAGTAATTCACTAATTTTTCTGAGGGGACGTTTCAAATGTCCTGGTATCTAGGTCTCACTCTCCAGATCTTTGCTTCCACTATCCCATCAACTACAGATTCCAGCAATGATTCATCTCACAATATGTGCCCACCCACTCTATCTCTTCGATTCGTCATATTCTTTGTCAGCAATTTCTTCCAGTTGACCTTTTGTCACGAATTTCTTCTGGTTGACTTTTTGCAGGACGTCTTCGTTTTTAGCTCGATGAACCCATCTGATCTTCAGCTGCAGAACAACATTTTAAAGGACCGTTATCGCCTCATTTCTGTCGTCCCAACTGTCCAAATATTGAACCCGTTCAGAGCTGGTCACGAGGAACTTACACGGCTGTGGAAAAAAATATGAAAACATCAAAAACAGAACACATTACCGTGTCCAACACGGTCCAGAAAAAATACGCTAACACTGAATACTGCTTCCAGTCGTCTCGGGATGGACAAATGAAGGTATTCAATGGTCTCGAGGGAATCTTATATCATTCTTAGTGCAAAACAGTGTCAAGTAGACCACAAAGGCTGAATAATATTGCGATCTGGTGACAGTTATGGCCAGGGAAGATGCCACAGTTCATCCTGGTGTTCACAAACCCAGTCCTGGACGATGCAAGATGTATGAACAGTAGCGCTGCTGTCTTAGAACAAAGCATCACCATTGAGGGACAACCATTGTACCATGAGATGGACCTGATCAGCCAAAATGGTCACACAATCCGCGAATTCGCAGAGCAACCGTGGGGCACATGGAATACTACGACAAGGCTGCCCAAATATTGATAGAAACCCCGTACATGCTGGGAACAGTGTCAAATCCTCATTGGGCCAAACGACATTCTACATTCTTCCACTGCTCCATACTCAAAGTTTTATAACTGCAGCATCGTGTTTTCCTGTATTTGCTTCACTGATGAGCAGTTTTGGGATGTCAAATCGCCCACCGTTCCCTGCTCACTAAGCTCCCTTTGTGTTGTTTTGGTGCTGACACGGCCGCGAAGGATTAGCCGACCGGTCTCAGGCGCTGCAGTCATGAACTGTGCGGCTGATCCCGGCGGAGGTTAGAGTCCTCCCTCTCCTTAATATAATTTAGATTAAGTAGTGTGTAAGCTTAGGGACTAATGACCTTAGCAGTAAAGTCACATAAGATTTCACACGCATTTGAACATTTTTGGTGCTGACACGGTTCGCGAGAACGACGTTCAGTTCTGCATTCACTTTCGCAGCTGTCGTCCTCTTAAATGACCGTCCGCCACGATCACCTACACACACACTTTCGCCCGTGTTATGGCTTAACGGACGACATATCTTGTTTTCCCTACATAAATCTTCGATACGTTCCTATATCTACATCTACATCTACATTTATACTCCGCAAGCCACCCAACGGTGTGTGGCGGAGGGCACTTTACGTGCCACTGTCATTACCTCCCTTTCCTGTTCCAGTCGCGTATGGTTCGCGGGAAGAACGACTGTCTGAAAGCCTCCGTGCGCGCTCGAATCCCTCTAATTTTACATTCGTGATCTTCTCGGGAGGTATAAGTAGGGGGAAGCAATATATTCGTACCTCATCCAGAAACGCACCCTCTCGAAACCTGTAGAGCAAGCTACACCGCGATGCAGAGCGCCTCTCTTGCAGAGTCTGCAACTTGAGTTTATTAAACATCTCCGTAACGCTATCACGGTTACCAAATAACCCTGTGACGAAACGCGCCGCTCTTCTTTGAATCTTCTCTATCTCCTCCGTCAGACCTCTTGAAACACCAAACATTCCTTCTACCTTGCTTACGGTAGCATTCACCATACGATCTCCAATAGTTTGGCCTCTTTGAAATTCCCTTAGCTACCACATAATGCACCCACAACTACACAGAACACTGTTCTAGCCACGACTCACACCTTCAGCGTACTGAGGACATTGCCAAGGTGCAGTTCGTAATTAAATACAACAGCGCAACCTGCTTGGCCAGCATCTGCATCCCTGATTAAGGAAGTATTTCTCGCGGTCTTTCATATCTTTCGTTCAACCCCTGTACTTTTGGATATCACTACTACCAATATGGAGGTATTGAATAGAATTGGGTAGAAGAGGAGTTTGTGGCACAACTTGACTAGAAGAAGGGATCGGTTAGTAGGACATGTTCTGAAGCATCAAGTGGTCACCAATTTGGTATTGGAGGGCAGCGTGGAGGGTAAAAATCGTAGAGGGAGACCAAGAGATGAATACACTAAGCAGATTCAGAAGGATGTAGGCTGCAGTACGTACTGGGAGATGAAGCAACTTGCACAGGATAGAGTAGCACGGAGAGCTGCATCAAACCGGTGTCAGGACTGAACACCGCAACAACAACAACCACCAATATGGATAAATTACTGAAGTCGTTCTCCAAATAAACCAATGCAAGTAAGTTATAATAATGGCTCAAATGGCTCTGAGCACTATAGAGTCAACTTCGGAGGTCATTAGTACCCTAGAACTTAGAACTAGTTAAACCTAACTAACCTAAGGACATCACACACATCCATGCCCGAGGCAGGATTCGAACCTGCGACCGTAGCCGTCTCGCGGTTCCAGACTGCAGCGCCTAGAACCGCACGGCGACTTCGGCCGGCAGTTAGAATAAACTTCCAGTTCGCCAATGGGTAAATTTCCGCAATATACACTCCTGGAAATTGAAATAAGAACACCGTGAATTCATTGTCCCAGGAAGGGGAAACTTTTTTGACACATTCCTGGGGTCAGTTACATCACATGATCACACTGACAGAACCACAGGCACATAGACACAGGCAACAGAGCATGCACAATGTCGGCACTAGTACAGTGTATATCCACCTTTCGCAGCAATGCAGGCTGCTATTCTCCCATGGAGACGATCGTAGAGATGCTGGATGTAGTCCTGTGGAACGGCTTGCCATGCCATTTCCACCTGGCGCCTCAGTTGGACCAGCGTTCGTGCTGGACGTGCAGACCGCGTGAGACGACGCTTCATCCAGTCCCAAACATGCTCAATGGGGGACTGATCCGGAGATCTTGCTGGCCAGGGTAGTTGACTTACACCTTCTAGAGCACGTTGGGTGGCACGGGATACATGCGGACGTGCATTGTCCTGTTGGAACAGCAAGTTCCCTTGCCGGTCTAGGAATGGTAGAACGATGGGTTCGATGACGGTTTGGATGTACCGTGCACTATTCAGTGTCCCCTCGACGATCACCAGTGGTGTACGGCCAGTGTAGGAGATCGCTTCCCACACCATGATGCCGGGTGTTGGCCCTGTGTGCCTCGGTCGTATGCAGTCCTGATTGTGGCGCTCACCTGCACGGCGCCAAACACGCATACGACCATCATTGGCACCAAGGCAGAAGCGACTCTCATCGCTGAAGACGACACGTCTCCATTCGTCCCTCCATTCACGCCTGTCGCGACACCACTGGAGGCGGGCTGCACGATGTTGGGGCGTGAGCGGAAGACGGCCTAACGGTGTGCGGGACCGTAGCCCAGCTTCATGGAGACGGTTGCGAATGGTCCTCGCCGATACCCCAGGAGCAACAGTGTCCCTAATTTGCTGGGAAGTGGCGGTGCGGTCCCCTACGGCACTGCGTAGGATCCTACGGTCTTGGCGTGCATCCGTGCGTCGCTGCGGTCCGGTCCCAGGTCGACGGGCACGTGCACCTTCCGCCGACCACTGGCGACAACATCGATGTACTGTGGAGACTTCACGCCCCACGTGTTGAGCGATTCGGCGGTACGTCCACCCGGCCTCCCGCATGCCCACTATACGCCCTCGCTCAAAGTCCGTCAACTGCACATACGGTTCACGTCCACGCTGTTGCGGCATGCTACCAGTGTTAAAGACTGCGATGGAGCTCCGTATGCCACGGCAAACTGGCTGACAC
Source organism: Schistocerca serialis cubense (assembly GCF_023864345.2). Classification (NCBI taxonomy): domain Eukaryota; kingdom Metazoa; phylum Arthropoda; class Insecta; order Orthoptera; family Acrididae; genus Schistocerca; species Schistocerca serialis. The sequence goes on from NC_064638.1 coordinate 1,273,083,510, forward strand.
TGACGGCGGCGGTGCACAAATGCTGCGCAGCTAGCGCCATTCGACGGCCAACGCCGCGGTTCCTGGTGTGTCCGCTGTGCCGTGCGTGTGATCATTGCTTGTACAGCCCTCTCGCAGTGTCCGGAGCAAGTATGGTGGGTCTGACACACCGGTGTCAATGTGTTCTTTTTTCCATTTCCAGGAGTGTATGACAGTTGTGATGCAGTACTGCGAAGTACCACCCCTATAAGTTTTTTTACTGTAGTCAATAATTTGTTTCGTAAATTGCAAGAGCTCATTTTGAAAGTACACTCGTAAAATTTCAATACATTTGGGTTATTAATTGAGCTATAATTAGTACTTTATCGAAGTTTTAACGGGCACAGCATATCATTGTCAAAAATTTCAATTTTCTAACAAGATGTCATTTTAAGACTCACGTAAGCCCTTAATTCTTCTTGAAAATATCTCAATTTCTTTTGAAAAATGGTACATCAAGTAGCAGTAAAATTAAAGACGTCAGACACTGAGACATTATAAAAAGAACTAATTTACTGATCCTGTGCGAGACGGGGAGCAATCTGAAGTAAAAAATATAAAAAAATACATGAGAAGGAAGGTGGTTAGGGTTAGCGTCTCGTCGACGATGGAGACTTCAGAGACGGAGAGCATGCTCGGATTGCAGAGAAGAAGCAAATCCGCTGCAAGTAGTGAAAGGTACAGCAGTCTGTCGCAAATGATGTTTATTTTGTGGCAACTGTGTGGGCATCTTCAGTACAAGTAATGTCAGTTAAAATATTGAAACCACTTTTACGTGCACATACTTCCAAGCGAATTATTCATGTCAGAGGTTGAGCTCACCCTGGGGTCACCGTTTCGTTCAGCTGGCTACGACTCCCACTCGTCTCCACTTCAGTTTTAATTAGTCATATTTACAGCTCCCACGCTAACCTGTTCTCCGACTCATTCATCCGTTTTACTGGTCTTCTAATTGCCATCATGTATTTTGTGATGGGTCAAAAGGAAATTGTATTATTTGAAGCGGCGTCGGTAGTATGTTTCGTCTTAACACAATGGGTCAGTTACGGGACGGTAAATAAGACACATTAAATGTGTGTTTGATCTTATTATTATATGTAGTTTAAGTGTGTCCTTTCTAGCCATATATTATAGTGTACAAATGCTGATGTGCGACCGAAATTCAGATTTGAGCGGCAAAGAAGCTTTCTACAGTGCGCAGACACCGTGACCAGTTCGAGTAGCAAAGACTACTTTGACAGCATGCGGCCACGAGAAGAAGAGTTGAAGGCCACCTAAAAATTGAATTAATTGTTAAAAGTAGTGGTATCTACATTTGTTTGGTAAATGGTTCCTAAATGGTTTAACATGGGATTAAGTCAGTCGTGGTTGAACTTTTTTGGGGAGACTCAACGTACAAGAGCCTGGCTGGAGTGGGTATCATCGGTACAAGACTTGTAAACAGCCATTGCCGTTTAACCGCAGCGGAATGGTAGCACTTGCAGTGTAGAAATAATCAGATTTTTTTAAATGTAGGGTAGGTACTGCGAGTTTCCGCCTGTCAAATTTCAGTAAGTAGTTAACGTGGTGAATGGTTCAGGTAATGAGGGAGGTCTGGCTATTTGATTATGAAGTGTGGACCAAAAATATTTTATTGGATACAAGAGTTGCGTGGTGCAGCAGACAGTACTGAGACCAGGCTCCGGTTAGCTAGTCGTGATTGTAAATAGGGATGACTGGAATCGTTCTGTAAATTCCTACTTGTTTTCCAGTTCCGCAAACCCATTTAAGGTTGAGTGCTGCAATTGTTGTTTAGTATAAGAATTGGTATAAACTCTGACAAAATCGAGTTTCGATGTGGAGAGATATACAGTTATACGTGCACTGAGTAAATAGTGTAGTGCACTATTGTTGTAAAAAGGTAATTTATTTTCGCTTTGAGTAATAGCAACTCAAATAGCCACGACTGGTATTTCACTCGCACACCTCAAAAGTCGATTAATAATTAGTCGGAACCATTTAGGCTTACGTACATTACATACATTTCCTTTTTGAGTGACGAGTGACCTTTTAATGTAGGAGAAGATAGTAGGTCACGATCAGCCAACACTTGAGCTTATAGTTTAATTTTTGAATGTCGAATCGCTTTATCGTGGCTTAGAACCTGCTGCCAATCGTTCACTACTATCGACTTCTTCTCTGAACGAAAAGTCAAATAAAGCAAAGTTGCATTAAGCTGACATATAAAGAAGTTCCGACTCTTAATTCCAAGCAAGAACTGAAATTATCCCCAATACAAAAAAGAATAGTAATAGACTTTTTCTTCCTAAAGAAAGCAAGGGAATTATTTCAACTGAATTAATAACATTAATTAAAGAAAATAGCACTGAATATTAGCAGGCAAAGATGTTCTATGATGCTAATATTTAACAGTGCGAAGTAACTGAAGTTCAGAGATTTAGTACTTTAACATCAAGTCTGAAATAATAACATCAGAAAATAATTTTCTAACTGAAGTCACGAAATTTTCAAAGCTGTTCATTTATCTTAAAGACAGGAGATACAAAGAGAATAATCTCGAAATATTCATTTAAAGTATAGATAAATAAACGTATAGCAAAGATATTAATTTTATTACATGAACAAATCCACAAACAAAACAGAAACAATTTGCAGCGAGAAAATATTATATCGCTGACCGAGTAGCTAGTTACTTCCCTGGATCTTAAACTGTTTACAGATATAATTCACGAAAAGTTTCTTCAATGAACCTGTATCGCAAGTAATTAGTTATTTGCACGATATTCATGATAACTTTGGAAATTTGTGGTAAGATGTTATGGGACCAAACTGCTGAGGTAATCGGTCCCTAAGCCTATGCACTACTTAATCTAACTTAAACTAACTTACGCTAAGGACAACAAACACACACCCATGCCCGAGGGGGAGGGGGTGGGTGGGATGGGGGTAGCCGCGCGAACCGTGATAGCACGCCCATGACCGCGTGACTCATGATAAATACAAAGCATCGTACGTAGAAGGTGACTGCTGACGTTTCAATCAGTTACGTGACGTACGCCGATTTCTTTTAATGCAAGCAACGATGATACGAATGACTCAAAACCACACGTAGACGTGCTTTCTGACTGCCATTATTTCAGAAAAGGTTTATTTATTAAAAGATGACTTATGATGAGGAAATTTATTGAGATGCATAAATTTATTAGATAATCGCAAATATTTGCTGTGAGTTTTATCTTGTGTTAACACCGACAGTCTAGATTAGATTAGATTAGATTAGATTACTACTAGTTCCATGGATCATGAATACGATATTTCGTAATGATGTGGAACGAGTCGAATTTTCCAATACATGACATAATTAGGTTAATTTAACAACATACTTAAGTTAATATAACAACTTTATTTTTTGTGTTTTTTTTTCCTTATTTTTTCTTTTTATTTTTTTTTTATATTTTTTTTTTCTTAATTTATATCTAAAAATTCCTCTATGGAGTAGAAGGAGTTGTCATTCAGAAATTCTTTTAATTTCTTCTTAAATACTTGTTGGTTATCTGCCAGACTTTTGATACTATTTGGTAAGTGACCAAAGACTTTAGTGCCAGTATAATTCACCCCTTTCTGTGCCAAAGTTAGATTTAATCTTGATTAGTGAAGATCGTCCTTTCTCCTAGTATTGTAGTTATGCACACTGCTATTACTTTTGAATTGGGTTTGGTTGTTAATAACAAATTTCATAAGAGAGTATATATACTGAGAAGCTACTGTGAATATCCCTAGATCCTTAAGCCCGCATCTCGTGGTCGTGCGGTAGCGTTCTCGCTTCCCACGCCCGGGTTCCCGGGTTCGATTCCCGGCGGGGTCAGGGATTTTCTCTGCCTCGTGATGGCTGGGTGTTGTGTGCTGTCCTTAGGTTAGTTAGGTTTAAGTAGTTCTAAGTTCTAGGGGACTTATGACCACAGCAGTCGAGTCCCATAGTGCTCAGAGCCATTTGAACCAACCTAGATCCTTAAATAAATGTCTGCAGGATGATCTTGGGTGGACTCCAGCTATTATTCTGATTACACGCTTTTGTGCAATAAATACTTTATTCCTCAGTGATGAATCAGTCTAGTGCGCGATTCCCTATATCCAAAGAATTCAGTGTAATTAGTGGCTAGTATAAGGGTATACATAAGTGCGTTAAGTCATAATAGTAGCGTATGCATTGGTGTGTTGGCTTGAAATGTAATATGTATTCTATTCTATTTTTGCTACTTGCTGGCTGGATAATGAATTAGAGATTTTGAATTGGAAATGTTTAATGACGTTTAACTGTGGAGTCATAAATGGATGTTATTGAAATGCTTTTTCGGCTGGCTGCCGAAGAGACACCATGAAACAATACTGAAATAAACTTACTAGGAAATTTAATAGTAAATGTTCTTAGTTGCATTTTCTTGTCAGTGGGAAGCTTAACCTCTTTTTTCGGCTGCGATGGTCGTCTCGAATACAGCGCCATAGTAGTTGCTAATTGTTGACCGTGTCCGCCTAATGAAAGAAACTCCTGTTCGATGCCATGAGATGAACTGTTTGGCAAACAAAGAGACAGACACTGTTTCACTTCACTTTTGAATTAACGGAAAATACAATCTGACTCAGAAAACTGTTGCAAAAGGAAGAGCGATAAAGATGTTCGCGCCCTCTCTTCATCAAGGCACACCATAGACTCCTCTCTTTCTGCCAGACTTAAAAAAAATTAAAAAATGACAGTCACATATCTCTCATCCAACAGCATCTCTGCTGCGGCGCATCGTTTCTTTTTTGTCTTGCGTATACCTCTTTGGAGACATAGTGCCATTACAAACATTAAGATCTACGGCAAATCCGCGATTTTAAACGTACAATCAAAGTGTGCAAGAATGCTGGTATCTCGTATCATTGTCGATTGAGATCTGTGTGCATAAATAATTGTCTGTACGACTTTAAAACTTAATAAGTAAAATCATCTTGAGCTGGAACGGAGTAACCTTAGACAGATTGTCAGGGAATTTGCACACATTTGATTTCGTCGAGTGTAGTGCCTATTTGCACATTATGTCGCTGTGTAGGAGGTAATGTACAGTCTTCTACTTAAATTATAGGTAATATTCGTTGTAAGAAGTTTATATTGGTATCGGCATTGCGTAATTAACCGCTGTTTAAGCTTGATTGCTGCCCGAGTTCCACTCCATGTAAATTAGTGCTAGAAGTGGCTTACCGACTATGACCTGCCCCTTGCTACAGTAAAAGTAGTGTTCGGCCTCTAACAGTATATCTCTACTTGCAGTAGAGCACAAACAGTGACGTTATCTGTCTAGACTGCCAATTCTGCACATCAGCACAAGGAGAAGCAACGGTTTACTGCGCAAATGCATAAGACTTGTTTCGTCAGAGTGCAACCTCTGCAGTGTGAACGTTGCTCAGATTTGAATGGTTCTCGTATTAACAACGCATGTCTCACTGCCGTTGGCTAGTGTTGCTGTCTCTGGATGACCGGGTCCCAGGTTCGATTCCCGACTGGGTTGGGCATTTTCTCTGATCGAGGACTGGGTGTCTGTGTTGTCCTCATCATTTCATCATCATTCGTGATAATGGCTAGATTGGACTGCGTAAAAAATAGGAGAGTGAAAAAAAATAGGGCCTTTGTACGAGAGTTGATGACCGCGCCCCACAAACCAAATATCCTCATCGTCACAACTGACAACACACTTTGCAAATTGTCTTACTCAGACACAAGGGTAACTTTTCTTAAGCCTGTTTAGTTTGCCAGAATGACTCCAGTCCAATTTTACTCTTGCCTTTCTTTCTTTTTGCTGTCCAGATGTTATTTTCACGAGCCGGCCGAAGTGGCCGTGCGGTTAAAGGCGCTGCAGTCTGGAACCGCAAGACCGCTACGGTCGCAGGTTCGAATCCTGCCTCGGGCATGGATGTTTGTGATGTCCTTAGGTTAGTTAGGTTTAACTAGTTCTAAGTTCTAGGGAACTAATGACCTCAGCAGTTGAGTCCCATAGTGCTCAGAGCCATTTTTTTTGTTATTTTCACGTGCCTGAAACTCAGGAACTCATCAGCTTGTATTATGACTGCATAGTTTATTTGACTGAGAATTATTTTAGTGTTATTGTAATAGATTTTCATGCATAGTTGGAAATTCTCTTCCGCTCCCTGTTGAAGTTTACGTGTACTGGAGACAAACAGTGAAACTTCCTCAGCAAAACAAAAGCGCTTCATATATGTGTTCCTACTTCCTTTTTTCCAGTTTAAACATCTGTTTGACTTAACAGTTTTTTAAACTCAGTTCTGTGTACAGGTTCATAATGTACAGATTAAGAACGCTGCAGCTTTTTTTCTTTTCTGTTTTTGTTTTAGTGCTGATCGTATCGTACGGTACTGAACAAGGAAATACATTGAACATCTTGAGCGAAATATTTCTCAAAGATTCAGGTTACCTTATCAATAAGGTTGAGGTTACCGATATGAAAGTAGCTAGGATGATTGCAGGTACTAGTAGATGGGAACAATGGCAGGAGGGTGTCCACAATGAGGAAATCAAAGAAAAACTGGGAATGAACTCTATAGATGTAGCAGTCAGGGCGAACAGGCTTAGATGGTGGGGTCATGTTACACGCATGGGAGAAGCAAGGTTACCCAAGAGACTCATGGGTTCAGCAGTAGAGGGTAGGAGGAGTCGGGGCAGACCAAGGAGAAGGTACCTGGATTCGGTTAAGAATGATTTTGAAGTAATAGGTTTAACATCAGAAGAGGCACCAATGTTAGCACTGAATAGGGGATCATGGAGGAATTTTATAAGGGGGGCTATGCTCCAGACTGAACGCTGAAAGGCATAATCAGTCTTAAATGATGAGGATGATGATGATAAGACCTACTCATCGTGCACAACTTCCTAGTAGCAGAGACGGGAATGCCATAGAGTATTCGGAGAAAACCGTTGTGGCCAGAGTCAGCGGTCGCGGATTGTGACTGCAGCAAACGACTCGGCAGCGCAAAGCTGGACAACGGCAGCCGGTGAGCAGCCGAACTCGCTGCTCGCTAAGGGCTGATACGTCACCACCCGTCACAGGACGCCAGAGATCTACAGGAGTCGATAAAAAAAGCCTGCCTTGACTGAGGAGCCGCGGCACGCACTTTGGGAAGCTCCTACGGTTGTGTTCCAGACCGTCGAAAAGTATGTGAGGTGATGCATCACATTTGACAGTAGGATAACGACGATGCAGATAGCGGACTCATACACGGGATGGAATGAGACTCCTGCGTCTGCCCCGCCGGACTGTACAGCAACATCCTGTACGGCTGTAAGTAGGCTGTTTAGGTTTTTATGTTGGTAACGCGACGTAGTGCTCTGCATGAAAATCGCTGACTGCGCTGTGTGCAGTCTGTGGCTGGTTGGACTCATTGTTGGAATATTAGCTTGAGTAGTGTTGGGCTGTTGGATGTGAACAGCGCGTAGCGTTGGGCAGTTGGAGGTGAGCCGCCGGCAGTGGTGGATGTGGGGAGAGAGATGCCAGAGTTTTGAGAGCGGAAGATATGGACGTGCGTCCGTCAGAAAGACGAAATTTGTTTAATTGGATGTTACAAAATTATATATATATTATGACTTTTGAACGCTATTAAGGTAAATAAATTGTTTGTTCTCTATCGAAATCTTTCATTTGCTAACTATGCCTATCAATAGTAAGTCCCTTCAGTAGTTAGAATCTCTTATTTAGCTGGCAGTATTGGCGCTCACTGTATTGCAGTAGTTCGAGTAACGAAGATTTTTGTGAGGTAAGTGATTCATGAAAGATATAGGTTACTGTTAGGGCCATCCTTTTCTAGGGATTATTGAAAGTCAGACTGCGTTGCGCTAAAGATATTGTGTGTCAGTTTAGTGATGATCAGAATAAGTAAAGAGAAAACTGTTTGAGTACGTTGAGTTTTGCTCAGCTGTTTGAAAATCAGATAACGTAGAACTTTACCAGCACTGTCATTCATAATTTTTCAAAGGGGACGTTTCACGCTCATGTCCATCGGTTTATGTGTCTGTAGCACACTACGGCCTCTCTGTACGTTCATCACTATGTAACGCTTCTGTAGAACATCACCATGGTTTGGAAACGCCAAACATACGTGAGAGTGCTTGTGTTTCGATTAGATTAGACGTACCTTTAGTTCCAGCAGATCCACGGTTCGCACATCCTCCAGCACTTAGAATATCTATGAAAAACAAGCACATGCGGTAAATATTGTGGGCCGCCTATTGACGCGATAGAGCTATTTGTGCTTTCAACGGAAGTCTGACCAGTCTCAGTGAACTATGAGCGGTCATCGATTTACCGATAGAGTGCATGGCCAGAGACTTGTCACTGCGGTCGTCATGACGAATGTAAGCGCTGCACAGTAATACGGATGTTGTCCAGAAAGTAATGCACCGCTTTTTTTTTTTCTCAGCCGAAAACAATACTACAGGGCTATTACAAATGATTGAAGCGATTTCATAAACTCACTGTAGCTCCATTCATTGACATATGGTCACGACACACTACAGATACGTAGAAAAACTCATAAAGTTTTGTTCGGCTGAAGCCGCACTTCAGGTTTCTGCCGCCAGAGCGCTCGAGAGCGCAGTGAGACAAAATGGCGACAGGAGCCGAGAAAGCATATGTCGTGCTTGAAATGCACTCACATCAGTCAGTCATAACAGTGCAACGACACTTCAGGACGAAGTTCAACAAACATCCACCAACTGCTAACTCCATTCGGCGATGGTATGCGCAGTTTATAGCTTCTGGATGCCTCTGTAAGGGGAAAACCGATGGATCGGTCGTCGTGGAGATCATGATCAGCAATTCATGTCATGGCCTCCACGCTCTCCCGACTTAACCCCATGCGATTTCTTTCTGTGGGGTTATGTGAAAGATTCAGTGTTTAAACCTCCTCTACCAAGAAACGTCCCAGAACTGCGAGCTCGCTTCAACGATGCTTTCGAATTCATTGATGGGGACATACTGCGCCGAGTGTGGGAGGAACTTGATTATCGGCTTGATGTCTGCCGAATCACTAAAGGGGCACATATCGAACATTTGTGAATGCCTAAAAAAACTCTTTGAGTTTTTGTATGTGTGTGCAAAGCATTGTGAAAATATCTCAAATAATAAAGTTATTGTAGAACTGTGAAATCGCTTCAATCATTTGTAATAACCCTGTACAATGCGAAACGTTGCGTATGTATTATTTGAAGTCTCCAGAGTGAGCGTGCCAAGTTTACGTCACTTCTGACAGATATCGTGGCAGCAGGACACTATCAAAATGGCGTCTCGGGATGTACGTTACAAGCAACGTGCCGTCATTAATTTGTCACTGCAGAGAAAGAAGCTGGTGTGGAATACTCACAAACGCTTTCGCAAGGTCTATGGAGCATTTGCTGACGACAGAAGTATAGTTAGTCGCTGGGCAAGGAGGGTGAGGTCATCAGAAGCCGGTTCGGCGGAGCCTCACGATTTGCAGCGGTCGGGGAGACCATCCACGGTTGTCGCACCTGACACATCTGACCTAGCCCCATCGGAGTTCCACTTGTTTGGGCCATTGAAGGATGCCATTCGTGGAAGACATTTTGAAGACGGTGAGGAGGTGATTCACACAGTGAAGCACCGGCTCCACCACCAGGACAAAGATTGGTACCGACATTGCATACACGCCCTTTTTCGTGCTGCAGGTAGGCTATAGAACGGGATGGAGATACGTGGCAAAATAGAGTGTGTAGATAAAATACCATCCTTTCGTGTCTGTAATTCTTATGTTCAATAAAGAATGTTTGAAGGAGAAAATGCGGTGCATTACTTTCTGGGCAACCATCGCAATTTACCGACTCCGCGCTCCGCCCTGAAGGCCATGCGATGCTCCCTATACGTCGTGTCATCCTCGCCAAATGGCGTCATTTTGATGCTCCGTGAAATGGCATTGGGCGCACTGTCACTTTCCAGGCCTTATAGTCGTCTCTTCTTATCCGAGAAGCTCAGTTGGCATCACGAGATTGAGTCCTTCCACCAAGGAAAAGTTAAGGGGCATTACCAGGGTCGTCCGCATGGCAATCAGACAAGCCGGCTGTTGGACTCGGAGGCGGACGTAGACTGATAGGTACATCCCTGTAACCGAACTTGTCAGGAGTACAGCTCCATCCGTCTACATCATACTAAATAAGCTACCTAACGGTGTATGGTAGGGTGTACTTCTGGTAGCACTCTTTGATCCCCCTCTCGCCCTTCCCTGTTTCACTTGCGAGTGGCGTACGGCAAGAATGATTGTCGGTAAGCCTCAGTATTGGCTCTAATTTCCCGACTTGATCATTTCGCGGGATATATGTGGGAGGAAGTAATACTTCTCGAAATGTGTTCTCTCGCAGTTTCAGTAGTAAACCTCTCCGTGATCCAGAACGCCTCTGTTGTATCGTCTGCCACTAGAGTTCGCTAAGCATCTGTGTAACGCTCTTGTGCCCACTAAATGGCGCCCTGGCGAAACGCGCCACCCCCGTCGGGTCTTCTCTATCTCCTCCATCAGTCCTATCGGGTAAGGATCCCAGATAGATGAACAACATTCAAGAACTGGTCGAACAAGCACCTTGTAAGCTACTTTCTTCGTGGATGAGTTACATTTTCTTAAGTTTCTTCGTACGAATCTCAGTCCGACATCTGCTTTTCCTGATGTTTATTTTTCTTTTATGTGATCATTCCTCTTAAGGTCGCTCTACACACTTACTCGTAGATTTTTATGGTAGATACAGTCATGAATGGTGGCGTTTATGCCCGCGTTTATTACTTTTTTGTTGTTGCTATGTTTTAATGCACAGTGTAGGAAGGCTAGCGAGTACGGTCAAAAGACAGACTCATGGAACGACGCGACAGACGGTCACATAGCGTGAGGAAGGCCCGGCGTCCTAGGGGCCTGTGATAAAGGAGCAGTGGCAGTGGGGATTCACCTACCACGCTGGGCCTCAAGAAGCCCATCTTTTATTATTTATATTTACTGTTTAAATATTAATATGGTGTTCCAGGGGTGCTTATGACGTTCCTTACACTGAGAAATTGTTCAAATTCAAATGGTTCAAATGGCTCTGAGCACTATGGGACTTAACTGCTGAGGTCATCAGTCCCCTAGAACCTAACTAACCTAAGGACATCACACACATTCATGCCCGAGGCAGGATTCGAACTTGCGACCGCAGGGGTCGCGCGGTTCCAGACTGTAGTGCCTAGAACCACTCGGCCACACCGGCCGGCCAGAAATTGTTAATAATAATTTCAATATCATTCAGTTCATCAGGAAACGCCGAGTACAAATTTTAAGTACTGTCAGTGCTTATCGATGGATAGTATGGACGAATCACAAGTGTTCCCTGACAGGGCATCCGCCAAACCGCTAAGATACCTCATTACCAGTCTACGATCGGTTTCCGACGACGTAATACACGAATCCGTGGATAAAATCTAATATCACGTAAAGACGGAACAGTTTGTTCAAAAATTGCCTCGGATGATGTACTTATGCGCTGTTGTGTTAATCCAAGAGAGTCTACGATCGGTTTTCGAGGTGGCAATACGTGGACCAGTGTGTGGAATGCTACTCCGCATAAAAACAGAATTGATTGCTAATGTTTCCTCGGAAAACATACCTGTGCGATCTCATGTTGATTCTAAGGTACTGTGAAACGTTTTTGTGACTTTTGCGATGCACGGGAACTCATGATTAATGATCGGTAATCTTATTATGACTACTGACGATGGAATAGCTCCAGAAATCGTTTTATTTATGAAATAAAACAAAATTTTACGGTTTTTGCTTAGGAACTAAACCTACCAATTCATCATATTATTATGCACTGTGTATGACACAAGCGTTAGAGCTCGCGACCGACGGTGAAGAAACCAAACGAGACAACGGCTACGGGACATCTTTAGAATATACAAGAAACTATCAGCCACGATTAAGGATGAAAGTTCCTTATATACTAGATTATCACGATTGCTGGCTGTTCTGGAATGCTGAAAGTACAAAAACATCTTTAGAAGACGTGAGGTAACCAAGTTGCATTCAGTTGTACTAGGGTAAGTGAGTGCAGACTTTATTGCTAAAATCCAGCTTGTTTGTAAATCCCGGCACATCTTTATGGCGGGAAGTTTCATTTACTGTAACCCACTGCGTAGCTCGTGGGGGTCAAACCGACATTTACTGTGGGACTACATTTTACCACAGTCGCAAATATTCGTTACAGTTGGCAACCCTTGTGTGGGGAAAATACCATGTTGATAGGATGCATTAAGCCCTCATAATATTCTTTACGTGTTGTACAGTGGTAGATCTCTGCTTCTATGTATGCGCAGTATGTTACGTTTATTTACGCTCAGGGTCAACTGCCATGGCCAGCACCAGTCATAAATCCTCTGCAGGTAATTCTGAAAATCAATAATATCTTCTGGGTTTGCCACTTTCTTATAGACAACCGTATTATCCGTGGACTTTCTTAAAGAGCTTCGAGCCCTTTCTGCTATATCATTTATATACATATCACACTTCCTCCGAAAATTACCTTTACATCTGTCGAGTTCTATCTGCAAAGCAGTCTAGAATCCAGTCTCGACTTGACAGAAACGATCCTCTGCGTAAAACGTATCGTTTGTCTGAGTTCGGCATCAGTCAGAAGAAAGGGCCAGTAAACTATAATTGGTACTCGAAGATCAGTGACTGTGTTGAGGCGAGCGTCTGTGAGTAAAGCCGGCACCGCTGCCGCCTGGCGGTGCGACCCGAAGGTGGAGCCGGCGTGACGCCGCCGCCCTGACAGGGCGTTGTCTCAGATGTTAAGCATCCTTCACAGTGGGCGACAAACATTTATCAGTTATGCTATATGAAGAACGTATTTTCTGTACGTTTTAACTGTGCTAATGTTTCTTGTCTGCTTCTCAAAAACCACTACCATATTAAGTTATCAGGGTCTCCAGTTGCCCGATGCTGTCCTGCACCCTTCTCTGCACTGTGATGATATTTTCCTATAACTTCCCAAACTAACTTGTTTTTCACACTCTATTTTTCCGTCTGAATTAATTTTCCTCTCTGTTGCTCCTTCCAGCAGCTTGTTAACTATTCCTGGATGCCATACAAAATGTCCAACTAATCCGGCCCTCCTTCTGACTTCTCATAAGGGTCCCCAACGAACATCTGTCCCTACCTATAGTCGATACTGCATCTTCATTTCGTCCTTCCACTTAATTTTTAAACATTCTTTCATAACACCACATTCGAAATGCTCCCACTATCTTCTATTCCGGATTTACGATGATCCACGTTTCACATCAGTACAATACAGGGTTATTACAAATGATTGAAGCGATTTCACAGCTCTACAATAACTTTATTATCTGAGATATTTTCACAATGCTTTGCACACACATACAAAAACTCAAAAAGTTTTTTTAGGCATTCACAAATGTTCGATATGTGCCCCTTTAGTGATTCGGCAGACATCAAGCCGATAATCAAGTTCCTCCCACACTCGGCGCAGCATGTCCCCATCAATGAGTTCGAAAGCATCGTTGATGCGAGCTAGCAGTTCTGGCACGTTTCTTGGTAGAGGTGGTTTAAACACTGAATCTTTCACATAACCCCACAGAAAGAAATCGCATGGGGTTAAGTCGGGAGAGCGTGGAGGCCATGACATGAATTGCTGATCATGATCTCCACCACGACTGATCCATCGGTTTTGCAATCTCCTGTTTAAGAAATGCCGAACATCATGATGGAAGTGCGGTGGAGCACCATCCTGTTGAAAGATGAAGTCGACGCTGTCGGTCTCCAGTTGTGGCATGAGCCAATTTTCCAGCATGTCCAGATACACGTGTCCTGTAACGTTTTTCTCGCAGATGAAAAAGGGGCCGTAAACTTTAAACCGTGAGATTGCACAAAACACGTTAACTTTTGGTGAATTGCGAATTTGCTGCACGAATGCGTGAGGATTCTCTACCGCCCAGATTCGCACATTGTGTCTGTTCACTTTACCATTAAGAAAAAATGTTGCTTCATCACTGAAAACAAGTTTCGCACTGAACGCATCCTCTTCCATGAGCTGTTGCAACCGCACCCAAAATTCAAAGCGTTTGACTTTGTCATCGGGTGTCAGGGCTTGTAGCAATTGTAAACGGTAAGGCTTCTGCTTTAGCCTTTTCCGTCGGCTGTGGTACGTTTAGCTGCCTGCTTGCTTTATTCGTCGACTTCCGCGGGCTACGCGTGAAACTTGCCCGCACGCGTTCAACCGTTTCTTCGTTCACTGCAGGCCGACCCATTGATTTCCCCTTACAGAGGCATCCAGAAGCTTTAAACTGCGCATACCATCGCCGAATGGAGTTAGCAGTTGGTGGATCTTTGTTGAACTTCGTCCTGAAGTGTCGTTGCACTGTTACGACTGACTGATGTGAGTGCATTTGAAGCACGACATACGCTTTCTCGGCTCCTGTCGCCATTTTGTCTCACTGCGCTCTCGAGCGCTCTGGAGGCAGAAACCTGAAGTGCGGCTTCAGCCGACCAAAACTTTATGAGTTTTTCTACGTATCTGTAGTGTGTCGTGACCATATGTCAATGAATGGAGCTACTTTGAATTTATGAAATCGCTTCAATCATTTGTAATAGCCCTGTATAGACGTACACTTTCAGGAACGTTTTTCAGATTTCAGAATCGGTAAGGAATAAAACACTTTTACCCAATAAAGAATTTTTCGCCTGTTCCAGTTTATTCTGACGTCTGGCTACCTAGTGTAACGTTGTTTCCTACATAGGTGACTTTCTTCACTTCCTCCGCTACTGTGTCGTTCCCAGTGCTGGTGTTAAGCAAGTCGTTTTTCTCTGTTTCGTTATTCCAGCAGCTACGTCTTTGCTTTACTAATCGATAAACCCTATTCTGAGATCAGAATGTTGTCCATTTCTTTAAACAAGTGTTGTACTTCAGCTTATACATGGCCAGAACAGCTGCAGTGGCTGGACTAATGTATAGAAAGATCACAAACACAACATATTACCATGCCTAACACGGTGTAGAAAACCCGTTGAAATTCTTAAACAGCCTCCAGTCGTCTCGGAGTGAATAAACGTAGGTCCTTCATGATTTTGAAGGGAATCTTATAACATTCTTCGTGCAAACTAGAGGCAAGTTGAGGTAAACATATTGGAGGAAGAGATGGGCAAACTCGTTCACCCTTAGGAACTAGTTCACTATCGATCGCTCTGTTTTGAGAAACGTTCATTTTTACCCGTTCACCGTTCATTTGAAATTTAGTAGCATAGGTCACTGAAGATGGAAGGGGCACTTGCCTCCCCCTCTGGAGTAGAGAGTTTCTTTTTTTCATTACATAATTCTCACACACTTGTAAAAGTAATTTTCTTGATTCTGCAAAACCTCTCGTCTAGCCCACTGTAACATTATGTGGCTGATCGCAGTGAAATAACATAAGGTGGTGCACGAGAAACCAGCCCCGAGTACAGACTGCTCGCCAGTTATGCACTATTTGTTGACCGCTACGAGCAGAATAGATAAACGTGTAATAATTAGGCAGTGAAGAAATAACAAATTAGCTAATGTAAACAACAATTTGGAAACAACAGATGACGATTGGTGGGCGACAGTGAGTAGTCTAGTACTCGGGGGCAATATTTCGTGCGCCGCCCTGTACCAATGAAATAATATTGAAGAAGTTATCATATTCTCGTTACAAAATGTGACACCAGACACTCGATCATGGAGCGCGGGTTTCATTCGGTTGTAAGCTGGTCTGCCTTCCATGACAACGAACATGCTGTTTTACCTTGGGTCAAAAAAAGACGGAAAATGGCCACTCGTGTGTGCCGTGCAGACTTCCTTTGCATGTGTAATAACAAAACGAATTGCTTTTTTATATCTTCTGCTGTTTACCGAAATAGTGAAGTAAGCTGATATGCCCTTTTGTTACCTGAAAAGATGTATGTATTACATACCACGTAATTTTTATGTAATTTACGTAATTATAAAATACATTTTAATTACTGGTCGTGGACGCTGAATAGAATACGAAAAGAACCAGAAGTTCAGAGTTCAAAAAAGGTTTGAAACAGATCTAGGACGGGCGTGCGCAGCGAAGGAAACGAACAACAACTCGATACTGAACCAACTAGGAGCAGTTGGCAGTGGAACTGCGAAGAGTGGCCACTCGGAGAAGGACGAGTGCGACCGAGGGAGACCGAGACAGACGGGAACGGGACCGAGGCTGGAACGAGACCGGCCGACGCGCCGTTGCGGGAACAAGACCTACCGTTTCTCGTTCCCGGGAACTACAAGTAGAAAGCCGCGATCGAAGTGAACTATGAAAGACCGTTCCTTAGAATGCGTTCCTCGTTCTTTCCGCTCATCTTGGTGAACCGTTCCTTTAGACCCGTTATTTCGTGAACAACCCATCTCTAATTGGAGGTGTACAGCGATGACTCACCCCTCTCTCCAAAGCAGGCCACATAGGCTCAATTATGTTGAGATCTGGTGACTATGGTGGCCACGGAAGATTCGACACTTCACCCCCCTCCTCACAAAACCAGTCCTGGGGGAGCTGTTTGAACAGGGGCCCTGTCATCTTGGTACAAACATTACACCATAGGTCGAACCTGGTCAGCCAGAACGGTCACATAACCCTTTTCAGTAATGATACCTTGCAGAGTAACCTTGGGGCCTACGGAACACTACGATACCTCTGTCCAAAACATCACCGAACCCCAGCCACATTTCTCTCTTCGGACGTAAAAAAACTCGGCCAGAAGTTGGAAAGAGAATAACACAACACTCATCCGACCAAACTTCTTCCATTGCTCCTGTATCCATGTTTTACGGCTTCGGCCCACGTTTTCCCGTTACAGGCATTTGCATCACTCATGTGTGATTTTTTAATTCCAGCTCGCCCTGAAATTATCAGTTTATGAAGATCGTTTCGTATTGATCTGGTGCTGATTCGCGAGTGTGACATCTAGATCTGTAGTGATGTTGGAGCTGTCCTCCTTTTTATTTTTCGTCACAATCCTCATCACCGACCGTACGTCTTGACGGATGTTGTTTTTTCACTTTCACTGTAGGCGATGTAAGTCTTTGATATTGCGCCTCTTGAAGCACCAAACAATTCGGCTACCTTGGCTACGAAGGTACTCACCATACGGGCACCACCGTCTTGTCCACTTTGTAATTCACTTAGCTCCGACATAATGCACTCACAGGTACACGTAACGACTGACACATGCGGTGTATTGAGGCTATTTGTTATACAGGTGTCGTTCGTAGTCAAATACAACAGCGTAACGTGTATGCTTGGCTAACAATAGCATATATATTCAAGCAAGCATTTCTGCAGATGTTACCATATTTTTGGCTCAAATGACTCTGAGCACTATGGGACGTAACATCTGAGGTCATTAGTCCCCTCGAACTTAGAACTACTTAAACCTAACTAACCTAAGGACATCACACACATCCATGCCCGATGCAGTATTCGAACCTGCGGCCGGAGCGGTCGCGCGGTTCCAGACTGAAACGCCTAGAACCGCTCGACCACACAGACCGGCTACCATATTTTTGTATATCGTCTGCAAACCACACAGTTGGAGCAAATTTCTGCACTAGTCCAAAAGTTAAGCATAGTCACGGAAACATGAAAATGAAATGAGAAAAATCACGCAGTCGATCAACATCACCGTAAATATTTGCCTACGAACCCTACTTGTTAGCTCTGTATAGGAAATGAGTACTACTCGACCACGATATTATTGCACTTGGCCTTTCATGGACGCTACTGCAAACACGAAGATATTTTACAGCACACAAGTGCATTGATGACTAAGGAGAACGCATCACACTGTGAATGATTTCTAGACAGCTGTGCACTTACTATGAAGTGATTCAGTGTGTGGTCGTGAAATATCACGATAAAAACTCACAATCGGACGACCGGAGAGCCCTCACACCCAAGTGCAATAATGTTGTGGTCGACTAATCCTGCGTGCTGTGAAAAGGACGTAAGGGAAAGGTGAACACAAGCAGTGCATGAGACCACTCACGCCTCAGTCTTGTCTCAGTCTTGTTCCTCCGCTCATGGTGAGCAGAGTGTAGTCTCTTGGTGAAGATGACAAAGTAACGCCATAGAGACGCCATCTGGACCCTGTTTTGCAGGATAGAATACTCGGCCGCCAGGATTCAGACCAAACACAGAACGAGGTCTGAGTATATTTGGATGTCTGAATTTTCTCATTTTCATAAGACAGAAGAGGCAATCTGTTTTACTTGCTAAAAATATTCTAAAGCCAAGAGCGCATAAATACACTCCTGGAAATTGAAATAAGAACACCGTGAATTCATTGTCCCAGGAAGGGGAAACTTTATTGACACATTCCTGGGGTCAGATACATCACATGATCACACTGACAGAACCACAGGCACATAGACACAGGCAACAGAGCATGCACAATGTCGGCACTAGTACAGTGTGTATCCACCTTTCGCAGCAATGCAGGCTGCTATTCTCCCATGGAGACGATCGTAGAGATGCTGGATGTAGTCCTGTGGAACGGCTTGCCATGCCATTTCCACCTGGCGCCTCAGTTGGACCAGCGTTCGTGCTGGACGTGCAGACCGCGTGAGACGACGCTTCATCCAGTCCCAAACATGCTCAATGGGGGACAGATCCGGAGATCTTGCTGGCCAGGGTAGTTGACTTACACCTTCTAGAGCACGTTGGGTGGCACGGGATACATGCGGACGTGCATTGTCCTGTTGGAACAGCAAGTTCCCTTGCCGGTCTAGGAATGGTAGAACGATGGGTTCGATGACGGTTTGGATGTACCGTGCACTATTCAGTGTCCCCTCGACGATCACCAGTGGTGTACGGCCAGTGTAGGAGATCGCTCCCCACACCATGATGCCGGGTGTTGGCCCTGTGTGCCTCGGTCGTATGCAGTCCTGATTGTGGCGCTCACCTGCACGGCGCCAAACACGCATACGACCATCATTGGCACCAAGGCAGAAGCGACTCTCATCGCTGAAGACGACACGTCTCCATTCGTCCCTCCATTCACGCCTGTCGCGACACCACTGGAGGCGGGCTGCACGATGTTGGGGCGTGAGCGGAAGACGGCCTAACGGTGTGCGGGACCGTAGCCCAGCTTCATGGAGACGGTTGCGAATGGTCCTCGCCGATACCCCAGGAGCAACAGTGTCCCTAATTTGCTGAGAAGTGGCGGTGCGGTCCCCTACGGCACTGCGTAGGATCCTACGGTCTTGGCGTGCATCCGTGCGTCGCTGCGGTCCGGTCCCAGGTCGACGGGCACGTGCACCTTCCGCCGACCACTGGCGACAACATCGATGTACTGTGGAGACCTCACGCCCCACGTGTTGAGCAATTCGGCGGTACGTCCACCCGGCTTCCCGCATGCCCACTATACGCCCTCGCTCAAAGTCCGTCAACTGCACATACGGTTCACGTCCACGCTGTCGCGGCATGCTACCAGTGTTAAAGACTGCGATGGAGCTCCGTATGCCACGGCAAACTGGCTGACACTGACGACGGCGGTGCACAAATGCTGCGCAGCTAGCGCCATTCGACGGCCAACACCGCGGTTCCTGGTGTGTCCGCTGTGCCGTGCGTGTGATCATTGCTTGTACAGCCCTCTCGCAGTGTCCGGAGCAAGTATGGTGGGTCTGACACACCGGTGTCAATGTGTTCTTTTTTCCATTTCCAGGAGTGTATTTCATTATTTAAAGCAATCGGTTTCGATATACTTTGCTGTCATCTTTAGGTCGTAAAGAATCTTTCTGTTACGAAACGTGTTCATTTTAAGTTGGACCTCACGCCGAGTGTCATTTCACGGCTAGTTTCGAGACATGGGGAATGTTCGTCGTAGGCCAGTGAAAGGTCGTATCAAGAATAACCATCCCACAGTAGGACCAATACCTGGCATAAAATGCCCGACGAAATCGAGTACAACTGCAAGATCAATGGCTGTAGAGCTTGTGGCTGCCTCAGCAGTTACTGTTTCTCGACAAACTGTGCTTCGGAGGTTCAGGACAGTAGGGCTGTTTGCCAGACGTCCTGTCGTATGCAGCCCGCTCGCTCCAGCTCAGAAACGGGCCCGTATGTTATGCAGTCGGCAACATGATTTTGGAGCTTGAATGAATGGAGGAATGTGCTCATCACAGATGAATCTTTCTTCAGTTTCCAAAATGATTCTGATCACAAAGTACTCTGCAGAGAAACTGGTAGTCGATACAACTTTAAAAAAATCGTGGAAAGGGGCAGGTTTGATAGTGATGGCGTCATGGTGTGGGGAGGCATCATGTTGAATGACCGGACGGAGCTGCATTTTTTTTTTTTTTTTTTTTTTTTTTGTTGTTGTCGGAGGAATACTCTAAACGCTCGGAGATACTGAGGTGAGGTACTGCTTCCTTACGTTCGCCTTTTCAGAGATGCAGTTAGTCCAGACTTCCTATTTATGGACGATGAAGCCTGTCCGCATGAAGCTGCTGTGGTGGATGAAATTCTTGGAAGTGAAGATATCCATCGCACGGACTGGCCAGCGACACCTCCGGATCTAATCCTATAGTTTGTTGTTGTGGTCTTCAGACCTGAGAGTGGTTTAATGCAGCTCTCCATGCTACTCTATCCTGTGCAAGCTTCTTCATCTCCCAGTACTTACTGCAACCTACATCCTTCTGAATCTGCTTAGTTTATTCATCTCTTGGTCTCCCTCTACGATTTTTACCCTCCACGCTGCCCTCAAACGCTAAATTTGTGATCCCTTGATGCCTTAGAACATGTCCTACCAACCGGTCCCCTCTTCTTGTCAAGTTGTGCCACAAACTCCTCTTCTCCCCAATTCTATTCAATACCTCCTCATTGGTTATGTGATCTACCCATCTAATCTTCAGCATTCTTCTGTAGCACCACATTTCGAAATCTTCTATTTTCTTCTTGTCCAAACTATTTATCGTCCACGTTTCACTTCCATACATTTCTACACGCCATACAAATACTTTCAGAAACGACTTCCTGACACTTAAATCTATACTCGATGTTAACAAATTTCTCTTCTTCAGAAACGCTTTCCTTGCCATTGCCAGCCTACATTTCATAACCTCTCTACTTCGACCATCATCAGTTATTTTGCTCCCCAAATAGCAAAACTCCTTTACTCTGTAAAGAATTCGCGTTAATATTTTGCAGCTGTGACTTATTAAACTGATAGTTCGGTAATTTTCGCATCTGTCAACACCTGTTTTCTTTGGGATTGGAATTATTATATTGTTCTTGAAGTCTGAGGGTATTTATCCTGTCTCATACATCTTGCTCACCAGATGGTAAAGTTTTGTCAGGACTGGCTCTCCCAAGGTCGTCAGTAGTTCTAATGGAATGTTGTCTACTCCCTATAGAATCCTATAGGATATACTTCTAATGCCTTAGGGATAATCATAGCATCCCGTCAGCCTCAGCTAAGGACACTTGCAGACCTCTGCACCGCTCTTCCTGAGAAATGGGAGCGACTGCCAGGAGAGGTCTTGAACCATCTCGTAGAGAGCAAGTCAGGTCGCTGTCCGGCATGTGTGGCTGTTAGGGGTAACCATGTCCCCAATTAACAGCTTCTTTCGCTCTGATAGAGATTTCCCAGTTGTTTTGCTTTTTTACGAATGCGTATCGTATCTATCAGAACTTTTGTAACATTTTGTTTTGGGCACTGTTGAACACTGAGGTGGAAAAGTCTTGGGATACGTCCTGCTATCGTGTCGCAACTACTTCTGCCCGGCAGAGGGCAGCAGCTCGACATGGTTTGGACGCCACAAGGGGCTGGAAGTCCCCTACAGAGATACTGAGCCGTGCTGGCTCCACAGCCGACCGTAGTTGCGAGAGTCTTGTCGGTGCATGATTTTGTGCACGAACTGACCTCTCAATTATGTCCCATACATGTTTGGTAGCGTTCATGTCGGACGATCAGAGTGGTCAAATCATTCGCTCGATTTGTCCAGGATGTTCTTCAAACCAATGGCGAACAGCTGTGGCCCAGTGAAATGGCGCAATGTGGTCCATAAAAATCTCATCGTTGTTGGGGAACATGAAGTCCATGAATGGCTGTAAATGGTCTCCCAACAGATCGTTACCATTTACAGTCAATGATCGTTTCTGTTGGACCAGAGAACCCAGTCCATTCCATGCAAACATAGCCCACAGCATTATGGAGCCACCACCAAATTGCCTTTTTGACAACTTGGGTCCTTGACTTCGTGGGGTCTGCGCCACAGTTGAGCCCTTCATCATCTCTTACCAACTGAAATCTGGACTCAACTGACCGGGTCGAGGTTCACCAGTGGCCAGGATCCAAACGACATGGTCACGAGCCCAGGAGAGAGATGTCGAGCTGTTAGCGAAGCCACTAAAGTCGGTTGTTTGCTGCCGTTGCCCGTGAACGCCAAATTTTGCCGCTCTATCCTAACGGACACGTTAGTCGTACGTTGCACACGATCTCTGCGGTTATTTAACGTAGCGTTGCTTGTCTTTTAGCACCGATAACTCTACGCAAACCGAGCGAGGTGGCGCATTCGTTAGCACACTGGACTCGTATTCTGGAGGACGAAGGTTCAAATCCGCTTCCGGCAATTCTGATTTTGGTTTTCCGTGATTTCCCTAAATCGCATCAGGACAATGCCAGGGTAGTTCCTTTGAAAGGGCACGGCCGACTTCCTTCCCCATCCTTCTCTAATCCGATGGGACCGTTGACCTCGCTGTTTGGTTCCCTCGCCCAAATCAACCAATCAACATCTATCCAAACGCCACTGTTCGCGGTCGTTAAGTGAAGGCCGTCGGCAGATGCCTTGTCCGTGGTGAGAGGTAATTTCGGAATATTGTATTCCCTAACGATTTCCGTAATGGAATCTCCGAAGAGTCCTACTCCAACGACCATTCCGCGTTCAGAGTCTAGTAATTCCCGTCGTGCACCTTCTCACAGTAATCACCTCAGTACAAATGACAGTTCCGACAAGGTACTGTCGTTTTGTACCTCGTGTATGCGATACTACTACCATTCGTATATGTTCATATCGCTATTCCGTGACTTCTGTCACCTCAGTGCCAGATATCTTCTGATTAAGCTGTAGTTTCTTCAGTAGTGATTCCAACATCCTTATCTACATCTACATGTACATATATACTCCGCTAGCCACCGAGCGGTGTGTGGCGAAGGGCACAATTCTTGCCAAAGCCATATTTCCCCCCCTCTGTTCCACTCGCGGATCGCGCGAAGGAAAAACGACTGTGTGAACGCTTCAGTACGAGCTCTTATTTCCCTTATCTTTGAATGGAGATCATTGCGAGATCTGAAAGTTTTTATTATTTATTTCGTACTCGCACATTAATGGGGATTTTCGCCTTGTCATACGCAGTAGGTTCTTCTTCTGTAGTGGTCAATCCAAGGATTGGTTTGCAACAGCTACAATGGCAGCTTGTCTCCATTCTGTGCGTCTTTCAGCTTTTCTCTTCATTTCTTTATAGGTGTCACATCCCACATCTTTCACGATTTGATCCATGTACCTCAGTCGTGGTCTTCCTCTTGGTCTTTTTCCCTCGACATATCCCTCTATGATTGTGTTCAGGAGTCCTTTATGTCTTAATAGATGGCCTGTAAATTGCACTCTTCTTTTAACAATGAAACTCCAGAAGCTTCTCTTCTCACCTGCTCTTTCCAGAACCACTTCGTTTGTGACCTTGTCGATCCATTTTATTTTGAGCATGCGTCTATAGCACCAAATTTCAAAAGAATTTGGCTTCTGCTGTTCCTCTGTCCCGTGAGTCCATGTTTCACACCCATAGCATGCCACACTCCACAGATATGATTTCAAAAATCTTTTCCTGGTTTCAAGGCTAATGCTCTTAGATGTTAATATGTTTTTCTTCTTGTTAAAAGCAGCCTTTGCTTGAGCTATTCTACTTCTCACTTCTGCCTTGCTCCTTCCATCCCTGGTAATATTACTGCCCAGATAAGTAAATTTATCAACTTGTTCAAGCAGTTCATTGCCTACATGAACTTGGACTTTCACTTGATCTCCTTTGTCGCATGCCATTACTTTTGTTTTTGCTTTATTAATTCTCATATTATATTCTTCACCCATAACTTTATCCATTCTATTCAGTAGGACTACAAGATCTTCTTCCCTTTCAGCCAGGACAGCTATATCATCGGCATATCGTATCATATCTATTCGTTAGCCATGAATTACTACACCTGTCTGTGAATTTACCCTTACTTTTTTCAGCGCCTCTTCAATGTATACGTTAAAGATAACAGGGGATAGTGCGCAACCTTGTCGGACAACTTTCCGTATCTGCACCTCATCTTGTTTTGTCCGTCCACGGATAACTGCTGTCTCGTTTTTGTACAGGTTCCATATCATTTTTCTATCTTTATGGTCTATTCGTACTTTTTTGAGTACCTCAAACATTTTATCCCATTTAACATTATCAAAGGCTTTCTCTACATCTACGAAAGCTACGTATGTTTTCAGGTTACACTTACTATTATCGAGAGATAACTGCCAGTCTTTACACCACGCATTTATTTTCTGCAAATCCTCATTGATTTGCTCACAACTTTCGTGTGATACAACTTTGCTGTAGACTGCAGTGTGCCGGTGCGAGACTCGAACTCGAGACCTTTGCCTTTCGCGGGCAAGTGCTCTGCCAGCTGAGGTACCCAAGCACGACTCACGCCACGTCCTCACAGCTTTACTTCCGCCAGTACCTCGTCTCCTACCTTCCAGACTTTACGCAGTATGTTCTCGTTTCCTGACTACGCTTAACTTTTGGACATTCGACCTCCAGCAAAGCCTTTATTTACTCCGCTGAGACGTGTCGCCGTAGTCTTCCGCGACTGCTGCGTGTTGCCGGGTACGCGTGCCCCGCCACGGCTGCCAGGGCAGCAGACGCAGGCAGCAGGCGGCGGGCACGCGCGGCGCTCGCGCCTGTCTCGGTTGGCCGGCGGAGCGCGGCAGCGGCGGCCGCGTCCTTCCTGTGGCCCTCCGGCCCTCCTCAGCCCTCCTCGGCCCTCCTCAGCCGCAGCTCGCAGCACGCGATAACGCCGGCCGTCTTCCTGCCGCCGCCGCCGCGCTCTGCCGCCCATACGAGGCCGCTTCCGGGCCGCCCCGTCCCCAGGACACCACGCTCTTGTCCGCAGCTCCGCCACAGCCCACACTACTCCTACTCCCATACCGGACGACACTTCATCTCCCATTACAATTTGTCGGAAAACGGCAGTCACACCATTGCCTCGCACCAGAGTTGTAAAACTATCTAGCCTACTGTAGACTGTCGCCTACGGTAGTTCTCCTGGTACCTCTGGTTATTTAAGCGAAAGGCCTTGCTGTAGTTGTAACACCAGTTCCCATCAGGTCACCGAAGTTAAGCACTGCTGGGCTTGGCTAACACTGAATGGGCGACTGGGTCTACCGAGCGGTGTTGACAAGTGGGGTGCACTCTACATCTACATCTACATCCATACTCCGCAAGCCACCTGACGGTGTGTGGCGGAGGGTACCTTGAGTACCTCTATCGGTTCTCCCTTCTATTCCAGTCTCGTATTGTTCATGGAAAGAAGGATTGTTGGTATGCCTCTGTGTGGGCTCTAATCTCTCTGATTTTATCCTCACGGTCTCTTCGCGAGATATACGTAGGAGGGAGCAATACACTGCTAGACTCCTCGGTGAAGGTATGTTCTCGAAACTTTAACAAAAGCCCGTACCGAGCTACTGAGCGTCTCTCCTGCAGAGTATTCCACTGGAGTTTATCTATCATCTCAGTAACGCTTTCGCGATTACTAAATGATCCTGTAACGAAGCGCGCTGCTCTCTGTTGGATCTTCTCTCTCTCCCCTATCTCGTACGGATCCCACACTGCTGAGCAGTATTCAAGCAGTGGCCGAACAAGCGTACTGTAACTTACTTCCTTTGTTTTCCGATTGCATTTCCTTAGGATTCTTCCAATGAATCTCAGTCTGGCATCTGCTTTACCGACGATCAACTTTATATGATCATTCCATTTTAAATCACTCCTAATGCGTACTCCCAGATAATTTATGGAATTAACTGCTTCCAGTTGCTGACCTGCTATTTTGTAGCTAAATGATAATGGATCTATCTTCCTATGTATTCGCAGCACATTACACTTGTCTACATTGAGATTCAGTTACCATTCCCTGCACCGTGCGTCAATTCGCTGCAGATCCTCCTGCATTTCAGTACAATTTTCCATTGTTACAACCTCTCGATATACCACAGCATCATCCGCAAAAAGCCTCAGTGAACTTCCGATGTCATCCGCGAGGTCATTTATGTATATTGTGAATAGCAACGGTCCTATGACACTCCCCTGCGGCACTCCTGAAATCACTCTTACTTCGGAAGACTTCTCTCCATTGAGAATGACATGCTGCGTTCTGTTATCTAGGAACTCTTCAATCCAATCACACAATTGGTCTGACAGTCCATATGCTCTTACTTTGTTCATTAAACGACTGTGGGGAACTGTATCGAACGCTTTGCAGAAGTCAAGAAACATACTTGCAGCTGGTGCAATGAATTTTATTTGACACACTAATGTTCGCTTAATACATGTAATTAGTATAAATTAGTTTCTCAAGCTGGGTAGTGTAATAAACCAAAACCCACATGAATTAACTAACTGGTGTGGACATAAAAAATTGCTCATTACAAGACTCAAAACAAAGCCCAAAAACAGTTAAGTGCGTGAACTTATGGTGAGTGTTGAGTCCTGTTATAGAACAGACCGAAATGAAACAAAGACAAAAACATACGGTTGTTCTCAGCATAGCTCGTTTTCCTTCTTACTTTAGGTTAAAATGCCGCTTCTATGGAAAGGAACACAGTCGCCTTAGATGTACACCACATTTCAGTTCTTTAAAGCTGCTACAGTTTTCAAACCATTAATACTGCCAAATGTAGCACAGTAATATTTACTTCAATAAGCCCATACTTCATTACGTGACACTTGTCAGGCCGGATTAACAGCGGAAACCAAGTGTGTACAGAGAAGAGCGGCGCGAAGGATCACAGGCCTGTTTCACTGGTGAGAGACGGGGACTACAACAGAAAATCGCGAGTACCGCCTTTCAAGGCATAAACTGCGAATATTTCACAACCTGTACGCATTGTTTCGGTAGAAACCCTACAGATACAATAAGGCGAAAAAAAAAAGAAAAATAAACTTCTCTCTCAGAGGCGTACAAACAGTTATTATTCCCGCGTTACAGCAGTGAATGAACCCTACTTTGTGACAGTTTACTGTAAAATCCCCAATAAAAGCAACACTCGGAATAACGTAGTTGAAAGTACAACAAAACCAGTTACCCGAAGGAAAAGTGACTCAAAGCCTCATTCAGTACCAAGAAAATTCTAGCTGAAAGATAATGATCGTTACAACCATTAAGACAGAAACGCTCACCCGATGGCATAAAGCTGGAACTACTGCCTCGGTTACGTGCGTTAAATACGATGGCAGGTAACGCAAGAGGCTCAAGACCCTTAAGTATTCTATGAACCTCGCCGTGCAGCTACTTACGTCTCGTAATAGCATTTTTTTTTTGAAGTTTTGTGTGCTGCTAGAAGTATAACATTCGTGCGCCCTCCGCGCATCGCTTGCCATTGGTTAACCAACGAGCGTCGCAGAACAAGTCGAAGTTGAAGCCTTGGAGCGCAACACATTTTTACGATCTCTTTGGTGAAGATGGGTTACACGGTCATAAGAGGTGATCGTGTGATTGGTTGTTAGAGGTATGTGCGTCTCTTTTCTTCTATTGTTTTTTCTCATATAAAGGGCCTTTAGGATGCCGATAGATGCGAAACTGGTTGAAAAACACGTCGGTAAAAAGGAAATATGAAAGTAAGATAAGTCACAGAAAATCTGTACAGCGTTCTGTATGAAACGAGAACGCCAGCTATTAAACACAATTAGCCATAAGCTGTTATTACAATATCAAGTTTCTTTGACAAAATTGCTTAGCCGAATATATTTGACGAAAGTTAATAGGGAACTTTTATAAAATGTTACATTTCGTCTCATTTATGTGATCAAATCTAGCCCCTCGCCATGGAATTCATCAAAGAAAGCGATCGTCTTCTATTTATCGCCTCGATTGGTATCACCATTGCAGCTGTTCGACGTCTAATGTAGTGTTTATAAAAATGGCAGCTGCAATGTCACTTGGTACGTTTCATCAACACCTAAGTTGAGTAAGATGTATGAAGCTGATGAAGGGCTTTATAACGTTCGGCATCCCGAATATAAAAGCGAACTAAGAAGAAGAAGCGAAAGCTATAAGAAAAATGCCGAGGATATTTAGACGTGAAGCAGGAAGATATAACGAAGGAAAACAGTGGTCTCTGCACTAGTTATTCCAATGAGAAAGCAAAACTGCCATATGACACTTTTATATATTTTTGTTTATAGCAGATACGGCAAAGTACGGGCGAAATTGGAACCAGTACACAAGCTATTTATCAGCCGCGACTGTGCTGGTTCACACTTTTAAAATTTTTGGATCAATCAAAGTGTCAGCAATATTGACAGAGGGAGCGAGAGAGGGATTTACATCTTCCATGACGTTTTTACATAGATGCATTCCTCTACATTTGGTTAGGAAATGTGTTAGTCTTGCAAGGCACTTGCCCGGCACCATTACAAAATGTTTTTAATTCGTCTCTAATCACTCTCCGGTGTATTACCCGTCCAGAGGCAGTTTGGCAACCTATAAGCTGAATTTCCGGTAGGTCCTCAGTGCTTTGTCACTCCCCTGTTTTCTACTAGCGTAGACATAATTTTCTCACGGGTGTAGATTATTTTCTCCCCCGGTCAGTAAGTTGTGCAGTGTACAAGCAGCTAATGTTATTGTAGTAACTTTTTCTGGAGGTAGATTTGTTGAAGTAAGAAAATCCCTGAAGCGACTGGCAGCATTACAAAAGGTGCTTTGCACTAGTGTTATTCTTCGTAACAATCTGTAATTAGACACCTTTACTGCCTTAGCGATTCTCGTCTAGGGATAAGGCTTCATAATGTTGTAGCTTAAAGAAAAAGCATCGTCTGCCAGCACAACCACTGTTGTTGTTATATTCGTGTTCCCTAGCTTGCTGCCCCCAGGAATGTTCAAAATAGATCTGTCGCTAAGAAATTCCTGTTACTTTTGACAGACACTCCAGCATCACCAACGTGTCCATTAGAGCATCACCAACATTTCCATTAGTTCTTACATCTACGTAGAAGAACTTATAAGTTAGCGGATACAAGGGCAAACAAGATTATGCCGCTGAAAGATCTGTGACTGAAAGAGCGAGAGCCACTAGCTTGAGGACATTTGATGCGAATGTGCTTTCCATTCATTGCCCCTATTGTGTTATAGGCATTCCACATTTCCTCGAAATCATTTGCAATTTATTCCCAATCGTCTCTAATTGAGTATACAAATTTTTGTACTCCTAATACAATACGTAGCTAATGGTTTCCGTCTCTATATTTATGACAGGAAACAGAGGATCAGGGAACCAGGAGGAGGAGGAAGAGGAGGTTGAGCCCGCATCTCCAAGAGCTCCCTCCAAGAAAGAAAAGTCGTAAATCCTCTGATGTTCTTCTGGAGGCTACCAGAACGCTGGAGGTCATAGCTGAATTGACCAGGAATAGTGCTGAGCCAGCCAGAGAAGACAGTTTTTGTGTCTTCTCGAATACGTTGCATGTGAACTGCTAGAGATAAGTGTTGTGTATGTGTGTGTGTGTGTATGTGTGTGTGTGGGGCCGGGAGGTATGCATTTGCTAGAGGCACAATGAACGAAGTTAATCGGGTGCCGATGTGCAGGAGGAACATGCTGGAGGTACAGCCACAGCAGTCCACTTCGACCTCGGGTTTTATTCAAACTGCATTTCGAGCGGCAGTGACAGAAGAGAACGACACCTTGTTAAGTGTATAAATTTTCGAATAAAAGATGAGTAAATCACTGACAGTTTTAGTTTTGGTATAAGAACTGTTTATTTTTACGTAGCGGACATGAAGATGACTATGTAGAACAAATATGTTCCGTAGGTTACCCAGCCTTTTATAAATCCTAACTCAGTTTCTAGACGGTTTACCGCTTCCGGTTTTTAGGGGAATGTAGTAAGAAACTGTTGTTGTTGTTGTGGTGGTCCTCAGTCCAGGGACTGGTTTGCTGCAACTCTCCATGCTAATCTATCCTGTGCAAGCTTCTTCACCTTCAAATGGTTCAAATGGCTCTAAGCACTATGGGAGTTAATCTGACGCGCCCGGGTTCCCGGGTTCGATTCCCGGCAGGGTCTGCGATTTTCTCTGCCTCGTGATGACTGGGTGTTGTGTGATGTCCTTAGGTTAGTTAGGTTTAAGTAGCTCTAAGTTCTAGGGGACTGATGACCTCAGATGTTAAGTCCCACAGTGCTCAGAGCCATTTGAACCTTTCTGCCGGCTGCATACACCAACACTGCAGTGAGTGTCGGATCGCTAGGACAGTTTTCTTACAGATGATCTAAAACATTGGCTTAGTAGCGTGTTGGCCCACAACTGGAACGTCCACAGCAGTGATTCTACGTGGCAGGTATTCTACAAGTTGTTGATAGTTTTCCGGAGCTATGTCGCACCAGACGTCTATGAACAGGTCATGCAATTCTAGTCAGAAGTGGGCCGGTGGTTTTTGAACGTGGAGCTGGCGCCCGATAACGGGTCATATGTGTTTCTTCGGCTTCAGATAACTCGAATTTGGTGGCCAAGACATCAACGTGAGTTCACTATCATGCTCCCCAAGCTCTGCTGTACTTTTCTGGCCTTGTGAGACGGATAACCATCCTGCTAGAAGATGTTACCACCGTAGGGGAAAGCATCGAACACGAAGAAATTCACGTGATCTGCAGTCATTTTCACGTAGTCCCCTGCTGCCGTTGAGCCTTTGATGACGAGCGTAGTCTCCATGGAAGCCCGGTGAATGTCCACCGTAGCCCACTGCCAATTTAGGCCTCTCCATGGACACTACCTTCGACCATAAGTGCCAACAAACTTAATTCGTCCGACCAATCGACAAGTTTCCATTGCTCCACGTTCCGAACTCGATGATGTCGTGAACACTACAATCGTGCCGGCCGCGGTGGCCGAGCGGTTCTAGGCGCTTCAGTCCGGAACCGCGCGACAGCTACGGTAGCAGGTTCGAATCTTGCCTCGGGCATGGCTGTGTGTAATATCCTTAGGTTAGTTAGGTTTAAGTAGATCTAAGTTCTAGGGGACTGATGACCTCAGATGTTAAGTCCCATAGTGATCAGAGCCATTTGAACTACAATCGTGACACGGTACTGGGAACACATAGGGGTCACCTGCTGCAGAGCTCTAGCTAGGTCCGACATAGTGCACTGGACGCTGTGCTCCAAAACACTTGCGCTGGACCAGTATTGTACCTACACTGTTAGCAGATCTTCGACAGATTCCGCCTATACCGCTTTACAGAGAGGGAAAAATCACCGACCTCCACGTTCTGTGATGTGACGCGGGTGAGGTGTGGAAGTCCAACACCCTGTCACCTACTCGTGATTTCACCATGCTTCAACCACTACCCGTAGATGCTGACGGCAGCGTCGCCGTTTCCGTGAATCTCGCTCCCAGGCGCCGAATCACAATGATCTCCCCTTTATCAGACTCAGTTTCCCTTTTGCGTCGCATATCGTCGCTAGAATGATTCCCCATTCGTTTTTGCTCCGCTTATGTACAGTGTGCAACACAGTTAAGGGGTGGAATCACTAGGCGTTAATCAAAACCATTCGACGAAATTTGAAAGCGATCCGAAGCAGCAAAAATTGCCTACACTTTCTCAGCCCTCGTCTTTCGCGCACTCCTGTCTCTTGATCACAGAGGGTTGGTACATTGACACATGTGTGAGTGAAATGGCGAAGAGTTCCCCTGATGTCCTCCAGTTCGGCAACAACATCAGTGCCATATGCGCACTTTAAAGATATAGCTCTACAGAGACTTCAAAACCTATGCAGCTGAATGGCGCTCTGACGCTGCTCTGGTGCCTTCTTATGGGCGTGTGGAATGTAAGGGGTATCGAGAGAGTTGCCTGCCTCAGGCGCAAGAGCAGCAGCTGAGCACCACTGAGGTGAATGGGTGACGAGGTCTCTATACAAGAACATTTTTAAAGTGCTTAAGAAAGGTGCGCCGGTGGCAGAGAGGTTGCTGCCAAGCTCGGCGAATTTAACAAGGAACTTTTGCTGTTTTATTCACGCATATGCCAATGCATATGTCGAATTAAGTCGGGTGATGCTGAGGGAATTAGATTAGGAAATGAGACACTTAAAGTAGTAAAGGAGTTTTGCTATTTGGGGAGCAAAATATCTGATGATGGTCGAAGTAGAGAGGATATCAAATGTAGACTGGCAATGTGTGGAATGTGTGGAAGTGAAACATGCACGATAACTAGTGTGGACAAGAAGAGAATAGAAGCTTTCGAAATGTGGTGCTACAGAAGAATGCTGAAGATTACATGGGTAGATCATATAACTAATGAGGAGGCATTGAATAGGATTGGGGAGAAGAGAAGTTTGTGGCACAACTTAACTAGAAGAAGAGATCGGTTGGTAGGACATGTTCTGAAGCATCAAGGGATCACCAATTTAGTATTGGAGGGCAGCGTGGAGGGTAAAAATTGTAGAGGGAGACCAAGAGATGAATAGACTAAACAGATTCAGAAGGATGTAGGTTGCAGTAGGTACTGGGAGATGAAGAAGCTTGCACAGGATAGAGTAGCATGGAGAGCTGCATCAAACCAGTCTCAGGACTGAAGACCACAACAACATGTCAATGCACCATCTCCGCTTCTCCATCATCACGTCACAGGAGGGCGAAACAGGAGGGTTAAAAAAGGATAAACGCTCTTTGCTGTTTCGCATCACGTTCAAAGTTCGTTCAATGGTTCCTAGTGCTTCCACGCTTGATACCAGAGCAAAAATTGTTGTCGTGCTGCACTCCAAATGTGTCAATAATGGTTCAAATGGCTGTCAGCACTATGGGACTTAACATAGGAGGTCATCAGTCCCCTAGAACTTAGAACTACTTAAACCTAACTAACCTAAGGACATCACACAC
This sequence comes from Schistocerca serialis cubense, assembly GCF_023864345.2. NCBI lineage: Eukaryota > Metazoa > Arthropoda > Insecta > Orthoptera > Acrididae > Schistocerca > Schistocerca serialis. Next base: position 1,273,116,762 of record NC_064638.1, read on the forward strand.
ATCCATGCCCGAGGCAGGATTCGAACCTGCGACCTTAGCGGTCGCTGGGTTCCAGACTGTAGCGCCAAGAACCGCACGGTCACTCCGGCCGGCTGACTTCCTTTCATATCGATTCTAAGAGATAATGTGTCTGAAATGTTTCCCTCCGCTACGCATAAGAAAACAGCATGATTTCTAAACACTTGGTGTTGCGGTTCTGATGTGCACTCTTTCACAGAGGCGTCAACAGATGGGATGAAATGTGAATAAGAGGCGAAGTGTGACGGCCTTTCCATTGTTAAACAAGTCCACTGTTGACATGAGCCCCCGAGACACGGGCTTGCCTCAGCACATGTCGACACCTTGCTGTTTGGAGTGTCGCCGATCTCGAGGGTCACCTCGCAGGGCGCCACACTTCTGCACCATTACAGAGGATGGCTGTAGACACGTTCGAGGTGAATTTCAATCTTCTGTGTCGCAGTAGGAGACAATTACGGTGTTTCGAAAAAGTGACGATGCTAAGCTGATTTTGTGATTATCATTCGACGATGCCGCTATAGCATTATATTCGGACGTGTTTTTAAAACATATCTGAAGAGTCCAGAACGAGATTTTCACTCTGCAGTGGAGTGTGCGCGATATGAAACTTCGTGGCAGATTAAAACTGTGTGCCGGATGGAGACTCGAACTTGGGGATTTTGCCTTTCGCGGGCAAGTGCTCTAGCAACTGAGCTACCGAAGCACGACTCACGCCCGGTACTCACAGCTTTACTTCTGCCAGTACCTCGTCTCCTACCTTCCAAACTTTACAGAAGCTCTCCTTCGAATCTTGCAGAACTAACACTCCTGAAAGAAAGGATATTGTGAAGACATGGCTTAGCCACAGCCTGGGGGATGTTTCCAGAATGAGATTTTCTCTCTGAAACGGAGTGTGCGCTGATATAAAATTTCCTGCTAGATTAAAACTCAGATGGTGGATCACTTGCCCGCGAAAGGCAAAGGTCCCGAGTTTGAGTGTCGGTGCGGCACACAGATTTAATCTGCCAGGAAGTTTCATGTTGCTGTTGTTGTGGTCTTCAGTCCTGAGACTGGTTTGATGCAGCTCTCGACGCTACTCTATCCTGTGCAAGCTTCTTCATCTCCCAGTACCTACTGCAGCCTACATCCCTCTGAATCTGCTTAGTGTATTCATCTCTTGGTCTCCCTCTACGATTTTTACCCTCCACGCTGCCCTCCAGTACTAAATTGGTGATCCCTTGATGCCTCAGAACATGTCCTACCAACCGATCCCTCCTTCTAGTCAAGTTGTGCCACAAACTCCTCTTCTCCCCAATCCTATTCTGTACCTCCTCATTAGTTATGTGATCTACCCATCTAATCTTCAGCATTCTTCTGTAGCACCACATTTCGAAAGCTTCTATTTTCTTCTCGTCCAGCCTAGTTACCGTCCATGTTTCACTTCCATACATGGCTACAATCCATACAAATACTTTCAGAAACGCCTTCCTGACACTTAAATCTATAACGCGATGTTAACAAATTCCTCTTCTTCAGAAACGCTTTCCTTGCGATTGCCAGTCTACATTTTATATCCTCTCTGCTTCGACCATCGTCAGTTATTTTGCTCCCCAAATAGCAAAACTCCTTCTTCAACTTTAAGTGTCTAATTTCCTAATCTAATCCCCTCAGCATCACCCGACTTAATTCGACTACATTCCATTCTACTCGTTTTGCTTTTGTTGATGTTCATCTTATACCCTCGTTTGAAGACACTGTCCATTCCGTTCAACTGCTCTTCCAAGTCCTTTGCTGTCTCTGACAGAATTACAATGTCATCGGCGAACCTCAAAGTTTTTATTTCTTCTCCATGGATTTTAATACCTACTCCGAATTTTTCTTTTGTTTCCTTTACTGCTTGCTCAATATACAGATTGAATAACATCGGGGAGAGGCTACAACCCTGTCTCACTCCCTTCCCAACCACTCCTTCCCTTTCATGTCCCTCGACTCTTGTAACTGCCATCTGGTTTCTGTACATATTGTAAATAACCTTTCGCACCGTGTGTTTTCCCCTGCCACCTTCAGAATTTGAAAGAGAGTATTCCAGTCAACATTGTCAAAAGCTTTCTCTAAGTCCACAAATGCTAGAAACGTAGGTTTGCCATTCCTTAATCTTTCTTCTAAGGTAAGTCGTAGGGTCAGTATTGCCTCACGTGTTCCAACATTTCTACGGAATCCAAACTGATCTTCCCCGAGGTCGGCTTCTACCAGCTTTTCCATTCGTCTGTAAAGAATTCGCGTTAGTATTTTGCAGCCGTGACTTATTAAACTGATAGTTCGGTAATTATCACATCTGTCAACGCCTGCTTTCTTTGGGATTGGAAGTTTCATATCTGAAGATAATCATCGCTGACAGAAACTGGTAGTCTGAGGACCTAACAAGTTTGTGATCACTGACGGGCATAAAGAAATTCGATCTACTCTTTCTGGATCTCTGGCTCTGTTCGCAGGCATGTCACAACTGGTGAAAGTATAGTTACGTTGCACAGTGTAGTTTTATGACCGCTTCACGTACGCACAGTGACACAAGACAGACACAGAGTCTCGCATTGGACATAATGTTTTGTCTCATCAGTGTAGAACTCAGCAAGTCGCTGTAGCCTGCAAGTCTTTCGACTCGGAGACTAACAGCACTTCTGCCGCCTCGTCCGATTCGATGTGGCCTCGGTAGGTAATGAAATTTAGGTTTGAATTAATGAGTGTAGCCTCTATCGCGATGCAGCCTTGTCCGACGCGGAGGTTCAGTGGGTGTTGTGGCGGTGCGGCCGGTGACGAGCACCGGAAGGCCGGCAGCTGCAGGCGGCGGTGGTCCGCGGAGCTTGACGGCGCTTCCTTCCATTATCCTGCCGGCCAGGACAGCACGGGGCAGGACGCGTAATAAGCGCCGGCCGGAACTGCGCGCCCCCTGTGATTCATTCAGACAGCCGCGGTGGGCGGGGCGCCCTCTGCCGGCGTCGCGTCGCCTCCCGCCATAAAGCCGCAGCTGGCTGCTGGCTGCCCTGTTACTGTGGCGCCTCGCGTCCCCGACAGTCAGGACGCAGAGGCCAGGAAAGCCTCAGTCTCTTCTACAAGACGTCGCCTCGAGATCCCCATTCACCTGAACCCCCTCCGGCATGAGCGAGGGCTGCTTCCATTCATTCGTGGTTCATTCATGCTCTGAGTCCCGTGGACGCCGTGTAAACAACAGAAAATGGTTCAAATGGCTCTGAGCACTATGGGACTTAACTTCTGAGGTCATCAGTCCCCTAGAACTTAGAACTGCTTAAACCTAACTAACCTACGGACATCACACACATCCAAGCCCGAGGCAGGATTCGAACCTGCGTCCGTAATCTAAACAACAGAAAGAGGCAAAGAAGCACGTTACCACGTACGGCGACAAGAAATTAATCACTCATAGAAGATATTGCCCAAACGGCCTCTAACCTTGACGTTTTTTTTTTCTTTTCATTTCTTTTTCAACAGTTTCTAACTAGTTTAATTGAGTCCGCCAGGAATTATTTCTCTCTTGTGCCAAGCCTTTCACCTCAAGAGCTGCACTTGCACCCTGCGTCCTCTATTATTAATTGGACATATTCCAGTCACGAACATCAACAAAAGCAAAACGAGGATAATGGAATGTAGTCGAATTAAGTCGGGTGATGCTGAGGGAATTAGATTAGGAAATGAGACACTTAAAGTAGTAAAGGAGTTTTGCTATTTGGGGAGCAAAATGACTGATGATGGTCGAAGTAGAGAGGATATAAAATGTAGACTGGCAATGGCAAAGAAAGCGTTTCTGAAGAAGAGAAATTTGTTAACATCGAGTATAGATTTAAGTGTCAGGAAGGCGTTTCTGAAAGTATTTGTATGGAGTGTAGCCATGTACGGAAGTGAAACATGGACGACAAATAGTTTGGACAAGAAGAGAATAGAAGCTTTTGAAATGTGGTGCTACAGAAGGATGCTGAAGGTTAGATGGGTAGATCACATAACTAATGAGGAAGTATTGAATAGGATTGGGGAGAAGAGAAGTTTGTGGCACAACTTGACTAGAAGAAGGGATCGGTTGGTAGGACATGTTCTGAGACATCAAGGGATCAGAAATTTAGCATTGGAGGGCAGCGTGGAGGGTAAAAATCGTAGACGGAGAGCAAGAGATGAATACATTAAGCAGATTCAGAAGGATGTAGGTTGCAGTAAGTACTGGGAGATGAAGAAGCTTGCACAGGATGGAGTAGCATGGAGAGCTGCATCAAACCAGTCTCAGGACTGAAGACTACAACAACAACAACAACAACAACAACATATTCCAGTCTCTGTCTCCCACCCCAGTTTTTACCTTCTACAGTTATTTCCATTGTCACTGAAGTTATTCCCTGGTGTCTCAATACATGTCCCATCAACTTGTCCACTCTTCTTGTCACTGTTTCCCGATTCTGCGGAAAACCGCCTCATTCCTGACCTTATCAAACCACATAACTTTCAAGTTTCTTCCGTAGAACCACAACTCAAATGTCTGTTGGTACATCATGGCAAGGAGACATCGGCTGGTTAAGTAATTGTCAATGTCAATAAAATTAACCAACAGCCGTGTACTTTAAGATATTGTTTTATTTTATTGTGAGGGCAACCAGTTTCGGCATTTTATTACGCCATCTTCAGGCGTCATAAGCATCTATCGAAATAAACGAACTTGTCGTATAGCATCATAAATCACTGGGCATCGTGAATTCAATCCTTATACAATTGCTTCATTCGAAGACGTGAATTCACGATATCCAGTGATTTATGGCGCTATACGACAAGTTCGTTTATTTGGATATATGCGTATAGGAGCTGATTATGGCATTATGAAATGTCGAAATTGCTTGCCTTCACAATAAAATAAAATAATATCTTTAACTACACGGCTCCCCTTGTTGTGGTAGTTTTATCGTAGGTCGCTGGAGCAACGAAGGGCACCTAGCGATTGGAGAAAAGCGCACGTCGTTCTGTTTTCACGATGGATCGTAGCACAGATGCACATAATTATAGGCCTATATCGCTGACGTCAATCTGTTGTAGAAATATGGAACATGTTCCATGCTTACTTATTTTGACTTGTTTTGATAAAGTAAATCTCATCCATTAAAATCAAGATCGATTCCGGAAACAGAGGTCTTGCGAAACTGAACTCGCTCTCTTCCTTAATGAGATCTACTGCTTTGTAGACCTCAGCGCTCAGACGCCGTGGTTCAAATGGCTCTGAGCACTATGGGACTTAACATCTTAGCTCATCAGTCCCCTAGAACTTAGAACTACTTAAACCTAACTAACCTAAGGACATCACACACATCCATGCCCGAGGCAGGACTCGAACCTGCGACCGTAGCAGTCGCGCGGCTCCGGACTGCGCGCCTAGAACCGCGAGACCACCGCGGCCGGCTCGGACGCCGTGTTCCTTGACTCCAGAAAGACAGTTGACATCGTCCAGCAGTGCCTTTTAGTGAGAAAAATACTAATTTATCCAGTATTGGACCAGATTTGCTACTCGACTGAAGACTTCGTTACGGACAGAAATAAATACGTCGCTCTTAACTGAACAAAATCGACAGATGTAAAGGCACCACCGGAGTTCCCAAGAAAATGTTATAGGACCATTCATGTTTAAATTTTTTTTGTTTTTTTTTTGTTTTAGGGCGCAAAACTGCCATGGTCATTAGCGCCCGGTCTGTGACTTAGGAAACAGTAAAATACCGCAAATGGAAACCAGCAGCAATCGGAACGAAACTCAAAAAATTGGAGAAACTAAAAGCAGAAGGATGCTTAAAAATCCACTACAGAAAGGGGTTGGTTGTCCCTAAAAAAAGCTTCAAATGACTGACGTCATTTCACTGGCACTAATAAACTCGAGAACGCGATCGGCTGAGCGCGTGTCATGTGCTAAAATCGACGATATATCAGGCGACAGCTGTAGACGGGAGCGTAACGGATTAAAATACGGGCACTCAATTAAAAGGTGTCTTACCGTCCACAGCTGAGAGCAGTGGGGACAGAGCGGGGGAGGATCGCCGCTTAAAAGATGTCGATGGCTAAAAAGACAGTGCCCTATCCGGAGTCTAGTTAAAATTACCTCCTCTCGACGACGCGTTCGAGAGGAAGAGGTCCAAGCACAAGGAAGAGCTTTCACGTCCCGCAATTTATTATGGGGAAGTGTCGACCAATGTGCGTGCTATAAAAGAACAACACGACGACATAAAACGCTCCGTAGATAGGCGAAGGGAATCGATTGAATAGCTGGCCGAAGAAGAGAGACTGCAGCCTTGGCTGCAATATCGGCCGCCTCATTTCCACAGATACCAACGTGTCCCGGGAGCCAGAGGAACGCCACCGAGACGCTCCCCAGGTGGAGCAAGCGCAGACAGTCCTGAATCCGGTGGACCAGAGGGTGCACAGGGTAAAGAGCTTGGAGACTGAGGAGAGAGCTGAGAGAATCTGAGCAGATGACGTACTGTATCCGCTGATGGCGGCGGATGTAGTGGACAGCCTGGAGAACAGCGTAAAGCTCCGCAATATAAACCGAACACTGGTCGGGAAGCCGAAAGTGATTTGGGGTGTCGCCAACAATATAGGCACTCCCTACACCTAACGATGTTTTCGAGCCATCGGTGTAAATAAATGTGGCTTCCGTCATTTGTGCACATAGAGCAGCAAATGCCCGACGATAAACAAGTGAAGGGGTACCATCCTTGGGAAATCGACAAAGGTCACGGAGCAGGCAGATCCGGGGCATGTTTAAAATGTATGCAGATGATCTAGAAGGCGCCGAAGCTCCTTAAGACTGTTCGCACATGACCCGCTTGTCTACAAGAAAGCAGCAACGCCAGAAGGCAGTACCGTATTTAAGAACGTTATGCAGAGGATTGATGAATGGTGCAGACTCAGGCAGCTGACCCTTAACGTAAATAAATGCAACGTATAACGCGCAAATAGAAGAAGAAATCCACTACTGTACAGCTACCGCTCTGAACACAAACTGCTGGAAACAGTATGTACCGAAAAATATCTAGGAGTAAATGTCCGAGTGAAGTGGAATGACCACAAAAAACAAATTGTAGGAAAATCAGATGTAAGACTCAAATTCATAATGGCACAAAAATACTCCCAAAGAGCACAGAACCAACTTTGGCCTGAAGTACACCCTCGACAAACTGCGTATTAAACGCCTTATTGGACTGACGGTATTCTCGCTTCGCATCGAGCCACATTACATGCGTCCTGTAAGTTACCCTCCACTAAAGACATGCGATTGTATGTGCCGCTTAGAGAAATGGTCATTAGCAAAGTACGCCACTACAAGAGCCGAGAACTGCGAAAATTATCGCCCATTCAGCTTAATAGCCCACGCATCCAAGCTGATGACTAGGAGAACATACAGAAGAATGGGAAATAAAGCTGAGGACCCCTTAGATGACAATCAGGTTGGCTTCAGGAAAGGCACAGGCACCAGAGAGGCAGTTCTCACGTTGCGGTTGATATGGAAACAAGACTGAATAAGAACAAGACGCGTCCATAGGATTTGTCGACACAGAAAAAGCGTTGGAATAGCTAAAATGGTGCAAAACGTTCGAAATCCTGAGAAAAACAGGAGTAAGCTGTAGGAAACGACGCGTAATATACAATACGTACAGGAACCAAGAGGGAATAATAAGAATGGGAGACCAAGAACGAATTGCTTGGGTGAAAAAGGGCGTAAGAGAGGGACGTAACCTTTCGCCCATGTTTTTCAACCTATACGTCGAAGAAGCAATGATGGAAATAAAAAAGTGTTTCAAAAGGGGGACTAAAATGCAAGGGGAAAGAATATCAATATTAAGATTCACTGATGTCATTGCTGTCCTTAGTGAAAGTCGAGAAGATTTACAGGATGTGTTGATTGGAATGAACAGCCTAATGAGTACAGAATATGAACTGAGGGTACACCGAATAAAAACGAAAGTAATGAGAAGAGTGTGAAACTTCTGCTGCCTAGGCAGTAAAATAACCAATGACGGACGGAGCAAGGAGGACATCAAAAGCAGACTAGCACTGACAAAAAGGGCATTCCTAGCTAAGAGAATTCTACTAGTATCAGACATAGATCTTAATTTGAGGAAGAAATTTATGAGAATGTACATTTGGAGCACAGCATTGTTTGAGAGCGACACATGGGCTATGGGAAAACCGTAAAAGAAGAGAAGCAAAGAATTTGAGATGTAGTGCAGTTTTTGAAAATCAGGTGGACTGATAAAATAATCTGCGCATAATCGGCTAGGAAAGAAATTTATGGAAAACACCGACCAGAAGAAGGAACGGGATGAAAGGACATCTGTTGAGACATCTGGGAGTAACTTCCATGATATGAGAGGAAGCTGTAGAGGATAAAAACTGTAGAAGGAGACAGAGATTGGGATGCATCAAACAAATAATTGCGGACGTAGCTTGCAAGCGCCACTCTGGGATGAAAAAGTTGGTACAGGACGGGAAATCATGGAGGGCCGCATCAAACCAGTCAGAAGGCTGATGACCCCCTCAAAAAAAAGAAAAAAATCAGCAGGGCCGTGGCATGAGGTATCACGTGAAATTTGTAACTGGACTGAGGAGTTCTTGATAGGGAGGACGCAGCAAGTTCTATTGGATGGAGAGTCACCGACCTATGTGGAAGTGTTTAGGGTGTGGCACAGAGGAGCGTGTTTGAGCCCTTGCTGCTCATGTTGTACTGTATGTTAATGACCTTGCGGACAATGTTGGTAGTAACCTCAGACTTTTCGCACTTCATGCAGTTTTCTGTAATGGAGTAGTATCTGAAAGACGCTGCGCAAAAATATTCAGTCACATCTTGATAGGAATCCAAAGTGTTACAGAGATTGACAACTCGTTTTACATATTCACAATTTTAAAATTTTGCATTTAACTTCCAATGTCTATAATATCAATGAGCCACAGTTGGGATTGGTGAACTCGTACAAGCATCTAGGTGTAAAATTTTGTGGGGATGTTAGATGAAATGATCACATAGTCTCAGTTGCAGGCTGAGCAGGTGGCAGGTTGCGGTTCATTGGTAGACTAATAGGGAGTCAGTCTACAAAGGAGACAGCATACAGAGCACTCATGCCCTCCATTGTAGAATATTGCTCATGTGTGTGACACCCGTACCATCACCATCATTCATATGGCACACAGGTGCAGTACGTTTATAATATGTAATGAATGTCATTGCATAAAACAAAAATAAAACTACTGAACATTAATATATAGGTTTCGAAACCATTCCACAGCTGTAGCAACGGCATTCACAAAATCATTCCACGTGCCCTTTCGTATAGCATCGTAGGATGCCCTCCTCTGTTTCACGGCTGATAGATTGTTTCATTACACCACAGTCACAACTCAGCAAATCCACAATATCCCATTCATAAAGTGAGTCAGAACACCGACCACATCCAGCGCGGATACTATTTAATTTGACCCACAGTTTCCTGCCAAGTTCGACGTCCGTATTTCAGTTATATCTCTCTAACCATTCCCATTCGTAGTGATTACTGAGATCTTGAAAGTTCTTTTTCCAGAGATGTCTTTGGTGTTACATGTAGTCACTAGCTAGCTGTTCACCACATAGCAGTGGCCGTTGTCTCGAACGAAGCCTGTTTCTTCGAAAGACAGGTATGTCGTGATGAACAGGTAGTTCCTTATTTTGTTGTATACTGTGGTAATCTCAAAGCAGGGTCTCAGTTCTGCGAATTTGTGGTGGGTAGATATTGCTTCGCAGCGTAATCCTGTAGAAAGAAGTTGGTCTGATTGTACCAGTAATCATGCGCATCATGTTGCTGAGCTGTGCGTCTATGGGGCTGGTACGACAACTATTACACTACACTGAAACACAATACTCTGCAGCCGAAAAAACCAGTGCAAAAGCCGATGTACGTAAATTCTCCACTGAAGCCCTCAGATTGTGCCTTTGAATGCTTTTGTTGTGAGTTTTTATCTTGGCTGATGTGTTTTCCAAGTACTTTTTGTAAGAATGCGGTCGAGTGTGATGCCAACTTACTTGGGGCACTTGTTGTGATGGAGAATATTGCCATTAAACTGCACCTGAGCTCAGTGTAAGCTTTTTTGTTGTTAAGGTGAAAGGTACAAACCTCGCTCTTATAATACTAGGCTTCAGTCTCCATTTTTTGAAACATGAGTTATGGGCGGATGCGTCCTTTGTTAATGTTTCCTCTGACTGACAAACCATAGTGATATCGTTTACTAAGCAGAATTGCTTTGAAGATGTTTTTGGAAGCTCAGAAATATAAAGGCTGGACAGGAGAGGTGCGAGAACTGAGCCCTGTGGCAAGCCATTGTTTAGTTTCCTTACTGAGCTTCTACTTTCACCCAAGTAACCTAAAGATTCTGATTACTCTTCATGTTATTAATAAGAGATACTGTTGTCCTGCATTTAATTATTTTGAGCAATTAGTAAATCATCTCTTTCCTCCAGACGTTGTCATACGCTGCTGTAAGGTCGATAAAGGACACGGATGTTTTTAGTTTCTCCTGAGAGCCAGGCTCTATGAAGGTTGTGAGAGCTAGTAGCTGATCGTTGCAACTTCGATGAGGCCTAAATCTCGCTTGTTCTATTGGAATGTGTTCTGAAATACTCCCACTAATTCTAACGTAAATAAACCTCTCCGAGAGCTTATACGTGCAGCTACATAGGGAAATTGGGCCAAAGTTGTGGAGGAGATCCGGTGATTTGTTAAGTTTTAAGAGTGCCGCAATTTTTGTATTTTTCATTTAAGGGGGAAATGTTCCTGTTTTCAAAATAATGGAGAAGAAGCGAGTCACCCAGGGTTTGGAATTTTCCCTGAGATGGGATAAAAATTCTGGGTGTGTATTATCAGACACCAAACCTTACCACGTTTAACCTCTACTATAGCTACTTTTATTTCATCCACAGTGAATGGGGAAGACAATTTTGAATCATTTGGAGACTGAGCGTTTCATTACCTCTTTCTTGATCCTGGAGATAAGCTATTTATCCCTGGGCAGTCTGCACATTTTCATAATGAGGTTAGTAATATAACTGGCTGAAATACTGGGCTTTATTAAAGGAGACACTCAATTTACTGAACAAGAACCTAGCCTTTCCACTTGAATGTTTCAAATTCAAGTTTTCTGCCGTCTCAGACCGGCGTACTTTCCTTGAATTATCAACAGTATGAAGCAGTTCATCTGCAGTGCCACTGTCTCCATTTATGTTAAAGTGTTTTCTCATGGTACCCTGGGATATATTCTTTCCTACATCCACGAGGAATACATTTCTTAGCAGATGTAAGAACAGCTCCAACAAAACGGCTGTAGCTCTAGGATTCTGGTGGAATGAAACAAATATATTTTTTCAGATTGTCGGAGACAACGATACCAGATTGGGTTAGCAGGGGATACTGAACGTGAACAGAGAAGGCCAGCACGAATTGCCATACAGTAAGTTGAAAAAGAGAAGAGGTATTAAGGGAGATAGTTATACGTGTCTATGTAAACCTCTTCCCTCGACGGTTTCTCTCCTTCATACCTCCTCTGTGTTATCACAGATGACGTGTCACTGCTCTCATTTGTGCTAAGATTGCAGTACACGCGATGTGCCTATTTGCTTCCGTCGCCCTGAGTGGAATGCGTAAGTTCTAATAAATGTTCACCAACCTGTAGTATTCTATAGCTGTTGTCCCCTGCGCAGAAAACAGCACGTAGGTCGTAAATCCGTTATTTTGAGGCTCCTAGAGAGGAACTGATTTTAGAAATAATTTAACTTCCAATTAGTTTGTTTATACGGGAGGCCAATCGATTTTTATCTGTGGAACACCAGAAACTGCACAATTGCATTCTACTTTAGAATCACAATAATTTCCATTCTCAAACAAAATAGTGAACTGCGTTTTTCCGTAATTACTATCACACTGTTCTCAGCTATATGTCCAAATAACCATACATTGCTAAAAAAAGGTCTTAGGTTGATGCCGACCGCGACAGACAACCTATCTGTCCTCCGAGACTGCCGAACCAGCTATGATTTTACAGCCGAACCACTTCGCCCGCCATCCAAATTAGGCGCGATCCGAAGATCATTGAAGTGCTTCGTCTGTCTTTTCGTTTAGCAGTTGTTTATTTTTCTGCTGGGTATTAATAATGGAATGATAGCACGCTATTGAGAGACGCTTTAATTTGAAATGCAAGTAAATTTTACTGTTTAGTTTGTCTAATAATTATAGCAGAAGATAATTGTTCTGGCGCGCAACTTCCGAACACGGCAGCCAATCGCGGAGAAGGACCACAATTTAGGAGTCTTTCCAGGAGTCTTTCCTACGATATCCGTACCTAACAAACCATCTGCCATCGGTACATAACATTACTTCATCTTGTCACCGCTGCCCTCTCAACTGCTCTAAAAAGAGCTTCTAGCAGCTGAATATGATGGCTGTTGAAGCTGGAAATATTACGGTCTCATGTTTTTTGGACCAACGGGAGAGTGTCACGAAGATGGTGCAAGAAGTGTACTGGCAGACGCTTGAAGATAGACCCAAACTCTCCAGTCAAAACCTACTCAGAAAATTTCTGGAACCAACCTTAAGTGATGAATTTAGGTTCTTTATATGCTAGATTATGAAAAGCGTGTGGTCATCCACGTGAGTGCTAAAATGAAACTTCGGTTAGTCAACAAATCAGTCAAATCTAAAAGCTGTAAATTCAATTAAATAACTAGAAAACAACACATAGAAAATATTATGGGGAAGACGAACTAGACTGCGTTTCATTGGCAGAACACTTAAAAGAAGCTGCAATCACAGACAGTAAGAAATCTTTCCAGGAGGTCTTCTTCACCTTCGACGAGTGTCTCATACCCAATATCTTTTCCATGACTACTCCAAAAGAAACAAACGAGATCAGAACAGATGAACAAGCTGGCCATGAAAAAGGGCGTCCTCTTCCTACCTAACTTTCAGGGAACGTCTGATTTCGATGTTTATGAGTGAAATGTGCAAAGTGCGCAAGGTCGCTACGAGGCTGGAATCACGCAGGCACCCGAAAATCAAATGGGATGTCTTCCAACTAGTCGGGAAGTATGTCCATCGGAAAGATAGTGTTCAAAGCTGCAGTGAAGTGAGGAGACAGCAGATACGGATACATTAACTAACGATAACTATCCTCTTCCACAAGTTCACTGTAGTCCGTATTGACGGCGCTTCGCCGGCCGAAGTGGCCGTGCGGTTAAAGGCGCTGCAGTCTGGAACCGCAAGACCACTACGGTCGCAGGTTCGAATCCTGCCTTGGGCATGGATGTTTGTGATGTCCTTAGGTTAGTTAGGTTTAATTAGTTCTAAGTTCTAGGGGACTAATGACCTCAGAAGTTGAGTCCCATAGTGCTCAGAGCCATTTGAACCATTTGACGGCGCTTCGCTGTTGCAGCGTAGGAATTCTCAACGTGGCTATTGCTGCTACTTAATATCCCACCTCCAGTGAAACAGGCAGAAAAGTGGATATTGACTTCAGAACGCTGCAGCGCTCGCTGGCCTAAAGCGACGCGGGGTGCGAAGTGAACGGCAGTTAAATCTGGAACTTCCTGTGAATTGTAATTATGTCGCTGCGTCTCTCTTATTACATTCCACACAACACTGTCCGCGACATACCACCAGGATTTCATGTGCAACATCAAATGCTGGCTAACAGCATCTCAGCACCTTTCCTTCCAAGGCTGAAGTCCATACAGGCCGTTGTCCTCCTCGATCTACACTACTGGTCATTAAAATTGCTACACCAAGAAGAAATGCAGATGATAAACGGGTATTCATTGGACGCATATATATTATACTAGAACTGACATGTGATTACATTTTCACGCAATTTGGGTGCATAGATCTTGAGAAATCAGTACCCAGAACAACCACCTCTGGCCGTAATAACGGCCTTGATACGCCTGGGCATTGAGTCAAACAGAGCTTGGATGCATGTAGAGGTACAGCTGCCCATGCAGCTTCAACACGATACCACAGTTCATCATGAGTAGTCACTGGCGTATTGTGACGAGCCAGTTGCTCGGCCACCATTGACCAGACGTTTTCAGTTGGTGAGAGATCTGGAGAATGTGCTGGCCAGGGCAGCAGTCGAACATTTTCTGTATCCAGAAAGGCCCGTACAGGACCTGCAACATACGGTCGTGCATTATCCTGCTGAAATGTAGGGTTTCGCAGGGATCTAATGAAGGGTAGAGCCACGGGTCGTAACACATCTGAAATGTAACGTCCACTTTTCAAAGTGCCGTCAATGCGAACAAGAGGTGACCGAGACGTGTAACCAATGGCACCCCATACCATCACGCCGGGTGATACGCCATTATGTCGATGACGAATACACGCTTCCAATGCGCGTTCACCGCGATGTCGCCAAACACGGATGCGACCATCATGATGCTGTAAACAGAACCTGGATTCATCCGAAAAAATGACGTTTTGCCATTTGTGCACCCAGGTTCGTCGTTGAGTACACCATTGCAGGCGCTCCTGTCTGTGATGTAGCGTCAAGGGTAACAGCAGCCATGGTCTGCGAGCTGATAGTCTATGCTGCTGCAAACGTCGTCGAACTGTTCGTGCAGATGGTTGTTGTCTTGCAAAGGTCCCCATCTGTTGACTCAGGGATGGAGACGTGGCTGCACGATCCGTTACAGTCATGCGGATAAGATTCCTGTCATCTCGACTGCTAGTGACACGAGGCTGTTAGGAACCAGCACGGCGTTCCGTATCACCCTCCTGAACCCACCGATTCCATATTCTGCTAACAGTCATTGGATCTCGATCAACGCGAGTAGCAATGTCGCGATACGATAAACCGCAATCCGACCTTTATCAAAGTCGGAAACGTGATGGTACGCATTTCTCCTCCTTACACGAGGCATCACAACAACGTTTCACCAGGCAGCGCCGGTCAACTGCTGTTTGTGTATGAGAAATCGGTTGGAAACTTTCCTCATGTCAGCACGTTGTAGGTGTCGCCACCGGCGCCAACCTTTTGTGAATGCTCTGAAAAGCTAATCATTTGCATATCACAGCATCTTCTTCCTGGTGGTTAAATTTCGCGTCTGTAGCGCGTCATCTTCTTGGTGTAGCAATTTTAATGGCCAGTGGTGTACGTATTTGCGCTGTTTCCCTTGCCACTGCAACAGCCTTGGAAACACGATACGTGTTGGATGTCTACTGCATGGGGATCTGTCCTGATAGAACCTGTCAGCTTGCCTACAACGCGCACACGGAAATCAAGTCTATCAATTGCTTAATCGGGTATAACGGCATTTCATTAGCGCTGATTAACTGTATACTTCAACTTGTAACTCGGACTGCTCTACGGATCACTTCAATTTGTAGTCGGAGACTGCAGTCTTTTTTACTTCATGACTAACCATACCGGTGTGAACAGCGCATCACATCCAGAGCATTAGTAGAGTTTCGTGACTCGGTCCCTCATTATATACGCATACCGTAGAAGGTTAGATACTAAATCAATTCCTTACAATTTACAACAAACTAGTAGTATCCAATTTTGTCATATGATGATATGGTTGGAGACCGTGGCTGTTATTTAAAGACAAATGTTGATGGTGTTGGGACAGCAACCAGCCACAAATTTACTTTCAGTTCCTTAATCAAAGAGTATCGTTACCGGTTTGGAATCGTTATGATTCATCTTCAGACGGTTTGCATGCTTTCCTTACAACATGTCGTGCGTTTTTTTTTTACAGATTAATTGTCCTAAAATATAAATAATACATAATTATAAGCACGCCACACAGATGGTTGAGTTACAGATTTTCACTCGATGTGACTTACGTGATGTCGGTTTGGAGTGTTTGTTTTCCTAACATTCGTCCAACAGATGTGAATACATTCCCACAGCATTCTTATCGTTGCACACGTAAATTTTTCTCACCGAACACTTTAGATTTGTCACAGAAACGATTTCTACCACGCACCACATGTTTTGATACATACAAAGTGCTTACAAACATATGAGTGTCAAAGATGCTATGATATATCATAACATTTGAAGATTTCCTATGTTTGGAAAAAGACCATACATTCACTTAGGCAACTGAAACGCCTTTTACACTAGTACAGAGAGACATTGATTTTGTGAGTTTTTGAGCGGATACTGTTACATTAATTATAAAGTTGTTCCTTTTTTTTTTAGGTAGGTGGTTCGCATACTCAACTGGTGGAGCTTCACTTCGCAAATTACTGGTCGAGGGAGGGTTACCTGTCTCAAATCGAAATATTCACCCTTCTGCATTATCGGTGGCAGTTGTTATCATTACCGAAACAGCATATATTATCAGTAATAGACACGTTGTAACTACGTTTACCAGGTCCAAAAAATGAAAAGCCAGACTCGACCTTACATTCAGCCTGACATTTTGCCCTACAGACTGGAGCGCGCATTTTAAACAGAAATAAAGTCAGTGGGATATTTTGAATCGCTTAGTAATAATTTTTTACAGTCAGTTTTTTCCGAGGTCAAATTTAGACATGATTAAATTAAAAAACAATAATGAAACAGTCTTATAGTTTGTCAGTTACGTTAGTAACGAAGCTACGTTGCTCAGACTTCTTCCTAAGACAATCTTCTGTCAAAATAAATTAAAAGTTCTTTATTAAAAAAAGTAAACAATTATCTGTTCTTCTGGGAGGGAAAACGAAACTGGTACACGATGAATAATCTGTAGTTAAGTGCTAACATTGTTGCAAAAGAAGCTGAGTAGCACCGTGGAGTAGTGATTATGATGGTAACCTGTTCAGTAGAGGGGCGTGAGTTCACAACTCTCTGTACGATTTTAATTTCTATATTCGATTCGAGAACATTCTAGAAATATCCACAAACATTAAGAATCGTTGTACTGGAATGTTCTGTAGCTGTATATATACGGTATGTGCTCTGGCCGGAGGCAGTTCGCTACGCGTTCTTGTATGTGCAAGTGCTGAATAAACCTTCGTTAAGAACACTGAAAGACCTGAGTCGAAACAAGGCCCCCGGAGTAGACAACATTTCATTGGAACTACTGACGGCCTTGGGAGAGCCAGTCCTGACAAAACTCTACCATCTGGTGAGCAAGATGTATGAAACAGGCGAAATACCCTCAGACTTCAAGAAGAATATAACAATTCCAATCCCAAAGAAAGCAGGTGTTGACAGATGTGAAAATTCCCAAACTATCAGTTTAATAAGCCACTGCTGCAAAATACTAACACGAATTATTTACAGACGAATGGAAAAACTGGTAGAAGCCGACCTCGGGGAAGATCAGTTTGGATTCCGTAGAAACACTGGAACACGTGAGGCAATACTGACCTTACGACTTATCTTAGAAGAAAGATTAAGGAAAGGCAAACCTACGTTCCTAGCATTTGTAGACTTAGAGAAAGCTTTTGACAATGTTGACTGGAATACTCTCTTTCAAATTCTAAAGGTGGCAGGGGTAAAATACAGGGAGCGAAAGGCTATTTACAATTTGTACAGAAACCAGATGGCACTTATAAGAGTCGAGGGACATGAAAGGGAAGCAGTGGTTGGGAAGGGAGTAAGACAGGGTTGTAGCCTCTCCCCGATGTTGTTCAATCTGTATATTGAGCAAGCAGTAAAGGAAACAAAAGAAAAATTCGGAGTAGTTATTAAAATTCATGGAGAAGAAATAAAAACTTTGAGGTTCGCCGATGACATTGTAATTCTGACAGAGACAGCAAAGGACTTGGAAGGGCAGTTGAATGGAATGGACAGTGTCTTGAAAGGAGGATATAAGATGAACTTCAACAAAAGCAAAACAAGGATAATGGAATGTAGTCGAATTAAGTCGGGTGATGGTGAGGGAATTAGATTAGGAAATGAGGCACTTAAAGTAGTAAAGGCGTTTTGCTATTTGGGGAGCAAAATAACTGATGATGGTCGAAGTAGAGAGGATATAAAATGTAGGCTGGCAATGGCAAGGAAAGCGTTTCTGAAGAAGAGAAATTTGTTAACATCCAGTATTGCTTTAAGTGTCAGGAAATCATTTCTGAAAGTATTCGTATGGAGTGTAGCCATGTATGGAAGTGAAACATGGACGATAAATAGTTTGGACAAGAAGAGAATAGAAGCTTTCGAAATGTGGTGCTACAGAAGAATGCTGAAGATTAGATGGGTAGATCACATAACTAATGAGGAGGTATTGAATAGGATTGGGGAGAAGAGAAGTTTGTGTCACAACTTGACCAGAAGAAGGGATCGGTTGGTAGGACAAGTTCTGAGGCATCAAGGGATCACCAATTTAGTATTGGAGGGCAGCGTGGAGGGTAAAAATCGTAGAGGGAGACCAAGAGGTGAATACACTAAGCAGATTCAGAAGGATGTAGGTTGCAGTAGGTACTGGGAGATGAAAAAGCTTGCACAGGATAGAGTAGCATGGAGAGCTGCATCAAACCAGTCTCAGGACTGAAGACTACAACAACAACAACAAGTGAAGTTAGTGTTCGTCATGCATCTAATTACACCTTCCTCTACGTGGTAATATTTCTCATTTGAGCTCACGTTATCACGAACGTTATTTTTCTTGGAAAGCCATTTCGTGGAACTCTTGACAGTTGGTATATCTACACAGTATATCCTTGCACATCTTCCTATTCTTATTTATCGTCCTTAACGTGACTAGCCTGCAACGGGCCCTAGTTTTGCATTCTGTACTGCAATGCTGAAAGTCAAACGAGAGCCGGACAGGCCGGTGTCGTATATCTTTGGCCAGACACAACCTGGCAGCCGCAGTTGGAACCAACTGACGGTAAAGCCCTCGCTTCATCTGAAGCCTATGGAGCCTGGCTGCAATGTAATGTGTGATACACGCTCACTCAGCAGAAGATAGCAGACCTGCTAGTAGTGCCGCAGGGTCCGGTCAGGATGTGGCTGGCACAGGTGAGCTTCCCGCCATTAGGGGGGCAGTGTGACGGCGCGGCAGATGACGCGGCGCTTCGCGGAAGTCGCCGTCAGGGTTGGCTGCCCGCAGCGCACACACTGCGTGCACGCACCCTGCGCGCCGCGCACCTGCGAGCTCGGCCCGTGAGAAGGACGGGCAGGGGTGCCAGCGCCGCCCTCACCTGTTGCTGTTGCTGGCCCTCTAGCGCTGTGCCTGCTTCGGTGAAGACACAGTGGACGAGGAGAAACACGGACACTATTCTCAGATCAACAAAAATACGCAAAACACTGCAAATATTACACAAAACTTACCGATCATTTGACGAGGATAATGACCACCAAAAATTCAGTTTCCCGTCTTAAGACATATCCGTCTATTCGTAACAATCTGTGACAATAAGTCCAAAACTGGAGCGAACAGGTGCCGAAAAATAATTGGAGCTACCGTAAGAAGCTGGTGTGTCTTTTTGCTGGGTAGTTGTACACCGTTCATCTTCAATTGTTCCCGCAATGGACTCGCATTCGGCAGCAGCAGAGTGGAAATTCCTGCCGGGCCAACCACCAATGGGTTGAACTCACTAGTAAATTTAGACTGCGTGGCGCATCGAGAATCGAATATCGACACTTACTTTTCCAAATAGATTTTTGGAAGAATGAGGTTTTCACTCTGCAGCGGAGTGTGCGCTGGTATGAAACTTCCTGGCAGATCAAAACTGTGTGCCGGACAGAGATTCGAACTCGGAGACGAGGTACCGGCGGAATTAAAGCTGTGAGGACGGGTCCTGAGTCGTGCTTAGGTAGCTCAGATGGTAGAGCACTTGCCCGCGAAAGGCAAAGGTCCCGAGTTCGAGTCTCGGTCCGGCGCACAGTTTTAATCTGCCAGTAAGTTTTAGAAATTTGGAAGTTCGACAGAGATACAAATAGAACTGAATGTGTGAGGACAGACCAACAGGCGATCTTGCTTTGCTCAACAGGTAAGATGACTGCACGAAAATAACAGCAGTGCGCACAAATGTCCCGATATGCGATACAATCGTAAGTTTCGGAATGCCTATATTCGATTTCAGAATGAAAGATTCATTTCTGCTGTAACGCCGTCGCAAGAGTGCAATTAAAATTCAAGGTGAAAGGATAAGATTCGCTGATGACACTGCTATTCTCAGTGAAAGTGAAGAATTACAGGATCTGCTGAACTGAATGAACTGTCTAATGAGTACAAAATATGGACTGAGTGTAAATCGAAAAAACGACAAAAGTAATCAGAAGTATTAGAAATAAGAACAGCGAGAGACTGAACATCTGGATTGGTGATCACGAGGCAGATGAACTACAGGAATTCTGTTACCTAGGCAGCAAAATAATCCATGACAGACAAAGCAAGAAGGACATCAAAAGCAGAGTAGCGCTAGCAAAATCAGCATTCCTGGCTAACAGAATTCTACTATCATCAAACATAGGTCCTAATTTGAGGAAAAAATTTCTGAGAATGTAAGTTTGGAGGACAGCATTGTAAGGTAGTGAAACATGGACTGTGGGAAAAACAGAAAAGAAGAGAATAGAATCATTTGATGGGGTGCTACAGAAGAATGTTAAAATAAAGTGGACTGATAAGGTAAGGAATGAGGAGGTTGTGATCAGAACCGGCAAGGAAAGGAATATGTGGAAAACACTGATAAGGAGAAGGGACAGGACGGTAGAACATCTGTTAAGGCATCAGAGATTGGAATACATCCAGGTAATAAATGAGGACGCAGGTTGCAAGTGCTAAAAAATTTTTTTAAAAAAACGCGTTACGTAAACATGTAGCCACATGCCAGGCTAGACTTCAGCATATCGCCACATAGTAACGATCCGTAGCCACACAGATGGCGCACATACAGGGAACCTTATTACGCTTCCGCGACAAGACTTAAAAGTAGTCCTAGCCATCCGTTTCGCCTGGCCAGCTGTCGCAGATTCCGCAGTCGCTGAGCAGTTACCAACGAGCTGCCTCCAGCAGTCACCACAGAGTCAACGCCGAGTGTCGCAGAGTTTATCATTAATTGAGCACGAACTTATATTTTGTCTCTGGCATCAGTCCAGGCTGAACTACTTTTAAATTACCCATTGTTCACTGAGGTAGTTTAGATCAGTTCCTCTCCTCTTCGTCACACTAAAGTGAAGTATTATTGGTAAACATATAACTGTAGTAAATGACTGTTATTTTTTATTTAACGTTTTGCCAACGTTGCGTTCTAGTCTAACAATTCCCAGTGACCAGACAGTTGCAGGGTGCAAGCATGTAATGCTATACGGCATCTATGTGTGGTAGGAGGTTCCCTCTCGCTACGTTTGTGTTGGGCGTTAAACTTAGTTGACGAATTCAGTTTCAAATTTAAATTTTCCAGCCGTACCTTAACACACTTAAGACAAAAGCCTTGATGGGCCATCTGATAAAATCATGGCGAATTTGTTTCAGCGTCGTTGTGAAATTTGTGCTCGCTCTCCATGTCTAATAACCACGTCATCAGTGGGACGTGCACCCTTACCCTTTCTTTCATTTTTCCCCACTGATTCTCTCAAAAGAGTGATTCGTACCACCCAAGTTATTACTGCGTTTATAGATATTTGGGGTCAGAATAATTATTCGGTGATATGGACATCACTCCTGCTCGCTTGTTTATATGAATAATATAACGGTTTTCCCCTCTGTGGCCTTTCCAATTGTCTGACACTTTATAACTGCGGTGTTGTTACAGAATGTCTTCAGTAATTAGTTTACCGAATTAACTGTATCTTCAAGGCACATTTATATTTTGCTATCGTTGTACTTTGTGTGCATTTTTATTACCTAAAATATTAATTGTTCCTTCTGTGATTCATCTATTTTATACTAGTTTTGAAACAACCGAGTGAGTGTTATATTAATTCAGCATAATGCTCAGAGCACAAGCAAAACGATGTTCAACCATCCAGGGATACCAGTGCAATCTTGAAGAAGATCCGAACAGAGAGGTCGAGCATTGAAGAAGTTTCAAGAGGAATGTGAAGTGGTGCAACTACTGAAAACGTTTAACTGCTGCTTTTGTGCCGCACAAAATATCTCGTATTAGAGGTATTAAAGAAAATTCTTATAATCACCTGCTTCCTTTTTCTAAAAGTTTTTTATGCGTTAAGAGGTGAAATCGCTTGCTGCTACAACGTCTATAGTTGGTGCATTTCGAATGCTGTGGAAAATTCACTGAACTTTGAATATGACTGTAGGAGTCACACAAATTTCAGTATCCTTAACATCTCGTCTCCTCCTGAATGATGAATACCTTATTTATTTACTTATTTTCCTGAAGAATAAACCAAGGGCAGTCCACCAGCTAGGGCAGTGATTGTATCGAAGAGAGCGGAATGTGGGGACAGTCACAGGAAGGAAAGGTCTGTTGTCGACGAGTCCAAGGCGTGATGTGACTAGTGACATGACATTTGGCGTATCAAAAACATAGCAGCGGCGTGACATGCGTGTGACTCGATGCCAAAACAAGTGGCCCGGCGCAGTAATGTGGTATCATAACTTCTTTGAACGATGAAGGCGTTCTGGCTTTAGGCAACATAATTAATGATAACCAACAAAAGTCTGAAATATGTTGTTAGGTGCATCCTTGCTGGTTTATTAATGCCAACGGTCATAATGCTTTTAAAGTGTGAAGGGTGCAATATGCATCCTACTTTCCTTTTATTTATTTGTGTGTGTGAAATCTTATGGGACTTAACTGCTAAGGTCATCAGTCCCTAAGCTTACACACTACTTAACCTAAATTATCCTAAGGACAAACACACACACCCATGCCCGAGGGAGGACTCGAACCTCCGCTGGGATCAGCCGCACAGTCCATGACTGCAGCGCCTGAGACCGCTCGGCTAATCCCGCGCGGCTTTTATATTTTTCTCGAACACTCAATCACTCGAAAAATCGTGGCTGAAACGCCAAAGGAATGTTACCAGCCTGAGTATTTACCAAGAGTAGTTCAAGAGATTTGGAAGAATGCTGCCGAGCTTTACTAAGAATTGTACCGGTAGCGGCCGGCCGGTGTGGCCGTGCGGTTAAAGGCGCTTCAGTCTGGAACCGCGCGACCGCTACGGTCGCAGGTTCGAATCCTGCCTCGGGCATGGATGTGTGTGATGTCCTTAGGTTAGTTAGGTTTAATTAGTTCTAAGTTCTAGGCGACTGATGACCTCAGAAGTTAAGTCGCATAGTGCTCAGAGCCATTTGATTTTTTTGTACCGGTAACTTAGACAAAAATCACATCGGAGTTAAAGCTCCTACTACATCTGGATCAACAATGTATAGCTATACGTGTTTCCCCTCCACAGTGTTTTCCGCTGTTTCGGATGTAGATTGGTTATTTTTATCAATTGACTTTGGGTAGGAGACATCTATCCTTCTCTGCGTAGATAGAAAACAGTTTATGATAACTCGCACTGGTGATAACATAGAGACCGGCGGAACGAAACAGGCCGTTCTGGAAGTGAATGTCAGCGGAGATGAATAATTGAAACAAGTCCACAGCGTTGCAAAGCCGTCTTCAACGTATAAAACAGTCCACAGAGCAGTCTAAATGGTTCAAATGGCTCTGAGCACTATGGGACTCAACTGCTGAGGTCATTAGTCCCCTAGAACTTAGAACTAGTTAAACCTAACTAACCTAAGGACATCACAAACATCCATGCCCGAGGCAGGATTCGAACCTGCGACCGTAGCGGTCTTGCGGTTCCAGACTGCAGCGTCGTTAACCGCACGGCCACTTCGGCCGGCACAGAGCAGTCTAGATCACAAACTTAAATGAGGCAAGGTCGAAACTCTGCTATCAATGGCGTGTAAATAAAGGCTTATGGAAACATTGTTGGAGTATATCAGCGATCCAAATAGAATACTTGAAATTAATTATAAAACAGTCTAGGTCGCATAGGGCCCGTTTATTACAGAGTGATCACTTTCGGTAATCATGTGATGATCCTCAGACCTTCGAAACCACATTTATGGACAATGGCTGTACACGATGCAGGAACCGCTGAACGACAATAGGTGACTGCTCAGCTGCAGTTGACTATCGTGTTTCAGCGGTTCCTGCACCATTGTCCATAAACGTGGTTTCTAAGGTCTGAGGATCATCACATGATTACCGAAATTGATCACTCTGTAATAAACGTGGCTTTGTCATGTAGACTGTTTTATAATTATCTCATTATTATCTTGCTCCAGATGAAACTTTCCCTCTCACGAACACAAAATGAGATCACATCATTGTAGATGCTTAACCAATGAAAAGAGCACATTTCATTCAGATTTAAATCAGATTACCTAGGGAAAGAAGTTTTGATGAACGTTCTTTTGGTATGTAAACGTGGTAGTTGCAGGTGTAGGATACTTCAGTGAATTGTGACGAGAGAAAAATCGATGTGACAGTGCAAGCTATTTGAGCATTATATAACTTTGTACAGACTAATGAAAATGTATATTCTAATTCATCTGTGCAGCACAGTGTAGACCACCGCACCGAGGACTCACATCAAAACCAGGGAACCAACAGGGGCAGAGGGCTTTAGAACTGGATAAGGCACGATGAAGCACTGGCACGTCATGAAACGAATGGTAGGGAGTAGGAATTACTGATTTGCCTCCAGTTCATACATTTTGAGAAACCTGTAGACTCAGTTGAAACAAACTCTATATTATCAACCCTTCAGAAACTGGGCACTGATTTAACTTAACTCAGTATATTGAGCATATGTCAGTGCTACAGTTCCTAGTATACTTCATCAGCACAGTAAGAAATTCACAGGAAGCCTGCAGGGAGGTTCTATATCACCAAAAGTGTTCTCATCAGCCCTGCGGAAGTTTCCAAATACTACGACTGGGAAAATGAAAAAAGAATATGAGTTCAGATCAACGTCAGGTCATCCGGATTTCGTTCAGAGTAAACACCAGCAGTGCCCTGCAGTTCATTGTACCCGCCTCCGTTAGAGCTGATCATTAGGCACACTGCTGCCTCCTTAGACCATCGGTTAGTACCATTGGTTATTAACGTGACAGTCCTCAGAATCCGATTATTTTTGGCTTTGGAGCCATGAATAGTTTTCCCTTGGGCTTCTCAGGACAAGTAAGAAGTTGCTTAAGTGATGATGTAGGTATATTGACCCAGATTGCCAATCGCAAAGAAAAAGTTTTCAGTGTTAACTTGGCTTTAGAAGGGGATATAGCATAACGAACTACTGGCAATGACTGGAATCATAGATCTATGCAGTGTGCTCCATTTATCATTTTGTCTTCGAACCACAAGCTATCTACAAGCTTTTGATTCCGTTTAAATAAAATCTGTACAATTAGTATCCAGCTGCTGAAGGACACTCACCCAGTGTTATGTCTTGCATCGGTCCTTATCATTAGAACCGCAGAACTCAAAGAGGAGTTAGAGAAAGAGATTCAGTATCACTAAAACCACTCTCAGCTGTTCTAGAGTAAGTTTCCAGCTACTTGAACTGGGAACATCAAGACGAAATGCCTGTCAATGTAACACGTCTGAACCACTTTCGTTTCTCCGATAAAATTCTACTGTGTCTCTCCACTACAACAGCAAATGTAACAACTTGAGTAAGTAGCCCTCAAACCAGCTGTATCAAAACAAAACTAATGTGTAGGCAATATATCCACAAAAATAACATAAATTCACAACACAGTTAAGTTAATTAATAGGTGTATTTATCGTAGGAGACATAATGGACAGTAAAAACAAAGGCTTGCTGTTCCCTTAGTAAACTAAGTCATCATCATCATCATCATCATCATCATCATCATCATCATCATCATTTAAGACTGATTATGCCTTTCAGCGTTCAGTCTGGAGCATAGCCCCCTTATAAAATTCCTCCATGATCCCCTATTCAGTGCTAACATTGGTGCCTCTTCTGATGTTAAACCTATTACTTCAAAATCATTCTTAACCGAATCCAGGTACCTTCTCCTTGGTCTGCCCCGACTTCTCCTACTCTCTACTGCTGCACATGTTTCGACACTCACAAACTTACTCCCTCAAAACCTATAGGCGAAAAATCAATATGCATACCGGTAATTAAGTTTGTACGGAAGTCTCAGAGTGCGAGGCCGCGCGGGGCAGCCGCACGGTCTGGGACGCCTTGTCACGGTCCGCGCGGCTGCCCCAGTCGGAGGTTCGAGTCCTCTCTCGGGCATGGGTGTCTGTGTTTAGACCTTAGCGTAAGTTAGTTTAAGTTAGTTGAAATTGTCTGTAACTTTAAGGACTGATGACCTTAGCAGTTCGGTCCCATAAGACCTTACCATAAATTTCAGAGTGCAAACTCTATTCGCACTTGTCCGGTTTTTATTAGGGAGACTTACTGTTTGTTGCACGTCAAGATACAGCAACTCTCAGTCGCGCTGTTGGAGAATGGAACGCCCTGTCGCAAGATCTTCTTACCTACCTTGTAGCCAGTAGGGTGTAAGACGTGTATATTTCTATTGTCTATTGTCAAACCACAATTTATGAAAGATGTTTATATTTTATTAATAGGATTAAGTAGGAATAATTAATAATTGTCATCTTGGAAATAATTGTGGTAGCAGGGAATGCCTGCACCAAAGTATTGTTGGCAAGAGAGACCGCAAATTGATATAATTTTAAAAAGGGCGGGAGAGACCGCGTATGGATACATTTTAAGAAAAGAGCGGGAAAGACCGCGCACTGATACATTTTGTAATGGTAGCAGCGATTCTTTGCACCAGAAAGCATAGTTGGCAGGAGGAACCGCACTTTAGCATTCGTTGGAGTCAGTAGTAAGCGAGATGTGAAGCGAGTTGGTAGCAGGTGTGAAGCGAGAGGTTGAGAGGAGCGGTGTGCCTGCCAGCCACTAGCTATGATTTACAAGAGATTATAAACGGATGTACAGAGACACCAGCTAACTATTATCATAAGAGGCACTAATATTATTGAATTGCCCGCATCTCGTGGTCGTGCGGTAGCGTTCTCGCTTCCCACGCCCGGGTTCCCGGGTTCGATTCCCGGCGGGGTCAGGGATTTTCTCTGCCTCGTGATGGCTGGGTGTTGTGTGCTGTCCTTAGGTTAGTTAGGTTTAAGTAGTTCTAAGTTCTAGGGGACTGATGACCATAGATGTTAAGTCCCATAGTGCTCAGAGCCATTTGAACCATTTGATATTATTGAATTATTTTCTTTGCGAAACTCAAGACTACTGAAGGTATGTTTGCGCAATGCTAGTTGTAAGATTATTGTAAAAAGTAAGTCCCATTTGAACGTTTGTAAAATCATTTCATTACCAACAGTAAATATTTGAAGCGTTTTCAGAATATAATTAATTTTTGCCAGCAATGTTGCATTACTGATTATAGTCCATCCCAAAAACCATCAACGTAAAACTGTGCAAAAATTTTATTGTTGTCAAGAAAAAGTGTAACTATGAATTACGGAACTTCAGTCAAATTAATTAAAGAATAACGTCAGCTTTGCTATTAAAGAATAACGTCAGCTTTGGTAATAAATACAGCCACTTATTATGAAAGCCCACCAGCAGCTAATAGAATATAGTAAAACAGAGTAAGTATATTCATGTCGCAGTTCGATGTAGCAGTCAGATGGCGATCCAGTAACAGCAAAAAAGGTAAGGAACAGTTTTGGGTTATTGCAGGTAACGACTGACGGCCACACGACGACGACACATTCTATGTTTCGTCGAAATAATCAGAAAATCACTTTTAATAAGCAGCAATTAAATTTGTATGCGAAGAATGAGAAAGAGAATAAATTTCAAAGGGAAGATTTCATTTGTTATTATTAAGCAAGAGATAGAAATCCAAATGGAAGGTTATCATTAACAAAAGAGGTATAGAGGAGACGGTTATTGCGTAATAACAAAAGAGGTATAGAGGAGACGGGAAAGTTTCATGGGGAGCCCGCTGTAGGGCATACATTGCTGACAGTCGTGGTCACACACCCTACAAACAACCGTATCCCGCCTTTTGTAATATCCAGGTGACCGTCAGAAATCGCGATTTCAGAGAAACTATTGTCATTGAATAAAAGAGTCATTTCTGTTCGCCTCATTACGTATTCCTCTCAGTTGCCTAGCGTACTCGTGTTGTAGCAGTTCTTTCTTTGTACGGTCCAAATTCCATCGAGCTATGTTACTCGCCAATGACACATCATGCGAAAGCTACTTCCGTCCCTAAGTTTTGCGCGCCAGACGCTTGGCGTGGAAGGTAACTCCTACTTTGTATGACTTGATGTATCACAGACAGTCGGCGCGTGCTCGTGAGCCGGGTCGATATCCGTCAGACTGAGGCGGGCCTTCGCCCTATTCTTTCCTCTCCTCTGCCTTTCCTTTAACGGTCGGCCGAGCTGCCTGCTGCCGGGAGCCGCCACCTGCCCGGATGCTCCAGATGGCCACGCCAGTGCGGGACTCCCGCAACCGCCTTTAAAAGCCCTCGGCCGCCGTCTCGGCCGTTACAACCATTAAAGTTCGCCATTCTGGAAGATTTAAAATACGGTGTCCCCCCCCCCCCCCCCCCCCCCCCATGAACGCCGAACTGCACTTTCACTTTTCTAGCCCTGTATTGCGTATCTGTGAAGTGCCCGTGACGATGTTGTCGAAAAACACGTTGTGTTGGAAATTGTTAGTTTGTGCTCTGCACATGGACATGGAGAAAACACTGCACATACAGTTCTGTCCTGCACAGATGTGACCTGCTCCTTAACAGTAATACATGAGGGAAAAATTGTCAAAAAAATGGAGTGTGCAACTGGATATAAATTTGAAAAGTTCAGCCACTGACAATAGACGTTGCAAATAAAATTACAAAAAAAATAAATTATTCCTCACTGCATTACGGCAAGATACTCCATGGCAGCCTTAATTCGTATATTGCATTTAGTTAACTAGTTTTCTGAAGTGCTTCTGTGTGAAAGTGAATGGTAACTGTTTGTTTACTTGTGTTGAGTAAGGTTTTTTCATTGTTTTAATTGTTTGAATATTTTACGAGCGTAATGTCACGTGATCCTAGTACTACTTACCGCGTCGGCGGTGACATACTGGAATCAACCACAAGCATCTTCGAGTCCGCAACGATTCAGCGTTCATCGACCACATAAATTTTACAAGAACTGCATCGCAGTTGCGAATGCGGTTCAAAAATGGCTGTAAGCACTCTGGGACTTAACATCTGAGGTCATCAGTCCCCTAGGACTTAGAACTACTTAAACCTAACTAACCTAAGGAGATCACACACATCGATGCCCGAGGCAGGATTCGAACCTGCGACCGTAGCAGCAGCGCGGTTCCGGTCGAAGCGCTTAGCACCGCTCAGTCACAGCGGCCGGCGAACACCCCTCGTACATATCATTTGTACTGAAATCGTGTAGATGCAACATACTCGTTTCTGTGCGTATTTATCTGCGTGGACAGTACTCCAATGGCCTTCTTTGCTGCCGGCCGAAGTGGCCGGGGCGGTTCTAGGCGCTTCAGTCTGTAACCGCGCGACCGCTACGGTCGCAGGTTCGAATCCTGCCTCGGGCATGGATGTGTGTGATGTCCTTAGGTTAGTTCGGTTTAAATATTTCTAAGTCCTAGGGGACAGATGACCTCCGATGATAAGTCCCATAGTGCTCAGAGCCGTTTTGAGGCATTTTTGAACCTTCTTTGCTGAACCCCTGATCGAACAAATTCTTACACGCGAATAGTAATTGAGAAAAATACCTGAAATCAATAAATATATTGCTAATGAACTGTTATTAAAACTACAAATATTTAAATGAGTTAGACAATATTATATAAAAATATGCTATTAATTAGTCGCATAATTAGAATTCAGCAAAGGAAATTTACTGATGGCTGGAAAGAGATAAATATACATATAGAGAGATCGATGTGAGTGGCTATTTCGAGTCAAAAGCTCGAAGTGAGGCTTAATGTCTGTCACTGCTGGTCACATTATATGGTCACTACTGCTGAAAATGATTTACACCAGGGGTCTCCAAACTTTTTAGTCCACAGACCACATTGACTCCTCCACGAAGTCATAAGGGCCAAGATCTACCTAGTGGGATTAAAGCACCCTAGCACTCCATGATCATCGTAATGTAAGGCTAAAGGAAAGATGAAATCGCAAAACTCTAATGTTGTGGGAATAGCCAGCACTGAAACGAACTATGATTTTTATTTAATTACATAATTTTGATTGGTGGACGTACCTGACCGAAATTCTGGCGTATTTTATTCTGGCGAATTTCACCGACAAAAAAGTATGTCACTGCTCATTCTTCACGAAAGCGTCCTGCAAAGTTAAGGAAATCTCAAAATCATTGTTAGTAACACTATTACTGCAAGACGTAACAGAGGTAGAGTATGTCAACGCATTGTTATTTCAAGCGGCGCAACAATAAGTTTAGTTATGTAGTCTTGTAGCGAGTAGCAGAGCCAGAGCATATATTTGATAGTTCTGTTGCGTGACTGTGTCTTTGTTGCGGGTGTCTCACAAGTTTTTTAGTGTTTTATGCGCTGTACTAGTAGGTGAGAGGACGAAGTGTGGGAAAATTCAAAGTTTGAATTCGAAGAGACAAGGAAAATCTGAAAATCGAAATACCTATAGCACGACTTGTGTATTTTTTCACTGTATTTTTTAGTGGAACTACAGTGTAATTGTATTTAATTTAGTAATTAAAGTACCTAAAAAATAAACTCATTGCGTTTTGTTTAGGCACAATTTTATTTTCAGGTTACAATCTGAAGTTCGGTACAAATATGGAAAAGAAACGAAAGGTTGACGGTGAATGTAGAATTTTTAAAAAGCAGTGGGGATGTCAATATTTCGTGGTGGAGTCAAGCAACAAACCAAGTGTATTATTTGCAATGAAGCAATATCAGTCTTCAAAGAATACAATATAAAACGTCATTATGAGACTAAGAATTATTCCAAGTTTACAGGATGCAAACGATTAGAAATGTATGTGTCTCTGAAACGCCAGCTAAAAACCCAGCACTCACTGTTCAAGAAAGTAAATGCTGAACAACATGCAGCAACTCGTGCTAATTTTCGTGTGGCTCATTTAGCAGCGAAACTGTAAGACATTTACCGACGGTGAATTACTTAAGAACAGCATTATTGCAACAGCAGAAGAAATGTGTCCAGAAAAAGTTAATTTATTTAAAAACATAAGTTTGTCGGCAAACAGTTTGGCTCGAAGAATAGATGGCATTGCACAAAATATAGCAGCAGAACTGCGTGACAAAAATCAAGACTTAGACTGGTTCTCTTTGGCCGTGGATGAGTCAACAGATGTATCAGATACTGCTCAAGTACTACTTTTTATTCGAGGGATTGACAAAAATTATGAAGTGTATGAAGAGCTCTTTGATGTTCACAGTATTCACGGAACGGCCACTGGCGAAGATATTTTTAAAGGAGTTGAAACGGCAGTTCAGAGAAACAATCTTCAGTGGAAGAAATGAAAATGTATTACAACTGATGGTGGCAAAAACATATGTGGGAAAAATAAAGGTGTTGTTGCTCTCCTTTCTAGGGCCGTAGAAAATGACGGTGGCTCAAAACCATTAGTAGTGCATTGTATTATTCACCAACAATCTTTTTGTGGAAAACTTTTAGATATGTCAGAAGTTTTAAAGCCAATTATTTCAGTTGTTAATTATATCAGATCCCATGCACTCAGTCATCGCCAGTTCCGCGAGTTTCTTGAAGATGTCGAGGAAAGCGACTTGCCATATTATACTGCAGTGCGCTGGCTTAGCTGCGGTAAAGTTCTGACCCGTTTTTTTGAACTCAGAACAGTAACTGAATTTTTTTTTAACGAAAGGAATCGCCCTCAGGCTGAGTTACGGAACGGTGAGTGGCTATGGAGGCTAGCATTTTATACCGACTTAACTAAACATATCAATGGCCTTAATTTAAAATCGCAAGGTGAAAACCAGCTTCTGCCTGATTTATACACGCATGGTAAGTCCTTTCGACAATAGATTGCTTTGTTTCAATCTCAGTTGAACAAAGTATGCTTCACGCATTTTAATACATGCCAAACATTCAGTCAGCAAACTAAGATTCCGTTTCCTGTAACTTTCGCAATTGAAGCTTTGGGCGCTTTAAAAATTAATTTTGAATCACGTTTTTCAGATATCGATGCAAATGGAAACGATATCACGATATTTCAAAATCCCTTTGACGTCGACATAGAAGCGTTATCCGTAGAACTTCAGTTTGAAATTATTGATTTGCAATGGAGCGACTTTTTTAAAGAAAAACATTCAAAGTCAAGATTACTGGAATTTTTTATAAGTGTCTTCCATCCACACAGTTTCCAAATTTACATAAATTTTCCAGTGGCTTTTTTCGGCTTTTGGCACCACTTATTTGTGTGAAAAAACTTTCTCCAAAATGAAACATGCAAAAAGTATTTACAGATCAAAATTAAGTGATGAACATTTGAAGTCGCTGATGATTATCTCTACCAGTAAACTTGATCCACAACTGGAGGTAATTATGAAAGGAAAGTTACAGCTACATAAAAGTCACTAATTTTACTGAGATGTTAAATGTCTTTACGTGAATACTCTAGCACTGTGCGTTTTCAAGATATAAATTAATTACAGTTATTTTTACACATCAGTTACAACTAAAATATCCAATATCATTATGTACACCAGGTATTGTATTTTCTTTAAATTGCCTTTAAATAAAAATATTTTATACGATTTACTTGCTATGTGTATTTTACAACATAATCAAAAGAAAGTGAAACCTCGCTTAAGAAGCATCTTCCATAATGACTGATTACTAAGGCTAGTCGCCGAAGTGGCGTCCATTTGAAAGACTTGCAACAGACTCGTGAGTAGAATAGAATGAAAAGAATTTTTAATTTAAAATGTTTTCGCCAAACTGGTCTGTTAACCGTGCTTTTTTTCTGTTTATTGTGGATAGCCAAGTTTAACCATGACCTTCCGCTTTGTAAAAATAGAGCTCCGACAATGTCGCGGTGTATTGGTCGTGATAGGCCTCGAAACTCAGTTGTTGCCAGTATAGGTACCACCTAAAATATTTGGCGGGCCGGATACCGGGGGTGTCCGGCCAGCTAACGCGGGCAGGTTTGCCAGACCTCGAAGGCAGGTTTCGGCCCGCGGGCAGTCGTTTGGAGACCCCTGATCTACACAAATAAATCTGCGGTCTGTTACTCCCAAATCCGGCAATACCGGAAGTCTGCCTCAACTCAAAGTCAAAAACTGTTCTAGTTTCTTGGCAAATTCAAGTTTTCGATTTGAGTCACTGGAAATTCCTGTATCCACATGTTTCGTTCCTATAGTAAAGGGTTCTGGATCCAATTTAAGCGATCACTCTTTAACTCTCGTAGAAAATACTGCTGAAAAGAAGTTGTTAAAAATATCAAATGATATGCCTAACCATGTACGTACCGCTTGGTTACTTATTTTTTGAAATATCATCGGATCTGCTGCCAGTTGGCTAACAATAATGCCATGGCATTAATGTCAACCAATTTCGATTGCTTCCCCTTGTAAGCAGGCTGTTTAGGTTTTTATGTTGGTAACGCCACGTACCGCTCTGAATGTCCCGTGTGCAGTCTGTGGCTGGTTTGCATTGTTGGAATATTTGCTATTGTAGTGTTGGGACGTTGGATGTGAACAGCGCGTAGCGTTGTGCAGTTGGAGGTGAGCCGCCAGTAGTGGTGGAAGTGGGAAGAGAGATGGCGGAGTTTTGAGAGCGGACGATCTGGACGTGTGTCCGTCAGAAAAACGAAATTTGTAATGCTGGATGTCATGAACTGATATATATATATATATATATATATATATATATATATATATATATATATATATATAATGACTTTTGAATACTATTATGGTAAATACATTGTTCGTTCGCTATCAAAATCTTTGATTTGCCAACTATGCCTATCAGTAGTTAGTGCCTTCAGTAGTTACAATATTTTATTTAGCTGGCAGTATTGGCGCTCGCTGTATTGCAGTAGTTCGAGTAACGAAGATTTTTGTAAGGTAAGTGATTCATGAAAGGTATAGGTTATCGTTAGTCATGGCCATTCTTTTATAGGGATTATTGAAAGTCAGAATGCGTTGCGCTAAAAATATTGTGTGTCAGTTTAGTGATGATCAGAATAAGTAAAGAGAGAAATGTCCGAGTACGTTCAGATTTGTTCAGCTGCTTGAAAATCAAATAACGTAAGAGGTTTACCAGCACAGTAATACATAATTGTCCAAAGGGGACTTTTCAGCCTGTCACGACCTCTCCACCCGCACGCAGATTTGTTTGATAAGTGTACCCTCCAGTTTGTTTCCAGTCTAGTCGCTGCGCGGCAGTCAGCAGAGAGCGCCACCGCCCGCAGGTTCTTGCCGCTCCGCGGGGAGTTGTGGTCTGCCCGGCTGACCGCTTCCTTCCTGTACAAGACGCCGACACGCCCGCCAGGCGCCTTGTCCGCTACCTGTTTTGTTCACTGATTGAATCACTATGCCCGCAAACTTTTTTCTGTTGGCTCAAGTGTTCGTACTTAGTAGAACGTTATTAGGTTCGCACTCAGAACTTTTCATATTGCACGCCTTGTAGAACAACAGTAGCACAATTTTGGTACAGTTTTCTCTGAATAACGACTGCATACATTTACACAATATGGTTTCGCAAGAACAACGTCATCCTCTTCCACAGATTCTCATTTAAGCTCTCCGAGGATCTCTGTTATACTTTCGTACGGGTAAACCGGAAACGACCAAGGATTCAGCATGCTAGTAGTACTCTTGCTGACAACCCTCTCGCATAGATGCGAACTCCACCCACCGTCACGACACGATGTCCGAGTGTGAGGAGGTGCAAGAGAGGAGACTGCAAATGCGCCGCGTTTGGATCGCAACGCAGTTGCACTGTTTATGATTTGATTTCATATTTCTCAATAAACATGGTTCGCCGTGAAGTTGTGTGACTACCGAAAACAGAATGAGATTTTCACTCTGCAGCGGAGGTCCCGAGTTCGAGTCTCGGTCCGGCACACACTTTTAATCTGCCAAGAAGTTTCATATCAGCGCACACTCCGCTGCAGAGTGAAAATCTCATTCTGGAAACATCCCCCAGGCTGTGGCTAAGCCATGTCTCCGCAATATCCTTTCTTCCACGACTGCTAGTTCTGCAAGGTTCGCAGGAGAGCTTCTGTAAAGTTTGGAAGGTAGGAGACGAGGTACTGGCGGAAGTAAAGCTGTGAGGACGGGGCGTGTTTCGTGCTTGGGTAGCTCAGTTGGTAGAGCACTCGCCCACGAAAGGCAAAGGTCCCGAGTTCGAGTCTCGGTCCGGCACACAGTTTTAATCTGCCAGGAAGTTTCATACCAAAAACAGTTTATGAAAGTAAACCAAATTTGTTTTGCAACATACACATAAAAAAACATGTACATCTGCAAAGTCGGCGCGTAGTTACTTGTTACATGTTGCAATAATTATCGTTTTCCATCTTTCTACGGTCAGTATCATCCTGATTCGTGTAGTGCTCCTTAAGATACACATTATACACGTCACAGGTGTAACTGATTTGACTGAAAGTACTCGTGTATCCTTTTCAGTTTCAACTCTTGCCGTTCCTTATATTTAGAACTGGTCTTCACTTACAACAGAGTTAGAAGAGACGACTGTGAACTCACGTAATGCCCTGCAGTTCCGAAATGTGATGAACGCCCCGGTCTTTCCTGATAATGCCGTGTGTCCAATGAATGACGAAAAATATTTCGGACTTCCTACATGGAGAGAGGCTGCTCGTAATGGTGTGTTTGATCCACATACCAGCTGCAAAAGCTGTTAGCTAAGCCACACGAGACAACGGCCAACCTGTTGCATCAGCAGCTGACCCACGCTATTGAGAACAATTAGGGAGTCGGTCAGTAGCGGAACTCTGGGGCCATAAACCATGCCAGGCACAGACGCCGGTGTCTGCTGATCGCAGAGCTTGCTCACCACCTCCTCCTCTAGCCACGTTCCCATACCACGAGCGGCTGCATTGTTGCCTAACGACGCACTTTATTGCCAGCGCGTATTTCATAAGGAACGTGTTAGGAACTCACATAAGTGCCTATCTACGCAAGCGTGAAAAGGAGCACATGCTGTGTGTTGACACACCCCACAAAGCGCGCATCAGAATCCCACAAAGAGGGGGAGCAAAGCTATCGCAATGTCGCGGGCTCAAAAGTCAACGGGGAATCTTGCTTCCTCTGTAGCCATTGCAATGCCGTGGCAGTGAAGAAAAAGGAAAGAAGCTACAATATCGAGTACACACAAATGGAGAGTACGTCAGGTATTGTTCCAGATGAATCAGTGAATTGAACAAACCGGCCAATTTAATATTTTTGGGTCCTCATTACGCCAGTTCCAGTTGGAGTGTTGACATAACTGGATTCATGATTTATTTTCAGGGAATGAAAAATACGCCAGGACGTGAAGAAGTAACATGTTCCACCCTAGTTTTTACATCATAGCTAGACAAAGACCTTTTTTTACGCCTCTGCTAAAAGCAGAATCTTCTCTACACATAGCTGATTTTATTATTCGCATGGTCATTTTACATTCTTATATAAATGGTTAAATATACACAAAAATACACAGCATGAGAGCAAACATAATAAAAAAAATGAACACTCGAAAATTATGTAACTGTGTATCTAGGCATCCTGACCAGTCCACAGATCTTGATGGCACCAAATGCAGTTCACTTGATCCACCAGAAAATAGTCGTGATAAATACCCTTCAATCAGGTGCCCCGTACTTCGCACTGCGACCGCACCGTCTCACGTCGGCGCGTCCTTGAACCCCCGGCCACACAAACAGGTACCACTCTTTCCATGCCTGTATGGGATCGATTCAGAGCTGTCCATTGCTTCCTCGGAAAGCCAAAGGGAAAGAAATACACAGCTCTGGAAGATAAAATAGTGAAGATAACAAAGGAGCAACTAGGCGAAAACACAAATAGGGATCCTTGGATAACACAGCACTCCGTCTTCAGACCACGAGTGGCCTACCGGTACCACCCGACCGCCGTGTCATCCTCGGTGGAGGATCCGATAGGAGGGGCGTGGGGTCAGCATACCGCTCTCCCGGTCGTAAGATGGTATTCGTGACCGAAGCCGCCACTATTCGGTCGAGTAGCTCCTCAATTGGCATCACGAGGCTGAGTGCACCCCGAAAAATGGCAACAGCGCAGGGCGGCTTGGATGGTCACCCGTCCAAGTGCCGACCACGCCCGACAGCGCTTAACTTCGGTGATCTCACGGGAGCCGGTGTATCCACTGCGGCAAGGCCGTTGCCCTTTGGATAACACAGGAGATATTAATTTATTCTGATGAAAGGCAAAAATTTAAAAGTGCATCGAATGATGCAGGCAAGAAATTGAAATGCTCTAGGCAGCAGGGATAAAATATAGAGAGTGAAAGGTTATCTACAACTCTTGCAAAAGCCAGGCTCCAACTATTGAAGTCGAAAGATATGAAAAGCAAGTAGGTAGTGACAGAGAAATATGTGATACCAGTTTGTAGCCTATCCTCGGTTTTATTCAATCTGTTATTTTGAGCAAGAGATTCTGAATAAAAACCTGTAAGGGTGAGTGAGAGGCCGCCACGTCCATTCCTTGACCTCCACCTGCTGGGAAGGAAGGAAGAAGCAGGACACTTGTGAAGATGAGAGTCTCTTCGGATGGCAACGTTGTGACAAGCCTTCCTTCCTTCCCCTGCCTTCGTACCTTTCTGTTCACAAAAACGGAGTGGCTACACTTTTCGTTACAAGCTCGTGCTATATAGTTGCCAATCAGACGCGCGGGTTGCAGGAAGTTTGCGCGCTGTAAGAAGATCGTAGTCGTAGTAAGAAGATCGTAATAGTAAAGGTAGTCAAGTGAGTTGATACAGAATGGGTAGAAGTGTTGTAAAAAGTTAATGTTCTGTGCAAACACTCGCTTATTTGACACGAGCTATCTTCCCTAGAAGTAAAGTTCTTCAAAATCTCTTTAGTTGGCTTTTTACATTTGGTGGCCGACAGGACACCATCATAGCGGGCTGTACGCTGTTGATTACATCTACATCTACATGAACACGCTGCAGTCCACACTTAAGTTCCTGGCAGAGGGTTCATCGAACCACTTTCACACTTCTCTATCGTTCCACTCTCAAACAGCCCGCGTGAAAAACGAACATTTAAATCTTCCCGTGCGAACTCTGATTTATTTAATTACGACAGTCATATCTTCCTATGTAGGTGGGCGCCAACACGATATATCCGCATTCGGAGGAGAAAGTGGTAACTGAAATTTCGTGTGAAGATCTAAGCGCAAGGAAATAGTCTTTGTTTTGATGATTGCCACCCCAACTCACGTATCACATCTATGACACTCTCTTCCTTGCCCTCCTTTGAAGTTTTTCGATGTCCTCCGTCGGTCCAATCTGGTGAGGACCCCATAGCGCACAGCAACACACTATACAAGCGCACCGTAGGCAGTCTCTTTAGTGAACTGGTTGCATCTTGTAAGTCTTCTGCCAATAAAACACCGTCTTTGGTTCGCCTTCCCACGACATTATCGATGTGATCGTTCCAATTTAAATTGTTAGTAATTGTAACCCTCAGTCATTAGATTTGGACATTCTTTGGGAACGCCAGATTTCACTTCCGTTTTTCTCGACGTCTCTCCATTATTACGAAATGTGACTTTTTTGAGAGGAAATCACGAATTCAGTCGCATCAGTGAGACGATACTCCGTAGGCACGTAATTTAATTAGAAGTTGCTTGTGAGGAATGGTGTCAAAGGCTTTTTGGAAATCTAGAAATACGGAATAATTTGAATTTCTATGTCGATAGCTCTTGTTCAAATGGTTCAAATGGCTCTGAGCACTATGCGACTTAACGTCTGAGGTCATCAGTCGCCTAGAACTTAGAGCTAATTAAACCTAACTAACCGAAGGACATCACACACATCCACGCCCGAGGCAGGATTCGAACCTGCGACCGTAGCGGTCTCTCGGTTCCAGACTGTAGCGCCTAGAACCGCACGGCCACTCCGGCCGGCGATAGCTCTAGTTACTCTGTAAGCATAAAGACCCAGTTGCGTTTCACAAGAACGATGTTTTCTGAATCCGACCTATTTATAAATAGGTCGTTATCTTCGAGGTGCTGTATAATGATCGAACACAGTACATGTTCCAAAATCCTGCTGCAAATCGGTGTCAGTGATATGGGTCTGTAATTCAGCAGATTATTCCTATTTCCTTTTCCTTGAGTATTGGTGTGACCAGTGGAACCTTCCAATCCTTAGGTTCGGATCTGCCATCGAGCAAGCGGTTGTATATGCTTGCTAAATATGGAGCTATTACATCAGCATTTTCTGAAAGGAACCTGACTGGTATGCACTAAAAGAACTGCCTTTATTAAGCGATTTGAGCTGCTCTACTAAATCGAGGGTATCTGCTTTTAAGTTACACGCATACGACCATCATTGGCACCAAGGCAGAAGCGACTCTCATCGCTGAAGACGACACGTCTCCATTCGTCCCTCCATTCACGCCTGTCGCGACACCACTGGAGGCAGGCTGCACGATGTTGGGGCGTGAGCGGAAGACGGCCTAACGGTGTGCGGGCCCGTAGCCCAGCTTCATGGAGACGGTTGCGAATGGTCCTCGCCGATACCCCAGGAGCAACAGTGTCCCTAATTTGCTGGGAAGTGGCGGTGCGGTCCCCTACGGCACTGCGTAGGATCCTACGGTCTTGGCGTGCATCCGTGCGTCGCTGCGGTCCGGTCCCAGGTCGACGGGCACGTGCACCTTCCGCCGACCACTGGCGACAACATCGATGTACTGTGGAGACCTCACGCCCCACGTGTTGAGCAATTCGGCGGTACGTCCACCCGGCCTCCCGCATGCCCACTATACGCCCTCGCTCAAAGTCCATCAACTGCACATAGGTTCACGTCCACGCTGTCGCGGCATGCTACCAGTGTTAAAGACTGCGATGGAGCTCCGTATGCCACGGCAAACTGGCTGACGCTGACGGCGGCGGTGCACAAATGCTGCGCAGCTAGCGCCATTCGACGGCCAACACCGCGGTTCCTGGTGTGTCCGCTGTGCCGTGCGTGTGATCATTGCTTGTACAGCCCTCTCGCAGTGTCCGGAGCAAGTATGGTGGGTCTGACACACCGGTGTCAATGTGTTCTTTTTTCCATTTCCAGGAGTGTAGTATTTGAGAGTTGTAGCATCGCGCTTTAGTACCTGAATAGTGTAAATTCGCTCAGTCGTCTGTCTTCTGTTATTGTTTTGAACGGCCAGTGTCGGTTGGTCACAGCCAGTGTGATCCCTGCCGCCGTTGGATAAGCAGCTGCAACAGCAAGTCGTATACCCTTAGCTTACTTATTTGTTACATAGTTTAATTCTTAATTTCTTTGCGTGTTTTTGGGTACTTGCATTGTTTAAATCATAAATTTCGGGCGATTTATAGTATTTGAGAGTTGTAGCACCGCGCTTTAGTGCTTACTTCGTAGATTCTTACTTAAATTGCGTGTGAGTTTCGTATAGAAGGTGTAATTTCGTAAATTCAGGCAGATTGTAGCGCAGTCGTTAGGCATTTGTACAGGTTAGTTAATACATTCTTTGCGTGTTTCCCTTGCGTTATCTAGGCACGGACTCGAGTGTCAGTAACTGTTGTTCAACATCGATTACAATGGACAGGGACTGTGATTGCTGTGTTCGGACGAGGGCTGAGTTGGCATCCCTTCGCTCACAGCTGCAGGCGGTGCTGACTTCGGTCGCGCAGCTTGAGGCTGTTGCCAATGGGCACCAATGTGGGGAGCTGGACTTGGGTATCACGTGGATGTCAACCTCGTCCCGTCTGTCCCCAGATCGGTCTGCCGCTGTGGTTGCCCCGGTTGCTGCCCGCAGTGGGGCTGAGCCCTCGCCTGTGGTTGATTGGGAGGTCGTTCCAAGGCGTGGCAGGCAGCGAAAGACGTCCCCGGAGGCTGATCAGAAAGCCTCCCCGGTGCGTCTGAGAAACAGGTTTCAGGCACTGTCTCTGGCTAAGGAGGGAAAGAAATCCAGTGTGCACTCCGTGTGCATTCCGGGTGGAGTCATTCCTGATGTGGAAAGGGTCCTTCAGGATGCCATGAAGAGCACAGGGTGCAGCCAGCTGCAGGTGGTGGCACATGTCGGCACTAATGACGTGTGTCGCTTTGGATCTGAGGAAATTCTCTCTGGATTCCAGCGGCTGTCTGATTTGGTGAAGGCTGCCGGTCTTGCTTACGAGATGAAGGCAGAGCTCACCATCTGCAGCATCGTTGACAGAACCGACTGCGGACCTTTGGTGCAGAGCCGGGTGGAGGGTCTGAATCAGAGGCTCAGACGGTTTTGCGACCGTGTTGGCTGCAGATTCCTTGACTTGCGCCTTAGGATGGTGAGGTTTCGGGTTCCGCTGAATAGGTCAGGAGTTCACTACACTCAGCTGGCGGCTACACGGGTAGCGGAGGCTGTGTGGCGTGGACTGGGCGGTTTTTTAGGTTAGAAGGCCTCGGGAAAGTACGGGGTGGGTTGCAATCTCAAAGGGTGCATGGCAAATACAGGACGTGCTTGGATCAAGGAACAGTCGGAATTGTAGTTGTAAATTGTTGTAGTTGTGCTGGGAAAGTCCCTGAGCTTCAAGCGCTAATAGAAAGCACAGAAGCTGAAATCGTTATAGGTACAGAAAGCTGACTAAAGCCTGAAATAAGTTCTGCAGAAATTTTTACGAAGTCTCAGACGGTGTTCAGGAAAGATAGATTAGGCAGAATTGGTGGTGGAGTGTTTGTGTCTGTCAGTAGTGGTTTATCTTGTAGTGAAGTCGAAGTAGATACTCTGTGCGAAATGGTATGGGTGGACGTTATACGTAACAGCCGAACTAAGTTAATAATTGGCTCCTTCTACCGACCCCCAGACTCCGATGATATAGTTGCTGAACAGTTCAGAGAAAATTTGAGTCTCGTAACAAATAAATACCCCACTCATACGGTTATAGTTGGTGGGGACTTAAACCTTCCTTCGATATGTTGGCAAAAATACTTGTTCAAAACCGGTGGTAGGCAGAAAACGTCTTTCCGAGATTGTCCTAAATGCCTTCTCCGAAAATTATTTCGAGCAGTTAGTCCAAGAACCCACGCGAATTGTAAATGGTTGCGAAAACACACTTGACCTCTTAGCCACAAACAATACAGAGCTAATAGAGAGCATCATGACTGATACAGGGATTAGTGATCACAAGGTCGGTGTAGCTAGGCTCAATAGCGTTTCTTCCGAATCCACCAGAAACAAACGCAAAATAATTTTATTTAAAAAAGCGGATAAAGTGTCACTAGAAGCCTTCCTAAGAGACAATCTCCATTCCTTCCGAACTGACTGTGCAAATGTAGACGAGATGTAGTTCAAATTAAAAGATATAGTAGCAACAGCAATTGAGAGATTCATACCTCATAAATTGGTAAGAGATGGAACTGATCCCCCGTGGTACACAAAACAGGTCCGAACGCTGTTGCAGAGGCAACGGAAAAAGCATGCGAAGTTCAGAAGAACGCGAAATCCCGAAGATTGGCTAAAATTTACAGACGCGCGAAATTTGGCACGGACTTCAATGCGAAATGCCTTTAATAGGTTCCACAACGAAACATTGTCTCGAAATTTGGTAGAAAATCCGAAGAAATTCTGGTCGTATGTAAAGTACACAAGCGGCAAGACGCAGTCAATACCTTCGCTGCGCAGTGCCGATGGTACTGTTACCGACGACTGTGCCGCTAAAGCGGAGTTATTGAACGCAGTTTTCCGAAATTCCTTCACCAGGGAAGACGAATAGAATATTCCAGAATTTGAAACACGAACAGCTGCTAGCATGAGTTTCTTAGAAGTAGGTACCTTAGAGGTTGCGAAGCAACTCAAATCGCTTGATACTGGCAAGTCTTCAGGTCCATATTGTATACCGATTAGGTTCCTTTCAGATTACGCTGATACATTAGCTCCCTACTTAGCAATCATATACAACCGCTCGCTCACCGATAGATCTGTACCTACAGATTGGAAAATAGCGCAGGTCGCACCAGTGTATAAGAAGGGTAGTAGGAGTAATCCATCTAACTACAGACCTATATCATTGACGTCGGTTTGCATTAGGGTTTTGGAGCATATACTGTATTCAAACATTGTGAATCACCTCGTAGGGAACGATCTATTGATACGTAATCAGCATGGTTTCAGAAAACATCGTTCTTGTGCAACGCAGCTAGCTCTTTATTCGCACGAAGTAATGGCCGCTATCGACAGGGGATCTCAAGTTGATTCCGTATTTCTAGATTTCCGGAAAGCTTTTGACACCGTTCCTCACAAGCGACTTCTAATCAAGCTGCGGGCCTATGAGGTATCGTCTCAGGTGTGCGACTGGATTCATGATTTCCTGTCAGGAAGGTCGCAGTTCGTAGTAATAGACGGCAAATCATCGAGTAAAACTGAAGTGATATCAGGTGTTCCCCAGGGAAGCGTACTGGGACCTCTGCTGTTCCTGATCTATATAAATGACCTGGGTGACAATCTGAGCAGTTCTCTTAGGTTGTTCGCAGATGATGCTGTAATTTACCGTCTAGTAAGGTCATCCGAAGACCAGTATCAGTTGCAAAGCGATTTAGAAAAGATTGCTGTATGGTGTGGCAGGTGGCAGTTGACGCTAAATGACGAAAAGTGTGAGGTGATCCACATGAGTTCCAAAAGAAATCCGTTGGATTACTCGATAAATAGTACAATTCTCAAGGCTGTCAATTCAACGAAGTACCTGGGTGTAAAAATTACGAACAACTTCAGTTGGAAAGACCACATGGATAATATTGTGGGGAAGGCGAGCCAAAGGTTGGGTTTCATTGGCAGGACACTTAGAAGATGCAACAAGTCCACTAAAGAGACAGCTTACACTACACTCGTTCGTCCTCTGTTAGAATATTGCTGCGCGGTGTGGGATCCTTACCAGGTGGGATTGACGGAGGACATCGAAAGGGTGCAAAAAAAGGGCAGCTCGTTTTGTATTATCACGTAATAGGGGAGAGAGAGTGGCAGGTACGATACGCGAGTTGGGATGGAAGTCATTACAGCAAAGACGTTTTTCGTCGCGGCGAGATCTATTTACGAAATTTCAGTCACCAACTTTCTATAGCACACAAATCAGCTATTGTGACGAACTCCAGCTAGTCAGCAAGCCATGTCCAGCTGCGTCCCTCTTCCAGCTGGAGTGGAAGGCTCTGTGTTGCGACTCCGTGTGATTTGGTCAGGTCTGGTGTCATCTGGTCTCCACATGACCCTCCCATTGTGCTGGACTCCTTCAATTGTCTTCTCTCCTCCTGTTGCCTGGGTGGGGGCTTATATGTAGACTGCTTGCGCATTTATTGAGTTACAATCCTTTCTACACTCTGTTTTGCTACATTTAGTAACGTGTCCAAAATCTCTTCTAGTGCAGACGATCCATTGCAGTCCAAGAAATACAAGGAGTGGGCAAAAATGTGGAAACCCCAAATGCACAACAAATTACAATGCCTAATACGATTTAGAAAACACGTTGCCATTAAAAGCAGGTTCCAGTCGTTTCGGGACGGATAAATACAGTCCCTGTATGGTTGTCAAGGGAATCTTATACCATTCTTCCTGCAACATAATGACAAGTTCAGATAGCGATTACGGAAGTGGATAGCAATGGCGCACCCTTCTCTAAACTAAGTAGACCACGAAGGTTAGGTAGTATTGAGATCCGGTGACCGTGGC
This sequence comes from Schistocerca serialis cubense, assembly GCF_023864345.2. Lineage (NCBI taxonomy): Eukaryota > Metazoa > Arthropoda > Insecta > Orthoptera > Acrididae > Schistocerca > Schistocerca serialis. The sequence continues at coordinate 1,273,161,611 of NC_064638.1, forward strand.
GCCCAGGGGAGGTGCGAAAATTCACCCTGCTGCTCATAAACTCAGTAATGGACATCGCGAGCTGTGTGAACAGGGACCTTGTTGTCTTGGAACACAGCATCATCGTTGGGGAACAAACATTGTACCACAGGATGCGCCTGATCGACAAAAATGACCACATAATTCTTGGCAATAATGCGAACTTGCAGAGTAACCTTGGGGCGCATGGAATACCACGATACAGCTGCCCAAATCATCATAGAATCCGCATCACGTTTCATTCTTGGGACGTAAACTCGGACAGAAGTTGTAAAATGTCTCAACTTAGGATTAAACAGCCAACCGCTTGCACATAAATGGTAGGTACATTGACCTAGGTTTCGACACCTACTAGGGGTGTCCTCATCAGAATGAATTGTTGCTAAATCGTAAAATTGCATTACTAAAAAGCAATATTCAGTATTTGGAACAGATATGCCCAAGTCAAAAGTAAAATAAAATGTTCTAGCCTTTTTTTTTAGACAACATAGTTGTATGGAGATAAACAGCGATTAATTTACTTATAATCAATTATTCGAAATGACAGTCACAATCGCATTATTTATTTTGCCGCCAACCGGTTTCAACCGACGATGGAGTCATCTTCAGGGCAATTTACACGATTTGGTCGCTCGCTGGAGGCGTCACCGTGCCTGTGCACGGTTGGTTACCAACGATTATGACTGTCATTTTGAATAATTGGTTCTAGCTTTTGCCACGTGTGCCCAGCTGGGAACAACATCAGAATCGACGTTGTTCCCAGCTGGGAACACGTCAGTTACGACTGCAATGGGCACGAGACCTTCGGGATTCAACCGCCGATCAATGAAAACCTGACGGCTCTCCGGGTGAATCACATGTCTGCTACACCAGGTCAACAGCCGTCTACATAAACGCTGTCATAGAGGCGAACGGCGGCTCGGATCGTGCAGCACGCCACGAACGTAGACTGGTGGGAGCAGTATTATGCTGTGGGAGACATTCTCCTGCGCTTGCATGGGCCCTGCAGAAGCAATCGAAGACAAGCCGACAGCTGCGAACCACTTTCATCCATTCGTGCTTGATCTCTTCCCCGACGGCGGTGTCATCTCTCAGCAGCGTAACTATCCGTGTCTCGAAGTCGTAGCCGTGCTACAGTGGTTTGAGGAGCATTATACGGAACTCACGTTGATGTCTCAGCGACCAAATTTGCCTGATGTAAATATTATGCAACTCACCTAGGTTGGTATCGGGCGCCATCATCACGTACGCAAATCAGCGGTCCGTTATTTGCGCGAATTACACGACCTGTACGTATACATCTAATGCCACACACCTCTACAAATCTACCAACAAACTGTCTCATCCCTGATACGCGTAATCAGTCATGTATTTCTTTCCAAGATGGACAAACAAGCCATTACGCAGATGGTCATAATGTTTTGGCACATCATTGTGCATACGGGTGCAGCCCAAAACGATGTGAAATGACGGTTCCTGGGGGACTCGCCGTCGCCGTGTGACTGGCCTCCAGTGATCAGAGAGCCTCGATCCATCCCGCTAGCTGGGAAGCGCACGTCCCGGCCGAGACAGGGCTCGATCCGCGGACCCCGCGGCTGACGCGCGGCTAATGGCTGGCGATAAATCCGGGACGCTACCGACAGGCGCGGCCGGAGCCGCGCTAATTGGGACGGTTAATCCCGGCCGTGACGTCACGGCGGGCCCTTTGTTCCGCGCCGGCAGCACGCACATTCCGCCCACGCACGCCTCACGCCGGCTGGACGCTCTCCATCGTGAGGCGCGGGAAGCGAAATGGTTACCTACCGGCTCCACAGCCACTGCTGGCGCGGCAGCGCATTTCCATCCTAAGGTACGTTTACGTGAGCCCTAAATACTTCATATTTCTGATCACAGGAATTGCAGCAGCTCGTACGGCGACGTTCTTGGCCACTGTTGCCGGCAATGTTTGAGACAATACATTTCCGGGCCACTCTACGTCAGTGAAATGGACGGAAGCGGGCTAGTCGAAGTGAGCGAGATTTCCCTGCTTCTGCACTCCACAAGAAAAAAGATCAGGCTTTGCGTATGCGTTCTTCTTTAAACTCAGCGAACTGTTCCCAAACTGCAACTCGTGGACTGATGCTGGATATGAACCACTCTCAGAATATTTAAAGACGATTTGGAATAAATCGTCTAAACGCAATTCATCCGACACATGGTAAGACCAATACATAACACTCTGTACCACATACAATCATAGCAGCGGTCAACCGTTATTTCTGGCTACCAGTAATACAGAATTTTGGTGTACTTTTGCATAAAATATGCCTTTTCTCAGCGACATACGTCTTAGTACCAGGCAGTTGCAAGACTACCGTGGCAGGACTCAACGAATTTATGAAAGCAGTTTGAAACAACAATAAAATGTTAATATTTTATTGCGGTTCACCAGTACAGCGACAGAAGTACGAAATTCATGAATGTGTTACATCTACGGGAAGAGTTATGGGACGTGAATCAGTAACGTGATCAGAGACTATAATAAAAAAATAGTTGGTACGTCACTGCCCATGAACCCGAAAACACACGTAACAAAGCTTTAAAAAGGTTTTGAAGTCTTAAGAAACTGTGTAGAATAAAATTATGGCTTACTACTGCAGACCTACTACGATGGTAGCAACGACAATGTACTTTTTCATTTTTAGATCTTTTTTTTATTTATGAATTTGGCCAGCTATGGACCGCATTCAACTTAAGACAGGATATTTCATTTTCTTCCGTTCTTCCCAGTACTTCTTCATTTTCTCACCAACTGCTCGTCTCTGCTCATTTGTCCACACTCTCTTGGGTCGAGGTTTTGTCTCATCTTCTTCATAGTTTGCGTTTTCTATCATAGCCTGAAGTGATTAAAAATGGTTCAAATGGCTCTGAGAACTATGCGACTTAACATCTGAGGTCATCAGTCTCCTAGAACTTAGAACCACTTAAACCTAACTAACCTAAGGACATCACACACATCCATGCCCGAGGCAGGATTCGAACCTACGACCGTAGCGGTCGTGCGGTTCCAGACTGTAGCGCCTAGAACCGCTCGGCTACTCCTGCCGGCGAAGTGATTCCTGTCACGTATTATTTCTTCTGTAACACCTATTTTCTTGGCATCTTTCTTTGCTGCTTCTATCCATCCCACAGTTTTTTTCATCTTACTAACAGAATTAAAAATTTTCTTTGTAATCCGTGTTTGTTCCATTCTTTTTCGATGTCCATTAAATTTTAGCCGTCTCTTCCTCATAGTATATGTGATCTTTTCTGTATTTTTGTATAAGTCTTCATGTCTCCTTTTAATCCACCTATTTTCCTTGTTTTTCTCAGGACCTAGAATTTTTCTTAGTATTTTTCTCTCTCTTTTTTCTAGTTCTCTTAATTCACCTTTCTTATTCAGTGTTAGGCACTCTGATCCATACGTTGCTTGTGTCCTAATAACTGAATTATAATGTCTAATCTTCACTTGTATGGATATTGATTTCTTATTGTAGTAGTTTTGTGTTAATTTATGTGCAAATTCTAACTTTTTTATTCTTTCTTTATTTGTTGTGTTATCCACTCCATTGCCTTGCATCCAATCCCCCAGGTATTTGAATCTATCAACTCTTTTAATTTTTCCGTACTTTGTTTTCATAAACTTTTCTGTATTATGTTTGTGTTCTTTATAGTCGGTTTTTTCATAGAACATTTTTAAGCCAGTTTTTTCAGCAATCTCGTGCAACAGATCAAGCATAACGGTTGCGTCTGTTCGGTTTTCAGTTATCAATGCCATATTATCCGCAAAGGCTAAGCATTTCACTTCAAATTTGTTCTTTCCTTGGCACATGCTTATACCCTTTTCGATCTTTGCATGTATCACTTCCCGTGTTCCACAGCTCTGGTTGTAGATTTATGCGTCGCATTCATGAAATTGGTGATTGTCTCGTTTGTCCAGCTTCTGTAGACAACGATCAAATCGAATGTGTCTACGTACATGCGGCATTTTTCCAAAGCAAGTTAAGTAACATTGTCTCGCAGCGCCGTCGCCGTGAGAAAGACGAAGCAAAGCCGGGAGAAGGAAGCATTTACAGACAGAGGCAGATACATATTGCCCGAAAATACGAAATATTCACCATCCTGGGTGGTCAACACTGCAACGCGTCGGCCGCCGCCTGCAACAGCCTGATCCATCAGCAGTACTGCCCGACCGTCCTGGAGTATTTTCGTTTATTGCAACCATATTGCAGTGACGTCGACAGCAAAGTTATTGAGGCCGCCCATTGACGTAAAATGTAGCGCTTCCAAAAGTACCTTAAGGTAGAACATCCAGCCTTACCTTGTTCGGACCTCTGCTCGATTTCATCTTGCTCTTTACGAGACGTCCTTCGAGTTAATGCGACGTGATTTTCTACTGTTCAGTTTGCTAATAGACCTTGTACACCTTCAGCCACCCCCATTTTGCACAAGCCACCATACAGTGTGGTACACGGTGTATGTCCCACTTTCCCGCGTATGTTAGACGGACAGACAACCAGTAGACACCCCTTTACATGAGCCCTAGTTTTTCTACTCTTAGAGTTGTGCCCCGACAAGTCGAGGAATTTCGAAATACTCCCACGAGCCTGGGGCCACCACAATCTGCCCCCTCGCCCAAACAGATAGATAGCACGCCTTCCCCATTCCACACATGGACAGCACGCTCACTGATATTACATGCCACGTGCGTGTGTCCAGCTAGCAGCCATTCCCCGCCAGGTGAAGCTGCGATCGCCTGGACGGGTTCATATCGATAGTAGTAGGTCGTTAGTCACATTATTCTGGCCGATCAATGTATCCGTTCAACAGTGCAGATCTCGGCGGAAATAAGCTTCTTCCATTCGTCCACACACTCTACTTGCTGTTGACGACAGTAATGGCCGGCCGGGGTAGCCGAGCGGTTCTAGGCGCTACAGTCTGGAACCGCGCTGGTGCTACGGTCGCACGTTCGAATCCTGCCTCGGGCATGGATGTGTGTAATGTCCTTAGGTTAGTTAGTAGTTAGTAGTTTAAGTAGTTCTAAGTTCTAGGGGACTGATGACCTCAGAAGTTAAGTCCCATAGTGCTCAGAGTCATTTGAACCATTTTGACGACAGCAATGCCCAGTTTATTCTTCGCCCTCAAGCTTGCAATCAGTACTGCTCCGTTTTGTTCTTCCGGTGGCGTCAGTTGTACTTTAACAGTGACACACAGTGGCATGGACAGGTTTACTGACGAACAGTTGGCCGATATGCACCTCGTGTATGGGTTCCCGCCTTTCTAGTGGACAGTGAAATTCCGAGCGCCAGATCCTCCATGTATTTGACGATCACAATTTTTCCATCACGGATAAACTCAGTTCTGTTCTTTTATTTGTCATCTGACAACTTCCGATGGGCAATGAAAGCTGCAAAACGTGACCAACTCCTGGTAGAGCCAGGAACTAATCTCATTATAAAGGTAACGGGACGTAGGTCCATTTAGCAGCAAAGAAGGGAGTACGGCCCCATTATAACCAACTGGGTTGCGGAACAAGAGAGGCAGAGGAAGCACGTAATCCCTCCCCAACTTGCTGTTGTTTATAGGCATCTAGTGCGTACGGATCAGTCCCGTAGGACGAGCAACGTCTACTGAGGCGACGTTCCTCTGTGGCACGCTACTAGACACTTGTACAGCACAACGCTCGGTCATATGTGGTGAGGTCTGTGAGAGAATTCTGACAAGAACGACAGAACGACGACTGCCGCTGCTACCTCGGAGTGCACGTCGGTCATCATACATGTCTGGGTTCCGGCTGTTGATCACAGCAATTCCGAAGCAAACTGCGTAGAACATACCCAGGCTGACTTTGACTCCGTGCCACGATGTTTACATGTCCTTATTATAGCAGATGGGAGCTTTACACTATACTGAAAAAAAAATTAAAAATATTAAGTGTCATGTAATATTTTGTGTAATGTAATATCTTGTATAGACACCTTTTATTAACCTGACACGCTCCACATGATTACGAAGTGTCGTATTCATGATCTATGGAATAAGTACTAATCTAACTGAATTAAGCCCGATATGCTGTACAGTTCTGCACTAATCCTAATGATTTGTCATGTAATTTATCTGTCGTACAAATTTCCTTCCAGTCGCTTCATCCTCCGTGGTATAAAGATCACTTCCCCCTCCCACCAGCCGTTCGCTTTGTCACATCGTGATGGCACTGTGGCAGTGTGTACAGGAGGTTAGAAACATTATTGATGTAGCGCATCCCGTATATTGCCACGTAACCATCCATACCTACCATTCTCCATCCATATCTACGATGGATTAGATATGAGAGAGCTTTAATGTGTGATACACTGAAAGATTTCATCAACGAATCGGCGTAACCAGTGTGTGGCAGCTGGGCCATCTGCTCCAGACGACCTTGCCATGGGGTCCAAATCTTTTGAAAGGCGAAATAAATTAGGAAGGGTGTAACCTCCCCCCTCACTTATCGACCTTAATGACAGTGAAAAATTAAACCGCGTGTACCTAATGGAAATTTGGGAAAAGCAATCGTCACCGAAGTTAATCTATCGGTAAAGAGGGAGGAAAGGGTTACATCTAAATGAAAGGAAAAATGCAAATGAAACTGGTGGAAATTAATTTTGAAAAGGGATAAAGTTAATAAAGAAAGTAAATGTGCGGCCGTTACGTTAACAATTAACTAGCGCTAATTAGATGTTTGAGATTTGGGGTAAATCACGGTCGCCAGTCCTATGGACAATTACTATAATAACTGAAAAAGAAAGGTTATTACACATATAATCAACACTAGAAGCGTGGCAACTGAAGGTTGACACGTGTAGTGTGAAAACTGAAAGTTTGTCAGAAGTAATAAATTTCGCTATACTCTGACTTAATTTAGCAAAAGAATTAATAAAACCGGAAAATCGAAAGTTAATTTAGTGACTGAAGTTAATAGTGAGCTTTCTTTCTGAAGCACATCGAAATCCAGTAAAATACGGTTAGTCTTGGACTACCTCAACAATCATTTCAAAAGCAACTTGACTCTACGCAATTTAGAAACAAGAGATTTAACTTTGAACTTGAATTAAATGATTCTGAACTATTAACAATAGTAAAATTTAGTACGTACCAAGCTGAGCTGCAGTCACAGGTAACTAAAATACGGTAACAAAACTCGCACTCTTAATTTGTGCTCGTGTAACCTAAATATTGTAGCCAGCTACTGAACTTTGAAATTAAAGCAGTGAAATCTAATTATATTATTTTAATGCTGGCGTTTGAATTTCAACGACACTCGGGTTCATTTCGGAAAAGGAAGGGACCCTGCTTGGCAATGCAATTGGGACAATGAGTAACAAAGGTTCATGCTAAGTTGCTGTAATTTTGCGAGGCAAATGGAACAATTTGAAAAGCTGAGGTCTGCCATACAGTTCTGAAACTTTACGTGCTTTTAGTCTTCCTTGTTGGTTGATTGAAGGCTTGAAGCCGTCGATCGAGGAGGTGGCGACAGTCACTCATTGTCGGCCGTCGCTGTTGCAGAAGCTGGATGTTGGCGCGCCTTCTTCTCGACACGGTCACCAGGCGAAACGGGCTCTTGATGTCCGCCAGCTAATGCTTCCCGTCCGCGACACCATGTCAGAAACTATCATCGCGAGTCGAGCGCAATTACATGCTGCCAAACCCCGAAAGCGCGGCAACTCGCGGGAGCGTCACACAACACACCTGCTCCACTCGCTACCCCAGCCAGACCCCCACTGCCCTGCCCGCGCTCCACGCGGCAGAGTTAACACTCCCAAAGATCCTACAAACTTTGATTCTTCACACGACCTATCGATGTAATCGTTCGATAGCAGTTTTCCCTAGGCAAGACCCAGCGTAAAAATACAAATACTCTTTACACAACAAACCAATTATACATCGACATAAGTGCATAAATATATATATACAAACCGTAAAACAATTACAATATATAAAGAGACAGAAATGTCATATCTTGAGGTAACAAAACAAGGAAAAAAAATAATAGTACAATAGATGGAAATAGGAGTATATGCATTTCCGGCGTTACACGTGCCCCACATTGTCTGAGGATGTTCGTGTAACGTAAACAGACTCAGAAAATGTCCCAAAAAAGAAACAGCGGAAATGCATATGCTCAAAACATCAACAAAATTTAGCATTCGTCTAATTAATCATAAATCAATTTTTAGACCATAATAATTGAGTGGGGACACTCCTAATCTTATTCCACTCTGTCATCTTGCACAAAATAAAACAGGTTGACAACATATTAAAATTCATAGAAAACATAGAAAATGGTTGAGCTATTCTAAAATTGTCAAAATTCCCAACAGTATCAAGAAATGGAATACTATTTACAAAATTAATCAGAGTACATGGTCATAAAAACAGGTAGATCAAAATACGCAAATTAATAATTAATTACATAGAATACACATTTTTACATAACCCTTTCATAATTAATATTCTCGTCATGGGAGTCCATTAAACGCTAAACAAGAAAATAACACACATCAGATCGAAAAAAAAACATAAATATTGACAGTAGAATTCTTTCAGCTGTCCAGGAAGAAAAACAATTCCACCTTCCGTACTCGCAAGTACAAAGAATGCCGACAGCGGCCCAAGAGCCAACAGCGGCACAAGAGCCGACAGCGGCTCGCCTCGCCAGTATTGTTGCGCCCGCGTGTGCGGCACGCTTGATCTCACTCGCCCTTGTGACGGCGTTTCCAGAACGTCCGTTTCACTGAATTCTTTAGCAAAAACTCACTCCCGAGTAATCTCAAGGAGTCCCTTAATACTATCACAGTGGATAACTCAACACTGTCCATCATCACACGCATGTACTAGCCTGAAACTTAAAACAGCGTCTAAGTACATCGGCAATGACTAGTAAATCACATATTTATGAAATCTTACAGCTATTTACAAAATCATATTTACATTCCTTAATCTACTGTGACTCAGCTGAAAACTTAAACTAGCAGCTTGGATTTTTCAGTTGATTAGATCATGATTAAGTTGATTAAAATTAAATTGATTAATCAAAACGCGCTTTAGTGTCATGACGACGTATGCGAGCATCGGCTTTTAGCTTCATTACTTCTCGCAAACGATCCTTTTTCACACCAATACTAATGTCAATCCGTGGAGGGAATTTGATTATCTCTTCCACTAAACTTGTACTTCTGTCACCCAACAGGATTTCCTCTGGAGAAAATCCCGTAGATTCATGTCTCAAGGTGTTCATAATTCTCTCAAATACTGCTACATGTTTGCCCCATGCCCTATGGTTGTGATGGCAATAGGTACGGGAAAGTCGGCCTCGTCTTTGTTCGTGTGTTACGTTTGACACACCGTCTACAATATTTTCCAATTCACTTTCTACATTATTGTCAATGCCGAGATTCTTCACATTACAGTAGTTCAGATTCATACCTACGTCAATACCGTCCGGCCAGTTAACAATGTGTATAGGCTGGTATTGCCTATGCACACCGTCTCCTGCCTCGTCAAAACTAACTACTATTGTTTTATCTTGGGACGTACATGTCAACGTTTTGCTTTCGCAGTTAATCACTGCACGGTACTTTAATAGCCAATCTAACCCGATAATTACTTCCGTAGTTAAGTCTGGCACGACGACAAACTCTTGTTCAAATCGTGCCCCACATATCTCGAAGTTGACAAAAATCTGTTTTGTGACCGGTTTACTGGCCTTCCCAGTAGCACCGATAATTTTCACTCCTGTTACTGGCATAACTACGATGCCAGGTCTGTCTTTCAGTAACTCAAATATTTTCCCAGATACAGCACTCAATTCTGCACCGGTGTCAATCAACACGTTTAGTTGTAGGTCGTGCATATTAACAGACACTACTATCTGTCTACACTTGTCCTCGACTGTTTCTTTATTTTCCCACAGTAAATCCTCCTCTATATCCATGTCATTCCAGAACAAACCATCCGGCTTTGATCCGAAATCCGGTTTATCTGGCGGCTTTTTCAGCCTCTGTTCACATACAGTTTTAATTTCAACACGTTTGTCCTGAGGCTTAGTCTGTAGCGTCGCCTCCAATACCGAAACCTTTTCCTGTAACTCGTCAACTAGTGAGTGTTGCTTTGCTATCAATTCACTAATTGTCACCTTCGTTGATTCCTCTTTAATCAGATTGATCTCATCTGCCAATCTACCTGGAGACATGTGCCCAGTAGTATCTGCAATTACTTCCTCTAGATCTGCGCAACCCACACTGTTATCTTCTGACCGTATAATGTCAGCTCTAACCTCATACACGCTGAAATCTATGTGCTTTTCTACCAATTGTGTCCGGCTATCACTAAAATTTTCGTAATCCTTCCCCTTAATACTCTCGCAATGTTTAAACTGGAGGTTTGCGTCGGATGGGTCGGCTACTTCTACCACTATAACTTTCGGTAAAGTCTGCCGGTTAGGGCCAGAACTTTCCGTTACTCCTTCAACATCTAACTCCTGCGGGACGAAACACGACGAATCTTGCTCGTGCTCCCCATTAACATCAACTATTTCTGGTAAAGTCTGCCGGTTAGGGCCAGAACTTTCAATCACTTCACAAATACTATCTTCCTGTGGGACGAGACGCGGCAAATACTGCACGCGCTCCCCATAAACACTTCTCCCATACAGACCCCTATAATCTCTTAGTTCGTCGTATAAGCGACCGAACTGCCTTAACCAGACCTCATCCCTCTCTGCATCCCCTCGCTCGATGACGGACGTTCTATCCGACATCTGATCTTCTCTCAACAATTGCGAATCATTCTTAAACTCAATCTCCAGTTCCGCTGTGGGTATTACAGCTGCCACTTTATAATCGATTTCCGGAACACTACTTAAATTGTTCTCACTGACAGTGAATGCATTTTCTGCTGCCATGTATACAGCTGATTTACTACTTGAGGGCGCACTCCTTTCTCCTAACACTGGCACGCTCTCCCGCCGTTGATTATTCCATACGGAATTTTCATAACGACGACACCTGGGTCTTCTCCTGTTATTGGGCCGCCAAAATTTCTCCACGCCCGGTCGGCCCCTCACCGGCGCGGCTAATGGTTTCCCTGTCTCGTCCCAGCAGATACGCTCCCCGGATACTGCTGAGGCGGCTGGTCACACCCTCTGGCGTTATTACTATTCTGCGCAGCCCGTATCACGCTAGTATGATACTGGTTTCCGTCATTCCGGTTATTATTTGCATTGTACCGATTGTTATTACGGTCCGAACCATTATTGTCATTGCTGCGGTATGCATTATTCCCATGGTTATCGTTGTTATGGTTGGGGTGGTACCCGTTGTTGTTACCACGGCCTCTACCACTGTCGCGATTATTGCGCCAATTGTCCTCGTCCTCCACTCTTTCCAGGAAATCATTTATTGTCCTGTAATTGCTTCCTACGTAGCGTTTTGTATCATCTGGAAGCTTCTTGTAGAGTTCCCAGACTATTTCGGATTCCGAGCGGCGGTCACGCAAATATTCCAACTTGCGGATCCAGCCCTCACAAAACTCCTTCATCGAACCGCGCGAATTCGCATCGAAAGGCCTCGATACGACAAATTCGCGCCAGACACTTTGCTGTTTTTGCTCTGACCAGTATTCAGCCAGAAACAAATTTTTAAACTCGTCAAAAGTCAGGTTCGTAATGTTGAGGTTTAGGCCCCAACGCTTGGCATCACCAGCCAGCACATCAATAACCGCATTAATTTTTCTCTCATTAGTCCATGATCTGGGTAAAACTCTTTCACAATTTTTAATGAAATCCGTCGGGTGTATACCGCCTTTTTTCAAGGGGTCGAACCGCTCCTCTTTCGTCAACAACTCCGAACTATGTGCACAGATTGGCACATAGCTCTGTTTTTCGTCAAGTTTCCTTTCTAATTCCGACACCCTCGTAATCACTTGGCAAGTGGTTGTCGCAAGCGTTTCCACTTCCCTCTTTTTCTCTTCGCAGGTGTTAGCCTGCTTCGTCACTTTGGTATCTACTTCGGATACTAAAGCCTTTAAAGTTTCCACCTTCTGTTGATCCTCTTTTCTCACTAATTGAATTTGTTCCGTCACCTTATTCTCGATGATCGGAGCAACTGCGTCTCCTACACTTTTCACGATTCTGCTAATTTCGGAATCAAAACGAGTATTTATGCTCGCAATTTCCGCCTGAACGCCTATCATTTCCTGTTTAAGGTTACCGATTTCGGTATTAATCACGACAATATCGTCTTTGATTTTATCAACTTTTGTGTTAACAACTTCAACATTGTTGTTAACAACATTAATAGCTTTGTTCTGATTGTCTAGCATTCGTTCAATTTTTTCAGACTGAGCTACTTGCTTGGCAGCCTGAGCTGCTTGCTCGGCAGCCTGAGCTTCTTGCTTGGCAGCCTGAGCTTTAATTTCTGCCGATTGACTCTTGATTTCGTTAATCAAAACATTCAATAAATCAGTTAAATTCCCGGAAACCACCGGTTTTACTTCCTCTTTCATTGTCCCCCCGTATTCGTCATCAAGGGATTCAGATTTGATTTTCACTTCCGATTCCGAAACATTTTCTAAAGTCTGGAATTCCATTTCTGCTCTTTGTTGCATTTCGGCGGTCGCATCTTTCATGCTAGCCGCCTGCCCCCGAACAATGGGTACCGCTGTGCGCGTTTCCCACTGTTCGACCGATTGTTCCGTATCCAAGTCTACCAAATTTTGGTAATTGTTGCCTTCACTCATTTTAATAATTTTCAATATAAATGCAAAATCTCAACTCTAATTAGGATTCCTCACACGAATATTCTCGCTGACGTATCGGCCTGTACGTAACCAGTACTTTGTTACGAGATTTGCACAATGCCAAATTCGTGTCCAGAACAACCTCAAAACCGAAGATTATCCTGTCACGGTCGCCACGTGTAACCTCCCCCCTCACTTATCGACCTTAATGACAGTGAAAAATTAAACCGCGTGTACCTAATGGAAATTTGGGAAAAGCAATCGTCACCGAAGTTAATCTATCGGTAAAGAGGGAGGAAAGGGTTACATCTAAATGAAAGGAAAAATGCAAATGAAACTGGTGGAAATTAATTTTGAAAAGGGATAAAGTTAATAAAGAAAGTAAATGTGCGGCCGTTACGTTAACAATTAACTAGCGCTAATTAGATGTTTGAGATTTGGGGTAAATCACGGTCGCCAGTCCTATGGACAATTACTATAATAACTGAAAAAGAAAGGTTATTACACATATAATCAACACTAGAAGCGTGGCAACTGAAGGTTGACACGTGTAGTGTGAAAACTGAAAGTTTGTCAGAAGTAATAAATTTCGCTACACTCTGACTTAATTTAGCAAAAGAATTAATAAAACCGGAAAATCGAAAGTTAATTTAGTGACTGAAGTTAATAGTGAGCTTTCTTTCTGAAGCACATCGAAATCCAGTAAAATACGGTTAGTCTTGGACTACCTCAACAATCATTTCAAAAGCAACTTGACTCTACGCAATTTAGAAACAAGAGATTTAACTTTGAACTTGAATTAAATGATTCTGAACTATTAACAATAGTAAAATTTAGTACGTACCAAGCTGAGCTGCAGTCACAGGTAACTAAAATACGGTAACAAAACTCGCACTCTTAATTTGTGCTCGTGTAACCTAAATATTGTAGCCAGCTACTGAACTTTGAAATTAAAGCAGTGAAATCTAATTATATTATTTTAATGCTGGCGTTTGAATTTCAACGACACTCGGGTTCATTTCGGAAAAGGAAGGGACCCTGCTTGGCAATGCAATTGGGACAATGAGCAACAAAGGTTCATGCTAAGTTGCTGTAATTTTGCGAGGCAAATGGAACAATTTGAAAAGCTGAGGTCTGCCATACAGTTCTGAAACTTTACGTGCTTTTAGTCTTCCTTGTTGGTTGATTGAAGGCTTGAAGCCGTCGATCGAGGAGGTGGCGACAGTCACTCATTGTCGGCCGTCGCTGTTGCAGAAGCTGGATGTTGGCGCGCCTTCTTCTCGACACGGTCACCAGGCGAAACGGGCTCTTGATGTCCGCCAGCTAATGCTTCCCGTCCGCGACACCATGTCAGAAACTATCATCGCGAGTCGAGCGCAATTACATGCTGCCAAACCCCGAAAGCGCGGCAACTCGCGGGAGCGTCACACAACACACCTGCTCCACTCGCTACCCCAGCCAGACCCCCACTGCCCTGCCCGCGCTCCACGCGGCAGAGTTAACACTCCCAAAGATCCTACAAACTTTGATTCTTCACACGACCTATCGATGTAATCGTTCGATAGCAGTTTTCCCTAGGCAAGACCCAGCGTAAAAATACAAATACTCTTTACACAACAAACCAATTATACATCGACATAAGTGCATAAATATATATATACAAACCGTAAAACAATTACAATATATAAAGAGACAGAAATGTCATATCTTGAGGTAACAAAACAAGGAAAAAAAATAATAGTACAATAGATGGAAATAGGAGTATATGCATTTCCGGCGTTACAAGGGGGCAGAGGAAATGCGAAGTAGGGGAGGAAAAAGAAGGAGTACAAGGAGATAGAGAAGAAAGAAAAGCTTTGGAAATGGGAATGGGGTTGAGAAGTATGAAAAGGAGTCCCGAGGAGGTTCCAATTGGAATGTGCTGAGTGACAGTTCTATAAAACCTACCGCTCCCTGGTACGGACGCACTTGTTTCATCTTTTCGACTATTAGAGGTAACCACTCTTTTTCTCTCAAGTGAGGCAATACAGTGAAAGGATAGCAAATAGTATATTCTGCACATGTCGATTTGTTTTTTACGATATTACATTGACAGGCAATGAAATAATGAAAAAGTAATTGCATTATTGTAACAACCAGTGCAACTTAGGACTGTGTGTTCTTACATATTTCAAATTGTATCATCCAAAAACAATTATTGAAATGGGTCCCTTTTACTTCACTGTTGGTTTCAATAAAGCAAGAAACGAGCTAAGCAACGATAGGGATCAAAACTGGGGAGGTATCGGCAGGGTGAGGGAGGCGCTCAATGTGAATTTACTCACGTACACCACTGCCTCTAGAGTGCACTTTGCAGCCATTTGACGAATACAGATCAAATAATGGACATGCCCCAAAATAAATGCACTTGAAAGTAACCGTGTTAAGTCACGTGGGTAGCAGAACTTTGTGATCTGTCTCCAGGGATGAGGTACTGTCCTTGTAAATATTTTCAAGTCAGTCACTGCACTGTAGATAGTATCTGCTCTTGCGAGCCTCGTAGATTTCTAACTGTCAGAAGATGGACTGCATGGGCTTTCTCTTGACCTTCGGGTGGCGGGAGCGTGGCTATCGTCAGGAACGCATTGTCTCGTGTCGACTCCGCCTTCAGCTTGGCACACAGCAGTCATGCCCTCCATTGCGCCAGCCTCTCCCTGGGTCAAATGGCTCTGAGCACTATGAGACTTAACAGCTGTGGTCATCAGTCCCCTAGAACTTAGAACTATTTAAACCTAACTAACCTAAGGACATCACACACATCCATGCCCGAGGCAGGATTCGAACCTGCGACCGTAGCACCAGCGCGGTTCCAGACTGTAGCGCCTAGAACCGCTCGGCCACCAGGACCGGCCCTCTCCCTGTGCAGAGCGGCAGGTATTGCGAAATCTGGACAGCTGTCGGGATATTTTGACTTCAGTGCTTCAACATCTAACGTAAATAACTATACCTAATTGCTCTTGGTCTTAAGGCAGCGCTGTAAACCGTTGTGCAGAACTTAAGGACAAAAGTAACTTTCGCATGATTTGTCACTACTTGCCTAACATAGCTGAATGAAACATGGACCAGGCATAGAAAGAACTGCTACGGTATAGTATATAAGTTAACTGAAAGTAATACACAATGAGACGAACAAAAATGACACTTATATTGAAAGAAGATTTACGATGGTCCCCTGAGCATTAAAAATGGCGAGACATGGTTCTTAATGGGGTGTGTGATCAGCACACACGGCACTGTATGCACCGCAACGTACTCCCATGCTGGTCGGAATACTGGTAAGGGGTTCTTGTGGCGCGAGGGTTCCGTTCGTCCACCAGTGCGGCTGGTGACTGTTCTACGGTGGTTGGCGCCTGTGGACGTGCCCGCAACGCAACCAATGCTTGCTCGACAGGATTTAAATCGGGGTAACAGGCAGGTCAGTCCATTCGGCGCGTATTGTTTCGCTCCAAGACTCTTCCAGCTGCGCTGTTGGATGCGATCGCGCATAGTCATCCGTACAAATGAAGTCAGGGCTGAATCCACCCCAGCAAAGACGCACATGGGGAAAGAATACACTGCCACAAGAATGTTGACCATTGAGTGCGCCGTTTTAAAAGATTTGGAGGTCAGTATGATATGAAATGGCTCTAAGCACTATGGGACTCAACATCTCAGGTCATCAGTCCCCTAGACTTAGAACTACTTAAACCTAACTAACCTAAGGACATCACATACATCCATACCCGAGGCAGCATTGAAACCTGCGACCGTAGCAGCAGCGCGGTTCCGGAATGAAGCGCCTAGAACCGCTCGGCCACAGCGGCTGGCTAGGTCAGGGTGCCCATGTAACATTATGCCTCCCCACACCATAACAGCCGGACCTCCAAAACGGTAATGTTCGAAATTGCTCCTCGATACATTACATGTTTCCACCTCTCGCCATGCGAGAGTATGTAACGCTGCCGACAACACTGTCGAACATGGTCGTTTCGGTAGTCCAAGTGTTATATACGGGGTGGTCCATTGATAGTGACCGGCCAAATATCACACGAAGTAAGCATCAAACGAAAAAACTACAAAGAACGAAACTCGTCTAGCTTGAAGGGGGAAACCAGATAGCGCTATGGTTGGCCCGCTAGATGACGCTGCCATAGGTCAAACGGATATCAACTTCGTTTATTAAATAGGAACCGCCTAGCGGGATTAGCCGAGCGGTCTCAGGCGCTGCAGTCATGGACTGTGCGCCTGGTCGCGGCGGAGGTTCGAGTCCTCCCTCGGGCATGGGTGTGTGTGTTTGTCTTTAGGATAATTTAGGTTAAGTAGTGTGTAAACTTATGGACTAGTGACCTTAGCAGTCCCATAAGACTTCACACACATTTGAACAACAAATAGGAACTCCCATTTTTTTTATTTTTTTTTTTACATATTCGTGTAGTACGTAAAGAAATATGAATCTTTTAGTTGGGCCACTTTTTTCGCTTTGTGATAGATGGCGCTGTAATAGCCACAAACGTATAACTACGTGGTATCACGTAACATTCCGCCAGTGCGGACGGTATTTGCTTCGTGATACATTACCCGTGTTAAAATGGACCGTTTAACAATTGCGTAAAAGGTCGATATCGTGTTGATGTATGGCTATTGTGATCAAAATGCCCAACGGGCGTGTGCTATGTATGCTGCTCGGTATCTTGGACGACATCATCCAAGTGTCCGGACCGTTCGCCGGATAGTTACGTTATTTAAGGAAACAGGAAAAGTGTTCAGCTACATGTGAAAGGTCAACCACGACCTCCAACAAATGATGATGCCAGTTAGGTGTTTTAGCTGCTGTCGCGGCTAATCCGCACATCAGCAGCAAAGAAATTGCGCGAGAATAGGGAATCTCAAAAACGTCGGTGTTGAGAGTGCTACATCAACATCGATTGCACCCGTACCATATTTCTATGCACTAGGAATTGCACGGCGACGACTTTGAACGTCGTTTACATTTCTGCTACTGGGCACAAGAGAAATTACGGGACGATGACAGATTTTTTGCACGCGTTCTATTTAGCGACGAAGCGTCATTCCCCAACAGCGGTAACGTAAACCGGCATAATATGCACTATTGGGCAACGGAAAATGCACGATGGCTGCGACAAGTGGAACATCAGCGACCTTCGCGGGTTAATGTGTGGTGCGGCATTATGGGAGGAAGGATAATTGGCCCCCATTTTATCGATGGCAATCTAAATGGTACAATGTATGCTGATTTCCTGCGTAATGTTGTACCGATGTTACTACAAGATGTTTCACTGCTACCGTGATTCACCGACAACGCCTGACAACATCCGTCAGCGCATTGTCAATGCATGTGCGAACATTACGGAAGGCGAACTACTCGCTGTTGAGAACAATGTGGTTACACGTATTGCCAAATGCATTGAGGTTGACGGACATCATTTTGACCATTAATTGCATTAATGTGGTATTTACACGTAATCACGCTGTAACAGCATGCGTTCTCAGAAATGATAAGTGCACAAAGGTACATCTATCACATTGGAACAACCGAAATAAAATGTTCAAACGTAAGTACGTTCTGTATTTTAATTTAAAAAACTTACCTGTTACCAACTGTTCATACTATCATTACGACAGGGAGAGTGGTGTGCTGACCACACGCCCCTCCTATCCGCATCCTCCCCTGACGATGACACTGCGGTCGGATGGTCCCGATGGGCCACTTGTGACCTGAAGACGGAGTGCTTACCAACTGTTCGTCTAAAATTGTGAGCCATATTGTGACTATTACAGCGCCATCTATCACAAAGCGAAGAAAGTGGTCCAACTAAAACATTCATATTTCTTTACGTACTACACGAACATGTATTAAAAAATGGGGGTTCCTAGTTACGCTTATTTCGTGAGATATTTGGTCCGGTCACTATCAATGGACCACCCTGTATAGTGTGGTGAGGGATGATTTTGCATGGGCGTACTCTTCTCCAAATCTTAAACTTAGAAGAAACATTCTTGTTCACTGCTGAGAAATTCAAAGGTATAATATGATAATTTCAGAAAGTTTATTCTAAAGGTGCTTGTAATAACTGGAGTTTATGGACAGACAAAAATCCAGAGGGCATGTAATAAAACTGTTTGCACAACATACATCTAAGGAACTATAATACTTAGTTGCAAAACCGACTTGTTTGCGATGTATTCTACCCATCTTCTGCAAATACTCCAACTGGCAATTATTTCCATTTATTGGTGAGTTTTAACATACACTAATGCTGCAAAAGTTATGAGATAACCTCCTAATGTTGTGCCAGGCCTTCTTTTGCGCGGCGTAGTGCTGCAGCTGGATACGGCATGGACTCAACAAGTCTGTAGCCGACCACAATTGCGAAGGCGTTGCCGGTGAGGATTTCGTGCACGAACTGAGTTCTCGATTGTGTCCCGCAAGTGCTCGGTGGGATTCACTACGGACGGTCTGGGTGGCCACATCATTCGCTCGAATTGTCCAGAGTATTCTTCAACCAATCGCGAACAACTGTGTCTTGGTGACACGGTTTATTGTCAACCATAAAACTGCCATCGCTGTTTGGGGACATGAAGTCCAGAATGGCTGAAAATGGGCTCCAAATAGACGAACGTAACTATTTCCAGTCAATGATCGGTTCAGTTGGACGAGGGGACCCAATCCATTCCAAGTAAACACAGTCCACACCATTAAGGAGCCGCCACCAGCTTGCGTCGTCTCGTGTTGACAGTATGAGAGCAGGCATACACTATCTTTTCAAGCTCAGACACCGTTCTTATCTCAAGGTTAAGTACTTGGTCTTCCTGGGCCCCCACTCCCTCTCCCTCGGGGAATCACAAGGAACTGATAAGGGGAATCACCTGGCAATTCTGTCGGGCAATTGTGTCGGGCCATCCGATGCACACCCTCCACTCCTTCTTCCGTTATAACTGGGCCACTTCTGTGGAAGGGGTTACTCAGGAGCTGGTGAGCATAGGGAGAGGTTGTGTCTACACGTTTATGAAAAATTATGCACCTTTGGTCTATTTGTTAATAACAACATTATGTGGCGCCAACACAGTCCTCACCTAGGCAGATATCTATGTACTCTCAAATTCACGTATTTTCCTCAGTTTTAGGTATTTCTGTAAGGTTTCACACAATTGTACGTATTTTGTCCAATGAAGTAAGACTGTTCTCGAAGTCCCGTCGACGTCGCGATGTTGTCAGCTTTGGTCCAGATTTACGTATCATTGTCTAGCCACCACTCAGTTACTAGGGTGCGACCTCATAGTGTTAGAAACGAACGCGTTGGTAAAATAGTGACGTCATAGAGAATTCCATAAGCCAGAAATATTGTATAAGAAATACCACAATACAGTACTAGATTATGTGACTTCGTAGTAAAATGCTGACGCTTGCAACCAAAGATACTATATTCGCAGCATATCTCCAGAGAGAGTCGTCCAGTATCTGTGACAGCCCCCGTGAAAATAATGCCTGCTGCTGAAGGTAGACCACTTCTCCTCAGATTCTGAAGTGATGGGGCATAGCCGCGAACGTCGATGATCGCGGCACAGTATCCAGCAGGTACCGAGAAAGTTGCGGTTGGTACCTAACATCGATAGCCGAGAGATCCCTCTCATGCGATAGTAACGGCAAACAGATCCCAAGACATAAGTGAAAATATTAAAGACTGGTACACACCTGCAGTCGCCGGATAATGCGGAATCGTATGGAACTCCTTGAACACGACCGCAGTCACCAGGTCCCGAACGGAAAGGATCCGCATGTCTGTCTAACATTACGCCAGACCATCTCCCCAGGAGTGGTAGAGAAACTTGCACACCGTATTTATAATCATTTCTGACCTAATAGCTATCACAAACAAAATCTCTCATCCAGAGAGAGAGCGTACCGCTACTGCTAAATCTGCTGTAACTTGTCGACTCCTTTGCGGGTAAACGTTGTTAACAGTTTAAGCCCCAAGCATATCAGTTCCCACATCCCTTTCTTTCTGGACCTACTAGAAACATACTCCCTCTCCCTCCAGCTATCATTCTTTTGAAACCAGCGAGGGTGACTCC